>NC_137961.1:7851579-8451579 GCF_963924665.1 Micromys minutus
ATGGGTTAGCAAAAGCAAGGGATGTGAAACATGCACATTAGCAAGAAGCTCACTAAAAAGTTTTATAATGTATTCTATGACCCAAAACAATATGTGCTAAATTTAACAAAAGGTGCACAGCCTTTGATAATAAACACTATCCAGAATCTGACTGAAAATGCTAGGCCTATGATGTGGCAGAGACTACAACAGACTCATTCTGTATCCTCAGCAGTACCTGGACTTCAAGCCTGAAAATACTGTCCAACTTCCCTTATATTTAGCAGTGATCTGTCACAACATCCTGGCTGCAGGAGCCAGTCGGATGGCAACAATATCACTGAGTCACACTCAAGGACAGAGGAATGCCCTCCTACCCATCTATTCCCTTAAAACTGACTGGAATGCAGGTAATTCAGCAAACCATGCAGGACTATGTTAATTCAGGCAATTCATTGGTATTACAGAGAAAAAAAATCCGGGGAGCCCAGGTTTTAACTATGTCCTGCCTGTTTATTCCCAGACAGTTAAATGGGAGAGAAACATACTTCTGTTTTGTTAAAATAAATATTTTTGTTTAATAAATCTTTAATACAAATGCCAAATCAATAATCAATACATATGGCAAACAATATGGAATTCTGATCACTTGATTCACCCCTTAAGATACCATAAAAGCGGAGAATGAAAGACAAAGGCAGAAAATGTACTGATTTCAGTCATAGAAGATATGAGTTAGATGTCAATGTCCTAATGTCAGTGACTACTGTAGCCTATACAGTAAAGCACACCCTCAGATCTGAATCAAGGGCCAAATATATCAAGTAATGTTCATTAAAAAATGACCCATCATTTTTTAGGATAACTTGTAACTTTGTAGTCCAGTATTAAAACTTGAATTTTTTTCTACCTCACTCTCTCCACTGTTAGCATTACAAGCATGTACTACCATGACTGGTTGCTTCATGACTTACTTAAACAACTTCCCAAGAATTTTCTGGAAGGTTTATTTATATTCCCCTAGAATATAATGTGGTGATACTTTCCAAAAGTAGACTTACCTCATCAGACATCAAAGTATGAGTTCTCCAGACATTAGTTTCATCAAGCTCCTTCATAAGAGTACATCATCTAGTTTGCAGGTAAAATACCATATCGCACTAGCTTAGGCTCCACCTCCTAATGCCATATAGGCACTACCTACATTTTAAAGGGAAGCATTCAGACCATAGAACAGGATGCTCACTTATCCACCAACATTATCAGAAGACATATATACAAAAGAAAGATGGGCTAACTGTGAGAGCAAATATTCAACACAAATTAGACCAAAAGTAAAATTCCCAGGCAAAAAATGAGATCACATTTTTATTTTCCATTGGTATTATTAAGAAATTTCAAGGTCCTATAGGGTCTATGCCCAAGATAGCAAAAAATAAAGAGCCAAAGTAAACTAAATTCAGAGAATAAGATCAACAGATTAAAAGCAAACTTTAAAGAGACTATTTCCAATGCCTATGATAAGAATGGCTAAGTATGTGTAAGCACATATATTGTGTACACATTCCTTCAGCATATAAAGTTGAGACTGCTTTTCTCTCTAGAGAGAGAAAACACTAGACACTAGAGAGTTGTCTAGGTCTACTATGACATTCCAATGAAATACCTGATGCTGGACAATTTGTAAAACACAGAAACACATTTCCTATATCTCTGAAAATACAGAGTTCCAATATTTAGATAATGACAGATCCATAGTCTAGCTCCCAGACATTGTTGGAAGAAAAAGGAACTCATTAGTTCTATCAAGGCCCCTCATGAGAGTATATCATCTCATTTGCAAGCAAAATGCTATCGTATCTCACTAACTCAGGCTCCACCTCCAAATGTCATCATATGGGCCCTATCTGCATTTTAAACACATTCAAACCATAGAGCAGGGACTACAAAGCTCTGTACCAATCTATGACATACCAGGAGCTAAGCTCCCAATAATTTCAAAAATCTTGTGTTTAAGCTTTTGTAGCACTTCTTTGGGTATTTTATTGCTAGAAGTATACAAGTTATACAGTTAAAATTGAATATTATTGAAATCATCAAGTTCTTGGCATGAAAAGGATGTCTAATGATAGTCTACATCTAGAAGTAATGGGCTATTATTCTCCAGCCTTTGATCCCGTAAGAGCCAGAGTCCCCCACTTCTCAGCAGATTTCACTGTTACATGCTCTGTCCTCTGGTGTTGAAGAAAAGTTGTTAACAATCACAAATCCTACATTTATGACTATGTAAATGCCCACCAAACAATTTTTTCATGTGATAAACTAAGCAGATAGATTCAGTCTTATCTAAAAAGACAAACATGTTTCTGAGTCATAACAAAACAGTTGTATCCCTGAGTGATGGAGTGTGAGCAATAAGACGAAATAGACACTTTCCTCATCAATATATATGCCTCCTACTGTATATATGTCTAACAGCTCTACATAGTGTTAGGCAGGAACGGTCAGATGAATGAATACCTTGCAGCTTGCTTAGATCTCTGATGACAGTCACTGAGCAACTTTGCCTCCACATTCTTCTGCCTATAAAAACCAGATGCATGTGAACACCTAGTTTCCTCCGGAAAAGGGCTGGTCATAAAATCTACCCAGAGTATTACCAAAACAAAATCTTGTGATGTTCTTTTTGTGGCACTTGGATGGAACTCAAGGTTCTGTGCATCTCAGTGAGCACGGTATCTCTGAGCTACACCCCAAGCCTGAACAAATATAGTAAATTAATCCTTAGAAAAATGTTCTAAGGGCAACTTTTGCCATACAGAAAATGATAAATAAACACCAGCTAGAAATATATTCATTTTATAAAACTAAAATATTCGATGATCACTGGACATGAGTCTACTGTTGATATCTCTGCTGTGGAATAAGATATTCACCTAAGCCGTGCATGACTAAAGACACAGCAATGTGTATTTTGATAAAATAGAGGGAATTCTTGAACATGGCACAAGACTGAAAAAATACAAGGTACTAGATGCTTGTGGAGAATCTGGTGATTTCAGATATAATAATGGCACTGGTTTAAAATATATCTTTTTCTTAAGATGTACAAATGAGCAAAATGTCATGATGTGCTTTAAACCTTTCCAGCATTTAAGCAAAAGGTGACAGATAAAACTGAAATAAAGGTGGATATTAGAGTCTTTATTATATAATACAAACATGATTTTTTTTCAATGTAAAACATTAAAAGAGTCACAACCAATGGTATGTAGAGTTTTATGTATCTGAACCTTGAAAATCCATTCAGCAGTACTGTTGAAAAAAATAATTGTATGTGTTCTTCAATGATGCTTTATATAGTCATAATTCTGTGTTCTGTATACCTAATCAGAAACTTTACTGAAGAGCAAAGGAGGCATAGCAAATACTGACATGCGCCCACTTTCTTCTAAAGACTGTAATATGTCTACGACTAAAGTGAGTTCATATTTACATTAAAATGCCTGTTTCCTTTGTAACACACTGGTCCACAAAGAAACTATACCCTACCTCCTTTCTCTACCTCCCTTTACCTATACTTTCTATATAAATAAACATGCTAGAATCATCAGAGAGTGCCTCATCTGACAATACTAAATTGGTGTTCTTAAACATTGAGTTTTCTACAATTGAGCCACATATATCTTGCCTGCTTTAGTCCCACTTACATAATGTTGGTTTTTAAGGATCTGTATAATTTGATAAGAGTTAAGTAATCAGTCTCTAGTTACTGATGACTAGATTTAGTATAGCAGCAATGAGAGATTCTTGGGTACACTTAGGCTGGGAAATTCTACTTAGAGGGTGAGACCTAGGTATGCTCACCATCAGACCCACTCTCAAAACTGTCCATTCTTTGGGATTTTCTCCCAGTTGCATACAGAACAAGCTGCAGGAAAACAATCGTGACCAGGAATGATGGTGTGAGCCTGGTCACAGCACTCAAAGCTGAAGCAGGGGAATCATGAGTTTAAGGCTGACCTGGGCTATGGAGCAAGACCTTACCTCAAAATTCTTAGGAACTCCACAGAAAGACCAACAGAGTTAACTAGTCTGGTTCCTTGAGAGCTCTCAGGGACTTAACCACCAACCAAGGAGCATATGTAGATTTAAGCTATGCATCTCACATGTATGTAGTGGTTGTACAGCTCGGTCTTAATGTGGGTCTCCCAGCAACTGGAGCAGGGCTTGTCCCTAAAGCTGTTGCTTGTCTATGGAATCCATTTCCCCCTAGCTGGGCTACCTTTTCTGGCCTCAGTGGAAGAGAATGTACCTTTCCCTGCAAAGACTTGAAGTGCTGTGGTAGAGGTGATGGTGGGGATATTAAGGGGGACCTCCACCTTCTCAGAGGAGAAGAGGAGGGTAGAATGGGGGAGGGACTGTGTGAAAGAGTTTGAGGAGAAGGACAGTGATCAGGATGTAAAGTGAATAAGTAAATAATTTAATTAAATGGGAAAAGTAAGTAAATACTAAAAAAAAAAAAAATCATCCACTCAATAGAGATAAATAGATTCAATGGAGTGTCTTGAGAAGCAAAAATGACAAGAAGATGAACAGATTGGTCCAACATTCTTAACCACCAGCACATTGTAAGGTAAAACTACACTGAGATCCCATCTCAGTAAGAAAAACTATCAGTAAGAAAAGAAAATTTCAGATTTTGGTCAGGGTAAACCCAAGGACTTCCAAAACAATGAGGCTACTGTCGCTGTTCTCAGTAGCTTCACAGAGATTAGTAAGTCTCTATTGCTGAAAACACCACACACAGCAGGCACAGGACTCAGAAGAGCTAAGCTGGGTCTGGTCTAAAAGCTTCCACAGTACCAGAAGATTGCTTCCCTGCCAAGGGAGGGAAGAAGTCAACCAGCTATGATGCCCATGAAACACAAGAATGACTAGCCTGGGGTCTATAGATGTTCAACAGAGACATCCCTATGTTAGAGGTAGCCAACAGCTGTCTAGTTTATTTAGGACCTGCTCAATGGGTAGGAAGTCATGCCTGGCACTGGGAACCTAACCAAAGAACAGGGCTAGTGAGGCCATGGATCATACAGAAGAACTTACAACTGCCATTCTGTAGACCAGAAAAAATTCTAAATGCATTCAAAATATTTATCCTTATACCCACAGAAGGTTGGAACTCTCCCCCCTCACCAAAGAAACTTGTCTTTTCTTTGCAGGAAAAAATATAAACAATCAAAATACAGATATTAACTGATCACTGTGTGCCAAACCTCAAAAACTAAATCTACATCACAACATTTGCACCTAAGGTTCAGGGGACATTATAGGAAAAGGGGTAGAAAAATTATAAGAGCCAGAGAACCAGGAAGTCTAATATGAGATTGTGTCTTGTAGAAATGGCAGGGAACTTTCACCCATCATACCTCAGCAATATGGTTGCTTCGGGAATGACAATGCTGACTTGGAAGACAGAAGTCTCACTGGGCCCCACTCATGCATGGACAAGAAACTACATGCAATTAATGATTGCTGAGAAAGAAAATCTTGGTTTTTACCAGAGCTGAGTTATCACCAAACGGTTATCCAGTGCCATGGAATCATCCCTGAAATCACATACACACCAACAATACTAAATGAACTTGGCAAGTTATATTTATACACTTAAATATTTTTTTTTCAAAGAGAAAGAAGCAATTAATTTGAGAGGGAGTAAGAGGGTGGGAGAGGAGAGCAAGAACATGGGAAGGGTTGGAAGGAAAAATAAGGGGAACAATGCTTATTTCTATTTTATATATGTTTTTAAAAATTGAACTTTATTTTTAAAAACAGAGATAAATGTACATATTTTAAAAGCACTTTTGCATAAAAGTATATGAATACATTTTGTCAGTACTTGATTTTTTTAAGGTTTGATACTCTGCATTATGGTCTTACTAGTTACAATGAGCATAAAGTACATGTAAAACAAGATGTAACCTGGAAATAGTCAACGTTTTATTGGTGTGTAAAGACTAAACATCATTTTTTTGGCCAGTTGACACTGCTCACACCAAGACACAACAGCGATCTAATCAAAACCTCAGCACCAGACAGAAAAAAGAATTTTTGGTCAGTATTGTCATTGGACTTCCAAAATATTACAGACTATCGTTATTGACCTTGATTATCTTCTCACCCCCAGACATGGGAAGTAAATTTCTGTTGATAAAGACATCATGTTCTTCACCACATGCTTAGAATTGATCTTCAAACCTCTTCTGTGAAATATAGATGTTATGCTACCTGATGGCACCATGAAAACTTCCGTAGGACAGAAGCAGTCAACAGTACAGCTATGATCCCTGTGAACTACAACAATGACCAGCACAGAACATAAACCTGAGGATGCTGTAGTGGGATGTTTACCATGGTGGTAACCAAGGGATCTCAGACTGGACATAAGACCTACTCAACAAGAGGGATAACATACCCAGTATTGGAAAACTAACCAACTACACAGAGCTAGTGAAGTCACAGATCTTGAAAAAGAACCTACAACTACCACCTTACTAAATCAAGGCAATTCCTAACCGTACAACTACATTTTAAATATGGTATCCACTGGTGAATTTAGTGCTCACTCTTCATCAAGGAAAACTCTCTTTGAAACAGGTAGAGACCATTACATAGAATAACAGCCAATCAAAATGCAGACTTTCAATGCCCACTACCAATGGATACATCTACAAAGCAACCCCTGAACTTAAGGCTCAGGGCACTTTACAGAAGTGTGAAAGGATTGTTAAGAGCCAAAGGGATCATAGAGTTTCCCTACAGATTTTTTTTCCTCCTAGTAATGTCAGAAGCTACATCCACAAAAATCTCATCAACATGACTAAATTTGATCTGATCAAGAAAAACACCAAATAGACAGGCCAAATGGACAGGAGAAAAAGCAAGAGCCCTCAACCCTACACAAAGCACTTCAGCAAATAGAGTGCTGAGAGCAAAAGAAATAGTCTTCTTCATGAAAGATCACACCAGCTGGTTACCTACTACCAAATGGTAATTCCATAATAAATAAATACAAGTAACAGTGTGCAGACTGAGCTGGGTGCATTTAGGAATACATGTGTATATACATACACATGATATACATGCAGCCACCATTACTGAAAACAGAGGCTACGGATTTGACAGAGCTGGAGGATAGACAGGATAGTTTGGAGGATAGAAAGGAAAGAAGAAAATTGTGTAATTAAATTATAATCTTATAAAGAAGTAATGTTAACAATTAAAACTAGAACTACCATACGGTCAACTCATGCCAAAGGCCAAGATGTATTAACACACCACAAAAATATCTGTATACCCATGTTCACAGGAGCACCATTTATAATAGCCAAGGCACAACTTAGATGCCTATTAACAGATGAATTGATAAAGAAAACTTAGTATATGTGTACAATGGTATTTTATTCATCAATAAATAATGAATCAATGTCATTTATAGGAAATTGGATATGGCATTAGATTACAGTAAATTAAACAAGCCAGATTCAGAAAGGCATGTCTACTCTTATTTGTAGAATCTAAGATTTTAAATTTTCTATCTGTTCAGTCCACATTACCCTCTGGTATTGTCCTTCCTTTTCCACTGAACCCTTTCTTTTTTCTACATTATTGACCAGTGGCCACACCAACAGAAAACTGACAAATCCTATTTAAAACAGTTTATCCAAAGCACAGTCTTCATTTGGTACTATAGAAAAATGTTTGTTTGTACATATAAGTATTCAAAACTGAGAGGCAATGTGTGTGCGCATGTGTGTGTATGCATGTGTGTGTGTGCATGTGTCTGTGCGTGTGTGTGTGTGTGTGCGTGTTAGCTGTTTAAATGAAAATGCCCCCCAAAGGCTAACATGGAGCGTGGCTATTTGAAGAGATTGGCCGAGTGGCCGTGCTTGAGTAGGTGTTGCATTGTTGGAAGTGGTACATCACTGAGGGTGGACTTTGAGGTTTCAGAAGCTCAAGCCAAGCCCAGTGGCTCACTCTTTTTTCCTGATGCCTGATGATCTGGATGCAGAATTCTCGGTTACCTTTCCAGCAACATGTCTGCCTGCATGCTGCCATGTTTCCTGTCATGCTGCCAATGGACCAAACCTCTGAAATGTAAGGCAGCCCCAATTAAATGTTTTCCTTCATAAAGGCTGCCATGGTCTTGGTATCTGTTCACAACAATAGAATATTGACTAGAAATATGAATATAGTTTTCTCTTATATAGGAAGCAAACTGTCATTAAAGGGAGCTTGGGAGATAGCTCTACTGGTAAAACATTTGCCCTGAAATCATGAGGAACTGACTTTGAGCTCCAGCACCTACATTAAAATATGCCCAATGTGACATAAGTTTTCAACCCCAGAACTGAGAGGTGTAAGGAGATAGGAAGATCCATGGGGATAGATGGAGGTAGAAGTGTGTGTGTGTGTGTGTGTGTGTGTGTGTGTGTGTGTGTGTGTGTGTGTCTGTGTGTGTGTGTGTATGTGTGTGTGTATGTGTGTATGTGTGTGTGTGTGTGTGTGTGTGTGTGTGTGTGTGTGTGATGAAGAGCACATGTACATGAAAATATTTATATTTAAGTAGAGAACAGGTGGACTGCCCAAGTGTCAATGCTGAGTAACTTAAACTATACCAAATTCATTCTTCTAAGCCCTCTCAGTTACCTGAAGTCAAATTACTGTATCTCCATTATTTGGCTACTTGGAGGTACATGGTGGATCAGATAAAAGAAATGAAGCCCAAGTAGCTCAAAGGTCAGAAAGGGGAGGCCCAGCACGTGATCCCTGCAAGCAGCTGCATCCTGCAGAGAGGACCATCACATCACCCCATGGTGTTTATTTTATCATCTTCTTACATTTCTTTGTTGTTGTTGATGATGATGTTGTTGTGGTTGTTCTGTATAATACTGTCTCAAGCTAAATCAAAACCCCTTAAAGAGAGAGACCTTAAATTTAACCCATAAACATCAAATATTTCCCAATTACTCATGAAACATCTGCAAATTGATTCATTTCTAACGCATTGGCATCTCCTGTATGTTACTTTCATAAGGATCACTTATAATCTAAACTGGCCATTATGTCTTGTGCCCTTCCCCTACTGAAAAGATTTTTGGATTCATCTCATAACTGAAACACGTTGTCTCATTACATTAATAATCCTCATACTCTGGTGGGCAGATTGCACTAAGGACTGGAACACAGTCAATTAATACTGAGCACTGAGTGTCACTAGTGTGTTCCTGTTAATGAAGTCTCCATTTTCCCATCTGAGAATAACCTCTGAGTATTTTCCTAAATCCCTGCCTTGAAAATAAACTGCTGTATTTGAAGCACATTACAAATGTGAACAAATGTGTATTCAAAAGATCTCTTTAGTATTGCTTTCTTCGTGAAATTTAAACAAACACAGTAATCACTTACTAACTGTATTTGAGTGTTTTCAGAGTTTTGGCTTTTACTGCTAAGAAGTTACTCACTTTCTATATTCTTTGCTGTATTTTGTCTAAAGCAAACCTTCTTCACATCCTTGGGCATTACTATCCGGTCTTAGTTAGGGTCTGAGGGCTTGTTTGTTGTTTCTTTCAAAGCCCAAAACCTTCTGGCACACAAAACTGGCACAAGAGCGTATCCATTTCCAGCCTTCTATCAGATTACCGAGACCGTGTGATGTCTCCCATAAAGCTGGATAACATTATGGCACAAAGCTTCTCATAAATAAATAGGGCTGGAGGCGTGTTCGGATGGCAGAGGGCAGCCTCCTGTTCCGTTTCCACTGAAAGGTGGGCCTGGCTTAGTACAGATATGGTTTACTGGCAGAAAAAAAGCAAGAAGCAAAAATTAAAAAAAAACCAACTCTGTTATCATCTTGTTAAGTGGTGGGATGTTCAAATGTTCTGACAGGAAGCTCGAAGCTCAAGGAAACATTCTCAGCTTAATCTTGAAGGCAAGTGATTTACTTTGCCTTGGTTCAAGGCATTTTCTTTCTTTCTTTTTTTTTTTTTTTTTTTTTTTCCTATTTTTGTATTTGAACAGATGAAGAGCTTACTTGCTTGGAACCATGAGACAAAAAAGCATGTTGTCCAAAAGGCACAAAGGAGAGGAGGGTAGGAAGATTTCCAGAATGAGGATGAGTCCAGTCAGTCCTTAACAGTGAGAAGCAGGAAGGAGGGGAGCTGCTTTGGGGAGATTGATAGACAGGTCTTTAAAGAAGTCCGGGCAGACATACTTATGAAAGGGAAACCTATTAACTGATGGACCCCTAAAATACAAAAAGTAGGGTTCAGTCAGGCAACATGGCTCTTGGAGGGCATGTACTCTGGGGAGATGGATAACCTGTGGCCAAGCAGGTGGCTTCTGGAAAGGAGGCCTAGACCACACAATCTGTCACCTTTCCAGCATAAAGCACTTTCTAGTAACTGCTAACAAACTAAAGCCTTTGCTAGTGTCTTTTTACACTACCAAGCCAGAGACCAGCACATAAGCATTTATGTTTTGAAACTAAAAAGGACATTTCAAGGAAACATCCTGACCCAAGGTCTAGTCTCCAAATTAGCTTCACTATAAAGCTAAATATAAAGAGGCAGGTGCAGTTCTAAATGTGCCCTTCCATTGGGCATTGAAAGAAGAAAGAACACACCTATAACCCTAATCTTATTTTTTGTTGGTTTTGTTTTTCCCCTAAGAAAGAACCCACAGGGAAAAAATTCAAAAGTTACCCCCTGGGTGCTGATAAAGAAAATAAAACAAAAGGGGAAGTGCATAGATGGTGCCCATCACCTCTAGGATTTTAACTTTTAAGCACTATTTAAAACAGAGAAATACCTCCATGACTTCCACAGAATCTCTTTAGCCCTGATCCTGCCCAAAGCCTGAGCTAGAGTGGGAATCTGGAAGTTTCAAACAGGAGCGTGGTGCCTTGTGTTGCACACAGGGAGAGCAGCCGGGGTTACACTCAGGCAAGCAATGCTTGGCTGTGCTCGGTTTTCTGTGATTTTTATCAGTACAATTCCCAGGTGTCATCTGGACATGTCTACCGTAATTTCTACAGTGCGGCAGACGGATGGCAGAGAGGCGGCCGCTCTCAGAGATCGCTGTGACCTGGCTCCAGACTCTCTTCCCAGCCTTACCTCTTATCCGCTTCCCCAATTCCTACCCCGCTGTGCCCGGCTCTCCTCGTTCACATACAATGAATTCACATACGCAGACAAGCCCACAATGCCAGTCACACACACACACACACACACACACACACACACACACACACACACACATTCAAGCACACACACACACAGCCCAGTTAACTCAGAATCCAGCAATTATCTTTCATAGCTACATTTGATTTCAAAGCTTCCTTCTATCCAAAATGGCATTCATCATCTGTCCTTCAACAATCTGCCCCAAATTTTGTGCAGTGTAATTGAACGTTTTTAATTTGGTTGGTTGGGGTTTTTTTTTGGGGGGGGGGGTTGGGGGTAGCACATGGGAGAAGGATGTTTGTTTGTTTAAGACAGGCTCTCATCATGCAGTTTAGGGTGACCTTGACATCGATATGTGGCCCGGGCTGCTGGTCTCAAACTTGCAGCAACCCTACTTCACTGGTCTTCTGACTGCTAGAATTACAGACATGTAGTGCCATGCTCTGTTCTCATAAGATGCTTTAAATAATGCTCCTGTGGTGGAGGCCACTTGTGGACTTTTTTTCCATGGTGATGATGTAGTTTTAGCCTGACTTTATATCCGCACATCCAAGTACTTCTGGTAACTGTTATCTGACTTGCTCGGCTCCAAGTCAGGTCCAGTCACCTGCCGGCAAGAAGTCCATTAAAAGAGCCAAATTAAAAACGGTAAGCATAAAAGGCAGCTTTATTTGGTGCGACTACATTGGGAAGAGAGACAAAGAGGTACAGAGCGCACCCCAAATCCATTTCCCAGGTACTGAAGTGAGATCGGTGTTTAAACAGGTGCCGAGGATAAGCATATGTATGCCGTTCCAGCCGAGGTATGGTTCTAAACACCACGAACCCACTTTTGTCTGGGCTTCACAGTCACATCCTGTAAGGTAGTCTGGCACATTGTGAGAACTGTGTGAAATCTTCTCCAGGGATACGAGTTTCCCCTCTGATGGTACTGTTTCGTTCTCCCAGCAGGAGATTCCTAGAGAAATTCCCATTTCTTTGGCGTCCTTATTTCAGTAGTCTGATACTGACAGTACGGAGATACGGAAGGCCTCTTTAGAACGTCGTCATTCTGATTATATAACCAACACTTTATGTGCCCAGGTGTAAGTGTAGTATGTGCGTTACAATCCCGAACTCTCTTTAAAATGGCACTCATGCTACAGGTCACTTCAGATATCTGTAGTGCCATAATCGACAGTGGCAGAACATTTTTAAATTTAGTGAGTGTAGTTAGAATGTGATTGAAACAATCCACATTTACAGTGTGTTCACTCATCTGAAGAGAAAATGAGTAGTCGGGTGGCTATTAGGAAAATACCCTACACCAACCACTATTTTCACATGAATTGTTGTATTTGATCAATTCTACAACCCTCTGCGATTAGTGTTAACTATCAACTTGGCAGAGTCTAGAATTACCTAGCAGACAAGCAACCGGAAACACCTGTGAGGGATTAGCTGGTTTAGGCTTGCCTCTTGACTGCACGGGACTATTTTTGATTCCATGAATTGAGGAGGAAAGACCCTCTTACTGTGAGTGGCACCATTTCCTAGACTGGAGTCTGGACTGTACGTGAAGAAAGGAAGGTGAACAAGAGCATGCATTAAACATGAACACAATGTGGCCATCTGCTTAAAGCGCCTGCTGCCTTGACATCCCCACAATAATGGGCTCTACCCTTGACCTGGGAGCCAGAACGAACCCTTTCTCCTTAGGCTGCTTTTGTAAGAGTATCTTATCACTGCAGTGGGGAAAATAACTAAAGACACCAGCCGACCACGATATGAAGATGATATCTGGATGGTTCCTACACTGCTGACATGAAGGCTTTTTGTTGGCATGGCAGAATTATTATGAAAACAGGGTATCGGTAATGATAGAAGCTGTTAGAGATGAACCAGTTCTCACATTTCTAATGAAAAATGTTCTTTGGTTGTAAGATCTTACAGAGCCATCTGCAACATGCAAACAGGATCTGATCTTGCCCCTAGTTCCTGCTCTTCCATGCTTCCTCTTGTCCCTCGAAATATTCTCATCCAACTTAATTGAGAACTCAGGAAGGGAGGAGGACTATTTTCTAATCCATGCATGCATTAGAGACAGAACATAATCACTTCATGCATGTACTTCTTGTGAAAAACATGAAAAAAATAGTTTGAGGGGGATGGGAAAATTTTCAGAGAGGCTAAGGAATCTTATCAGCATAGAACAGGGGAAAGATTTCTGAAATTAAATTGGAGGATACAAATATTCTCTCTGCTTTCTTGCCTATGTCCTACAGAAGGAAGCTTAGATTTTAGCACTTTCCCTGTGACTCACAGACTTTCTAATTCTTCATGCCCTCTACTAAGAAATCCTGGGCCTAGATCTTGTTTATAGAGAAAGAAATCCCAAATTCACAGGCACAGATAATCAGCCATTAGTCACTCCTTCCATCAAAGATAAACTGTGGGCAATGGCAGGGTCTATCCACAATAGGACACTAGTCAAATAAAGTAAGACAAAATACCACACAATCATTGAAACCTACACTTACAGAACTGAGACAGAACTGGACTGTATGCAAGGTCCTAATCATCAGGACTTGAAGTTAAAAAGCGAAGAAAAGAAAATTATCTCATATAGCATGCTCAGTACAGTGCCAGGCATGAGTTAGCATTAGACCACAGAAACTGAAGAAACTAGAAAGCAAGAAACATATCCATAATGCATTCAATGGTTGAAAGGTAAATATGTAAAAATAAGACAAAGTGTCAAAGCTTTATCAACTTTCTGTGGTGTAGTACAAACAAATTTACCTTCATGGTTTTCCTAATTTCTAAATGACTCTGTACCATTTTCCCAATCAGAAAAAACACAATATTCTGTTTTTAAAAATGGAAGTGACAGGACAATTAAGAAAGGAGAGAAAATATGGTGCTTTATGGAAAACCTCGTGCTAAAATGATCTTATAAAATGATGCTTTACTTGATGTTTTATATAATTCAAGATATCTCCTCTTAAGTTTTATGATTACGTGGCGTTCATTCAGTATTTGTTTTATTTCTGAGGTTAAATCAAGCATCTCGCCTTCCCTGTCCTTCCTCTAAACTGTCCTATATACCACTTCTTGTTCTCTTTCAAATTACTCCCTCTGTATTCCGTAACTGTTACCATACATTAGGTCACGAAGTATGCATATTCATATATCTTCATATATATAATTCAGATGTATATACATTCATGTATTTAATACAGATGTGTTTCTAATTGCAACCTGCTCAACCTCTACAATGTTACATGTATTTGTGTTTTCACTGATGACCATTTGGCACTGGATAAACAGTTGGAGTGATCTTGCTGGTAAGTCTATTACCTTGCTCTCAGCTTTCCTTGGTTCCCTACAATTCTTTGTGTAGGTTTGAGGCCATGTAATTTTTCCACTGTCCATTTGAAGTGTCCATTCAGTGTCAACCTTGTTCTGCTCATATTTAGGCGGTCATGTCATTGAAATTTTTCTGAATGTAGCTTCTGATATCACCAGGAGACACCATCTCACAGCAAACACCCTGATCCTCTGGCTCTACCCCTCTTCTACAATGTTCCCTGAGCCCGAGGTATAGGAGTTGTTTTATAGATGTATCCACTGGGACTGGGACTGTTGGTTTTGTTTGTTTGTGTTTTTTCTAATAGTCTACATCTGTTTCAAAGAGAAGTTTCCTTGATGCGGGGCCAGGCTAAACTAACTTACAGTGGGGATATTCAAAATGTAGTTAGGAATTATCCTGGTTTAGAAAGATGGTGGTTTGGATTTTCAAACTAGAAAATACCTTATTAAGCTGAAAATCAGTTCTATCAAGTCATTCCCCTTATGGAAGTATCAAATGGGTCAAAGAAACTACCCTACAATACTGACCAATTCAAAAAACCCACAACCATACATATCTCCAAAGGCAATATATTATTTTACTATCTCATTTTTCTTCCTGCTCCTCAAATCCACACACACAAAATAAAAAAATAAAAAAATAAAAAAACTGAGAATCAAGTGTTTTAGTCACCCGGGAGTATAACTAAACGGCGCTTGCTAAAGTAAAGCCTGTAGGTACCCAAACCTTCCAAATTTTGAGGGGAAAAAAGCCAGACCCCCCAACCTTATTCTGTGAGAGATTTTTACCAGGTTTACAAATAAATTCTAATTCTCCTCCTCCTTCCTTTTCTTTTATTTCTCAATCTCCCCTCTTTCTATGGTTCTCTTTTGGTTATAAACTAAGAACAACTGAACTTTTAAATCTGAACAGATGGCAGATAGAGCAGTAGGTTTTACACCTCTTGGCCAAGTTATTTTTCAGCATCTCCTCATGATGCTTCTTGCTTCTGGAAGTCCAGATGATGGATGTCATCCACGGGTACTTGGCTGAGGTAGAAAGTTTTTGCAATGGCAGCTTGTATCAATGAGTGTGATCTGCCCAAGCAAAACCCAAGAATTAGGGCCAAACTAAACTCTAAGTTGCCATCTTTAATACCCCAGACTGTCATACTTGGTCCCTTTCTGAGACTGCTGCTCTGAAAGACTGTGGTGTTCCCAGGCCATGCTTGTAGAGAGAAGAGAAGATGGCTTCCACAGAGAAGACGCCCTTTCCGTTTCCATCATGCCCAGCAGACCATCACTTCTACAGACTACTCAAAGTGCTGCGTTTTCTCACACTACTGCCACATAAAACCTAAGGGGCCATCTTCAGATTGCTTTCCAGAACCCACAGAGAAGTCCTTCTGACTCTGCAGCGTTGCCATGGATACTCTGACAGCTTCATGTAGCCCACGTGATTTTTCTCCCTTTCATCACTTTTTTTTTTTTGGTTATGATTTTTAATTTTTGTTCATTTAGGCCAGGCTGGGCTAGAAGTCATGGTTCTTTTGTCTCAACCTCTCCATTACTGGAATTACAGGCCCATCCATAATGCTTTTGAAAAGAAAACAATTATTGAGTCATATGTCCTCGCTCAATGACTGAAATTAGGAAAAAATACACTAGATTGTTAAAACAAGTACCTTTAAATGTTTTAAGTACAAGTTACATGATCAATGATCAAAAATAACTTGATTTTTTTTTCAACTAGCTTAATGCACACTGACCCTGTCATGTGCCAGACACCAGTAGGAACTATAGCTGTGAAAAGATAAATAGAGTCTGGCCTTACAGTAGGGCACATTCCCATGAGGGAGACAGATGAACCCATTTCTATTGCAATACAACTGTAATATTAGAGATAACTTAAGCATCTGGGACATAAGGCAAATTTGGTTTGTGTGTGTGTGTGTGTGTGTGTGTGTGTGTGTGTGTGTGTGTGTGTACACACAATACTGTGTGAGAAATGCTGGGAACACTATGAAGTATGTCTAGTTTTGCCTGGCCAAGCAGAAACACAAATCTATACCCATGCCCACCTGAGATTCCAGGTTCCCAGGTTTCATGTGTCACAAGCTGTACCCACCATGATTGATGCTGACCCCTGCCATCCAACTTCAAAGGTGACAGGAGGGCACTAGCCCAACCCTTCCTGAAAACACCAAATGTTTTCAAGGTATGGTGCCATGTCTTACATAGCTCAGCTCCCATCTTATGCATGTACCATACATAAAAGTACACTAGTATTTTACAAGGTTTCTGTTCCTTTTTTATGTGTTATTGATGAAGCCTAGAATGTCCAGAGGCTGATGTCGCATAGTGTATTGTGGCTTAACTGACTATTGTCATGAGTATCACAGAATAGAAATGTTAGGGTACAAGAGAAAAAATATACACATGCATGCGCGCGCGCACACACACACACACACACACACACACACACAAACACACACACATATACACATGAGAATGGCTCTCTTAAAAGGTGAGTCTAGTGAAACCTGAAGGAGAGGATATAAGTTAGACGAACAGGAACAGGAAAAAACACAGGAAAGGGACCATACTGGGTCCCCAAATACTCTGGCTAGTGAACCCATAGAAAGACAGCAAGAGCAGCATGTGGTTCAGCATTTGAGTACTTCTTCCCCAACTGGTGATACTGTCTGGGAGACTGAGAAGATGTGGCTTCCTAGCTAAAGCACATCGCTTATCGGAGGGGCTTTTAAGGCTTTGAAGACCCACCATTTTAAATTCACACTCTCTGCCTCCTCTTTGTGGTCTGAGATGTGGGTCTCTGCTCTCGGCTTTCCTGGAAGCTATGCCTGCCCGTTGCTATGATTCATTGCTGTGACAATGATGGAACTGTAAACCCAAATAAACCCTTCCTCTATAAAATGCCCTGATATGGTGTTATCATGCTGGTGCAAAAGTAGCTAATAAAAAAAAAAAAGCAAATATAAAGTTAGAGAAAACCAGGGAAGAAATGGAGACAGTAGCCCAGGCCCTGCTTTTTAGGTCCTTGAAGGTATTAACAGAGTTTAGATATATATGACTTGGGAGAAATGAGAAGCACTTGGAATCTGCACCAAAGATTCTACTTTTGGAGCATACTGTTAGTAAGAATTCACAGGAAAGAAAGGAGATGGGGACAGACTTTCATGAGGAACATATTAGACTGAGAAGAAAACATCATTTTCCTTGGACTGGAGATAATCTGTTCCAGGGATGGCCTCACTGAGGTTCTCTGCGTGGAGGACTATAAAAATGCTGAAAAACACAAGAATTTGGGTGGGGGGGAAGCACCCAGTGTTGGTGGTATTAATGTGCATTGATGCAGGCACCATCCACACCTTCAGTTCTCCCTCAAGATTTTAAGTGTCACTCAGTAATCTGCGTGCTCTAATCCCACCCATCCTAGACATGGAAGGAAGAACAGTCTGCTGTGTATATTATGCATCTGAATATCAGTAGAGCAGCCAGGGAATCCCAGTAGCTACCCCTGATCTGTGTGTACAGTGAATGTACGCGAGGGGGATTGAGGATAACTTTAAGAGCTGCCATAGCTGGTTCTTAACGGACCCTCCTGCATCATGAAGGTCTTTGTAGCCATTAAAAGCCTCACTCTGAAGAGTTCTATTCCCTCCCGCCTTGTCCATGTCCCTTCACACTGCTTAGAAGTCACCTGCCTTTCCTCATCTGTCCATGTGGTATCCTGGGGCAGTACCGCTGGTAACAGGGATGCCAGTATTGTGAATACACACACAAATTCTCAGGAAATATAGAAAAGAAAACTCGGGCTGGCACTCACCACTTCTCTGTACATCTACTTCAACAACATCAAAAAAAATTTAAATAAACATTTAAGCATATCACATCACTGTCAATGTGAAATGATCTCATCTGGTTGGCTAAACGCAGGTTCTAAATGACCGGTTAGCAATGGCAAAAAAAGTGAGCACACTGACAGGCCATCTGTGGACAGGTTACAGAGAGGAAGGGTACCGTTCTGACTCTATCACGGAGCTTGTTTCTCCAGACTGACACAGCTTCAAGCCGAAAAAACTCCCTTCATCATTATCTCTGTAAGGTAAATATTTACTTGGTGCTGATCTAAAATCTGAGTTAGCATCTGTTAAGGTGAAAAATCAATAAAGCCAGCGGTTAAATCTCCCCAAGAAAGTCCAAAGTGCACTGATTAAAAGCACATCCATCTTTTGAGACATAAAACAAATTTCCCTTTCCATACATCCAGGTACAAGGTATACCTAATCCATCTTAAAAGCAGCTACTGAGAACGTCAACCGGATTTCAACATTTGAGGTAGGTTTATCCATCTGATTTGCTTACATTTGGGCACTATGTGTTGAGAGAGGGCGCCCTGACAAGAAGGAAAAATGACGTGTGATGTAGAGACCCACTCTCCACGCAAGGAGGGGACACTATGAGCTCAAAAGCTGAGCAATGGATTCAGACCTTTACCAGCAAACATGCCCGCTGGGCCTGAGCCAGTCATGGCAGCGTAGAGCGCTGCAGGAGGAGGGGAGCCACTAAATGGTGCAAACACAGCCTGGCCCATCTGTTGTAAACAGTAGGTCCAAAGGCCACAGGTGCAGGCAGCACTAAAAAGTAAAAATTACACTCAGCAGAGGCCACTTGATAGGAAGAAGCAAAATCTAGGATTGGTTTCCAATTAATAAATGAATAATAATGCCTATTCATCTTTGGCACCTGTTGCATCTTCCTCTTGCTAGTTCGCCATGAATACAAACTGTTTTATTTATAAAAAGATGTTCTGTGTACCCAGGACCAGCCTTTTGCCTATTGTGAGCAAGGCAAAGTTTGTCTCTGTGTCCTGTCTAGCCAGCTGGCCAGTGCTACTATCTTTCTCTTCTACCAGGTGCCAGGGCCTCAGCCAGATGCCCTACCCTTCTCTGTGTTAGGGGCCCATGCTCAGGACCTCCCCCTTATTCTCCCATCAAAGTTCCCAGTGATTTCACAGACGTTTCCTTCATACCTTGGAAGCAATGTCTTGTCCTGAACAGGAGGGTGTGGTGGTTAGCACCGTGTAACAAGCCACCACTCCCTCGCTGAGATGGTGGACCAGTGAGGTATACAAACACACACAGAGGCAGAGCAGACTCCTTATGCAGTATGTAGTATAACTGCAAACAGACCGCCAGATACGCAAGGAGGGAGATTCAAGCCACACACAGAGTCAGACCCTGAAGAAGAGGTGTGCGGTGGCAATTTTCTACTTGACAGGACATAGGATAAATAGGAAATAAACCTTGAGGACTTCTGGGGATGGGGATGGGAGCTCTAGGTTAGACTGAAGTGAGAAGACTCAGTAATATGAGTAACACCATGTCATTGACTGGGGTTCTGATTTGAATATAAATAATAAAATGAAGAATGATAAAAGAGCAATAATAACCTGACGTAATCAGCATCCCCAGTGTCACCCATGAGGAACTTCGTTCTTGAACTGTGAGCTAAAATAAACTTTCTTTGTGCCAGATATTTGGTCACAGCAACAAGGAGAGTAACCAGCTAAAAAGCTGTGAGATGCCAAATCTTTTAAGTTCAGACTCCATTTTAGAGAACCTGAATTAACTTTAAACTCAGGTAAACTAACAGGCTGGTACCTCGCATTAGTTTCCAAACTGCCCCCAACAAAACCGGAGCCAAGCTCCAGTCTCTAGGCTAATCCCCAAGAGGACCAGCATCTCCAGGTTACACCCCCAACAAGACCAGTGTTCTCCAGGTTATTCCCCCCAACAAACCTGTACCCCCAGGTCACAAGCCCATCCCCTGCCTAACTACCACCTTTAACATAATTGGCTGGTGCAAAGGGGAGCAGAAGTCAAGTTTATGGTTTGACTCCCAGCACCAGATTATGTTAAAGGCCACCGTCACTCCCCAGTCAGATGCTTGCACATGTACTCCCTGCTTGTTGCTTTATGCCTTTCCCTGATAGACATTTGGGGCTCCCCCACCACCAAAACCATCCTGCACGATGGCGGTGCATTGGGGGTGGGTGGGGCTGGCTAGAACAGAATACAGACCCTGCTATGAGCTGCATCAGATTGGCTCCTTATGTCTCTTGGGGACCACTAACATTTCCCTGGCACTACAGTTGGTACTAAGAAATAGGATCATTTCTTTTTTTTTTTTTTCCTTACAACATTATTTAAAAAAACAGATACATGTACAGATTTTTAAAAGCATTTTGGCATAAAACTACATGAATATACTTTTGTTAGTACTTGATTTTTTTTTTAAAGGTTTGATAGTATGCATTGAAATCTTACTAGTTACCATGAGCATAAAGTACATGTAAAACAAGATGTAACATGGAAATAGTCAAAGTTTTCTTGGTGTGTAAAGATTAAACATAATGATTTTTAAATACCAAGAATTGCCACAAGGCTATCTTCTTAGCTCTTGAGCTATCAATGATTTAAGGTCTAGGTGTACCCCACTCTGAGAGGGTGCTATACACTTACTGTTGGTTTTTTTGTTTTTTTTTGTTTTGTTTTGTTTTGTTTTGTTTTGTTTTGTTTTCTAAGAAGGACTGAGGCTTCCACTTTTTGGCCTTTCTTTGAGCTTCAGACGAGATGGTCTGTGAGTTGTTTCTTAGGTATTCAGAGCTTTCTGGGGCTAGTATCCAATTATCAGTGACTGCATATTATGTCTGTTCCTTTTGTGATTAGGTTAGCTCACTCAGGATATTCTCTAGATACATCCATTTTCCTAGGAATTTCATGAAGTCATTGTTTCTAATAGCTGGTGAGTACTAATAGGATCATTTCTATGAATAATATGGCCATGTGATCCAAAGGATTTTGGAACTGGATTGCAGCAAGAATGTATAATGGTTTGAAACGTCATGGTTTAGAAGACTCCAGAGAGTAGGGGAAGTGGGCAGGATAGCTAACACTAAGGATGCTTGAGACCGATATGGAAACCTATGATTTTGTAAGATAGATTTTTACATAAACACACATGCACATAAGCACTTATCAGTGGGTGGAATGGGTAGAGCTTCAAAAGGCTCATATTCTTAAATGCTTGGTCGTGTATGTTATTGTTGAGGTAGGTGAGGTCTTGTAGGAATTGTGTCACTGGGGGGTGGGTTTTGGGGCTTTAAATGTCCAACTTCAACCCAGTGTTTCTCTTTCTTCCTGCTACCTTTCAATACAGATGTAGAACTCTTTGAGCTACGTCTTCAGGACTGTCTACTTGCATGCTTCCATGCTTCCTGCTACAAGCATAATGGACTAAGTCTCTAAACCGAAAGCCAGTCCCAGTTAAATGTTTTCATTTATAAGAGTTGTTATGGTCATGGTGACTATTCGAAGCAACTGAAACCTAACTAAGCCAGAGGTGGTACTAGCTACTGGGTTAGTCCTGTGATACGCTGAGCCATGCTTTTATTTGGAGGAATATAGAACATTTTGGGGACTTTGGATTAGAAAGTCAATTGGATCTTTAAGATGGGCTTGATGTGACATATAAGTAGGATCGTGGAAGGAAGAGGTGGTGAGGGCGATTTGAACTGGGGAGGTCCAGATCAAGGTTTCAAATACGAAGAATATTAGTATGTGGCCTATAGACCATTACTATGATATTTTGGCTATGAATGTGACTGCTTTCTTCCTTTCTCACCCAAATCTGCCAGAGGCTAAATTGAACAGTTTTGGATTAAGAGCTCTGGCAGAGGAGGTTTCCAGAGGAGGTTTCCAGACAGCCTAATATTGACTGCCATCTTGCTTATTGATTTGTGGCTATGCTTTGCACATTGACAATGAATAGGAGAGAGTTGAGCAAGAACACAAAATGTACAGAGGAGAGAAGGAGCATCAGGAAGTAGAAAGGAGCTAAGTCTAGGCTGATGGAGATGAACAGGTTAGAAATAAGCCTGACACTAAATGGAATAAAGGGAGTGGTTGTCTCAGTGCAAGATTTCACCAAGCTAGGCTTCCAACTTGTAAAAATAAAGAAAAGCTTAGGGTCAAGCTTGGTGACATGTGACTTTAATTCCAGCACTTGGGAGGCAGAAGCATGTGGATTTCTGAGTTCAATGAAGTCCCATTTATCAATTCTTGATCTTAGTCCTGAGCCATTGGAATGCTGTTTAGGAAATTCCACCCCCAATTCCCCATGCCAATGATTCAAAGCTCTTTCTGATTTTTCTCTTCTATTAGATGAAGTGTATCTGGTTTTAGGGTGAGGTCCTTGATTCACTTGGACTTGAGCTTTGTGCAAGGTGATAAATATGGATCTATTTCCATTTTTCTATGTACTGACTACCAGTTAGACCAGCACCATTTATTGAAGATGGTTTCTTTTTTCCATTGTATATTTCTGGCTTCTTTGTCAAAGATCAAGTGTCCTGAAGTGTGTGGTTTTATTTCTGGATCTTCAGTTCTTTTCCATTGATCAACCACTCTGTCTCTGTACCAATATTGTACAGTTTTTATCACTATAGCTCTGTAGTATAGCTTGAGATCAGAGATGGTAAAGACCCAGCCATACCACTATTGGGCATATACCCAAAAGATGCCCTACCATGCCACAGGGGCAAATGCTCCACTATGTTCATAGGAGCCTGTTTGTGATAGCCAGAAGCTACAAACAACCCAGATGTCCCACAACAGAAGAATGGATTCAGAAAATGTGGTTCATTTACACAATGGAATACTGTTCAGGTATTAAAGATAAAAACATCATGAGTTTTGCAGGCCCTGAGTGAGGTAACTCAGACCCAAAAGGACATAAATGGTATGTACTTACTAATAAGTGGATATTAGCCAAAAAAGTACAGAATAGCTAGGATGTAATCCACAGAACTCAAGAAGGCTAACAAGCCGAAGGTCCCAAATAAGGACCAAACCAACTTGGGAAGAAAAAGAAAGTAAACACAGGGGGGTAGAGGGAGGGGATACCTTGGTGCAAGAGGGGAAAGAGAAGGAAAAAGTAGACCATGATCAAATATTGGGGGTGGGAAGAACAGGAGTGAAGTCTTGAGGGCCAGAAGAATGAATGGAAACAGGCAACCTTGAAGGATGGGAGGTGGGTGGACCCTCTGGAATGTACCAGAGACATGAGAGGTGACTCTCAGGACTCAAAGGGAGGAACCTTAAATGAAAAGTCCAACAGTAGGGAAAGAGAACTTGAAGAGTAGAAACACAGACCATTAAGTGGAGGGATGGGGTTGCCATTCCACATAACAAACTGACGCAGAATTGTTCCTGTCTAAGAAAGAACTGCAGGGACAAAAATGGGGTAGAGCAAGAGAGAAAGGAGGTCCAGTGATCATCCCAAATTAGGATCCATCTCAAGGGGTGGCTCCATGGTGCCACTATCACTGATGCCATGGTGTGCTCACAGACAATAGCTGTCCTCCAAGCAGCTGCCTGAGGCAGATGCAGATATTTACACACAACCAATGAACTGAAGTCGGGGACCCCTGTGGTTAAATTATGGGGCTGGAAAAAGCTGAGGAGGAAGGCAACCCCATAGGAATTCCAGCAGTCTCAACTAACAAGACCCTAAAGATCTGTCAGACACTAGCCACCAACCAGGCAGCATACACTTGCTGACATGAGGCCCCTGACACATCTGGCCTCAGTGAGAGAAGAAGGACCTAACCCTGGAGAGACTTAAGACCACCCACGGGAGTGGGGAGATCTGGTGGGGCGTGGTCATCTTGGAGATGGGAGGAGGAATGCGATGAGGACCTGTCAGAAGGTGGACTGGGAGGGGCATAATAACTGAACTGTACAAAATAGATTAAAAATAATATTTAAAAAGAGGAAGAGGAGGAGGAGACCTGCATCATCTGGGAAGTGTTTTTCTGAGAGCACAAAGAACTGTGTCCCAGAGATAGACATTATGTAGCAGACGAACTTGGTAGTATGTAAGAGTCACCCAGGTGGTCATGAAGAATGGCTGGGGCTTAGCACTGTGAGAGGCTAAGAAAGGCTATCAGCCTCAGTGGCAGTTGAAGGCTTGGGACTAAAGGTGTCATGCAAATAATGTGAGGTTTGGCATCATGAGGAAAGCCCATGAGAGACTGCTGAGGAGAGAGCAGCGTAGTTGCACTAGGAAACCCCAGGGTAGTAGGGTGACTACAAGAACAGCAGCAGCAGTGGGGTGGAGCCAGCCAGAACCGAGATGCTAAGCTGTGTGTGCTATAGTTGGCAGAACTAGAAAAAGGACCCCAAGTCCTTTGGAGGAGTCCAGAAGATCATGCATGGATCCCAGACATTGGACAGTTGGATTTTGATTTTGATTTGTGACTGTGCCCTGATTTTTTTTTCCCTTTGAAGTAAGAATTTTACTAGAGCTCACCATTGAAAGATTTAAAAATTTTAAAGACTTTGGATTTTAAGAGATTGGTTATTTTAAAGGGACTAAAATTTTAATGGGTTTGAATTTGTAAAGAGACTGTGGGACTTTTAAGGTTATAGATCTTGGGGATGAATAAGAAAGGAAGAATTATGGCTCAACAGTTATGTGTTTGTGTCTCAATAGAGAGGAAGGAGCCTCAGTTGGGAAAATTCTTTCATGAGATCCCCCTTTAAGTCATCTTCTCAATTCCTGGGTGTGTAGTCCTGGGTTCTATAAGAAAGCAGGCTGAGCAAGTCACAGTAAGCAAGCAGCAGTCCTCCACGGCCTCTGTATCAGCTCCTGCCCTCCAGGTTTCATCCCGGCTTGGGTTCCTGTTCTGACTTTTGTGATGAACATCAATATAGATGCATAAGCCAAACAAACCCTTTCCTTCCCAAGTTGCTTTATGGTCACAGTGTTTCACCACAGTAATAGGAACCCTGCCTAAGACAGTATGTACTTACTTTCATGTGGATATTAGTTATTAGGTCTTTGAGAAGTAGGCTACAATCTGAATAAACACAGATGTTAGGTATAGAGTAAGGAACTCAGAGGCAGGGACAAAAAAAAAGGGTCTCCCTAAGAATGGAATACAGAATAGATAATCTGGATTGATGTGAGGCTGAACAGGAGGATCAAGTGGAGGGGGAGGAGGTAAGGGAGCAAATATGGAGAGGGCAGATAAAATTAGGGCTATTTGAAAGTGTATTGGAAATGCACTAAAGTGGAATCTTCTTAAATATGTACACACACACACACACACACACACACACACACACAAAGTTTGGGGGTGTTCTTGTTTTTTGTTTGTTTGTTTTTGTCTGTTACAAGTCTTTTGTTTATGGTTTCCAGTTTTATGGTTTTATGGATTTCTGTGTGTGGGAATGTGTGTCTCTGCATTTATGCATGTTTCTTGTATTTTTTGTATCCTTTTTTCTGTACATTTGTTTTATCATATTCAGGTTCATTTAATTTATTTTATAATAATATTAACAACTACTAGTAGTAAATGTCTGTTTCTAATGAAACAAGAAAGGGTATGGTTTTGGGTAGACTGGGAGGTGGGTAAGATTTGGATGGAACTAAAAGAGGGGAGAACTATAATCAGAATATGTTGCATGAAAAATATTTACTTCCAAATTTAAAAGATAAATTGTATAAGACCCTCAAGAAAATATTAAAAATATTTTAAAAAGAATTTGCCGTCATCTTTTCTTCTAAGAAATTATAAAGTTATATTTCTGAACATTGTTAGAACTAAAAAAGGCTATGAGGACTTTAGAGTCAGACTGGGTGCATTTTATATTATGAGATTATCCATGAGTCTATGTGGTCAAGGGGTCCAAGAATAACAATGATGTTTAGGGGTCAAGATTATAAGGAGTAGAACTGTGATCATTAGTGTTAATTCTCTACATGAAAGGATCCAGACTCACCAAGGAGACAAACCTCTGGGCACATCTACCAAGGGATTTCTAGATTGAGTTAACTGAAGCGAAAAGACCTACCCTAAATGTCCGAGACAAGATTTTCTGAACTGGGATGCTGGGCTGTGTAAATAGAAGAAAGCAAAGTGCCCCCCCCTTTCTATTACTAATGGGAGATCAAATGTGACCCCTGCCTCAAGCTCCGGCCACTGCAGCTTTGCCACCATGATCAACTAACTGTACTCTGCCCGTGAGCCAAAGTAAGCACTTAAGTTGATTCTTGTCACAGCAATATGGAAAGTTAGAATTTAACTATTATTGGAAGCATAGGATAAGCAGTAAAGAATTCTAGATGATACAGAGAGAAGGAAGGGCAATCGAAGGGCACACAGGCTGGAGTTATGTTGATGAGACAACAAAGTGCGCCATTTTGAATTCTTGGTTTGCCAATGATATCTTAGTTCACTTTCTGCTACGATAAAAAGATACCATAGATCATTTATAAACTGAAATGTTTTGGTTCACAGCTCTGAAGGCTAGCAAATCAAGGAATGGAGTACTGGTTTCTAGCAAAACTATCACTCAACGTAATAGACAAAAACCACAGAACGCTGAAGGAGAAAATCAGTTGAACTCAGTTTCCCAACAAATCCACTCTCCAGATACCTAGCACATTGCCATGATGATAGAATTAATTCATTCATGACAGTAAAGACCTATGACTAAATCACGTAATAATAGCCCAACTCCTTTTTTTATTCACTTTACATCCCACTCACTGTTTCCCTTCCAGTCATCCCTTCCCACAATCCTTCTCCCTCTCTCCTCCTCCTCTGAGCTGGTGGCAGCCCTCCCCAGATTGGAAAAGCTTAGGAGGTATGGCCTTGCTGGAGGAAGATGTCATTGGTGTCATTTTGAGAGTTTAAGGATTGGGACCATTCCAAGTTCAGTGCTTATGGTTTGTTATATGAGTCCTCAGCTGTTCCCTCTGGAACCATGAGCTGAAAATAAACTCTTCTATCAACTGCCTTGGTCAGAGTCTTTCATAATAACCATAGGAAAGTCTATGTCCCAACTAGTAACTCCAGTGATAACATAGATGATGGTGGCCAAGGGCAGGATACTGATGGTGCTAAACAATTCACTCTGCTGGAAAAGAAGTGTGTGGCATAGGCTATTAAGAGAGATGCCTGCCAAGATCCAAAAAGTATAACAGAAAAAACACTTATATGACATGAATGACCTTAGTGGGTATTAACTATGTGTTTCAAAGTTATGACCTACCTCCTTCCCTATGATAACTACAAGTAAAGCAGCTCACTTCTTAAAACCGATTCAACTGGCTAGTGATAGAAAAGTGTTAACAACTGATCGTTCCGGTTCCTTGGAAAGCGTGATCAAATGCTTAGAGCCATGTTACAGGCTGGCATTCTCTAATGGGCTAAAGAGTAGAGTGTATGTGGAGTGACAGACAGTATGTTGCAGACAGTCCTGACATGTTTCATCAAATGCATGATAACCTGTACATCTCATTCTCTGTTGGTTCTATGAGAACTAGAGACGTGTTCCCTTGAACAAATACCAAGTCACATGCAGCAGGGCACCAATAGTGCAAATTTAAGGAAAAGTAAAAATGTTGTGGAATAATCACTGTGAGTCTTGGACAACATAACACATAGCTCCACGCACAGGTACATATGAAGCTCTCTCTCCCTACCCTAAAACACAGGGTACCAGCAGCAAAACCTACACGTCCTCATCACACGTTCCTGATCACAAACTGTCCGTGACATCCATTACCATCTTCATAGTTTTCTGGGAAAGCAACGTCCCAGAGACACAACTTTGCTCTCCCAGGGCATCTGGTTTCTTCTCTCTGTGCATACATAGGGAACATCTACCCCAGTGACTCTCAGACCCCACAGCCAACCCTTAAAGGCCCGTCAATTCTATCGAGTCCCTTTTGTGTTATTTATCCCTCCCTGTTCTACCCCACTCTAGAAGAAGAAATCAATCCCTTTGGGAAATTATCACAATGGTGAGCTTACTGTGGCGTCACCAGGATGGAAGAGGATACAAGCGCTCAGCAGAGCTCAAAACACGGAGGAAAATGTTTTCAAAGCACTTTAGTCCTCAGTCTCCACAAATCACTCATCCCCTGGAAAGTATTTAAATCTCCGTTCCACTCCTTTCAAATCCTAGCCTGAACTGGCTCCACCTGCTGAAACTCTGGGGTGACTGTCACAAAATTGGAAGCTGGAAGGAGCGGAGGGACGTTAGCAAAATAAGCCAGACGCAGATAATTACTGCTGGGTCTCTATATGGAGACTTAGAAGAAAAAGAAATGCTGATCTGAAAGGAAAAGAGTAACCGCAGAGGGAACAAAACACAGTTAGAAAGAAAAGGCAGGAGAGACGGTGGGGAGATTAGTTCATGATGCATGCATGTATGAAAATATCTTGCCAATAACTTGTATGACTAATATGTGCTAGTAATTATAATAAGAAATGAGAAACTGTATTTGGATCTCATAGTTTCATTCCTGCCATTGTCCTAAGCACAGTACTTGATACTCTGCAGAGCCCTCCACTGTGTGCCTGCCCAGCTTTCTCGTTCCTTCACTGGGGTGACGACTCCTTGATCAAGTGCTTGCCACATGAATGAATACATAACCTTTCTCAAGCCAGATCGCTATTCTTGGAGTCATTTTCTGGGCTTTCAAAATGAATATGCTGACCAGCAAAAGCAAAGAGAAACTAATTAAAATAGCAAGTACAACAATGCAGGGCACAAGAGTGGATGACCCTGAAAAGAATGTTTCTGAACCACACAGCCAGGGGACCAGAATGCAAAGCCTAAGTCACTGGTGGGACTCAAACTGGAAAACCTGAGATCAAGTTTTTAAAAAATAAAATCACACTGTTCTTGCTGCGCCAAGTCAGGACATAGAGTTCCTTCTGCATTCCCGACCTACCACTGGAGTCTGATCCACACTGCTGTCCTTTAGCAGATATTTGATGAAGACCTACTATGTTTCGGTGATTTGATGAGCATCCACCATGCACTGAATACTGTTCTGAGGGCTGGCAGTGACCACGTAGACAAAGAGGAGGAACAAAGCTTCAGTCTCTCCCCCAACCCCCTGATGAACAAGGTTTAGTGTTCTGGAAACTCAAAAACTTGTTGTGAAAAACAGTGAGCAGGGAGAACGGGTGGGAATTGGATGGATGACGTTTGCAAGCTTAGCTAGGTGGTCCAGGAAGACATTACTGAGAAATTTGTATTTCATTACAGAAGTGGAGCTTGTAAGGAGCCACTGAAACAATACAAAGATCCTAGAAATTTCATGGAGGAAGCTCGACTGTGACTCAAGTGTACCAGAACCAGACAATGGGTATAAAGGCTGACCATGCAAGAGTGAAGGCAAGTTATAGGAAGGACGTTTCTACTAACCCATGGGAAAGAACTACAGGGGGCAAGTGACATACTCAGGATCCATATAGAAGAAACCACGGGACATACAACAGGAATCTCAGTCCTACCTGGCCTCCACACAAACCTGCCCAGAGTGAGGGGCATGCATCTAAACCCAGTCTAACTGTAATACTCAAATGGGCATGATTGTATAGGGCAAACATTTCTCTTAACCTAGAACGAAGCTCATGAAATTTTCCATAAAATTACTAAAAAGAATACTTATAAAAGTTGAATGTATGTGAACACAGAATATACATACATACATACATAAACACACACATACGATGTGTAAATGTACAAGGATTAGAAACAAGAATAAAATAAGGAGTTTCTTTTAGAATACAAATTGTATTGTTTATATATTATATGCAGAATACACAAAGATAATAAAATGCTTGCTGCAGATCAGCAGTTGATCTACATTTTACAGTCACTGCTTTGTGATAAGAAGAGTTAAAATCTACTTAAACAACAACTATAGCTAATACACCATAGCTTTACTAACTACAGCCCTCATATCTAATACACCATAGCTTTACCAACTACAGTCCTCATATCTAATACACCATAGCTTTATCAACTACAGTCCTCATATCTAATACACCATAGCTTTACCAACTACAGTCCTCATATCTAATACACCATAGCTTTACCAACTACAGCCTCATATCTAATACACCATAGCTTTACCAACTGCAGCCCTCATATCTAATACACCATAGCTTTACCAACTGCAGCCCTCATATCTAATATACCATAGCTTTACCAACTACAGCCCTCACCCTATGGGTAAGATACCTAGGTGTACCCATCTCATGTATTTGCTATTTGGCATTCTTTCATCTACAGATGTCCTACATATAGATGGAGGAGAGGGAGAGGGAGATGCAGATACTCACAGCATATCCACTACCACTGTCTCTATGTGACTCTCTTTTTCCAGATTCCACATACAAGTGAGATCATCCAATTTTCAGTGCCTTTTAATTAGCATAATGTTACTCGGTTACTCCCACATCATAAACAACAGCATTTCTTTCTGTGAGACTGAATAATGTTCCGTTATATATCAGTTTCCTTACCCATCCATTACCGGCAGACACAGGTAGCTTCTACCTCTTAGTTTTTATGAAGTACTGCTGTGAATGTGGACATGTAGAAGTCACATATAAAGACACATACACAGATCCACTCTTATATGTGTGAGATGAAAGCATCTTATATAGATTGGCAGTTTTTATGTCCACTCCAGAGGAGAGTCTGTTTAGGTCCTTTGCCCATTTTCAAATGTTGCTGTTATGGGTTGTAAAAGTTCTCTTTAAATAGTAGGTAGTAGCTCTGTATGAAATCTGGAGTTTGCAACTATATATTTCCTATTATGTAGACTGGCTCTTCTTCTGACTCTTATGTTATGGAATAGCTTTCTCATTTGATTTACTTCCTTTCATTTGTTTGTGTTTTATAACGTGAGTTTTGGTAGCAAAATATTGCTCAAAATACTGCTCCCAAGGCCAATGTCATGAGTCTTTTCCCTTACATTCTCCTAGAAGCTGTGTGCTGGCAGGTCTTTACGCCTTTTAAATTAGATGCTTAGATATACTCTAAAATAAGGGTACAGTTTCTTTTTCTTTCTTCTTTTTTTTTTTTTTTTTTTTTTTTTTTTTTTTTTTTTGCTTGTGGAAATATGCTTACCAGTAACATTTACTAAGATGCTACCTGGGACTTGGGAGGGAGATATGGAAAGGAAGATTTGTTCAAGTTCAGGAGCAAAAAGGAACCAATGGCAACTTGAGCACCAGAAGGGGACAAGGTACAGTGATGTCTCTAGATTCACTGCTGAAAAGACAATAACATTTCTGATGGCCTCAATGAGGAATGGGAGCAGTGGTTTCCTTCTCTGAAACCCCTTCCTTGTCTTGACGAGTGGCTTTCTCTGGTGCAAGACCCTTATGACCTGTGCCCTCAAATCTCGAGCAGTTAGGCCTTGCCCCCGGATTTCTCTAATGACCTAAAGGGCTATTCCTAATCCTTCAAGGCTAGACCTTGCACCAATAGCACCTTGTGAATATCTGTAACAGCTGTACAGACTTTCCTAACATCTGTAACAGCTGTTCTCAGTTCTTTGAGGTGGAAGAATGGCCAAGCCCCACCATACAAAACTCACCAATCCCTGAGTTTCTCCCAAGATCAGGACATACAGTCCCTCCAATCCCTGGCCACTCAGGAAACCTCTGCCCTCACTCCAAGAAACTCTATACAATGCCTGCTTCCTGTTTAATTTTCTGATGCTTCTCACCTGAGCAGAGGCAGTCACCCTCCTGTGTCTTTCCCTCCCCACAAATCTCTTATTTGAAGTATGTTTTGTGGTGGAACCTTATGGTATTCCTTGACTCCTGACTGCCAGAATCCCTTTCCCCTCTTAGCTATAACGTTTGTACATGAATCATTTTGCCTTGGTCAAATTGCAGGAAAAACCCAAAACTTCTGCCTGTTTAGTTCCTCTGTCCTGGTTTATATCTCCTTTTCAACCAGTGATCTGCTTAATAGATAATTCAAAAGCCACCATTTTCTGAAAAGAATAAAATAGCTGCCTTCAAGGTGACATGGGAACAAACTCTGTCAGATAGTACAGCCTAGAAAGAACAGATTTTCTTTTCTGTTTAACCTGACTGGCAGCCTGACACTGACCAAAGTAAGGCATGAAGTCAGCAGGTTAAAACATTGTGTTTTTTATACACTTATACCCATATGTTAGAAAAGAAACTTCAGAAGTCAGAAGGTTTGAGAGTATGAATAGATCCTGATTATTAGAGATTGATCAAAAGGTTTACAATACCCATGACCAGAGAGAGGGGTGAAGGAGAAAGCCGAATCATAAAGTAATAGATATCTCATAGGGGGAAGCTAAAGACACCAGGAAAGGAAAGTGGAAAACAACTTCTATCTTATGTAAGTTATTACACAGGGGGTCCTTGCTCAGACACTGGCATCATGAAAAAAGCCAGTGGCCAATCTGTCCAAAGTCTTGATAACTGATCTGTCAGTTGGCTGGCTTGTTTGCAGGCAGTTATTACTATAGCTGGTGCCTTAGGTAGGGTTTTACTGCTGTGAGCAGACTCCATGACCAAGACAACTCTTTTAAAGGACAACATTTAATTGAGGCTTACTTACAGTCAGAGGTTCAGTCCCTTGTCCTTATAGCATGAAAGAGAGCAGCATACAGACAGGCTTAGCACTGGAGGAGTTGAGAGTTCCTCTTCATCCAAAGGAAGCCAGGAGCACACTGTCCTCAGGCAGCTAGGAGGAGGGTCTCAAAGCCCACCCCTACAGTGAGACACTTTCTCCAACAAGGCCACACCTTCTCTGAGGCCACCCTCATAATAGTGCAACTCCCTGGTCCAAGCATACTCAAACTACCACAGCCATGCTAGTATAAGAAGCTGAGAAACAGACTTTAGGATAGGAAATACCCCCAATTACTCTGCACTCTAGAGAGGCCCCATCTTGAGGGAGGCACAAAGAATAGATGTAAAAACCCCAAATGATATATTATTAACCACTTCTTCTGGACCAGCATTGTATCCAATTCTGTACAACTGTATTCATGAACTCAGCCTGCCTGCTGCCAGATGATAACTCAACAAGTTGCTCTAAGACAGCAACCAAGTTCAAGCCATCAGATTTCACTGAAAGATGGTGGGCACAACCAGTTATGATTCTGTGATGTGGCAAGGGATGTGGATGAGTCCCACAGCACACTCATGAGGATGCAGTCAGAACAGAACACCAATGGCTTATGCTCTAAGGTCAAGAACAGATAAGTGAGACCTCATGAAGTTGCAAAGCACACTGTGATTAGGACAAACCAGCAACCAACAGACTAGGAAAAGATCTTTACCAATTCTACAACCAAATGAGGGCTAATATCCAATATACACAAAGAAATCAGGAAGTTAGACTCCAGAGAATCAAATAACCTTACTAAAAATGGGGTACAGAGCTATACAAAGAATTCGCAACTAAGGAATATAGAATGGCCGAGAAGCACCTAAAGAAATGCTCAACATCCTTAGTTATCAGGGAAATGCAAATCAAAAAAACTCTGAGATTCCACCTTACACTAGTCAGAATAGCTAAGATCAAAACTCGGGTAACAGCAGATACTGGCAAGGATGTGGAGAAAAAGGAACACTCCTCCAGTGTTGGTGGGGTTGTAAGCTGGTACAATCACTCTGGAAATCAGTCTGGTGGTTTCCCAGAAAATTAGACATAGTACTACCTGAAGACCCAGTTATTCCACTCCTAGGCTTATACCCAAAAGATACTCCAACATATAACAAGAACACATGCTCCACTATGTTCATAGCAGCCTTATTTATAATAGCCAGAAGCTGTAAAGAACCCAGATGTCCTTCAACAGAAGATTGGATACAGAAAGTGTGGTACATTTACACAATGGAGTACTACTCAGCTACTAAAAACAATGACTTCATGAAATTCTCAGGCAAATGGATGGATCTAGAAAACATTCTGAGTGAGGTAATCCAATCTCAAAAAAACCCACACATGGTATACACTCACTAATAAGTGAATATTAGCCCAAAAGTTTGGATTACCCAAGATACAATTAACAGACCATATGAAGCTCACAATGAAAAAAGTGCTTCAGTTCTTCCTAGATGGGGAACAAAAATATTCACAGGAGGAAATATGGAGACAAAGCTTGGAACAGAGACTGAAGCAAAGGCCATCCAGAGAATGCCCCACTTGGAGATCCAGCCCATATAGAGCCACCAAACCCAAATAATACTGTTGATGCCCACAAATACATGTGGACAGGAGCCTGGTATAGCTGTTTTCCAAGAGGCTCTCTGCCAGATCATGACAAATACAGAGGCAGAAGCTCACAGCAAACCATTGAACTATGAGCAGGGTCCCCAATGGAGGAGTTAGAGAAAGGATTGAAGGAGCTGAAGCGGTTTGCAATTCCATAAGAACAACAATACCAACTACCCAAAGCTCCCAGGGACTAAACCACTATCCAAAGAGTAGAAATGGATGGACCTAGCTACATATGTAGCAGAGGATATCCTTGTTGAGCATCGATGGGAAGAGAAGCCCTTGGTCCTGCCAAGGCTCAATGCCCCAGTGTAGGGGAATGTCAGGGCAGGGAGGAGAGGGAGGGTGGGCAGGTGGGGGGGCACCCCTATAGAAGCAGTGGAAAGGAGGATGGGATAAGGGGGTATGGAGGGAAAACTGGGAAAGGGGATAACATTTAAAATGTAAAAATATATACAATAATTTTTTTAAGATGCAGTCAGAGTACTGATCTGGTTTCAGTCCCTCTCACTCCATCCAGCAGGAGCTCATAGCTAATTTCCTCCAGGCAAGAACTAGCAATAAAGAAGCTCGCATGGACATGATGGAAAATCTCATGGACATGATGGAAAATGAATTTGAGAAGCCTCAGCTCCCGTGTCAGGCGGGGCCTTAGCCTGGCTACTACTGCCCCTGTGTCAGTGGCTGCTGCATCTTCCTCTCTGAGGGGTTCAGCCTTCAGTGACGTGGGGTACCCAGATCTACAAAGATGGGGCACAGCAGTGGTCTGACCTAGTGAGTGGTATGTCACAGCTCAGCCAGGGGGGCATGGCAACTGGGCTTCTCAGGCACTAAGGGTGTAGCTGCTCTGCTAGGTGGAGCTCCTGGCATTCAGGGGCAGGGTACATGATGCATGTGGGTGCCAAAGTCATGACTGTCCTCATTCCTGAAGAGTCAGGAATGGTTTGGGTGCCAAAAGGCTACAGCAGTTCTACTGGACCCAGGTTCTCTGTAGCTAATGGGAAATAAAGCACAGCAGCAACTGGGCATGGGACACGACAAGGCCTCAGTGGCCCAACAGGATGTGCATGCTCCAGCAGTAACAGCTTGCAGGACAGAAGTCAGACTATAATACAATGCGGGACTTTCTCACCCGAGTACTGCAATCTGTCAGCTCAGGTAGCCTATAAGCTGGAATCAAGTGTGAGAACTACAGGTGTTTCTAACTGTGTAGATTACACTTAGGGGCTGCTGGAGAGTTCTGCAAGCATTTTGCTATAGAGAACAGTTGTTCCAGGTTTGAAGGGTCCTGACCGCTGGGTGAGGGGACAGAAAAGACAGGAGTCTCTTTCGCTCCAGAGTTTCCTACATCCCGAAGTTTTGACACCCTCTTACTTACTCCAGAACTCTTCTTTGGATCCCTATGGTCAAAGGCAACAATTCAATAGTTGCTCAGGCCATTTCTTAAAAGAGGCCAGTGTTAAAAGGGGACTGTGTTAGGTAAGGTGTGAGCAGGCAGCCTGATAACTCACTCCACAGAACTCTTAATACAGTTTGAAGTGGTTTAAACATCAAGAACATAAATAGGAAATTAATGTGCCTCAGTAAATTACAAACTATAAAACACAAACGACAGAAACACTAGCAACTACTCAGATACTGATGATGATCTTTTAGAACTTTCTGTACTATTGTTAAACAGTAAGATAATTTCATCATACGTTTGGATGCTTAATCAACTGGACTCCTCAGCTCTGAACAGGATATATTATTGCCTTCTTACAAAAATAAAAAAATAATAAATATTTATAATAATCCTAATGATTATTGTGATGCTGAACTTTTCAGATTCTGTTCAGAACTATAAACTATCATTTATTAAAACAAATAAATATAACTAGCCATGAAAAAGAGAATAGTAGTTTATCATTCCATCCTTGCTGTAGAAAACATTCCAAAAACATTATTAATATAATGGTGCTCAAAATGTAGAAAAACAGATGTTCCAGGACTATAACAAGCTGCTAATTAACAAAACTAATCTTATAGTAAATCAGAATTTGTTTTGCTTTCAATATGCAGGTTCACTTTTTAGGTCTGTAGTTTTATAACTGCATCTGTTTACTGTAGTAAATGTTTACTCAAATACCTAAACTAATAGAAACACAGGTATTTTGGGATTCTTTTTGACATCTACTTTGTGTGGGGAGGGTGTTTTTCCTGTAGAATGTGTGTGTACCGTGTATCATGATACAGTTCCAAGTTCCCTGCTAAGAACTACACAGCTCCCTCCTTGTGGGTGAAGAATGAAAGAGAGGCTGAGTCCTAAGCTTCTCATCTGCTCCAGAGAAGAAGGAATTCTCCAAGGGTTTTTGCAGTCCTTACCCCTGAGCTTCATTCTACCTAAAAACTGTCATATTTCCATTTGCAGCCCATTCTGATAAATCTCCATTGCCTTCTAAAGTGGATGCTATATTTATTATTCTGATCTTCCTCGTTCTTTCCCACTCTTCGCAGTGTAGAGGAGGCAGTGAGCTTTGGTCCTTCAGGGCTTCTCTACTCTTTCAGGCATCTCCCAAGGCTGGGGAGAGACAGCCTTGCTGTCCTTCAGGTGCATTCAACTATACTGCCTTCCGTCAACATTTAAAACAGAAGAAGATTGTGTGCCTCTCCTATTTAAACTATTTTATCAAAACTTAATATACAATATAAAATACTGTATATTATTTTTAACTGACTTTCAAATCTTTTTATAATCATTAAAAATTCCCAAATTACTGGAGGTAGCATCAATAATTTAAAACATATTTTTAAAAATATCCTTCCAGAGAAGTTACTATTATGTTTGTTTGTTGTTGTTTTGGTGTGATTTGCTTTGCTTTTATTTGCTATTCTGTTCCCCCCCCCCCAGATACGTCTTTGGATAATGTCTATCTACTGAACATGTTGTAAAATTGTACGGCATGATTGTGTTTTCTCAGACTGTTATTAAAGCCCACAGAATAGGATAAAGACTAGATGCTGATTAAACAAAGACTAGAACCAGTCAACATTGAAGCTTCAAAAAACAGGCACTAGCATTGGACAACCGAAATAACAAAAGACTGTGACATGAATCATCAATGCATATTTAAACTGATAAGATTAAAAACAGATAAAATATACACATTCTGAGAGTATCTCCCTAAAAGGTGTTAACATGTTTAAAGAGAACAATAGTAATTCTAAAACAGAGGAATACAGCAGAGGTGACTGGGAAACCACAATGACGGGCAAATCAGTCCTTCCTGGAGTTGAGCAGGACAAAGGCTCCTGCACCATTTCTGAAATTCCTGACCAAAGCACGAATGCCGGGAACCATATCACGCCATTCCCAAGCAGAAAAATCTGCAAATAACTACCCTCTAATTCTCAAGACCAATGGGGTCCTGAGAGAAGACTAATTAAAAGAAATTTCAGGACATCGTGTTAAATAAAGTGAATCAAACACAGAAAACAAACACCACATGTCCTTGCTCTCAATTTGAAGTTAAAATACACATCTCATAGGATGGAAGTCACCACAGTCTTGAAAAAGAGGAAGGGAAAGAAGAAGGAAGAGAGGATGAAGAATCGGTGCAGGGTACAGTTAGGTAGACGGGCAAAGCTCCGTCCCATATCCCAGTGGAGTATCCCACAATGTGGCTGAACTGTCAGTGTTAGCATAGCTGCTCCTGAAACCCAGTTAAAGTGGTAAAGCAGACAGCTGTGCTCTGCCTTTGGATCCTGAATACAGACTAGCTCCATGTTCTTGGAGATTCTTCTTTCAAGAAAACTGAGTTTCTTCACCTGCGCAACAGAAGCAAGCATTGCTGCCTATCAGGACTCTGCAGAGCATTAATGTGAACAGTACAGTGAGAGCTTTGAGACTCCAGGTAGAACTTGCACACTGCTTGCAAGAATGGAGGTACTAAAGCTAGGCAGAGCAGCACTTCCCAGGCCAGAGAGCATGCCTACTCGGTGTCTTTGTTTGTTTCACACCATCTTTAACATTTCCGACAAAGCAGGTGATACCAAAGGTGAAGAAACAAGAAGGAAATGGCAACAGAACAAGACAAGCTGTAAGAACCTGGCGCTGCAGCGCTGTGTATATGAACTGACTGGAACAGGAGGCAGTGCAGAACCGCAGGACAGGACAGTGAGCCAAGTCCTCTGCCGCCAGCACTTTATAACTAACTCATCCTTGAATATTTCTAACATTTTATATATTTTCTCCAAGTAATAAATACCAGTCATCTGGTCTAGTTTTAACCAAAACTGTAGATTAAAAAAAAATTGCAAATCCTACTGATTGTTTTTAATGCTCAAACTTTTTCACTATGATAAAAAGTATAAAGATCTACATGTAAAAAAAAAAATCATTCATTCTAATTCTCCCAAGCATTGAAAATATCAGCCATACTTCAAGTCACTTTGTGTACAGCCAGTTACTATGCTGACCAGTCTAATGTTCCTGCCGGGAACAAGCTCATAATGGTGTTTATGCTTTTGGAACAAGCTGACTGGGAGGACAAGCATTTGCTTAAGGCTCCCATCAACGAATGCAGAGATTAGTCTTCAGCTTACACAAACGTTATGCTTATTAATTCAGACTGTCCATTCAGTTATTGAAACATGATAGCAAAATGCTACAATGAAAACCTGATTCTCTGTTATACAAATTAGCTTTGCACAAAATCCCCTGGCTCGGGAATAACTGGTCCACATATCAGGAGTCATATACCTCTCTGAGGCTTTAAACTGTGACCTAGATGTCAGAACTTAATGTCAGTGCTCTGAATAAATGAATGGGTAACAAATGATCAAAACACGTCCATCTAATTAAGAACTTTCCAGCTGGATTTCAGTTTAAGAAATTCGAAAACTACCTATGTGTAACACAGACCCTGCCAACACACACAGCATCCTCTCGATCAAAGCGGAGCTATGACTCATACCACCTGTCTCCTCTTTCTGGTCAGAGTTCTCTGCTAGGATTAAAACTTCTATGAAAACAAAGAGCAAATATTTATTCAAATTGATTATTCCACACCCTGAAAACTACATTTCATACTCAAAGGTTTATTTATCTTTGTTGATTTCAACATGACAAAGATGACTAGAAGCACTCACCACAGGTCCATAAAAGATAGGAACTGAATGACTGCTAAGTCATGTGCCATATCATATATGCTTCCCTTTGTACATGGAAGGGTCCTTATTAAAATACTACACAGGTCCATAAAAGGTTTTCAAAAATCTGCTTAGATACAGTTCAATAAAATGCTTAAGTGCTCATATATACAATAAAAAAAAGAACAAAATATAAAAATCCAGGAGAAAAGGTGGTGCGGACAGAGGAAATGGAACGAGAATGCCCATGCTTTCAGGCACTGTCCAGGTAATAAATCACTGATCAAGAGAGTTCTCAAAACTCCGTTTCAGTGTGATACTGACTGGGGGACTTTTACAGATATCTGGCCTTAGAAAAGCAATTTGTTCCATTAAGAATTCTACTGTGAGATCTGAAGACTAAATATACTATATGGAAACTATACAACCAGCTTTGAAGACAGCAGCTAAAGTAAATAAAAAGGTTAAGTTGTGGTACTCCATTAGATGAGGTGCTATTTCTTATTCTAAAGAAAATACAATATAGTCAATGGAAGGAGGGAGAGCAGGAACAACTACCACAGGATCACCCAACTCTTTCCTTCTCAACTTTAGGAGCCCTGAGGAGGTGATAACGATGTTCTCCTCTGAGCAAAATCAGATAAGTCTGCTGCTGATCATGACAAGCTACACAAGAATAAGGCCTGGAACTCAAGGATCAGCATACGAGAGCCAGCTAAGCACAGAGGAAAAGTATCACTCAGAAATGTGGAGCCGAGTGATCCCTTGTGGGTCAGAGAGCTCTGTCCCAGCGTGGGGAGAGGATAAAGTCCTGAATGAATGCATATTGTCTGATATGAATTCAGCCAGGTTAACCACCTCAACACTTCAGACAAAGCTTTCCCCAGTCTATATATGGATGTTGACACGGCGAGCGCAAAGCTGGTGAATATAGCCTCTTCTTCCCAATGTTTGGAGCCTGAGACTGTCCTCCACAGAGCCCTGCCACCAAGATTGAACTTGCTTCTTTGTTCCACTGTATATAATAACCTCCCTCCTCATCCCGCTGTGTTCAGTAAACCTAACGTTCTGCTAATGGTTACATAATAAACTTGCCCAGTGTCACGTCTGCCCACACGTTTCTATGCTTCCTGCCATGAGGATAATGGCATGAACCTCTGAAAGTATAAGAGTTGCCTTGGTCATGGTGTTTCTTCACAGCAATAGGACAGTGACTAAGACATTAGGCCAATCTCAGTGTAGCACTACAGTGACCTGGGGCGCAATTTGGAGTCTCAATACTTAAGAGCCAGCCCAGGAACTGTAAGAACCAAATCCAACTAGGAATATGGGACCTTTCTCTCCCATTTTTTTCAACAAAGGAGGAGCCAGGAAGCTGAAGGCTTTTCAACCTATGAGTGATTTACATGAAATCTATCCTTTGCTTCTCCCAATTATGCATAGTAACCTAGTACATGAAGTCTCTGGTATTTTTCCTTTAGCACATGTTACAATATACAAGGAAAATGAGAGGCAAGTTCAAGGGCACTTTTGATGGAAGCCAGATGAATTGTTACAGTTGCCTGGGAAACCTTTGAAAGCAACAATATTTGATATGTCAAATATCTTAAGTCAATATGGGCCAAAGTAATATAGAAGGTAAAACCAAGCAAGCAAATTGTGTGGAAGGGAGCACTCTCAATGTATTATGTTTTCAGAACTAAACTTTTGAAAGGAAAAAAAAAAAGATTGCATAATATCTTAATTAGCCTAAAAGAATGATAACCCCAAATGCCAACTTTCAACATTCAGTATAAAGGTATTTTGATTTCCTAAACATTTATGCACTAACCCAAGAGTTCATAACAAACAACCTTACAACAAAACATAAAATCTTCACATAGAACTTTCCCGAGTCTTTGAGATTTGGTCTAGAATGCAGACCAGTGTGTAGAGTGTGATTTCTTCTCAGAGTTCCATCACAAAAACATATGTCCCAATGCTGAGGCTTAAATGTCTTGAGAGAGAACAACAACAAATGTTCACTGTAGCAATTCTGACGAGAAAAATATTTTACACAGAACAATAAGCTGTCGTGTTCTGTTGAGGAAATGTGCCTGTGTTAGGAAAAACTTCCTAACCTACGTTTTGCTCCAAAATATATTCTGGGAACAGATTCCTCCATGAATTTAATTTTCTAATTTTTCTTCAGAAAAGTAACCCTAAAAAGCTGCCTTATGAGAATTTATATACCTTATTAGAGTTTTTATAGAGTTTATTTAGACTTTTGTAACACAATAAACCAAAAAGAAAATAGACACTCAGCTGCTTGTGAATGCAGCTCAGTACCCGGGCACTGCACTGGCAAGATTCTAGACTTAATACCCAGTAGAAGAAAAGATAAACCAAAATCTAAATACCCAGGGGCTTTAGGAAGTCCAGTATGTCCCTGCACCTCAAGATTTGCACAAAGAAATGCCCACTGAGGGACCATCATGCTTGGTGTTTTATTACTTATAGGTTTATTATTGATAGATTTATTAGAAATCTATAGTTTAATGAAAGGGCAGGCTCTGAAAGGTCATATTTTCAGCAGAGACTTATTTTATACAGTTTTTGTTTGGCTGGTTGGTTGTTTAGTTAGTTGGCTGGTTTTGTTCTTCCTAACTTTTTAGAGTTCTATTGCTCTGAGCTGCCCTCTGCTGTTATCCTTCTATAAATACGTTATGGAAAATCCTCCACCCTCCTGGGTCTCTAACCCGTTTCATCACTGGTGTTACTTGGGGGCTGCCCGTCTTACTTCTCATGCATAAATGTGGAGAGGTAGAGGACAGACTGCGCTTCCGTGTTTTAAATGTAAAGATTAGCATGAAGCTTTTTTCGTTTGAGACCTTTAATTTTGGTTTATTTCACATTTCAGGTGCTGCTCTTTTCAGAAGACTTTCCACAGTTACAGACTAAAGATGGGGTGTCGTCTCAGGAGTTTGGCTTTCTACAAATCAGTAAGAAGTCAGTATGCTGTTGTGAATTTACTTAAGGTGGGATTAATTTTCCAGGACAGTCTCCATCCTTCTCCAAGTTGCACGAGTAAGGGTTACAGGCGAATCACTTCGTTCTGTATTATTCATCTGAGTCGACCTGAGGGACCATGCCAGTTAATCTGACATTAATTTGTACGAATTAATTGGAAGGGGCAAGGCTCTAGGTTGTATGCAGTTAGACATCAGAAGTTCTTTTCTGAGGAACACCTGTGGGCCTGGGCCTGTTCTGCACTCTCTTCTGTTTAGCTTCAACAGTTCCGAGACTCAGACCAGACACGGTCCTGAGAGCCAACAGCTTCATTTCAACCCACGCCACAGAAGAAATCTTGTTCTAATGCTGGTGTTCTATACTCCCAACTTACTGTGATCATTTAACAAATTAAAGTGTTCACTACATTTTGCATTAAGAAGCCATTCAGAGTCTTAGGTACCACAGGATGGCCAACGCAATCTTTTGCCCCCCAAACATCTGTCAAAGTACCCATTTGAGAGTTCTAAAGCTATATTCATGTTTTAGAAACACAAGTAAGCTTGGCAGTAAGACCATATTGTATGTCTCAAAGGAAGGAAACCATAGTTTGGTGCCTGTGTTCTAGTAAAGAGACATACAGCATGCATATGTTTTAGGTCTCTTTTCATAACAGACAACCCATTCAAGGATTCAACTTATCTTCATATTTGATACTTATTATACGTAAGCAACAGATGTATTTCTCATATGAGCACCACTAAAAAGTGATTTTTTTTTCCTAAAAGAAAATTCTAAATAGAAATGAGTCAGTCTCAGTACAGATCCATGCTTCTCAGGCAGCGTTTGTCATAGAAACACCGACGCTTCCAGAGGGTTTGTGAATCTGATGATCTTAAGTGTCCCCTACACCCAGATCACTCTCCTTCATAGCTGGCATTAATAACAGCTTCCGGTGACTACCAGTGGTCACACTTGATGCAGGGTTACCACAGCCATGCTTGCACAAGAGAGGTGGGACAACAGTTGAGTCCTCCCAGCTGCCCATCAACAGTCCCACCCACCTCAGGACTGTTGGGTTTCTCTCACAGCCAAAACCAGTGTGAGATGTAACCAGAGAATGACAATCTACCTTTGACAGAACCTGCCCTTACCTGTACCTGGTAGATGTCTCCAGGTAAGTCGAGAGTTATCTTTTCTTTGATGTGTTCCAAGTGCTCTTATGCTATTTCTCTTAGGGTTTCTCCATGCTGATCCATTCAGATATCTCATTATTATCTAAAAGAGAAAAATGTTAAATTATAATAAGAAAGTCTGTTCTTTTGTTTTTTCAAACAGGTCTAAATGAAGACAAACCACTGAGACTGGCACCTTATACAATGCTAAGAGGTGCTGGCTTTTATGAACTATGATGCTAGAAGCATGTTCTCCTCTTGGAGCTTTACTTAAAACACACATTTGTTATTTCAGATCAGGTCCTTACCTCTAGTGTCCCTGTGAGGTCACATTCTGTGAGAAACATCCTGCCCTTCTCCCCACAAAAAGGTTGCGCAGAGTCAGAGTGCAGAAGCCCTGCAACTTGCTAACTTTGCTCTGTGTTATTTACCAATCGCACAAAGAAAATGCTGTCTATTCAGAACTCATTTCAAAACTCTTTTCACTGTGAGTAAGCGAACAAGCGGGCTCATGTCCCAAGCCACAGTCATATCCCAGTGGTCCAGTGATGGCTACGGGGCTGGCACTGAGTGGCACAGCCTTCAGGCATCCTACAAGGGTCTGTTGTGAACAGCCTGGGACCTTCAAAGCCAGAAGTAAAGAAATAAGATGGAGCTGGGCTCCTTCGCTCTCCTCTCCTGTTTCTGTTTGCTCTGTGTCTCGGTTATCAGTAGCCCTTTCCCAAAAAACATTCCTTTGTCCTAAATGGCACAAGAGGTCACCAAGGTGACAAAAGAAGAAGCTAGTCAGCTGGCTGCTGAGTTGCTTTTTTGGGGGGGAGCAAGTAATTTCAATTACAGAGACTTTAGTTGCTTACTAGAGCCAGACAACAAAGCTACCCAGACTCCCTATATCCCATGTTCCTGTGTGTCATCCTTCCCCTCTCCCTCCCCCCCCAGACTTTCTGTCCCCTGTGTCCCTGTCTCTTCTCTGTGTGTCTCTGCCTCCTTCCTCCCCCACCCCCTCTGCCTCCCCTTCTGCTTCTCCCTTCCCTCTCCCCATCCCTCTCCTTCCCCCTTTCCCCATCTCTGTCTCCCTTCCTCCCTCACTACCTCTTAAGTTCTACTAGTCAAGTCTCAATTTAGACCTTACTGTTCTACTGACCACATCAAAAGACATGGGGGGAAATACAGAACGAGGAGGCCATGGATAGACGACCAAAAGTTATTTTTTTTTATCAAAATGCAGGTTCTTCTAAACACATCTGAGACCCATCCAGGAAAACACCCAAGGCTGGGGATCTGAAAGAAGGGAGTAGCATCTTCCCTGGGAACATGGAATCGAAGGGTTAGGCAGCATGCTGTCAGGAACTGTCCCAAATTCAGTGTTCTCGAAAGCCCATCATAGAGTTACAGCAGAGTTGGTCAGGGAGAAAGCAGAATGCTAGACATCCATATTACTCAAGATGCTCTGATTCCTTGTTCTATAACCCATACACACCCTAGTGGTTGGTATGTGAAGGAATAGGGGTGCCAGAGTGCATATGGTGGATATTACCCCACAGCTGGGAATCTGATTCCCCTAACTAGAATGACAAGAATGAGGAAAAAAGCAAGCTGAGTGTCAGTTCTTTCAAGAGTTGGGCTCCTCAAGAGTTCAGCTCTGTTATTCCTTGGAGACATTTCTGACAGACTGGAATCTCCAAAAGGACAGGGCATTGCATTTTATAGACCTGAGGTTTCCCAGGGTCTAGCCAATGGCAGCCAACTAGTTTCCCAGCTAGTATTTGGTTGTTTCACTTTAAGGCAAGTTTCTTTGCTGTGGTCATTTTCTTCGAGAAGTCTGGATAAATATCTATTCTGAAACTTGTATCTGTGGCTCAACATCAATATTTTCTAGCAAAATACCAAACATTTTAACAGACTTTGTGTTCCTTCTACTTCCTACACCCTTCCCAAGTCACAAAATCTCTGAAAAAGTCCTCACTAGCTTCTTCACTATTCTGCCTTGCAATTAAGGTTAAATATTTTGAATAACATGTAAGACATTTCTTTTTTTGGCCAAAAGAGAAACTCTGGGGAATTAAAAAAAAAAATTAAACAAAATTTTAAGAAAACGAAAGGCAAGCGTGCTCGTAAGCTTCCCAAACTGAGCAGGTTTGGGTAAGCATATGCAGGCTCAGTTTGGGAAGCCACAATATGCCATTCATCCCTAACTAGATGACGGGACAGAAATATTGCTGCTGAACCAACTGAGGGAAATGTGCTGCTCATCCAAAACAAACTTGCAGAATCTAACTTCCACTGCCGAATTCTCTCCTATGAGAACTTTGCCGACATGTCATTTTAAAGTTTTTTTTTTTTTCCCACTTGCTATGTGAAACTGGTGGCCCAGGGGCATATCTCCAAAGATGGAATCCTTACAAGTGAAATATGGATTTGGGACTAATTCAGAAACAACTAGGTAAAGAGTTGAGGCCAGGCATGAATGGGTAAGAGTGAAGATGAGTGTGTTGTGAAAGCATTAAAACCAAGACTCCTGGGCCAACGAACCATGGCCTACTCACGCCTTTTACTCCCCAAACCCTTCAATCACTCACCGAGAAGCCCCTTTGTACCCATTTTACACCCTCCAACAGATAGCTTTTGCTGCACGCACTGACTTTGACACCTAGGACTAGAGAAATTTGGCGAAACAAGTTAAGAATCCCCGACTGGAACTGTGTTTAAGAATGGGGCTCTAAGAGAAGCAGCCTCCAGGCTGACTCCTGGGGATATATCTTGACTCTCTTGTTTTCACCCTGTGCCCTCTTCCTTCTTTACTGTCGGGGGGTGGGGCGAGATGCCCGAGTGTAGACATCATTTGGGCAGCCTAAATGCAAATCACACCTTTTCCTTTTCCACTAGCACTTTCTTACTTCCAAAGTCCAGCAACAAAGGACGATGTTCGCAAATATTCTAAGGATGCTGTCAGAAGAAGCTGAAGTCGACATAATCTACCCATACCCAGATGAAGTCTCACTCTAACGAGCAAAAACAATAGTGCTCAGAACGATGTAGAAATACTCCAGTGCATGCTAAAATCCACACAGCCGTCCACAAAATGGTGCTGTGCAATTCTTACTTGCTGGCTTCTTCCAAGTGCTTGTTCCTATATAAAAGGGCCATTTACCAACTACTCGTTTTTCAAATTCTCCTTAAAACACCATATATAGCTACATTCTATAACTGCGGCTTAAGGTTTGGGTTGTTTTGGGTTATTCCTTCTGGAAAACTATATTTGTTTGATTTAGAGAGCTGAACAGCAAAGGTTGTATTAATGCTTATCCATTAAATGACGTCTTCTGGAGGAGTTAATGTGACGAGGTGATAGCCCAGTAAGTGCTGGCAAGAAATGCCCTGGTCTCTAAAGATAGTTATTACTTGTGCCTGGATTCTGTAACTTGTGGAATCTGCTTTCTGAAAATGCCTTTCAGAGTCTGCAGGCAGCACTGGCAAAGAGAAAAAGACAACAGAAAACGGTTTGCTGGCAACTTACAAAGTACAACTAGCACTTGGAACCCTACGGCGTGGCACAGCAAAATGCACAGCCCCGCTGGTGACACCAGATTACAGCCTTGAGAATGGGTGTGAGAAGCAGGCCAGGCCACAGTTGTCACCGGTCGCTGACACTGAATAAGCTGAGGAAGGGGCAGCCCCCAGATTCCTGACTTTCTCCTTAAGCCCTGCCAACTCTTTTTTTTTTTTTTTTTCTTTTTTTGTTTTTTTAATTCTTTGAGAAACCAGTGGGCGGGCACAGATGGGAAGTGGGAAGCTGCAAAGGGATTAGAAGATGGTACTGAGCGGAGTGCTGAGCCAGGCGCTTCTCTGCAAGTGCTTCCTCCAAGATCCAGATGGCATGGCCTTTCTTTGCTATTGCCACCTGGCACCACTGCCTCTTTAGCGCCCCCTGTCTGCTGTCAGGATCAAGTGACCATAATTGATACCTGGTTACCCTAGATCAATTTGCAAGTCCAGAGGCCAGCGCTCACTATGCAAGCTGTGAGGTATTCTGTTAACATAGTAAACGTTTTAAAAGAGCAACATGTTTTACAGAAACCTGCTAATGTACCGACTTCCAAGAAATGCAAACTTTACTTAAGGGAATGCTCCTTTACCTATGCAACAGACTTTAAAGCAGTCCTCGCCTAATGAGTTGTCAGCAAATGCCACCCGCTTGAAAATAGAACAGCCTGGGAAGGTAGAAGCTGCTTTGTTCTGAGCTGTATGTTTTCAAAGCTTAGAGTGAATTTGGGTCCTGTTCTCTTTTTATACACAGCCCATCAGGGAGCTGTGCAGTGACACTTGAGGGTCATCTGTGATATGAGGAGGAGGAGGAGGAGGAGGAGGAGGAGGAGGAGGAGGAGGAGGAGGAGGAGGAGAAGAAGAAGAAGACTTCAAAGACAAAGCAGCAAGGCTCTACCTCCCCGGGGCATTATGAAGGACTTCTTTAGAAGGTGGATATTTCATTAGGGATAACTGGAAAGGGGGACTCTCTTCCAACCCACCAGGTGGAAAGGGTCCAGAGCAGGAAAGGCAACAGCTAAAATGGAGTGTGTAAAACCAAAACCTGGCACCACTGGCTTCACGTCAGCTTGGTAGTCTACCCTGTGTGACTGGGACTGCCTCACTGCCAACATCATTCCCATGCTCGTGAGCCTCATAGAATACTTCTGAGAAATTAGAAACAGGTGACACCCATAAGTAAAATAATGTCACAACCTGAGCAAAGCATGCAGACACTAGTGCACACTTGCACTTTCTGCTTCATGCTAACACATCTATATTGCACACCCAGGGAAGCCCCCTTAATCAGTCTAAGACAGCATTTCATTTAAACAATTACAAAGTTCCAAATTTGCTGGTGTTCTCATTTGAGGCCCCTTTTGTTAATGAAGACCTTTTTAGAAGACTAATTTGTCATCCAGATGAATGAGTTTAAGGTGTTCATTTAAAACTTTGAAAATATAGCAATAATGTGGATGTATCAGATTCTGGATTACAAATTCATAGATAAATGAATTAACGAAGTAACAAGAGCAGAAAAGACTTTACATATAATGGATTTGGGGAATCTGTGTGTGTGCATGCAGGTGCACGTGTGTGCCTAATTGTTATACAGCAAAGTCTTTTCCTTTGCTTTCAAAGTGAAGCAAAAGCCTAGAAATTAGTTAACAGACCAACACCTGTCTTGGGTGGGCGGAGCCTGCCAACATCGCAGAGGTAGAATTCCAAACCATCTGCCACCAACTAACTAGGTTATTAGAGGGAGTTAAATTATATACACAACTTCAAGAGACCCACTACCAATCAAAATTAAATAATATATAGAAACTCAGTTATCATCCTTGATTCAGTACCAAAGCTTTCACTAGCCTGACACCCTGTCCTTGAGGCTGTACCAGAAAAACCCTTAAAAGAGACTGGTCCTAGAGCAGAATGCAGTCTTGTCTCTAAAACATCTCTGTTATGGTTTGGAAGTTAAATATTCCCAGAGGCCCATTGTGAGAGGCTTGGTCACCAGCTAACAGCACCGTAGGGAGGTTTAGAATGTCAGACCTTGTGGAATAAAGTTAAGCCAATAGAGACATTCCCTTAAAAGAGAGGACAGACTGAGAAAAAAAAAAAAGAGAGAAAGACTGGGTCTCCCACCTTTACCAGATGCCCTCCTCTCTCTCCCTCCTTCCCTCCCTTCCTCTCTCTCTCTCCCTTCTCTCCCTTCCTTCCTTCCTCCCTCCCTCCCTCCCTCCCTCCATCTTTCCAAATCTCTATGTGTCTCTCTCCCTCCTCCTTCCCCCTCTGTCCTTCCCAAGTAGCATGAGGTGAAGAGGGCTCCAGGGTCAGGTGTTCCTGCCATTGCGTTCTGACTCACCACAGGCCCAATGAGGCCAAATCATCATGGCCTAAAACCTGGAAAACGATGATCTCAAATCAATCTTCCCACCATTTTCAGTTTATTTATTATCTACCATGATAGAGAGATAATTAAAACAGTCTGCCTTCAGGACAGGAAAATTTCACTCTTCCTGCTTTCTTACCCCTACCCCCACCAACATTCAAACTATACATGGAGAAGAGTCCATACATTAAGAGGAGAGACACAAAAGTCATGTCCTTGTTTGTAATAGCTGAATAGGATTCCACTGTGTAAATGAACCACATTTTTGGTATCCATTCTTCATCTGGGTTCTTTCCAGCTTCTGGCTATTACAGACAAGGCTGCTAGGAACATGGTGGAGCACGTGTCCTTTTGGAATAATGGAGTAGGGGCAAAAATGAAGCAGAAACTAGAGGATATGTCATCCAGTGACTGGCCCACCTTGGGATCCATCCCACCCACAGATACCAAACCCTGACACTATTGCTGATGCCATGTTGTGCTTGCAGAGAGGAGCCCAGCATGGCTGTCCTCTGAGAGGTCATACCAGTAGCTGACTAAGACAGATGCAGATACAGCCAACCATTGGACTGAGGTCAGTGATCCCTATGCAAGAGTCAGGGGAAGGATTGAAAGAGCTGAAGAGTGTGCCAAACCCATAGAAAGAGCAACAGTACCAACTAACCCGGACCTCTTAGAGCTCCCAGAGACTAAGCCACCAACCAAAGAGCATACGTGGGCTGGCCTATGGCCCCCAGCACATATGTAGCCTGGCCTCAGCAGGAGAGGATGTGCCTAATACTGTAGAGACTTGATCCCCTGGGGAAGGGAATGTTGACAGGGGTAAGGTGGGGGGCACCCACTCAGAGCTAAAGGTGAGGGGAGATGGGGTGAAGAATTCTGGGAGAAGGGACAAAAGGGGGGTAACATTTAGAATGTAAATAAATAAAATACATAACTAAATAAAACTTTCCCCTTCCATGCAAAGTTGATATTTGACAGAGTCCAGCCATGTATTTAGCTTGAGAAGAAGATGCTGGGAAGTGGGAAAGGGGATGGGAAGGAGCAGCTTTCATGGAGCCATTGAATTCTACAAGCCATGGTAAATGTAGGGGAGGTTACCCTTGGCTCATGTGGGAATGCAACATAAAAGACTAGCCTAAAGCAAACCTGCACAGGACCACTTAGCACTCTGTTACTGCACATCTCTGTCCCAGAACCACGGTCCAGCCACCAAATAAGGTAGACACTGAGAACGAGTAAAATGACTTTCACTCATCATAAACAGAAGGACGTGTTTGTTCATACAGAACTGTGTTAATGGGTGTTTTAACATGATACTTGGATGATAAACATGTATGCCCCTACACACTTGAATATACTCATCGGGTCCAAAGAGCAGCACCAAGCCTATTACTAATAGCCACATATGGCTATCTATTTATTTATTTATTTATTTATTTTACTATTCTCCCAAAAACAGCATCTTGAGAAATTACAGGTAATAATGTATGTTATTCATCTTATAGCAGAAAACTAAGACAGTTATCTAAAATACAGGGTTTATAAAAGTCTATTCCTGAAAACAGCTTTTAAAAAGGGAGTAAGCTACACACATTTCTCATTGTAAAACATTTTAAAACTATAATGGTATCAAGATCGTATTACACAATCTTTGGCCAAAAAGCCCTGTGTAATTTAACCGCTGCAAACCTACAGAACCGATCAAAACTGGCTACCAAGCACTGAGACTTGAATGTGAGTTACTCCCCAAGCTTGTCTGTTTAATAAGTTGGGCCTAACCTATTGGCAACCTTTTGGAGAGTTGTAGAAGCTTGTGAATATGACAGCTAGCTGAGCAGTGAGGAGCCACAGGGGTGGAACTTACAGGCTAAAACCAAAGCCCTGGTTCTGGCCCCAGCTCTCTACTTCCTCATTCACTAAGACATCAGCAGTGTCCCTTTCCTGCTACCAAGGACAAGAGAGCTGGTCCTGCTGCCATATCTTCTCCAGCGCGGAGGACTGTATTTCCTGAGCCAAAGCCACAGTGAGCCCTCCCTCCTTTCATTTGTTTCCACCAGAAACTGTGTCACTGAAAACGGTAAATAACAGAGCGAATGTTGGTTGAGTAAATTCAGAGCAATGCTGCACCCCCACAAGCAAGTGAACTCCACAAAACACTGGGAAATGAAAGCAGAATTAGATGAAACTTACAAAAAACATTCTAGTAACCCTAAAATGGTTGTGGGTACAAAGTCATTTTAAAGCTACAGATTAGGACTGGGGGTCAGGGGTGATGTAAAATTGAACAGTACAAGCTTGACCACCCAAGTTCAGGACCCAGAGCCCACATAAGTAGGAGGTGATAGTGCACCCCAGCACTCCTGCAGTGAGATGGGAGACAGGTGGAGAATCTATCAGAAGCATAAAGGCTAATTAGCTCGGAGCACACAGTAAGGCAAACACAAGGGTAAACCTGTCTCAACAAGGTGGAAGTAGAGAACCAATTCAAACAAGTTGCCCTCCAGTCATGTATAGGCCTGTGGGTATGTGGCACACACACACACACACACACACACACACACATGGGAGGGGATGGCAGACAGAGACATCTACAGATAGAGGGACAGAGGGTAATTAAATATTTTAAGCCACACATTATCCTCCACTCTCCAACTCCCAATAGATTTTATTTTACAAAAACAGACAAACAAACAAAAATCTCCAGTACTGTGCCTAGGAGTCTGAATTCTAATAGTAAGCTGAACGTGTCACTTCGGAGACTGACCAGAAACTCAGGCCAGCATGCCAGGGCTCAGTGTCCAGAATCACTACTTTCTGATATGACTCCACTGAATGGGTACCCCATTACCTCCGTGTGTTTCCTCTCAGTATCTTCAAGTTAGACATTATAACCAAACCTGACACAGACCATTGTATCAATTAGTCTTGAAGACCCCAAGACATTACAGGTACATGTATGAATACACCCTAAAACCTACATGGGAAGTCACTCTGGTTTTCTAATGCACCCTTTTCTCAGTGCCAGGGACTGAACATAGAAACTCATGCAACCTAGGTAAGGGCTCTACCACTAAACTATACCACCAGCCACATTTTTTGAATGCAAAATATTTCATGTACCTGTGTGACAAACTGAGCTACTCAGACTTGGTACATTGAAGTTCTATTCCACTACCTCAAAGCATCACACTATTTGGTACCGGGGCCTCCACAGGTGTAAATACGTTAAGATGAGTTGTTAAGAGGCCTTCATGTAATTGCTGATGTCTGAGTAAGAAAAGAAAATTTGTACATAGAACTGTGTGAAGGGAATACTGAAGTCCACCAGCTCTTCCTCATGGGGAGACACACACTCCATTGATTCTCCTGGAATCAGTGCCGAATACATGACTGGAAAAATCATTAAAATGGCACTGACTCACCATCACTAGTTCTTCCCCAAACTGACAGCTTTCGGGAGAGCCTAGAAGAGGCTTGACGGTGAGAGGCACTGGGAGTTGGGAGCTGCGAGAGGACATCCAACTCCTCTGCCAATTCTGCACAGAATTTTAATTTGCAGACATTGTCTGGGTTTCTCTTCTGTTGCTGTGATCAAACAGTGAGCAAAAGAAACCTGAGGAGGAAAAGGTTTCTTACCAAGTAAACTTCGAAGCCAATCACTGAAGGAAGCCAGGGCAGGAACTGAGGCAGGTGCATGAAGGCTAACGTAGAGCTTTGCTTACTGAATCGCACTCCATGACTCACCGAGTTTGCTTCCTTATACAACCCAGGTATCATACCGTCCACAGTGAGCTGGGCCGCCCTACGTCCATAGTAAGTCAATAAAGCACCCCACAAACTTGCTTACAAGCCAATCTAATGAAGTTCTCAACGAGGTTCTCTCTCCTGAGTTCACTTCAGTTTGTGTCAAGTCGATGGAAATGAAGCAGCTCCGCCTTCTTAGTCTCTGTCATTGAGGATTCACAGGTGAATCCTCTAAGGGGCTGACCAGCTTGTTCTGCCTTTTGAGGTTTGGGAGGTGAGGTTTACTGGAGAGAGGAGGTGTTTTCCTGAAACTTGACTAAGAGACCCTGGGATTACACCACTTTCCTAAACACCACTAGGGTTCCATGGCTCCCCTCGGTCAGCAGCCGTGGAGGTCAGTTCCCACTGACTCAAGGCACCCTGGCTCTTTACCTAAAGCAAAAGAGCCAAGAGATAACAAATTGATAGATTTGTAAGTAACCGGCCGAGCACAGCTGCCCTCTGAAACCTAGAAGAACCCTCCTCCATGTGTATATTGTTTAGTTCAGAGGCCGCTAAACAGACCAAGCCGAGAACTAATACTCATTTAGAGCTCGGTGACTGCTCAAGTAGTTCAGGAAATTATAAGAAATGTTTCTAGGGACTATTTTTTTCCTACAACTTTATTTTAAAAAGAGAGATACATGTACAGATTTTTTAAAGCATTTTGGCATAACACTATATGAATATATTTTTGTCAGTGCTTGATTCTTTTAGAGGTTTGTTAGTATGCATTAAAATCCCACTAGTTACCATAACCATAAAATACATGTAGGACAGAATGTAACATGGAAACAGTCAAAGTTTTCTTGGTGTGTATAGATTAAACATAATGAGTTTTGAATACCAAAAATTGCCACAAGGCTATATTCTTAGCTCTTGAATTATTAATGATTTAAGGTCCAGGTGTACCACAGTCCTAGAGGGTGCTATACACTTTTTTTTTCCTAAGAAGGACTGAGGTTTTCACTTTTTGGCCTTTGTTTTCTGTTTTCTTTTGGGGGGGGTTGTTGTTGTTTGTTTTGTTTTGTTTTTCTTTTGAGTTTTACATGGCCTATGAGTTGTTTCTGGAGTATTCAGAGTTTTCTGGGGCTAGTATCTAATTATCAGTGACTGTCATGACAACATAGCAAAGCATCAGCCCTCTATTCACCTGGTCTATCTTGAGTGAGTCGTGGGAATTGAGGGATGAAAGAACAAGTTGTATTTATCTTTAAATTTATGGCATGCCATTTAAGTCACAAGCACATTACACTCTGGTTTTCTCTTTGTCTGGTTTTAAGACAGGATCTGGTCTAGGATGCAGGTTCAAGTGTCCCCTGAAGTGGCAAATTGATATGTGAGTTGCGAGCTTTCTTTTTTAATGGCACTTACTTGGTTAGCTACACTTTAAGGTAGCATAATCCTATCAAATGAACACTTACTTAAAATCGTGATTTTAAAAAATTAAAGTTTGCAAATCTCTTCTAAAATCTACTAAGGAAACACTAGGTAGGAGTGTGTTAAGTTTCCACTAATCATTTTTGTTTGTTTTTGTTTTTCCTAGATTGGGGGATAAACAGGTATATATATCTCTTTCAGAGATGCCAACTTTCACTGTGGTTTATAAAGAGTAACAATTGGCATCGCTAGAGGGAGACAGCCTGCAAAAAACCAACTATCAGGCAGACTAAACGTTTTTCTAGTTATTTAAGAATAAAGCAAGCAGCCTACAGAGAGGACTTAGTTCTTAAGAGCATTGACTGCTCTGTCAGAGAACCTGGATTCAGTTCCCAGCTTCTGCCTGGTGGCTCCAACCACCCATAACTGGTTCCAGCAGAGCCAGTGCCTTCTTCCAACCCCCACTGACACGAGGTATACACATGTTGCTCACAGACATACAGGCAGGCAAAGCACTCAGACACAAAATGTGAGAGTCTGAAAGTAATTTCAAGAATAAAGCAAGAAAGTTGCTGTATGACATTGTGTAGATTTAAATAAACCTACAAGCATTATTAACCAATGAATCTTTCCTTTCTCTAGCATAATGGAGGCTGAGATAAAAGTTACAGGTGGAAATTTGCCAAACTCTAGCAAAATATTTTCGTGTAAATGCGAGACAAAGCCAAGCGTGATGGGACAGACACACCTGTAAGGTGTGAGAAAGTGTGGAGGAGCAGAAGTCCAAGCCATCTTGGCTATATGGCAAGGTAGAGACAGCCTGGGCTACATGAAACCATATTTCAGGCAAATAAAACTTTAAAAACAGAAATTCTCACTATCTCAGGGCAATAAAAATCAGTTTACAAAGACTTTGTAAATCACCAGTTTACAAAGCTCAGTGGTGGAGCTCTTGCCAGAATGCACAAAGCTCTGCATGGTCTCCCGAGTTCCTTCCACAAGGAAGAAGAAAAACCGTCTAGACTGTGTCTGGGTGCTCAAGAACCTGATGTTTGCACCTAGTAGACCAACTAACCTAATTCTCTCTCCCAATAGAAGAGGTCAAAAGGTATCATAATTTAAAATGAGACACACAATTTTGAAATCTGGGTTTAGAAGTAAAATGTCAAATTTATCTTTATTAAAAGAACAAACAACATGGTGTATATGTGTGTGTGTCTGTGTGTGTGTGTGTGTGTGTGTGTGTGTGTGTGTGTGTGTGTGTATTTGTATCAAATCACAACTCAGTACAAGGAAATAAAGTTTTCTGTTTGTTTTTTTGTTTGTTTGTTTTGCTATCCACTGCTTTACACATTTAAATTTCCTACTGGCCTCTGAACACACTTGAATGTTTACTATCAATGCTGAAAGTTCAGGTTTGGGGGCAGCTTAGCATCTACAAACAAAGTTAATCCACAAAAAGCTAAATCTGGACTGGGGTGGAGATTAGTTGCTGGAATGTTTATCTAGCATGGAAATCAGTCTCCAGCACCAGAGAGAAGTGGGGGGCACCTTCCTGTAAACCAGGGACTCCTAGGTAAACGGGAGGATCAGACGTTCAAAGTCATTCTCACCTACTTAGAGTGGTTAAGGTTGGCTTAGACTACTTGACCTTTTCTCAACGCCCACTCATTCAGAATGTTTCTCATGTAACTCCATCCCCTACCTTAGACTTGTGCGGCTCCCTATTTCCACTAGGCCTTCTCTTCTTTCTGAGTTTGACGGCCCTCCCTATACTTGATGAAGGATGAGTTCTGATCCTAGTAATTTTTTTCTACTTAGTATACAAATATTGCATTCTCTGTTCATTTACAAAACATCTGCTATCCAGATATCGCCCTTTGAAATTCTTCCTTCCCTTCACGATTGATCCAAAATTCACCCTTCCTTTATATTATCACCTGGCGCTCTTTAATAAAAACCACTGGACGCCAACCATGTCTTCTCTCCCAGTTTGTCTGCTGCTAGTGCCATTCATTTGTCGTTCCATTCTGTTTCCAGGGATGCCTTGTAGCTAAATAAATGGTGTGGACAGGTCAGTGCAAGCCACAACCCAGATCACAGTCATTCACTGAATCGAGTGTCACTAATAAGGTTAAAGTCTGTAGGAAAGAACAGAGGCTGTGCCCCAGCACCTTGAAGTCAATGCTAAAAGGCTATCCTGTAACCTTCCCTGCCTGGCGACAAGAGTGAGAGACAGAGCCAGCAATACCGTGTGTGGTCCAACATGGAAGCAGGTCTCAGTACAGCTAGAAGTGGTGGTCGGTGTCTTCATGTTGACATGGGACTTGCTCCACCAGATCCTGCTTTGTCCCACCCCTAGTGCATTTGGGGTTTATTACCGACAGGCTGTGTGTCCTGGGTATCAAATCCTCCCCAGAGGCACCCTTTTTGCCTCTCACAATATAGCTCCGGCCAACACAGTCACCAAGTGTCTGGATCCACTGTGAAGATGGGAATTCCCTCAAATTCCCCTTCCCTTGTGACTTTTCTGCATTTCACTCTTCCTCCTACCACCGCGACAATGACCAACCTCTGTCACAGCTACTCCAGAAGCAGTGTTTGTTAAAGTGTAGGGGGGAAAAAATGTGTCCAATTGGTCAAATTTTCAACTGCTAAAGCACTAAAAAGAAAAAAAAAAAAAAATGTCCCAGGTCTAAAAACAATTTAATTACAAAACCTTGATAACATTATACTAAAGTCACTACTAACCACGTGTAAGGGTAACTGGGACAGAACACATTAAACAGGCGGAGAGGGGGCATGGGTGTCAACCTTAATGCACCCATTTAGAGATGATTTCTTCTCTTTCCTGGGAAGAATTCCAAATCAGGAGTCAAAGGACAGCTGTTCGCCTCCAGATGTTTTCAGAAATCACCCATGCTCTTTTAAACTGAGAGTCGGGACCCAGACAGGGATGTTACAAACATAAAATAGCTGCTTTATGATACCTTTAAATTAATTTCTTTTAGCATTAAAATGAAAAGAAGAGCAGATGGCGAAGGCTTGGTTTAAAGTGAGAACCATTAAAATAATCGCAGCTGGAAAGAGAGTTTCTATCAGGAACCCGTGAGCCATAAGCAATTGGGCAACGTTTTAAAGGGGCTCTTTGATAAGAGAATCTACAAAGTGATAATTATATTCCGTGACTTAAACTGGTATACGGCAAATACATTAGGAACCCCTTGTTGGGTACGAGGGTTAGAATTGGTAAAGAGCTACCAAAAGAACTAAAATACTTCACACCTGCTGGCACAGCCATGTGTTTCCTCAAAAGCAGTCAGTGTGACTGTTCAGTCTGTAGGTCTCCAGTCTTAGCCAACATTCTTATAACTTCTGTATGCCTCATACCAACTGATCTAACTGTACACTTCAATGTAATAATGTTAAGTGAAGTTTCTGTGTTTTCAGTAATCTGGTTCCTTTCTTTATACTGCATTTTACAAAAACCAGAAGTCAAGAGCCAATTTACATGATTGCCACAAATAAGGGGATTCTGAAATCCATCAATAAATTAACAGTTACTTAGAACTATAGTTTTAAACAGGCTTTGTTGTGCTGAGGTGTGGATCATGGGTAACAAACACTACGAAATAAAATCTTTGCACATACATGTATATATGTACATTAACTCTGTCCCTTGCCTTCCTCCCACTGTGTGTGTCTGTGTGTCTGCGTCTGCATTGTTCACAGTTCCACTGAATGACAAACTCTGCAGCTGTTGAACTGCAAATGCTGAGTCAGTAATTTTTGGCTAACAGATTCTGACAATAACTATAATCTTATTGATAACTCCCAGTGAGAAAATTATTGTTAGTGATGGTAATGGAGCCAGAGTTTGATGAAAGGGGTTGGGGCTGGCCCAGTAATAATAGCTGAAGTATAAAGTTTAAACCTCTTTACTGCATAGCTGACCCCAATTACATCTCAAGACAAATAACACCCTTTACTCAAACACCTGGTACCAAATGTGGCCACTTCAAATTTCTCCCTCACGGGAGCATCTAATCATTTTGGGCTATTCAAACAATGAGCATTAATTGCCAGTTTTGCACTTGAGATGTTGGACCTCTCTGAAGTTGTGCAAATTATTTTTTCAAATGCTTTGGCTTATTGAGAATGATTTTTAAAAGCACTTTCATTAACTAATGATTGGCAAAAAAAATTAATAATACAAGCCAAGGTAGAGATTAGGCACATGACAGACAGTTCATTTTAAAAAAATGCAATGTGCCTTCTAATGGCACCTGAGTGTCCTAGTTGCATCAAAATGGATTGATGACTGTATTTATCTCAAAATGATAAAATTGCTAAAAACAGGAGGCCTTGCTGCTTGGCACTAACACTGTAAGTTTACTTAGATCTAAAGTATAGAAGATATTTTTAATTTATATGGAATTCTGAAGGGAAACTGCAGGTCACTTCTTTAAGGGCTGCTGTACTTCTACAAGGGCCTGAGACGTAGTTCTGGAACTGGCTAAGAGGATCCAGCCCTCAGCTAGATACTTTGAATAAGTTAGCCATTGTCACCTATAAAATGCAATAACAACGGTGCCTATTTTCAATGATTCCGTCTGTGTAAGGAACCTGGGACCACAGCCAGCCTGGAAGAAGGGGCAATCTGTACTTACATGGAGGATTATGGGTAGAACAGAAAGTATCCTGACACCTTTGCATTGCATCAGCTGAATAAACACACTGCTCCTCTCTCTCATGAAGGCCTGGGAAGAACTGTGAAACTGCTTCTGTGGTTTATGTTATATACGTTACTTTTTTTCTTTTGCCATGGCCCTGTCTTCTATACACCCATAGTCTACAAAGGAAATGGCAAGATACCAAGTAATGGCAGGGTGGTAAATTTGTGAGATGAGATCATGGCGCAGAGGGGGAGTTTCAGGGCTGAAAATAAAGTGAAAATTGTTCCAGGCTTTCTAAGAGGAGACAGGAAAGAGCATCTCACAATCAAGTATTGCCTCTGAGTGAGCAGGCGACTCTTGGCCCAAAGGAGGGTGTCATCTTTCACCACCACAGTTACTAGGATTGCTGTATAGTTTGTTGATAAGAGGCTCACCATGAGGAGACAAGCCAGATCACAGAAAGGGGCACTGGGTGCTGATGGGCTTTGGTTTTCCTCTAATCCTCTAGAAAACCCTTGGGGAGAATTTGAAACAGCAACATGAAGGACACAGAGGATCAACTTGCTTCCTCGGGACCTCACAAATAAACATATTGAGGGACATGTCATAGGGCAATGACGGAAAGAGAAGCTTGTGGCAGTGACATACATCCTAACCACCTCCTTCAGCATCTCTCAAAGTGTACCCAAAGCCCACAGCTCTGGCATCACCCAGGCCCCCCACCAATGTCAGTTTGGGAGTCGTCCTCCAGAACAATTTCCTCAGAATCTTTTGAACGTGAAATCCCATAATGACGAACAGCCTCCTTGGAAACATGATACAAGATATAGTGTGAGGACCTCTGACCAAGAGCCAGAGAGCAGTCTCTGCAGAATAGTTGAGGCTTTTTTGTGAGGTAGTGGTTCATAGTTTGGCTAGTCACCTGATGGGCTGATTTGGTTTTGTTTTATTTAAGTAACCAGTGCTCTGTCAAATCTCAAACAAGCTAAGAACTATTAAGAAAGAGGTTTGGGAAGAGAGTTGCTAATAAAGTTGTTAAGAAAAGGAAAGTACCCAGAAATTACCCGGTGTCTTCTCTTTGAGAAGACGGGAAGAATTTATGCATGACTCAGTTCACCTTCTATTGGCGTCCTGTTCTGATCCAATTCATTTTTCCAACAGTCAAGCCAGATGGACTGTTCTAAAGTAAATAGAGTGGACCACCTGTATATTACACGTTTCCCCTTACCGGGAACAGTTTTACTCTACTGGTCACACAACTAATTATTCACCCTAAAGACTGTGTATGTAATCTAAATAGAAGACACCCATGTTCTCTGTGTCAACTCCCCAATGGCTGCAACGCTGAGGCTCTCGGGAGTATGGCTGGGTAGCTGATCGTGCTATTTCTTGTGGCTTGGTGCTCCTTACTAACAGAATCTAACAGTGATCCACTGTTGCAAGATGGTAGTTTGGGCATCCTGCTCCAGTTGGTAAGAACAAATCCTCCAGGGGCAGGACTGGAGACCACAGACAGGAATCACTGACTAGCATACAGAAAAGTGAGACTTCTGTAGAGATTCTTCCCTGATCCCTATGGTAGACCAAAGAAAGTTCTGTGCACATTCTGACAGTGACGTTGATATATCAATTCTTTAAACTGCCATCCCTTAGTTACTAGTCTGCCCTGCTGGACCAGGATTCAAAAATGGCGGGGGTTGTATTTGTTATGCTAGTCAGTGTCTTCTTGGCACCCACAGATATGTTTGGATATAGCTGGTTGTTGTGTGTGTTAAGCTGCCAGATATCTCACCAACCTTTGAAGTATGGGATGATTAAACATAATCCTTTCCCTCTAAGAACTAGTAGACTACAGAGGAAAAAAAGAATATGAGCTGTGTATAATTCTTGGCAAACTAGGACCACTGCCAATACAGTTTATTTTATAACATTTGTTATGCAAATTTTAATTAATTTAATGTGTCAATGATGTAGACTATTGAAAGGCATTCATAGAAGTGCTAAGAAAATAAAATCATAGTGTCCTTCAGAGTTTGATAACACTTGATAAGAATTTAGTGCACCAGCTTGTTAAGATTCACACATTAAAGCAATGACTATCTCCCCACATCACAGCTACCCAGAACAAACCCCTCCTATTTCTCTCTGTGTTCAACTGTTTCACCCTCAGCTCTTAAGCTCAGGACTCAGGAATACATACCAAAGGGTCCCCACCTGCCACACTAACAGCTTCGTGTTCTTGTGATTCTGAGTTCAGTGAGCTGCCTAGCAGAGTGTTATTCTCTTGAATAAATCACACACATCTCCTGCCCATTCTTTAGCTGTACTACATAAATTTTGTGCCTAGGAAGATTTCACTATAAAAAGACAGATATAAATATGTACTTTTCTACAAGTAACTAAATCATGGAATAAATACTTCTTCCCCAGAAATTTTAAATGCCCCTTAACATAGTCTTAAGTCTGCCTTTGAAACCATGTTTGTTTCTGGGTGTTCCACTTTATTCTATAAATCATTTCTCCTTTTTTTTTTGCATAAACTTAAAATATCTTTGTGCTCTGAAACACTTCTTCACATTCTAGTGTTTGGATCACTAATTGTAACTGTTTCAACCGAAAGATAGAAAACTCCTTCTGATCTTCTTTGGGGCAACTATGGGAAGGAGCGTTCGAGGCTGACTGAAAGGCAAGGGCCAGGTTTGCTGATTTGTGCGCTGCGCTATTCCTCACTGTGAGAGGATGTTCAACCTCTGGCACTGCTAAAGGACACGGTAAGAAAGAATGAGTGGTGACAAGGGTAAAAACATACACAATGCTCGGTGACAAAGCAGAGAGTGGGGGGACAACACTGGAGAGGAACAGAAGTGGGGGGTGGAAACAAGGGAGGGCGTTGGGAGAAGAGTCAAATCAGAACAGTGTGTAACGACCACATACTAGGAAATGCCGGAATAAGACTGACTCTTTTGTATACTAATGTAAACACGAAAACATAGTAGATCCAAGCCGGTCATGGTAAGAAAGATATTCATAGGAATGTTAACAACATAGTATTTGCTTACTTAACAGAGCAACATACTTCTCTTGGTGCAAAGTTAGAGCAACGGCCTGGGGCAAAATTTGTCTTCTGCAAATGAAGCAGGTTCCCGCAGCAGATGTGCAAGGGAGTGCAGAAGGGAGGGGCCAGGGAAGAGGCCTTTGTCCTGTTGCATTGGTACATCCTCCCTTACCCTGTCCCAGAAACCCTAACTGGAAATGTTATTTTCCACTGATGTGGTTCTTCCTGAAATGTACACACACATGTAGCCTTGGCTGGCTGGGAACTCACCCTGTGGACCAGGCTGGTCTCTAGTTAACAGTAGTCTTACTGCCCCAACGGGGTGCTAGAATTCTATACATGCATCACCATATCCAAAGTACACATTCTCTTTCCAAATCTGTTCTTCTCATTGTCCTCCTTATTCCTGCCACTCCATTCCCTTCATCCTTGTCATGTTTCCTTCCTTAGGGCACGTCATGCCTTCCGGCCCCTACCTGAGTATCTTAGAAAGTGAAGAATAACGCTTGCTATCTCTTTACGTCTTCATGGTACTTGGCGTGTCTTTAGTGAGCATCCATGGGTTTGCCTCTGAGTTCATCACCTAGCCTGTGACGCAGATTAGTAGACACAGGATAGCAACCTCCTGTTGACTAAATAACAGGACTCAGACTTCCCTTCTCGTTGTAAGCAGCTAGAAAGCCGCACGCAACAGGGTAAATACTATTTAGGCAGTTTGTGTGCAGGCCTGTGACACAGGAGGTACATCCCAAATCCCAAATCCCAGGGAAGCCTAAGAATTTACCTGAGTAGAAGAGACAGAAAGCGACACCGGTGAGGACGAGGTAAATGGAGTTCACGGAAAAGCAGGTGCTCTCCCTTCATCTCCGGAGGCAGAGGCAAAAGCATTGCACATTTGAGCCCAGCCTAGGATACCTTGTCCCACAAACAAACCACCGGAGCTGAGAATATGGCTCAGTAGGGAAAGCGGTGGCAGTGCTTGGGGAGCTGAGTTCAAATCCCCAGGGTACACATAAAAGCCATGCACCCCAAGGATGCCTCTAATCCCAGTGTGAGGTGAAAGAAAGCGAGTGATACTGGACACACACTGCTCACCCATCCGGCCAAGCAGTGCGTCCTGGGTGCGTCAAGGAACCCTGACTCACCCTCACTCTCTCACTTTTGCTCTGCACTCTTGCCCCTTACCCCTCCCCCGCCTTCCTCTCACTCCACAAGCTCATGACCATCCTCTATTCCTCCCTCCCCCCCTCTGCCTTTCTCTGTCTACTCCCTCAACTCCCCTCCCCATGCCCTGAATAAACTCTATTCTATACTAAAAATGAAAAAGCGAAGAGAAACCCTGTCTCAAAAAGAATGTGGAAAGTGACAAAGACATTTGATACTAGCTTCAAATGTGCACCTGCATACCACCATGAATACAGCATACACACACACACACACACAAACACACACACACACACACACACACCTTAACTCCTCATCTGAAGACTGAACCCCCTGCAGGAAATGAAATTGTCCAAGGCAAAAGAACATGTGCCAGGAAAGCTATAGGGGTAGGGAATAATTTATGTACTCGTAACCAGACTAGAAAAACACCTTAAAATCTAAAATCTATCCCCCGAAAAGCATTAGAGAATTGGATTATGTTAGACAAAAGGCTGTTCTAGACTCTACCCAACAAAGCTTAAAAGCACCCTCTAGAGAACACCAGTGGTTTTAAGCATCTGCATTCCAGAACCCAGTCTAGTACTATTTAAAGAAACCTAACAAAATCCCACACTCGACATCATCACGACATTCAAGATGACCAGTGATAACCAGCACTCTATCACAGTTTACCACACACAAGGAACAAGCAAAGATCTATAACAGAGGTCAATTGGCCCAGGTTAGTCTCATAATTAACAAAATGACAGGATTAACGACAAATGACAGACGCTAAAACAGCTATGATTATATTTCTTATTTCCAAGAATATAGTCAGAAACACGAACGCAACTTAGTGAGAAGGAGATGGGAATAGCTCCTGCAGGCAATTTGTATATCAAATACACAATATCTGAAATGAAAATACAGTGAGTATAAGAGTATGCTGCTGTATTTATAAATATACCATTCCAATCACTAACCATAAGTCATGGGACCACCCTTGTACATGGAGCCAAAACCTATACAGCAGTGACCAGAAGGGGGAAAACCCCTTTGTCTGTCATATTCTTAAACTAGGAGATCTAGGACATCACCACTGTGCCGTGAAACTTGGGCAATCCAGTTTCATGGACAAAGATGTTACAAATGATTGAGGCATGTCAGAATCCATGAGTTTAATTAAAGATATGATGTGAACAAAGAGTGTCCATTAGACAAGAATTTGGTCTTGGCAAGTGATATTTGCATCAATTTGCTTAATTAGATCAGTACTTTTAAAACAATTTGTATAGCATAGGATTAAAGGGCTGAATTTCAAAGGACTGAGCAGAAGCCACAATCATGGTTTCAAACAAATCATCTGCAAAAAAAACTGGAGGCTGAAAATAGCAATTAGCAGCCCACAGGGAAAAAAAAATTAATGGGTACTATTCCTATCAATTGAATAACCATTTATAATATGGCTTTGCCTGAATCACTGATAAGTTAACCTTCACCAAATATTTCAGAGTGGGGGCAAACTGTCCCTCTTATTTATTTCAGAACTGATGGACGTCAAATAAAAATTGATCTCAGGTGCAAACCCTGCATGTTATTTTGGTTGGGGAAGTGGAGCAGTAGGCAGCAGAGACAATCAGCCTTCTATCTGCCTTCATGCTTTAGAAACAGCTGCCTATGGATGTACAGAATCAGTTGCTGGGCACTGACTTGGTACATTCACCTCTGTTGAAAGATTTACATAAAAACTACATAGACAACATATTTCATACATTCAAAAGCAAATACCTTGGTCACTCTCCCATGAAGAAGGTAAAGCTTAAAATAAATTACCCACTTTCCTTTTTAGCAAACTTGCTTGAGGGACATTCAGAGAACTGGTGTCCAGCTTTGCACTGCCGGGCACCTGGTCCTCTGTGCTGGCTGGGTTTTTTTGTCAGCTTGACACTCAAACTAGAGTTCTCTGAAGGAGGAAACTTAATTGAGAAAATGCCTTCATGTAAAGCGCTTTCTTATGTAGTGATTGATGTGGGAGGGCCCCGCCCATTGTGGGTGGAGCCATCCCTGGCCCCGCCCATTGTGGGTGGAGCCATCCCTGGGCTAGTGGTCCTGGGGTCTATAAGAAAGCAGGCTGAACAAGCCAGGGGAAGCAAGGCAGTTAAGCAGCATGCCTCTCTGCACCAGATCCTGCCTTCAGGTTCTTCCCTGGTTTGAGTTTCTCTCCTGACTTCTTTCAGCGATAGACCACGATGAATGTGGAAGTTAAGCCAAATGAGCCCTTTCCTACCCAACCTGCTTTTTTGGTCGTGGTGCTTTTTCCCAGGAGTAGAAACTCTAATACTTCCCCTAAGACTGCCTCTTCATCCCTTACAGATGTGCTGCTTTCTTATCACTGACAGTCTCCAAAATCTTGCTGTGTCTGACCCAGAAAATATGTGAGTGTTAAATTATAACACGCTCCACTTAAAAATTTATATATATATATATATATCCCTATCCCAAGTATCGCTGACAAAGCTCCACTGTGCGCATTGTTCCTCAACGTAGAAGGCCGTATAGCATATGACGGAAGTTACAGTGGTGCCGAGAATCCTCCTCTACATGGAAAGCATCAAATCGAACCTTTAGCTGCATAATGAATGAGTTGGGCAGGCGCGCACGCGCGCGCACGCGCACACACACACAGAAAAAGAAAACTTCATAAAGAAAAGTGAATTTTGTAATGACTCTTCACTATCATCCAGGGACATTAGTTAAATCCTTGGAAACATTCCGTGTGCCTATCTACTTTCGCTGAGACAAAAGCTGTAACAAGCTTTTTTTTTTTTTTTTAATGGAAATCGGGTATTGTATGTGAGGGGTTTGAGGAGACCATGTAAACAGTAGGAGTGTGCTGCTGAGTTCCTGTGAATTGTTTAACAGTGGTCTAAACAAGGACCCACATAGCTTAAGAAGCATTTGTATAAATTGGCTCGAATATGACTTTTACAAATAAATAAAATCAACGAGCGAAGTGCTTATTAGCTACGTCAAAAGTGCGCACAGTCCCATTCGAAAACTTGTGTTCCACGTGTTGGTTCATGGCCCCTACCTGAGTCATCCACAGGCACTTGAAACCTCGCAGTACACCCCCTAGGCAGACTCACAAGCAGACTGCCTAAAATCTGCTCCTCCAGGTTTCCTCAGGAAACAGTACATGAAATCAAACCTCAGGTTCCCTCCTATGCATGAGCCTGACGCTACACGGACCCTCTGGGTGTTCGATGCGCCAGAACTTCATCCCTCCCCAAGCCTACCCCACCCCCACCCTCCCGGCCTCTGCTCTGGCTGCTCTGCCTTATCCCAGCTTGGTCTCAGGGCTCCCGCTCCCAGTCAGCCCTGTGTTCCTACTAAACCACCACCTCAGGCCCTTGACCGCTCCTACCTTTTCTGGAACTTCACAGCACCCTCACTCTACAGGTCCCACGTGATGTGCTATCCAAGCAGCAACCAGTTTCGCATCCGCAGATTCCATCAACTTGAACAGAAGTATCAGGAGATACCGTTGTGGCTGCGCTGGATATATACATGCATACGTATATATACATACATATATACACATATATACATATATATATATATATATACACGTACATACGTACATATATTTTTGTGTCATTTTTTCCCCACCTAAAAAGCCGCTGCATATAGTAAATGATCAGCAAACACCGACAGAAAGAACAATGTAGCCATGGTTACTTTACTTGGATAGAAAGTACTTCTGAGGACTTGATCTTGCACAGATTTTTGCACTGTATGTTCATCTTCAAAACAACACCGTCAAGAATGAGTTAATGAAGCAGCAACATGAATAAAGAGGAATTTTTAAGATTTTTTTTTTAACAGATTTCCTGAAAGAGCTGAAGACCTATCATACTTCATGAATCTCATGGGTAAAGCATTAAGAGCCAGCGTGGCCCAGAGACACAGGAAAGCTTGGTACTAGACTGAGGAAGCAGTGAAGTTCATTAATACTGCTCAACGTAACAGCCTTCCCATGGCCACCAAACACACTAACAACCTCTCCCATGTTGCTCTGTCCTAATTCCCTTACTGAGGCCACCTCTTCAAGGCTCCTCCACCGGTCAAAAGTGTCACCTCAGGAACCAAGTTTCCAACATGAACCTATGGAGGGCATTCCCAAACCTAGCCTCATCCAAAGCAAAGCACTCACTAGTTCCCATTCAGCTCTCCAGGGACCACCTGCTGCCGTGGTCCTTACTGAAAATAAGGGAGACAAAAGAGTGAAGCCCTCTCTACCTGTATCCTCGGTTATATAAGAAAGCCCATCAGTCCAAGAGGGCGACCTTAAAACTGCAACTAGATCAGCGTCCTGGGAAAGGTGAGAGCCATCACTCCCCCAGGCATGGAATCATTTCAACCAAGAGGAATAAACAAGGGAAAAGAGAATAGGAAAGTCCCCAAGATCAGCAGATCAGCTCGGATTACAAGGCATTTTCTTGTTTCCCGAAAAATATGTTCTCAAGGCATTTCATAATTTTGATCAGCTTCGGAAAAATATTGTGTATGTTTCTAAGAGAGCAAACCCATCTTTTGTTAGGAAACAGTATTTGTGTGTATGTGTTACACATATGTGGTATTGTGTTTCCTATGGACATTTTCACAACAGTGTACACCCCGAGTTGTGTGCACCTCCATGAGTAGCTACCATTCCCATTTGCCAGAATTCCTCCTATTAGTCACCTTGGTTCCTCTAGATAATGGTGCTTTTATTTCCATGTCATACACACATACTTTGTGTATCTCTACAAAATCTAGAAGGCCCAGGTGATTGAAAGCATAACGCTTGCCTTTCTGTTGTTGGCTCCAAATGCTTCAGATGATCATCTCTAGTTGTTTTCCTTTGATTTTCCTGCAAAGAACATAGCATCATTCTTCAGAACTAAAGGAAAGTCTTTTGTGTGCATATGCCGCACTTTCTTTATCCATTGCTCAACAAAAAAAAAGATACTGTCCTGGTTTCTTTCTTGTTGCTGTGATAAATACCATGACCAAAAGTGACATAGGGAGGGAAGGGTTTATTTGGCTTCCAGATCACAGTCCACCATGGGGAGAAGCATGGAACTGAGGCAGAAAGAACAAATAGCATTGTTTCCTTCCCATGGCTCGCTCAGCTTGCTTTCTTATGTCACCCAAGACTCCCTCCCTGCCCAGGAGAGGCACTACTTATAGTGAGCCGGGCTCTCCCATGTTAATCATTAACCAGAAAAGACCAACCACGCTTCCCTATTCACAATCAGATGGAAGGAATGCCACAAATAAAATTCCCTCTTCCAAGAATACACTGGCTGACAAGAAACTAACCAGCACAGACCTACCTAAGCTGGTTTCATAACTATTGTGAGTGGTGCTTCAAAAATAGCTGATGTGCAAGTGTCTGTGCTGTGTTGACTTGGTGACTCGTTAGATAAATGCCCAGGAATGGTATGGCTGGTCATATACTGCATCTATATTTAATGTTAATGACCCATCATACAGATTTCCATAGCGGTTAGACTAGCTTATATCTTCACAAGCAGATGTCTAAGGGCCCCTCCTCCCACATCTAGCCAGAATTTGTTGTGCTTTTTTTTTTTCCTCTTATGACTGTCATCCTGACTGGGGTAAAATAAAATGTAAATATAGTTTTAGTTTGACTGGCCATGATGGCTAGAGAATTGAATAGTTTTTCATATGTCCAATGGTCATTTGCACTCTGTCTTTTAAGAACTTTCTGCCCATTTTGCTAGGCTATTTCTTGATTAGATGTCTAATTTCTTGTTGTTTATTTAATTGTATATTCTAGATAACAATTCTCTGTGGCCTAGCAAATATTTTCTCCTGCTCTGTAGGCTAGCTCTGTTTCCTTTATGTGCTTTGTTTCCTTTCCTGTTTGCTTTGCTGTGAGGAAATGTTTTTCATTTCATAAGGTTCGGTTGAGGATTGTTGGGTTATATGCATCCATTTCTACTGGAATTTAATGAGATATGTTTTTGAGATGTATCTTAACGATGTTCTTAATTTCACTGATATCTGACATGGTGACTCCCTTTTCATCTCTGACTTTGATAATCTGATTTTCTTTTTCTTTCAGTTAGTTTAGCTGAAGGTTTGCCCATCTTATCTTGTCAAAAAAAAAAAAATCTCTTTCATTCTACTGCCTGACTCACCTCCATTTTCACTTGTTTCTGCTCCGATCTTGCTAGTTTGTTTCTGCCTGTTTGGGGTTTCACTTCCCCTTGTTTCACATAGGTTTTAGGATAACTCACTATTGTGATCTGTATTTGGAATATCTGATTCTATGTGATGTAGACCCTTCTTCCTTTAAGTGTCCTTGTTACAGCTACTTTTATTCTATCCTGCACAGGTTTTGATATGTTTTATTTTCATTAGATTCCAGGACATTTTCTATATCCTCTTTTATTTAATTGATGACCACTTAATTGGTTAATCTCCACCAGCTTATGTATGTTAAGCAAATTCTCTGGCTTTTGACATCTAGTTCCATTCTACCATTGTCAGACAGAATGCAACAAATTATTTCAAATGTCTCCATGTTTTCTATGTTTTTAAGATAGATGTGTCTTTGTGTCATGTATCTTAGAGGCAGTTCCAAGGGTTGTGTGTGTTCTGCAGTGTCTGGAACATTCTGTAGATGTCTGTTTGGTCTATACTTTACAACTCGTCAAGACGTAGCTGTTTTTGTCTCCTAATAAATTTGCCATATTTTACAAATAAAAGTATATGACAACATATTGTACTTAAATTTCAAATAATGACCAATTTTAGTTATACATCCTATATCTTGCATAAAACATCAACTAAAAATGATTTTGTCTCAAATTTGACTGTAACCGAGTGTCCTGTTGAACTGAAATTCGGATGCTTAACTAGGTGTATCGAGTTTGATCTGGCAATGGCAATCCCAAAATAAGTTTAAAATAAAAAAAAAATAATGTTGCAGAAGGACTTTAAATGTATTGGTTACTTAATGTATCGTGAGAAGGCATTCTACTCAAATAAAAAGAAGCCGTCTGTGTTCTATCTGACAATCTAAGTCAGAAAGAACTTACGTCTGTCATCTTTACATCTGTTCCAGGCCTTTCCTATTCACAAGAAGATCAGGGAAACCCTGATACTGCTGAACCAGAACAAACATGGGTACCATGGCAAGAGGAGTACCAGCCTCCCGAGTCTTAGTTGGAAGAGTGATTTTATTCCTTGGACCCATTCTATCTGCTGCACATCAGGAAGGCTCAGATCCAAAGCAGTGTTACCTTTTGTTGACAGACTCAACTGCTCACTTTGGACAAGAATCCCCATCTCCTCACAGCTTATAAAGCTGAATTTCCTATAGTGCCAGGCCCAGAGGAAGAAAGAAAGCACCGCTCTGCACACTGCTTTCTGGCATTCTACCAACAAATGGCTTTCTCCTCCTCCACGTTTGCCTGCTTAACGTGACTTTGACATCTCTGGTAGTCTTTTTTTTTTTTTTAACATTTTAAGAATGTGTGTTTTAGTTCTACTTCTTTATTTCTTTGTTTATTATTTCTAAATAATAATCAAAAATATTATTCCTATTGACCCGCAAACATGAAAGAACACGTATATTTGCACAATATAATTACTCCACCCCCTTTTCTCCTTTAGTTAACTAAACCATTATTTTATATCTTCATTGTTTCGAGATAATTACACACTTTAGTCTTCATTGTTTGATTTACAAGCTTTCATCTTTCTTTACATGTGAAGTCTCACATTTATTTCTCTATCTCCCATGAACTTGGTTGCTATGGACTGTAAGCCTGTTACGGTTTTGAATATGAAACATACCCTGCAGGCTCATGTATTGAATACATGATCCCAGTGTTGATGCTATTTGAGGAAGAAGTGACGACTTAGGAGGTAGAACATAACCAGAGGAAGTAAATCATTAGGACTAGGAGTGGTTCCTTGAATGGATCTTGTTCCTGGGAGAATGGTTTATAGATAAGTAGATAGATAGATAGATAGATAGATAGATAGATAGATAGATAGATAGATAGATAGATGATAGATAGATAGATGATATACATGTGTATTATAGATATAGATAGATATGGATAATATGTTTACACACACACGTCCCTCCTTGACCCTCCACCCACTACCTCCCTCTCATTCACAATGAGGTCCACCACAAGTTCCTGTTGCCATGATTTCAGAGTGCTTGGAGAGAAACACGTATGGACTGAATCCTCTGTGCCAAATCAAATCCTTCTGAAGTGGTTTCTGTTGAGTATTTTGTCATGGCTTCGGAATAGCATCTTTTTCTGGGTTGTGCCTCTTTCTTGTGTTCTCTGACTGAACAGTGGGCTTCTCTACAAGTCTTAAACCTGCCTACCCCACCACCACCACCCTGGACCTTTATTCTGAATGAATCATTCAGGGTCTACTTTCACCTAATTTTACTTCTACAGGCCCTTCAGAGTCTTCCTCTTCCAGGGCCTCTTGAGAACTATGTGCTCTTCCTCTATTGTACTCAGAAGACTGTTCCTATTAATTTTGTGGCATGTCCTAGGTATTGGGCAAATTGAAGCTGTCATGTGACTATCAAGGTCCTGAAGTTCTGAGAGGGACTAGCACATTGTGATTAGCAAAGATTTACCAAAGATAGAGTGAGCCAAAAACTATGCCAAGAGCTAAAGACAGAAAAATAAGCTGGGTTTTTTTATTTGTTTGTTTTAGTTTTTTTATGCCTAGGAAGCTCATATCTGGTGCTACAACCTAAAGATGATAAAAGCACTTAACACAGAAAACAGTTGGAAAATCCTGCTGTAGTTGTGCATCTGACATACTAAAGCCATGCAGGAGGACATATGAAGAGCACTTGTAGTGAAAGTAAAAGAAACATGCTTAGTAAATAAGGGTGTTAATATCTAAATAACTATTTACAAGCTCAGAAGAGTCTGTACCATAGTTGGTTAGAATGTTCTTCTTTTTTTCCCCTTGAGAATATATCAGTAATATACATCCAGGGATCTCATAACAACACTAAATTGGAAGCCATAATGCATACACAGAGGAGCTGGCACAGTCCCATTTAGGGTCTTTGCATGCTGCCCTAGTCTCTGTGAGTTCATATGAGCTACTATCATGTTGATTCAGAGAATCTTGTTTTCTTGGTGCCCCCCATCCCCTCTGACTCTTGCACTCTTTCTGCCTCCTCTCCCACTGTGTTTCCTGAGCTGTGAGGGAAGGATTTTGATGGAAACATCCCACTAAGAACAGCCAATACTCTTGATCACCGAGACATCACTCCAGCCTCCACTTGTATTTTGTAAGTACATAGTGAAGATATGTGTACTTATCTGTTCGACACAAGAATACATGCATAGATGTTTTGCAGACACGACTTAAGAAATGCAATGGCTAAAGTGAGGAAAAACTTTTGCAGTCAGTCTTCAGAAACCTCTGGTTCTGCACTTAATGTTCTGACAGCTGCCCAGAGAAGGCAACAGCTCAGACTTAGGTGTCTGCTGTAAGTATCTGCTTTTCAGACAGACCATGAGTAAGTCAAAATATTTTATTGACATTTTTTTAATTCCAACTGCTAAAAAATAAAACAAAAAATAGGGCATTCATTAAGATACCTTTATCCTTTCTTAAAATATACCAGATACTTTGATGTTCATAGAAAAGAAATTAGGAAATATCACTGAATTCATTGGCATAGGAAGGGACTTTCTGAACAGACACTAATAGTACAAACCTTAAAACCAACAGTTCATAAATGGAAACTCAAAACGCTTTAAAAACTTTGGTACAGCAAAGGACACTGTCATTTGTTCTAAGCTGTAGCATAAAAAATAGAAAGAAAATTATTATCAATTACATATCTGATAAAGGGTTAGTATTCAGAAAATATATTAAGTAGTGAAAAATCTGAACATCAAGACAACAATTAACATAATAAAATGGGTTATAGAACAAAACATAATTCTCAAAAGACGAAACTCAAATAGTATAGAAACACTTAAAGAATTTTTTAACATCCTTAGTCATTAAGGAAATACAAATTAAAGCAACTATAAGATTTCATTTTATCCCAGTTAGAATAGCCAAACCAATAAGATGAAATTAGCACATTCTGGAGACAATGTGGGAAAAGGAGAATATTAATTAATTGCTGGTATTGAGTGAACCGCTATAACCACCATGGAAAGTAGGTGGAGATTCCTCAAAAAGCTGAAAATTTATCTATCTCAAAATCTAGTTATACCACAATTGGACATATACCCAAAGGACTCTCTATGTTCTACTAAAGAAATACTTGCTGTGTGATTCTTTACAGCCAGAAATTGGAAAGGGACTAAATGACCATCACCTAATGAATGGATAAGAAAAATGTGGTATATTGCACAAATGAAGCATCATTCAGCTACTGTGGGAAAATGGAGTTATTAATATACAGGTAAAAGAATTGAACTATAAGCAATCGTCCTGACTGAGGTAACCCAGACCCAGACAATATTGCATGCTTTCTCCTATATGTGGATGTTAGCTTTTAAATTGTTAATATGTGTGCTTCAGGACGAATAACCAGCAGGGTTAGGTACTATCTAGTAAGGGACCAGCAGAGAAGAAAGATTGTTTCAAGGAAAGAGAACTAGAATGTAGTGTTATAAAGAGATAAAGAGGAAGCTAGAGTAAGAGGAGTTAATGGATGAGAGCAGGGTAAAAGCAGGAAAAATCTAACACTTAAGTGATATGGAAGACCACTTCCATAAAATTTCCTAAAATATATACACATATGAAAAAAATTTAAATGAAGTCACCATATAATGGAGGAGACAATGCCCCAACTATACAATATATGCTACCAAGTCAAAGATCCACCACTAGGAACAGATTATATCTTGTTGAGTCATTGGCTAAGGGGGGGGGGGCGTTTCCATAGACAACCCAACCTCAAACATTACATTACAGGCCATTGTCAACACTATTGATTATTGTCCACAGACTGATGGTGAGTCCCTATTGCTGAAGACAGCACTTATTTCAGTCATCAATTACAGAACATTTGAGCTGGTACCCAACTAGAAAGTTTACCTATACTGACCAGCACCAGTCACTAGTAGCACTAGTACTTGTAGCATGAGTACTTTGCACGCTACTAGAGAAGGAAAGTAATCATCAATATCAGCCAGCAGTAAGCCCTGCTACCTACCACAGTGACCTCCTAAATGATTATCTGGTGCAATAGTGGCACAAAAACATAGGGGTAACCAACAAAATTCTGAATTGATGTAAGGAGCATTCCATGAGACATAACCCATGCTTTTGACACTACTGAAGTGTCAAAGAACCTTAATTTAAATAGGTCATAGATCTAGGCCAAAAAAAAAAAAAAAAAAAAAAAAAAAAAAAAAAAAAAAAAAAAAAAAAAGGCTACTGTGATGCTACTAAAGGAACACAGAAATAAAATGACTCCTAATGACACATGGGTGTATCCATAGGTTAGTGAACTGAAGATCCCTCATCAAAGAAGATTCCTCTTTCAGTGGGTGGCAATTAACATAGAGACCCACACCTGTCCAACAAAGAGAGAATGGAGACTTCAGAATACCCAGTTCTAAATGGGATCTCTTCATCAAGCTCCTCCCGCTCAAGGATCAGAGATCTACATGGGAGAGGAGGCAGGATTTTAAGTCAGAGGTGGTGGATGACTCCAAGGAAAAGTGTCTTCCAGACACAGCAGAACTGGTATACACGTGAACTCACAGGTTCTAGATGAATAAAACCAAGTCCAAGCGTTAAGGAGAGGTAGACACAAAGTCCCTCCTCAATCTAAGGAGCTATATGGAATTGAAACCTTCTCACTAAGGGAAAATCAGTTTTATTCAAAGGAGTGTCCTGGATATATCAACCATAGCCCCATGCCCAGGAATATTTAGCCAATAGAATGCAGCCTCCGGGAGATCCAGGTACACAGGCCTGGTGAGACTGTGCTGCGAGTAGCCAGGACACAGAAAGGTCTGGGCCAAGCCTGCGGAAAGAGCCCCCCAGATTGATTCAGGGGAGCTGGAAATCTGCTGTAGGGACTCAATTTCCACCCAGAGGGCCCATGCGTGTGGACCAAATGGTCAGGCCATCTGCCGCTGGGAACAGCGAAGATCCAGGGACACAGGCAAGGTACACGGGAGAGACAAGAACCAATCACTGACAAGATGGCAGGAGGAAAGCGAAAGAACTTACCCAAGGGAAACCAAGACAACCTGGCAACACCAGAACCCAGCTCTCCCATCACAGCAAACAGCAGAATGCCAAACACTCCAGAAAAAGAAGACTCAGACCCAAAATCATACCTCAAGATGATGATAGAGATCCTTAAACAAGAACAGGAGGAAAAGCATAAAGAAATAGAAGCTTTTAAAGAGGAAACAAGGAAAACACTCAAAGAAATCAAAGAAGTAGAGGAAAACAGAACCAAAGAGATGAAGGAATGGAAGAAGGAATTGAAAATGGAAAGGGAAACAATAAAGAAAACACTAAAAGAGACAACCCTGGTGGTAGAAAACCTAAAAAAGAAATCAGTAGTCACAGATGCAAGCATCTCCAATAGGCTACAAGAGATGGAAGAGAAATCTCGGGGGCTGAAGACAACATGGAAAACATAGAAAAACAGTCAGAGAAAATGCAAAAGCCAAAAAACACCTAACCAAAATATCCAGGAGATCCAGGACACAATGAGAAGACCAAACCTAAGGATAATAGGAATAGAAGAGGGCGAAGAATATTGACTAAGAGGCACAATAAATATCTTCAACAAAATCATAGAAGAAAACTTTCCTACCCTTAAGAATGAGATGACCATGAGCATAAAACAAGCCTAAAGAACTCCAAATAGGTTTGACCAAAAAAGAAATTCCTCCCAACACCTAATAGTCAAAACGCCAAGTGCCCAAAGCAAAGAAAGAATACTAAAAGCAGTAAGGGAAAGAGGTCAAGTAACATATAAATGCAGACCAATCAGAATCACACCCGACTTCTCAACAGAGACTATGAAAGCTAGAAGATCCTGGACAGACAACATACAGACCCTAAGTGTCAGCCCAAAATGCTGTACCCAGCAAAACTCTCAGTCACTATAGATGGAGAGACCAAGATATTCTAAGAAAAAACTAAATTTACACAATATCTGACCACAAACCCAGCACTACATCGAATTATAGGTGGAAAACCCAATACAAGAAGGGAAACTACATCCTAGTAAAAACAAGAAATACCTAAGCAAGAAAACCAAAAGAAGAAAGACACACAGGCACAATTCTACCTCTGAAAGCAAAACTAGCAGGAAACAGCAACCACTATTCTTTATATCTGTTAACATAAATGGACCCAATTCCCCCAATAAAAAGACATAGGCTATCAGACTGGATACATAAACAAAATCCAGCATTTTGCTGCATACAGGAAACTCATCTCAGAGACAAAGACAGACACTATCTCAGAATAAAAGGTTTGCAAAAAAAAAACCTTTCAAGCAAATGGCCCCAAGAAGCAAGCTGGAGTGGCCATTCTAATATCGAATAAAGTAGATTTTCAACCAAAAGTTATCAAAAAAGATAAGGAAGGACACTTTTTACTCATTACAGGGAAAATTTGTCAGAAGGAACTCTCAATCCTTAATATGTATGCTCCAAACACAAGAGCCCCCATATTCATAAAAGAAACCCTACTAAAGCTCAAAAATACATTGTAGCCTACACAATAATAGTGGGAGACCTCAATGCCCCACTCTGATCAATGGACAGATCATGGAAACAGAAATGAACAAGGATACAGTGAAACTAGTAGAGGTTATGAACCAATTGGAATTAATAGACATCTACAGAACATTTCATCCTAAAATAAAAGAATACACCTTCTTCTCAGCACCTCATGGCACCTTCTCCAAAATTGACCATATAATCGGTCACAGAACAAGCCTCAATAGATATAAAATTTAAATACTCCCATGCATCCTATCAGATCACCATGGTCTAAGGCTGATTTTTAATGACAACAAAGGCAACAAAAAGCCCATATACACATGGAAACTAAACAATGCTCTATTAAATGGTACCATGGTCAAAGGTGAAATAAAGAAAGAAATTAAGGATTTTCTAAAATTTAATGAAAATGAAAACACAACATACCCAAACCTATGGGATGCAATGAAAGCAGCACTGAGAGGAAAACTCATAGCTCTGAGCGCTTCCAAAAAGAAACTAGAGAGAGCATATGTCAGCAAATTGACAGCACAGCTGAAAGCTCTAGAACAAAAGGAAGCAGATACACCCAAGAGGAGTAGAGGGCAAGAAATAATCAAACTCAGAGCAGAAATTGAACAAATAGAAATAAAAAGAACCATTCGAAGAATCAACAAAACCAAGAGCTGGTTCTTTGAGAAAATTTACAGGATTGATAAACTTAGCCAGACTAACTAGAGGGCAAAGAGAGAGTATCCAAATTAACAAAACCAGAAAGGAAAGTGGGGACATAACAACTGAAACTGAGGAAATTCAAGAAATCATGAGATCCTACTACAAAAGCCTATAGTCAACAAAGCTGGAAAATCTGGAGGAAATGGATGAATTCCTAGACAGATACCAGATACTAAAGTTAAACCAGGACCAGGTAAAACATCTAAATAATCCAATAACACCTAAAGAAATAGAAGGAGTCATTAAAAGTCTCCCAACCAAAAAAAAAGCCCAGGTCCAGATAGGTTCAGTGCAGAATTCTATGAGACATTTATTGACGACTTAATACCAATACTCTCCAAACTATTCCACAAAACAGAGTCAGATGGAACACTACCTAACTCATTTTTGGGACCACAATAACCCTTGTTCCTGAACCACACAAAGACCCTACAAGGAAAGAGAACTTCAGAACAATCTCACTCATGAATATTGATGCAAAAATACTCAACAAAATCCTTGCAAACCGAATTCAAGAACACATCAAAACAATCATTCACCGTGATCAAGTAGGTTTCATCCCGGGGATGCAAGGATGGTGTAATATAAGAAAATCCATCAATGTAATCCACCATATAAACAAACTCAAAGAAAAAAACCACATGGTCATCTCACTAGATACTGAGAAACCATTTGACAAAATTCAACACCCATTCATGTTAAAAGTCTTGGAAAGAACAGGAATCCAAAACCCATACCTAAACATAATAAAAGCAATATACAGCAAACCAACAGCCAACATCAAACTTAACAGTGTGAAACTTGAAGAAATCCCACTAAAATCAGGGACTCGACAAGGCTGCCCACTCTCCCCCTACCTATTCAACATAGTACTGGAAGTCCTGGCTGGAGCAATTAGACAGCAAAAGGAAATCAAAGGGATACAAATTGGAAAGGAAGAAATAAAAACATCACCATTTGCAGATGACATGTTAGTGTACTTAAGTGACCCCACAAATTCCACCAGAGAACTTCTACAGCTGAAAAGTTCAGCAAAGTGGCTGGATATAAAATTAACTTAAACAAATCCGTAGCCTTCCTCTACTCAAAGGACAAACATGCAGAGAAAAAAATTAGAGAAAAGATACCCTTCACAATAGTCACAAACACTATGAAATACCTTGGTGTGACTCTAACTAAGCAAGTGAAGGACCTGTATGACAAGAACTTCAAATCTCTGAAGAAGGAAATCGACGAAGATCTCAGAAAATGGAAAGATCTCCCATGCTCATAGATTGGAAGGATCAACAATGTAAAAATGGCCATCTTACCAAAAGCAATCTACAGATTCAATGCAATCCCCATCAAAATTCCAACTCAATTCTTCAAAGAGTTGGAAAGAGCAATGTGCAATTTCATCTGTAATAACAAAAGACCTAGAATAGCGAAATCCATCCTCAACAACAAGAAAACATCTGCAGGAATCACCATCCCTGACCTCAAGGTGTATTACAAGGCAATTGTGCTGAAAACTGCATGGTACTGGTACAGAAATAGGCACATGGATTAATGGAATAGAATAGAAGATCCAGAAATGAACCCTCACATATATGGTCACTTAATTTTTGACAAAGGAGCTGTAAACATTCAATGGAAAAAGGACAGCCTCTTCAACAAATGGTGTTGGTCCAACTGGCACTCAGCATGCAGAAGAATGAAAATAGACCCTTTCTTATCTCTTTGTACAATGCTCAAGTGCAAGTGGATCAAAGATCTCCACATTAAACCAGGTACACTGAAATTATTAGAAGAGAAAGTAGAGAAAACCTTAGAACACATAGGCACAGGAGAAATTTTCCTGAACAGAACACCAATGGCTCAAGCTCTAAGGTCAAATATCGACAAATGGGACTTAATGAGATTGCAAAGTTTCTGTAAGGCTAAGGACACTGTCAAGAAAACAAAACGGCAGCCAACAGATTGGGAAAAGATCTTCACCGACCCCACATCAGATAGAGGGCTAATATCCAAGGTATACAAAGAACTCAACAAGTTAGACACCAGAGAATCAAACAACCCTATTAAAAAATGGGGTACAGAGCTAAACAAAAAGTTCTCAGTTGAGGAATATCAAATGGTTGAGAAGTGCTCGACCTCCTTAGCCATCAGGGAAATGCAAATCAAAACAATCCTGAGATTCCACCTCATACCAGTCAGAATGGCCAAGATCAAAAATTCAGATGACAGCATATGCTGGCGAGGATACAGAGAAAGAGGAACACTTCTCCACTGTTGGTGGGGTTGTAAATTCGTACAACCACTCTGGAAATTAGTCTGGCGGTTCCTCAGAAAATTGGACATAGTACTACCTGAAGATCCAGTTATTCCACTTATGGGCATATAACCCAGAGACACTCCAATATACAACAAAGACGCATGCACCACAATGTTCATAGCAGCTCTATTTATAATAGCCAGAAGCTGGAAAGAACCCAGATGTCCTTCAGTAGATGAATGGATACAATAATTGTGGTACATTTACACAGTGGAGTACTACTCAGCTATCAGAAACAATGACTTAAAGAAATTCTTAAGAAAATGGATGCATCTAGAGAATATCATCCTGAGAGAGGTAATGCAATCACAAAAGAACAGACATAACATGAAGTTACTGATAATTGGATACTAACCCCAGAAAGTTCTGAACACCCCAGAAACTTACAGACTATATGAAGGAAAACAAAGGCCAAAAAAAAAAAAAAAAAAAAAAAACTGTAAAATCACTATGCTTAATCTTTACACACCAAGAAAACTTCGATTATTTCCAGTTTACATCTTGTTTTAAATGTACTTTATGCTCATTGTAACTAGTAAGATTTTAATGCACATTATCAAACCTTTAAAAAAAATCAAGTATTGACAACAATGTATTCGTACTGTTTTATGCAAAAATGCTTTTAAAAAATCTGTACATTTATCTCCGTTTTTTAAAATAAAGTTGTTTAAGAAAGTTAAAAAAAAACTGACACGATGGACTAAGCTTGCACTAAAACTTGTGAGGTCGAGTTTCCCCAATGTAGGGGAAGCCAAGGCATTGAGGTGGAGACGGTGATTGAGAGCCAGTGCACCTTCCTGGAGACAAGTTGAGAGGGAGGGGAATGGAAATGTGTGTGGCGGGGAGAAGATAACATTTGAAATGTAAATACAGAGCGTATGCAATAAAATAATAAAAATAAATTCTAAAACCACAAAAAAAAAGAAACGCATAAGAAGGTCACTAATAAGGTTGTTGCTGAACTACACTCCAGTTTCATTCAATGCTTCCCTTGTAACTACTTTAACTAGACATCTCACTGTGTTTCAGACCAAAACAATTTCTTTACTTACCTGAAGGGCCTGGTTTACTTTTACATGAGAAGTGTGGTTATTACAATGACCGATGTGTTGCCTTAATGCCTGTGATTAACGACTGGTCATCAGCGCACCCCAGTTCCAGCCATTACACCCAGTTAACACCATATTATACCTTAAGAATCAACCTATATAGGTAACTAAAATTATTTTCCAAGCTTATTTTAAAATAATATGATTTTTTTAAACTGAACCATGGTTATTTTGAAAGGACACATGCTACATTTCTTTGTCAAAAGATTTTTGAAAAGGCTGGATTTCTGCTGTCTCTTACAAATCCAAATAAACATGAATATATTGAAAGACCTGCATCCAGCGACCCATTAATATAACATTCCCATTGCAAATGCAGTGTGAGTAGATGTAAGACTTTTTAATAGTCAAAATTAGAGATCATCACTTAATCTTTCTCAACGGCATTTGTAGATTGATTTTTAATGTAGTTAATTGGTACCTTTTCATTTGAAGAACGAATAGACGATAGAACGTGTTTTGGGATAGCATCTTCATGTATGCTGAGGTCTTGTGAACCAGTGTGTTAGTAAGTGGAATTCACAGCATCAGAGGTGTGGATTTTTTAATGGTGGCCAAAAGGAGCAATCATCTTGTGCAGATCGATGTTTACTTCGCTGCTCTAGCAGGAACGCTTTCTGTGTCAGTTACGTCAACATGAGGAGAGGCATGCACACTTGCACATCCAGGCAACAGCTTGTCCCAGGAGGTTCTTCGTGTGAGATGAGCAGCTGAACGCATATCTGTGAGATGCCAATGACACCAGTAGAGAAGAGACAACCAGAAGGCTCATAACTGGTTCCGGGAAAAGTAGGAAAAGGGGCCAGTGTCTGGGAGATACACCTTTACTTTTTGTAATCTAATGGCAACTGTGCTGGTGAGTAACACACAGTCATCATGGCAGAGTGACTCATTGGTATTTGGAAAACACCTATTTCTCCAGAGTTCTGTAAGTTTAACAAGAAGCTGTAGACATATTTTCTCGTCCCCAATCAAACATGGCTCAGGCACTGCAGCAATAGATCGAAGCTGCTCTGACCTAGCTCTGTTTGTTGATGTTAAAGAACACTGAAGTTTTAGACAACGAAATATACAGCATGCTCCCTTTCAAAAAAAAAAAAAGCACAAGCCAATCAATCAGACATAGCAGGGTTGTGGGAGCACCCACACCAAGCACAAAGCAAAAACTAACAGAAAGACTCACCAAGGCTGTCGAAAACTATCTTCATCAACAAGTGTCTGAAGGAAAAATGAGTCAGAAAGAGGAAAATTCTTAGCAGCAAAACCACAGCAATTAAATATTTAACTTAAATTTGAATTGGAAACCAAGCATATTGTTTTCTTAATTTTTTTTTTTTAAATCTTACTTGTGAAAAGCCAGTTTCAGTGCAGCTGAAGAGAAACGCCGGACAAGGTTGAAGAAGTCTCATCTAAAATCTTGACACACAGAGAACGTAAAGAGGGGGAAGAAATCTTTCCACAAACTTTGAAACCACACGGTAGCAACTTTAGTCCCTGGACTGACTTCTCCTTTCCCCCTGTTTGTTCATATTCAAAACTCTCCTGCTAACATCCACAAACCCATTTATTATGAGCAGGTGGTTTGAATTTACATCTGTGTGGAAGGCTGAGTCACAAATTAGGTAATATGTTTTATTTAAAAAGTTAAACGTTTTCTGTGACTTTCTTATCACGCTGTGAAGATTATAATCCATCACCTTACAGAGGCACCAAGTCCATTTTAATTGACACTTGATACCTTTATTCTGATTTTTCAGCTAATTCACCAAAGAAAGTTGTGGTTCAATGAAATCAAAAGGAAACAAAAGCCCAAGATGAGAAATGAAGGGAAAGAACTGTGGTGCTAGGAAGACCAATCGATGTCAGAGCACTTCCCTCGCTGGGGCTGCCAGGATCCTCCAGAGAAGTGTTAGGGGTTTATTGGCAAAGCCCTTTATCTGGGGGTAGTAGCTGACACTTTTTAACCTTGTATTAAACTGCTGCTAAAACAAAATAACACTAACAAAAACCAAACCAAAACAGTATTATACATGTACACATGACTTTAAATATTTGGGTTTCAAATAAATTAGGTAAGGTTTTTTTTTTTAAAAAATTAATATTCATGAAAAAACAAAAACGAAAGTCAAACAAACAAACACAAGCCCCTAGAATTATGATGTCCTTGAGTTCGGTATGTCTCAAGCTACTTTTATATGCCACACTAGGTCAATCCAGAAAACCTTTCCTCTTTTGTCCTTAGAAAGGACCAGTGTTGTTATACAGTTAGTAAATATTTAAAGGACACAGGGGGGAAAAAGTATAAAGAAATTCCTGTTGGATAAAAGCATCGGACTGCCAAGAAATTTGACTATGTCAGTACAGATTCTTAGCTGCACTCCAAACTGATCAGACTGGACAACCAGTTTGTCTGTGGGAAAAGTTCAAGGTTATGTTATTCTCTTTGGTGTTTCAAAGACCATTCCTATTTCTCAGTCTCAGTGCTGTAACTAAGTGGGAAATATTTATCTCTGCTTCTAGTGATACTAACTGAATGGTTTTATTTTTATTTCTAAGGATCTAAGACTGCTTTCCCAGGACAACTACCAAAGTTGTATCAAATTCACTTTTCAGGTAGTTCTTAGAAGCCTTGACTTAATTCAGGGATGGTAACAAACAAGTTGGAAGGTTTGAAAATCCTGGCATGAGCTTGTGAGATTCCATGCTATTCAGGATAGCTCTCAATGTCAAGCAACATTTCAAAGAAGTAGTTTCCAAGAAACTGGCGGGATGAACAGAGCCATTAATGATTTCATCAAAAAGCAAGATTTGTTGACCCAAAACACAATGATATATTTTCCTCTATATTCACTCATAATTTTGATTTTTTTTTTCTGTCCGTGAAGTCTGGAGAAGAAGAAGAATTGCAAGATATTCTAAAACTCTGGCACAGGTGTTCATGGCCAGCATTAGAGTCAAGCAGTTTGGTCCTAGCTGTGGGCTGCATTCATGTCTGTAATTGAATGCCAGCACTCCGCTGTTCCAGGAACACAGGAAACAAGGACCAAAGCGATAGAATTAACTCTATTTCAGAACAACCAGATTTGTTTTAAATGAGACTGTCTTACAGGTGTTACAAGCAGCAACCAGAAAAGTAAAAGAATGCAAAACTTTCAAGTTCAACTTTTATTGCTTTTTGTCAAAAGAATCAGTTCTCAACCTATTAAACATTTTGAGATGTGCCTTAGAATTCTGAATGCCGCCTAGAGTATTTTTAGAAGCATCTAGTAGATTAGAATTGTTTTGCGCATAACCGAGTTGCTATTTCACAATCAAGGAGCGATCCTTCAAGGTGAGGCAACACCTTCAAATTTTATTTGGGACCCGAGTGCATTAGGAAGCCAGAATGAGGAAAAAAGAAAAATCCAAACGAACAGTCAAATCAGCAGAACAGTGCTCCAGCAGGGCCCGGCAGATTTGCATGGGCAGCTTTGCATTGGTTTTCATGCACACAGTTGCCCTTCCAGACACATGGGTGGAAAGGAAAATCCAAGTCTAAGCGTAGAAATAAATGTTCAACACAAAGGTTAAAAGGAGCCTTTACCAGACTGCAGAGATAGTGCTGAGTACTCTTCCTGAGGACCGGGTTTAATTCAGAGAAACCATACAGTAGCTCACAGTCATACGTAACTACAGTCCTAGCAGGATCTAAGACCCACTTCTGGCCTCCACAAGCACCACATGGTGCACAGCAGACAAAATGCTCATACACATTAGTTAAATTATTTATTAATTAATATCAAATTTAAAAATTTTAAGGAAGCCTTTAACATCTTTTATTCTTGATTCGAGAGAATTTTTAAATGACTAATAGAGATATTGTTACGTGGTCATGTTTTAAAGAAAGCATGGAAGCTAATGTGGGCGAGCTAAGCGGGCTACACTTAAAGAGTGTATCTGATGTGGTGGAATACAGAATATTTTACCATTTGGATAAACTTGGTAAAACGGTCACTAGCCCATTCAGCTAATGAACTGTAGTCTATCCCGTATGTTCCTGAAATTGTTAAAATGCCGCATTGTGATACTCTACAGCCCAAGCCAATTTCACATTGAAGGGAAGATCTGCAAGCAGTGCTTCTTCTGTTTTGGCTCAACATGTACCTGAGCATTAAGTGATCATGTGATTAAGGAGTGTGAACTGACAGGGTCAGAATGCAATGCAGCGTCTGAATTCGACTCAACTCCAGATTCTGCTTCCTGAATGCTCCGTGGAGCTGCGCTCACAGCGGGATTTAGATGGCTGAACGGAGCAAGGACCATTGCTCCAGGTTACAAATTTAACCCATGACCAGGAAATTGATTCTGTTAGCTTTTCAATGCAAGTCTCATAATCTCTTACCATGACTTTCCCAGACCCCTTCCCTGTACATTTTAACTTTCCTCCTGGAACTAATGATAATGTATCTCACCTAGAGAATACGATTCATATTAAAATATTTGGAAAATACACAACATTATCTTTTTATATTCTTTATTTATTTATTTACTTTTTGCACTCCAGGTTTTATTCCCTTCCTGGTCCACCTGACTCTTCCAAATTCCATACCTCCTCTTTGCCCCCACTGTCTACACGAGGACGTCCTCACCACACACCCTCCCCACCAGACCTCTAAACTCCAAGGAGCCTCCAGTCTCTTGAGGTGCATCTTCTCTGACTGAACCCAGACCCGGCAGTCCTCTGCTGTATATGCATTGGAGGCCTCCTACCAGTTGGTGTGTGCTGCCTGGTTGTTGGTCCAGTGTCTGAGAGATCTCAGGGGTCCAGCTTAAATTGAGACTGCAGGTCCTCCTAGAGAGTTTCCCTCCTCCTCAGCTTCCTCCAGCTGTTCCCTAATTCAACCACAGGGGTCAGCAGCTTCTGTTCGTTGGTTGGATACAAATATCTGCATCTGACTCTTTCAGCTGCTTGTTGGGTCTTTTGGAGAGTAGTCATGATAGGTCCTCTTTTGTGAGCTCTCCATAGCCTCAGTAATGGTGTCAGGCCTTGGGGCCTTCCCTTGAGCTGGGTACCACTTTGGGCCTGTCCTTGGACCTTCTTTTCCTCCGGCTTTTCTTCATTTCCATCCCTGCAGTTCTTATGGGTCAGATGGTAACCCCATCCCACTTGACGCCCTGTCTTTCTGCTGGAGGTGGGCTCTACAAATTCCGTCTCCCCACTGTAGGGCATATCATCTAATGTCCCTCCCTTTGAGTCCTGAGAGTCTCTCACCTCCCAGGTCTCTGGTACATTCTGGAGGGTCCTCCCAACCTTCTAACTCCCGAGGTTGCCTGTTTCTATTCTTTCTGTTGGTCCCCTGGGCTTCAGGCTTTTCCCCTTCCCCAATACCAATCATGTTCCCCTCTCATCCGTCTCCCCTCCCCTTTCTTTCCCAGGTCCCCCCTTTCCTCCCCTCTTGTGGTTGCTTTCTTCTCCCTTCAAAGTGGGATTAAGGAGTCCACACTTGGGCCCTTCAGCTTATTGAACATTTTGAGTTCTATGGACTGTATCTTGGGTATTCTGTACTTCGGTGTTTGTTTGTTTGTGGTTTTTTTGTTGTTTTTTTTTTTTCTTTTTTGCTAATATCCACTTATTAGCGTGCATGTCCTTTAGGGTCTGAGTTATCTCACTCAGGATATTTTGTAGTTCTATCCACTTGCCTGAAAAACTAAGGATGCCCCCATTCTTAATAGCTGAGTAGTATTCCATTGTGTAAATGAATCACATTTTCTGTATCGATTCTTCTGTTGTGGGACATCTGGGTTGTTTCCAGCTTCTGGGTATTACAAATAAGGTTGCTATGAACCTAATGGAACACACGCCCCTGTGGCATGGTGGGGCATCTTCGGGAGTACTTTCAAGAGTGGTAGGACTTCGGGTAGATCTATTTCCAGTTTCCTGAAGAACCTCCAGATTGATTTTCAGAATGGTGGCACCAGTTTGCAATCTCACCGGCCATAGAGTTGTGTTCCTCTTTCTCCACATCCTCGACAACATATGTTGTCACCTAAGGTTTTTATCTTAGCTGTTCTGATTGGTGTAAGGTGGAATCTCAGGATTGTTTTGATTTGCATTTTTCTAATCACTAAGAACTTTAAATGTTTCTTTAGGTGCTTCTCAGCCATTGGAGATTCTTCTTTTATGAATTCTCGGTTCAATTCTATACCCCATTTTTTGATTGGGTTGTTTGGGTTTTGTTTTGTTTTGTTTTGTTTTTGTTGTTTTGTTGTTGGTGGTGGGGCTGGTTAGCTTCTTGAGTTCTTTATATATTTTGGATACTAGCCCTCTATCAGATGTGGAGTTAGTGAAGATTTTTTTCCCCAATCTGTAGGTTGCCAATTTGTCTTATTGACTATGTTCTTTGTCTTACAGAAGCTTTCCAGTTTCATGAGGTCCCATTTATCAATTCTTGATAATAGTGCATGAGCCACTGAAGTTCTGTTTAGTTCAAGACACTTTCCCACTTTCTCTCCTATTAGATTCACTGTATATAGTTCTATGTTGAGGTCTGTGATCCACTTGGACTTCATCTTTGTACAAGGTGACAAATATGGGTGTATTTTCATTTTTCTGTATACATACAGCCAGTTAGACCAGCACCATTCCTTGAAGATTCTTTCTTTTAAAGATCAAGTGCACATAAATGTGTGGTTTTATTTCTGGGTCTTCAATTATATTCAATTGATCAACCTGTCATCTCTGTATCAATACCATGTGGTTTTATCACTATTGCTCTGTAGTAGAGCTTGAGGTCGGGGGTGGGGATTCCCCCCAGAAGTTCTTTTATTAACAACTGTTTTCAGTATTCTGTTTTTTTTTTTTTTTTTTTTTTTTTTTCCTTTCCAGATGAATGGAAGAGTTTCTTTTTCCGTGTCTTTGAAGAATTATGCTGGGATAGATTGCCTTCGGGGATCATGGCTATTTTGACTGTTAATTCTGCCAATCCATGAGCATGGGAGATCTCTCCATTTTCTGAGATCTTCTTTGGTTTCTTTCTTGAGAGAGTTGAAGTTATTGTCATACAGATCTTTCACTTGTTTGGTTAGAGTTGCCACTAAGATAATTTATATTATTTGTGGCTACTATGAAGGGAATTGTTTCCCTAATTTCTTTCTCAGCCTGTTTATTATTTGTGTAAAAAAAAAGGCTACTGTTTTTTTGAGTTGATTTTATATCCAGCCACTTTGCTGAAGTTATCAGCTGGAGAAGTTCTTTGGTAGTATTTTTGGGGTTGCTTATGTATACTATCATATCATCTGCAAATAGTGATAATTTTATTTTTCTTTGACATTTTGTATCCCCTTGATCTCTTTTTGTTGAGTTATTGTTTTATCTAGCACTTTGAGTACTATATTGAATAGATATGGGGAGAGTGGGTATCCTTGTCTTGTTCCCGATTTTATTGGGATTGCTTCAAGTATTTCTCCATTTAATTTAATATTGGCTGTTGGTTTGCAGTAAATTGCTTTTACTATATTTAGGTGTTGCCCTTGAATTCCTGGTCTCTCCTATACTTTCAACATGAAGGGGTGCTGTATTTTGTCAAATGCTTTTTCTGCATTTAAGGAGATGATCATGTATTTTTTTTCTTTGAGTTTGTTTGTATAGTTGATTACGTTGATAGATTTTTCTATATTGAACCAACCTCTTGTCCCTGGAATGAAGCCTACTTGAACATAGTGAATGATGGTTTTGATGTGTTCTTGGATTCAGTTAACAAAAATTTTATTGAGTATTTTTGCATTAATATTCATAAGCATGACTGATCTGGTGTTCTCTTTTTTGTTTGGGTCCTTGTGTGGTTTAGGTATCAGTAATTGTGGCTTCATAGAATGAATTAGGTAGTGTTCCTTCTGTTTCTATTTTATGGAATAGTTTGAGGAATATAGGTATCAGGACTTCTTTGAAGGTCCTGCACTAAATCCATATGTCCCTGCACTTTTTTTAGTTGGGAGGCTTTTAATGACTTCTGTTTATATGTTTATACAGTTTACCTGCTCTTGATTTAAACTTTGGAATGTGATTAATTGTCTAGAAAATCATTCATTTCATCTTGATTTGTCCAGGGTTTTTTTTGGGGGGGGGTTGTTTTGCTTTATTTTGCTTTTTCTTTTTCTTTTTCTTTCTTTCTTTCTTTCTTTCTTTCTTTCTTTTTTTTTGTATAGGTTTTTGTAGTGGAATCTGGTGTTTTTTTGTTTTCTTTTTTTTAACTTCTTCTACTTCTATTGCTATTTCTGATTTTGTTAATTCGAATACTGCCTCTGACTGCTCTAGCTAGTTTGGCTAGGGGTTTATGTATTTTGTTGATTCTCTCAGAGAACCAGCTTTTGGTTTTATTGATTGTTTGCATCATTCTCTCTGTTTCTATTTGGTTGATTTCAGTGCTGAGTTTGAATGTCTCCTCTCTTCCACTGCTCTTAGGTGAGTTTGCTTTTCTTTGTTCTAAAGCTCTCAGGTGGGCTGCTAAATTGCTAGTGTAAGGCCTTTCCAGTTTCTTTACCCAAGCACTTAATGCTATAAATTTTCTTCTCAGCACTGCTTATATTGCTTATAGTTTGGGTATGATGTGTCAACATTTTCACTAAATTTCAAGGAGTCTTTAATTTCTTATTTCTTCCCTGACCAAGTTATCATTGAGTAGAAAGTTGTTTAGTTTCCACGTGTATGAGGACTTTTTGTTGTTTATCCTGTATTGATGATAAGCCATAGGCCATGATGATCTGATAGAATTCATAGGATTATTTCAATTTTCTTGTATTAGTTGAGGGTTATTTTGTCACCAACTATATGGTTGATTTTAGAGAAAATACCACAAGGTACTGAAAAGGTATATTCTTTCTTAAATCCATTTGGTTCATAACTTCTATTAGTTTTACTGTGTCTCTGTTTAGTTTGTTTCAATGACCTGTCCATTCCTGAGAGTGGGGTGTTGAAGTCTCCCACTATTACTGTGTGGCGTTCAATGTGTATTTTGAGCTTTAGTTTAGTTTCTTTTATTAATGTGGGTGCCCTTGCATTTGAGGCATAGGTGTTCAGAACTAAGACTTTCTTGTGGTGATATTTCCCTTTGATAAATATGAAGTGTCCATCCTCATCATGTTTGATAATTTTTGGTTGAAAGTCTATTTTATTAGATATTAAGTTGGTAACTCCACTTGTTTCTTGGGGCAATTTGCTTGAAAGACCTTTTTCCATCCTTTTACTCTGAGATAGCGTCTGTCTCTGTTATTGAAGTGTGTTTCTTGTATGCAACAAAATGCTGGGTTTTGTTTGTGTATCTAGTCTGTTAGCCTACCTCTTTTTATAGGTGAGTTGAGTTCACTAATATTGAGAGATATTAAAGACAGATGACTATTGGTTCCTGTTATGTTTATTTTTATAGGTGGCTTTATGTGCTTGTGGTTCTTTGCTGTTGGCGTTTTTGTGAACTGGTTAATATCTTGTCTTTTCTTTGATGTAGGTTCCTTCCTTGTGTTAGAGTTTTCCTTCTAGGATCCTCTGTGGGGCTGGATTGGTAGGTGCTATTTGAATTTGGTTTTGTCTTAGAATATTTTTTTTCCATCTATGTTGATTGAGAGTTTTGCTGGTTATAGTAGCCTGGGCTGCATTTGTGTTCTCTTAAGAGTCTACATGACCTCTGCCCAAGCTGTTTTGGCTTTCATAGTCTCTGTTGAGAAGTCTGGTGTAATTCTGATAGGTCTACCTTTGTATGTTATTTGGCCATTTTCCCTTGCAGCTTTTAATATCCTTTGTTCTGTGCATTTAGTGTTTTGATTATTATATGACACAAAAAATTTCTTTTATGGTTCCATTTGTTTGATGTTCTATTGGCTTCTTGTACCTTTATGGCCATCTCTTTCTTTAGGTTGGGGGAGTCTTCTTCTATGATTTTGTTGAAGATGTTTTCAGGTCCTTTGAGCTGGGAATATTCATTCTTCTATTCCAATTATTCTTAAATTTGGTCATTTCATTGTGTCCTGAATTTTTCTGGATGTTTTGAATTAGGAGTTTTTTAATGTTTTAAATTTTCCTTGACAGTTGTTGTAAATCTCTTTTATAGTATCTTCTATACCTGAGATTCTCTCTTCTGTCTTTAGATTCTGTTGGTGATACTTACATCTATAATTCCTAACCACTTTTTAGGTTTTCCATTTCCAGGTTTGCCTCCATTTGTGTTTTCTTTATTGTTTCTACTTCCACTTTTAGGTGTTGGACTGCTTTATGCAATTCCTTCACCTGTTTGATTGTGGGTTTTTTTGTATTTCTTTAAGAAATTTGTTTGTTTTCTTTTTATGGGCTTCTAGGCTGTGGTGGGAGAACTAGTACCTGGTGATGCCCACGTATATTGGCTTCTGTTGTTCATGATCTTGGGCTTGCCTTGAGCCATCTGATTATCCCTGGTGCTTGCTGGTCTGGGTGACTCTGTCTAGAGTCTGCCTCTTTTGTTCCTGGGTTGCTACAAGGCCTGTGACCCTGGCTCTAGCAGACCTCCTGTGGGGCCTTTCAACTGGAGGGTCTTCAGAGGAACAGAGAAGCTGCTGATCTGTTGCCTTGGCTGCAACAGATCTCTTGGGAGGGCTTCAGATTGTTGGGTCTTCAGAGAAGTAATCAAGCTGTTGTCATGAGTGAAGCTGTTCTCCAGAAGTGGGGGGTAGGAGGGTTGGGAGGGTGGAGGAGGGCTTGGTGGGGTATGAACTATGGTTTCTGTTTTCCTATGTTCACCAAAACTCCAAGGAGGCTTTTAGTCTGTTGGGTGAGTTGCCCTGAATGCCACAGAGCCCGCAGAAAGTCTGTAAACTGTAGTGTCAATTTCCTAGTTGCCCTGTATACAAAGGAACTCCTGGGATGCCTTCAGGTTGTCCTGAGTGCAGTGGATCTCCTGGGATGTCTCTGGCTGTGTTGTCAGATGCTCTGGGTGAAGCAGATCTCCTGGGATGCCTCAGGGTGTGGTATCAAATGTTCTGAGTGCAGTGGATCTTCTGGGATGTCTCAGGATACGGTGTCCTCCAGGTAGCAGACCAACTAGCAGGGTGTACCAGCAGAAAAGCCTGGGAAGCAGAAGGGAAGTGAAATTCAGTGACCAGGGAGCTGGGGGCGGGGTGATGGGTCCCCAAGTCCACTGGGCTCCCTGCAGCAGCTGTGAAACTTCGGGAGGGTTCTGACCAAATGCTCTAAGTGCAGCAGATCTTCTGGGTTGTCTTTGAATATCATCATACATCATTTTCTTTTGAATTGTTGAAGATAAAATTGGAGCCCTACATATGCCAAGCAGGCACTCTCCCTCTTAACTACATGCCCACTCCCAACCTACATCTGCCACGCAGACATTTTCAGAGTAAAGAATAAGATCAAATAGATTTAAATTATACCAAAATATGGTGAGGCAGTAGGAAGAACATTGAAGAATCAATATTCAATAGCAGATCATTCAATATTCAATAGAAAATTTAATAAAGACACAAAGCATAATTAATAAAACCTTATAAATGTTAATAGAGTAGAAAAGCATTCTGTCTAGGCAGTAATTTTCATATCCAGTATATGAAACTGCCATTATGAGGTTGGAGAGATAGCTCTTTTGGTAATGTTCCTCAGTTCAACCCACTGAACTTACATAGTAACCTGGGTATGTTAATATGCACTTGTAATCTCAGAACTGAGTGAACACGTAGATCCTTAGGCCTTCCTGGACAGCCTCTATCATTAGTCTATATAGTAAATTCCAAGCTAATGAAAAGTCCCTGTCGCAAAAGAGCATTGTGGTAGTGCCTGAGGAACTCCTGGGGTAGTTCTTTGACCTCACGTGCACCTGCACACATATATACACATGCACACACACACACACACAAACACACACACACACACAGAGAGAGAGAGAGAGAGAGAGAGACTATAAACAAACTCTAGAATGAAGATTTCTAGGTAAATTCAAAAGATCTCATTAAAAATTCTCTTAAAACACTTTTTCTTTTAATTAAATATTCTTTCCTAGAAAGTTGACACATTTAAATAATTTTTAGAAAAGATGTCACATCACCCCAATCATTTTTAGTTGACACAGAGATTAGACACCTAAACTTTTAAGCAACGAATTAAATGTGGGTGTGTCCAGGAGTAATTTGCTTCAGGGAGAGGGAGAGTCAGTCTCTGTCAGGAAGCCCAGGCTGGCCTAAGACTCTCAGTCCGGCTGCCTCTACCTTCAGAGTGCCGGAATTACAAGTGTGTGCAACCATACCTACCAAAGGTATTTCAGTAACAATATAGACCATTATTCTACAGTCCTGAGCTAATATTACCAGTTTGTGTTTGTGTGCTTCCAAAATAAACTAGTTTTCAAATGGACTTAATTTTTTATAAAGTCTCTGAAGATTGCATTTCTCTGAGATTTTCTTTAAAATGTACATAAGTGTTGAATGGAAATTTACCCAAAGCTAATTTTAATCACAAAATATTAACAGTCTTGCTTTCCATTTGCCCGGTTACTGCCACTGTCTCCTCTATTCAACTCATGATGCATAAACTAACAATATAACTGGTGAATGGTATGGGAAGGTTTTATTGTAGGTTGAGAACAGCCAGAGAGATCTGGAAGAGTCCACAGTGGAGAGCGTTAAGGACCAGACTGAATGTGGCCAGCAGAGTGGACATGACCAGGACTATCAGATAGAGGGGAGAGTAGCCGAGGATAGACCACAGAGAAAGCACAGTAAGAAGAGCAGCAGCCTAGAGAGGAGCCAGGTTATAAATAAGGATGAGGAGCTGTGAGGAAGAAAGCCTTCGAGCTGGAGGGATTTTGGATGGGGACAGGAAGTGAGGCCTAAGACACAATCATGGGTTTGAAATGCTAATTGGAGAGCTATTTTGTCCCTTTTACGGGAGAGGGAAGTGTAAAGAAAATGACTCCTTTTGGCCGACCAGAACGGAACACATTTCACAAGTTCCTAAGGCATGCTGGCTCTTGTCTGTGAGAAACATATCGGTAGTCTAGCTCCACTTGGACTGAATGTTGAACTAAGTGGCCCTGAGCCTTTTTGATGTGGCATTATTTGGACCTGACAATGGAGCCGCTAGTACCCTAATGACATGGGCTCTGCATGGGAACATCAAGGTCAGGGGGACATCAAGGTCAGGATCCCATTCTTTCGTCAGTGTGTTGTTCTGGGAAATGAACATGCAATTTGCCATGCAAAGCATAGAAAACTCTTGCTTACATATTTAATGGTCCTTGTATTGGTTTGTAAAGTTATGGGTGGCTAAGGTTTTAAATAAGTTCGGACTAGGAGTGTAGCTGGGGTTAGTTTCCCCCCATGATCAAGACAGGAAGGGAAGAGACACAAAGAAAAGGCTTTTCCTGGTACTTTTAAGTTATACAGCAATTTAAAATTTGAATAAGCCAACCAAGACAAACAAAATATTTGAGCAGAGAATATTTTAAAACTAGTACTGAAAACTCTAGCTTTGCTCTTTATTTAAGTCTGCACACCTTAAACTCGATATAGACTTTTTACCTTTCAGTTGTAAATTAGTTACTGCCCTTAAAGATAAAAATGAAAAGAGAGGAGAATGGAGCGGTGGTGGTGGAAGGGGTTGAAAGGAAGCAAGGTTTCAGGTTTCTCCCTTAGCAGCTGAACACTTACTCATTTGCCTATGAAGCCACTACACTACAGAACAAAGAAAAACTTTAGGGTAGACAGATGGCTTCATTTGCTTAGGTAAAATTCAGCATTGAAGAGCCTGCAGACAAGTAAAGCCACATTGTCTGAGGAGAAGGCGAGGCAACGCGGGAACATTGATCTCCATGCAGCCGAGAGGGACACCAGGATCACCTATAATACAGAGCAGGGGCACCTACTCCAGGCCACCTCCTGTCTAAAGCCATCTCCCAGAACAGGAGGGACTGGCTGCTGACCTGTATACCCAGAGCAAGGTCATGTGACTGGAGTACATAACCTTCTCTATTGATGAAACCCTGACAATTCTGCCTTGCAAAGATAGTTTCCTGTATCCTCATCTCCTGGGTCTCTTTGATGACAAGCTTGTCATTGTCTTTCAAGGAGGGGCTTTTGCTGCCCTGGAGTTTTTTAATTACTCAGACTAAGGGCACCTGGTCACAATTTTCAGCATGAGCGAGAAGAGGCTTTGTGAAGCCCTGACTCCTGGACTGTATTCAGGACTGAAACAAAAGATGAATTATTCACACCTGCAGCCGGTGTGCACTAAACCGAGCTTCACAGACGTTTGCTGGGGGAGCCACGGTCCCTCATTCTCTCAGCCCTGCCTTCCTTGCACCGAGGTGCAGGCAGTGCAGGAACTTGACATTTAACCAACTCTCCCTCCCCCTTCCCAACGCCCATCGGCAGGAATTACTTAGCTGAGGACAGTTATCTGTATGGCGGCCATTCCCTTTTCTAAACATGTCTCCTTCCGATGAGAAGAGCGATACCCAATCACAGTTCTTTATTTACAAATTTAGAGCGTGATCACAGTCAGAACCAAAAATGGGTCAGAAGGTTCCACCTCCCGGTGCAAGCAGGTTCCAGCTGTAGTGAGAAGGAAGGCAGTAACACAAACCAGCGAGGCAGAGTTCACTCTGATGGTTGATGCAAGTCTGACTTGAACATAGTCTGTAAGATGGGCCCCCTGTGTCTGCCTGAGACTTGTTTGGTCATTATGACATATCAAATAAGGCTACATTGCATTGTCTATGGAAAATAACGTAGGTCTTGCTTAAAAACATGTGCCAAAGTAGGTAAAAATTCAATTTAACCTTTTCTAACTATAATATATGCATATATATTACTACTATAGAGGTGAATATGTGTGATGTATATATACATATATATATATATATATATTATATATGCTACGCACAATAGTATAGAGAGAGAGTAGTATACTACAGTACTTAACCTGAACAGGGCACACACATATAACCACAAGATATGTAGTTCACATGAGAGTTTCTTTCTTCTTTGGGTCATGGTGGGTGGGGTAGGATCAGTATGAAATAGTAAGACTCCAACACCACCCTACCTACAGCTTCCCTGCCCTCAGAGTTCTCTGCTTGCTTCTACCCAGCCCTTCTTTCTGTTGAGCCATGGTAGCTAATGATCTTTTACTGACCATGGAGTTTTGCCCTTTCTAGAAGATCGTATATTTGGGAGCATTAGTGCCTTTGCAGACGTACATCATTGACTTCGTAACTGACTTTTATTCTATTCTCAGATCCTATTCTCTTCAGCCTCTGGATGCAAAAATGTCTTCTTTCTCTATTCCCAGCTGAAGAGCATCTTGCTCACTTCCACAAAGTCCATGGAGGTGGCAGTAGACATTCACTCTGTGGGATTCTCCCTGCTGACGTGATTACTGAGAGCCATGGTAAGACCACACTGAGTCCTGAAAGACACTGGCTTCTTCCACAGCATCTGTGCCATGTTGTTCTCTGCCAATCACAGAGGAGCACTCTCAGAACTTCACAGTTTCTGTGTTCATTATGTCTGGACCCATGATCTCAATGCATCAGGAAGCTCCATCAGATCAACTTTAAAAGTACAGACCCAACCCAGTTCCTTTTTATTGACTCTACTGTCGACTGTCTGGGCCCAGCCATTGTGGCCTCTTCTCTCATTCGGACCAAAGCCTCCTAGCCTGTCTTTCAGTGGTTCATCCTATATACATTTAACAGAGGGTCCAATGTAAATAGAGACCTACCCTGGCAACCTTCCACTCAGAACTACAGCTTAGAGGGTTAGACCCCTCTCTGTGTGTTGTGCCTGATTCTCTGTAGACCCTCCTTATGTTTCCTCTGCTCACTTCCCTCATGGCTACTTCTGGAGAAAGCAGCAGGCTCCATCTCTTCAAGGCCAATCCTTATCACAGAAGCCCAGGTAATCCAGTCTCGCCGTCCAGCTCAGCTCCTTACAGTGAAGGGGTCGCCATATGCACACAGGCTTCTCCCACAGAATGCGGCTCCACTATAGCCCCAGCTGCATCTTTTAGTTCAGTGGGATGCTTCCACGGCTGAGAACATATAGAAAGAAGCACATCCTCGAGAGTGTAGTGCCTCCTTTAAGAAAGCCAGGTGATTATCCCCAAAACAGTCTATTGCACCCGCGGTCACATCTTGCTTGTTGTTTTGATAGTGTAACATCCAGAGTCCACACCTGAGTGGGATGTTGGTTTTCACTGTCCCGTCTTGCCAGCAGGGAGGGCGCTTCCAGTTCAGTATCAGGCTTATTTCTCTGTGTTTTATAAACAACCCATGCCGTGTCTACAGCAATAGGGTCGCATCATTTGATCCTGGCCTTCAACCAACAGCAACGGCATGCTGAATTGGGATGAGCAGGATTCTGACACTTAAGACAACATTCAGCAATCAAACGTGCTCGACTCCTTTCATATGCTACATCCCCTATCTTCAGTTTTTTTCAGTTTTCTATTTTTTTTTTTCCTCTCACAAAGAATATTTCTGAGCTAAGTCTTCAAAACCTCTATATTTCGGTCTCCTGAAAACCAGGAAAGACAAATATCGCCCAACTGTATTTCTTTATTCCCTCCTTTTAGTTAAATTTCATCCACAGATGCTTTACCTCCCTTTCTATGTCCCAATCAGTTACCGTTCTACACTCCTTTCTCTTCTTGCCTTTTTCTCTGTCAACTCAACACTAACCATTAGTCTTAATCTGAGACTAAGATTAATGTTTTTTTTTGTTTGTCTGGCTTGGTTTTATGTTGTTTTGTTGGTGGTGATTCTTTCTATTACCTTTCTACTTGTGCTCAAAGTGAGAGCAGTGCCCCCACTTCATCTCCTAAACTTGTTGGTGCTTAAATGGGGATTTTTATTGTACTTTGATAATTAATGATTTTACTGACAATATTGCAGTAGCAGATGAGTCCTAGAAACTATACCTTCTACCCAAGAAGTTTAGCGGAGAAAAATAACATCACAACCAGACAACAGAGTAGCCCCTCTTGAATGGTACACTGATAAGTACCCTGAAATAATGAGTGTTATTTAACATTGATTAAAATTTGACAAGTAAGTAATTCAAAACAAATAAATCAAAAGTAAATAAATAAATTCAATCAACCACCTAATTTAATGTCCACCACTCACATTCAAGCCTTAATGCAGAAACAAAAGCAACATTAAACAAAAAGGCAACATAACTTTCCTAAAGTATGCTGAACCCACAAAAGTCACCTCTAGTGGGAGTGGATGGGATGCGATTCCAAATAATTCAGAACAGGGACTGTGCATCTATTCAGAGAAATCAAAGAAAATATGCTCCTGAATGAATAATTTAAAAACTCACAAATATTGAATGATAAGGTTGCCAGCATGAGATAAGGAGGAAGAATTAAACACATAGATACTGAAGAAATGCAACTCTGTCCTATTGGAAATGAAGAACACAACCGGACAAATAAAAATCTCCATGGAAAGTCTCACAAGTAAGATGAAACAAGAAGGGGACAGACTGTGTAAATGGGAGGCAAAGAAGTCACACAGTTCAAGGTCACCCCTAACTATAAGATGGTATGAGAGAGAGCTGCAAAATGGTCAGGAAAATAGAAAAGGACTAACTTTAAGAATTGTGAGCATAGTCACAATAACCAGGAGACAGAATCAGCCCCTAGATGTCCACCAACTGACGGACAACCGATAATAGAAACATGGTGTGTTTACACAGTGGATGTATATTCATCTGCAAAGAAAAATGAAATTATAAAAATTTTCAGAGAAATACATGAAACTGGGCAGAAATTTTCATGAGTGAGGTATCACATACTCTCTGAAAGATAAACATGCATGTTCTCCTTCATGTGTAAAGCAGTTTATACTTTTTAATTGAAAGTATTTTTTCTTATAATATATTCTAATCACAGTTTCCTCTCCCTCATCTCCCAGATGCTCTCCCCAGCCATCCAACTTCATGCCTTCTCTCTCTTTAGAAGACAGACAAATGGAAGAAACCAGAATAAAACAAGACAGAAAAGGAAAAAGCACAAAAAAAAAAAAAAAACCACATAAATACACACATACACACACACTTATGAAAACACAAAATCAGAAACCATAATATATAAGCAAATGGTCAGTAAGGTTTAAAAAATAGCCCAAACAAAACATTAGAAGAAAATAAATCTTCATTATTGAGTTCGTTTTGTGTTGGCCATCTACTGCTGAACAGCCTACCTATGATTGTAGTTTATATAGTCAGTGAATCTCCATTGGAGAAATCTAACGTTTCTTTTGCTAGTGGCTATCAATTGGAGATAGCTTCTGAACGAGGGATGGGACTTATGTCTACTTCATGTATCAGAGCTGAGACTCCATCTGGCTTGGACCTGTGCGGGCCTTGTGCATTCTGCTACAGTTTCTAGGAGTTCATGTTACATCGGTCCTGCTGTGTTTAGAAGGCTTCATTTCCTTTGTGTCCTTCATCCCCTCTGACTTTTCAGTCTTTTCGCCTTTCTCTTCCACAGGGTTCCCTGATCCCTGAAGGTTTGATGGAGACATCCCAGATAGGATTGAGTGCCCCAAGGTCTTCCCCCACCCCCATATTGTCCATATGTGGGTCTCTGTATTTGTAGATGTTAGCTCTGAGCTAAGACTAGAGTAGAATGTCATTTGGAGTCATTATATTGCTATGTTCCTTTAGCAGTATTTGGTTTTCCTGTAGGTCCATGGCCTATGCAAAGTAAGGTTCTTGGCCACCTGAGCAGTGTTGGTCATGTCCCATAGACTGGGCTTACATCACACTGGACAGTGGCTGACGACTCCCACAACTTTTATGCCCCCATTGTACCCGCATATTGTGCAAGCGGGTCACCACTGTAGCTCACAGAGTGTGTAGCTGGGTGGGGTTTGCCCTTCTTCTCTGAGCTTTGTCTGTTTTCCCTGGAGAAACCAGATCTGGTTCCCAGTTCAAATCTACTAGAGGAGAGAACCTGTCTGCCCGCTGTCATCACTGAATGCAGGCAACTGAGCTCCATTTGCTGTGACGGTGGCTAGAGCCTGGAGGAGTTATGGTTCTTATGACCCTCCTGAAAGCATCAAAAAAGGACTCTATCTGCACCAGCTAGCTTCCCTACATCCCTAGTCCTAATCTACTCCAGGAGGAGCATTGCACACTCCTATGAGCAGGTTCTACGTCTCCCTGATGACTGGGGTGCTGTTTCTAAGATTTCCCGTATTAGCACACAGAGTTGTCAACAGGCAGACTTTAGAACCCTTTGCAGGTGGTACTGACAAGTTCTTGTTGAGCAATACGTTAACACACATATACTACTGAACTGTCAGAAATGCTCTCTGCTTCTGAGGGGCTACAGTCAAGTAGATTATGTGTTAAATGACACAATCCGGTATACATTAAATACTACCACAGACACACGAATACTGATGAAAATTAAGGTGCATGTAGACGGTACGGGGTTTGCCATGGAACTAACGGAATCTGGGAGCTCAGAGGTCCTCCAGCTGTGATCCACTCGGACCCAACAGCACCAGAAACTCCTAGATACCGTTAGATATACAGGTTCCAGAGCTGCACCTAGTAACAGCTGCACTGTGACAATGTTTCAACACTCATGTTTGAGCCTCAGATGAATATGAAGACACTGAAACTAGGAAAATGTCCTTGCCCCAAACTGCAAACGATACCTTAGGAGGACACTGGGAAAGATATTAGAAGCAAAATGTAAAACAAAGAAAGAAGGTTCTGACTCTGCCATGTCCATTTGGGTGCGGTAGGCATGGTGTAGCCTTTCCCTTGTTCTGATCTCTAGACAGACACTACACTCAGGCTCATACCATGGTATTCAAAAATTAGTCTGTCACAATAGTTTTCTGGTTTAAAAACAGCTGAATTAATCATGGCAAGCACATGAAGACCACCCTAAGATGCTGTTATATTTCACAGTGCTTACTTAATTACATTTAGCAAGCCATCTATACCCATTAACTCATCCATTTGTTCAGATACAGGTGGGTAGGGAAGAGTTTGTTCCTTGAAAGTGGTAATAAGCCAACAGGTTTCAAAGCTGTAATGCTTAGCAAACTATTTACATGTCCAATATATTATGCACGTAGCATGAAGGGTCATAATTAGAGAGAGAGATAGTTGGTAATAGAATATATAGAAATGTATTCATTGAATTGCAGGATGCGGGTAAATTAATAACTAAAGGCTTTGTTTCAGAGAGACATTTGTACTGTGTAAAGTACTATTAAGAAATAATTGGAGCCTAGCAGTGCTGGTGTACGCCTTTAATCCCAGCACTTGGGAGGTAGAGGCAGGTGATTCTCTGAGTTCAAGGCCAGCCTGGTCTACAGAGTGAGTTCCAGCACAAAAACCCTGTCTCAAAAATCCAACAGGAAAAGGAGGAGAAGGAAGAAGAGAAGGAAGAAAAGAAAAGAAAAGAAAGGAAAGGAAAAGAAAAGGATTAATTTTGAGGCAAGAGTGTGGTTACAAGCTCTCTCAAACAGACATATGGGGTGACATCATAGACTATAATTAATGTTTGTGATGACAGATAAAAGGAAGCATCATAGAGGGCTAGAGGGTGTCACTGGGTTTTATGCTTTTAACACTTCCTTTCACTGCACATAACAGTGAGCAAACTCCCAGACAAACCCTGTGGCTACTCACCTTGTAAAACTGTTTCATTGCTCAAGAGCAGATACTAAAAGGGAAAGGAAGTCAGGACTGTGAAGCTGTGGCAAATATAGAGGGAAAAAAGTATTTTGTAGCCACAGACCAAGAGGCCAGTTAGAAACTTTATACTGAGTGTTAGATTCGGTGATGAGAATTTGGCAGAATGGTTCAGAGACATACCAGGAGGATTCACCCAAGGTCCTGGGAGGAGAGTGGGAAAACAGGAAGTGTTTGTCTGATAACTGCAACTGCATGACTTCTTTACCAAAAGTATCCCTGTCAGAACAAATCCACTATAACACATCACACATATAATATTGTCCTAAGCTATAAACATTAGCACTGTGCTTTTATGCTAAATTTTAATTTTATGTGCTTTTTTAAAGTAGCCCTTTACTAACTGTAGTCTACAAGTAAGGATGTATTCAGGGTACAGGTTTACTGGGGTGAGTTGTAGACCAGCAACAGAACACTTGTCTAACATATGTAAGGGTTTAGTTCCAGTCACATACATGCATACATATTATAAGAGAATTAATGACCAGCTTGTGTATATTCATCTTCTAATCTAAATATTTGTCAACCCATCACCCAGGTGTCCTAACACACCCAGGATCACAGGTAAGGAGGACACAACATCTGTCCCAATACCCAGAGTAACTAGGTGCCCCCAGCCCCAGGATCCAGGGACACAAGAACCTCCTAGCAGCCACAGGAACCTGCTAACAGCCAGCCATGAGGGTCTGATCTGGTCTGAACTTGAGCCCTGAGCAGACCTTGGGCACTGGTTCTGCACCCGTCCCCAGAACACTCAAAGGAAGTCTGTGTGTTCTAACATGCCCAGGAAAACAGGATCACAAGATCACCAAGGAAACTCCACCCCCAAGAGAATCTAAAAATAGAAATGAAAAAAAATAAAGAAATCACAAAGGGAGAAAGCCCTAAAGTTAGAAACCTAGGAAAGAGATTAGGAATCATAGATGCAAGCATCACCAACAGAATACAAGAGATAGAAGAGAGAATCTCAGGCACTACAGTTAAAGAAAATAGAAAATGCAAAAGGCTCCTAACCTAAAACATCCAGAAAATCCAGGACACAATGAGAAGAGACCAAACCTAAGAATAATAAACTTAGAAGAGAGCAAAGATTCCCAACTTAAAGGACCAGTAAACATCTTCAATAAAATCATAGAATAAAACTTTCCTTCCCTAAAGAAAGAGATGCCCATAAACATACAAGAAGCCTACAGAAGTCCAAATATATGGGACCAAAAAAGAAATTATTCCCATCACATAATAGTCAAAACACCAAGTGCACAAAATAAAGAGTATGAAAGCAGTAAGGGAAAAAGGTCAAGTAATATATAAAGTAGACATCAGAATTACACCAGACTTTTAAACAGAGACCATGAAAGCTAGAATATCCTGGACAGTTGTCATTCAGACCCTAAGAGAACACAAATGCCAGCCCACGCTACTATCCCACTAAAATTCTGAATTATCACAGATGGAGAAATCAAGATATTCCAAGACAAAAATAAATTTGCACGATATAGTTCCACAAATCCAGCCCTACAAACAATAATAGAGAAAATAATCTTCTTGCAACAAACCCAAAAGAAGATACCCAAACATAATTCCACCTCTAACAACAAAAATAACAGGAAACAACAATCACTATTCCTTAATATCTCTTAAAATCAATGGACACAATTCCCCAATTAAAAAGATACAGACTAACAGACTGGATATGGAAACAGTACCCAGTATTTTGCTGCATACAGGAAAATGTATCTCAGTGACCTCTCAGAGTAAAAGTCTAAAAACCAATTTTCTAAGCAAATGGTCCCAAGAAACAAGCTAGAGTAGCCATTCTAGTATCAAATAAAATTGATATTCAACAAAAAGTTATCAAAAAATAAGGAAAGAGATTTCATACTTATTAAAGGAAAAAATCTATCAAGATGAACTCTCAATTCTAAACATCTATGCTCCAAATGCAAAGGCACCCACATTCATAAAAGAAATTTTACTTGGGCTCAAACATACATTATACCTCACACAACAACTGTGGGAGACTTCATCACCCCATTTGCTTCAATGGACAGATCATGGAAACAGAACCTGAGACACAGTGAAAATAACAGAAGTTATGAACCAAATATATTTGACAGATATCTATAGGACATTTCATCCTAAAACATATATACCTTCTTCTCAACACCTCATGATACCTTCTCCAAAACTGACCACATAATCTGTCATGAAAATAGGCCTCAACAGATACAAGAATGAAATAATCCCATACATCCTATGAGATCACAGTGGACTAAGACTGGTCTTAAGTAACAATAAAAAGAACAGGAAGGGCCACATAAAGGTAGAAGCTGAACTGCTCTAGTCAATAATAACTTGGTCAAGACAGAAATAAAGAAAAATTAAATTTTAGAATTTAATGAAAATGAAGGTACAACATACCCACTTATGGGATACAATAGAAGCAGTACTAAGAGGAAAACTCACAGCTCTGAGTGCCAAAAAACAAAAAAAAAAAAAAAAACAAAAAACCGAACAAACAAACAAACAAAAGAACTGAATAGAGCATACACTAGCAGCTTGACAACACACCTAAAACCTCTAGAACAAAAAGAAGCAAGTGCACCCAAGAAGAGTAGATAGCAGAAAATAATCAGATTCAGGACTGAAATCAATGAAGTAGAAACAGAAAGAACTATTCAAGAATCAATAAAACCAGGAGCTGGTTCTTTGAGAAAATCAACCCTAGCCAGGCTAACCAGAGGGCAAAGGGACAGTATTTAAATTAACAACATCAGAAACAAAAAGGTAGACATAATAACAGAAACAGAGGAAATTCAAAAAATCCTCAGATCCTTCTACAAAATCATATACTCATCAAAAATGGAAAATCTGGATGAAATGGACCATTTTCTAGACAGATGCCAGGTAACAAAGTTAAATCAGGATCAGATAAACTATCCAAACATTATCATAATTCCTAAAGAAATGAAGCAATCATCAAAAGTCTCCCAACCAAAAAAATCCCAGGACCAGATGGATTTAGTGCAGAATTCTATCAGACCTTCAAGAAGACCTAATAGCAATACTCTTAAAACTATTTCACAAAATACAAACAGGAGCACTACCCCAGTCGTTGTATGAAACCACAATGAAGATTATACCTAAACCACACAAAGATACAACAAAAGAAAGAGAACTTCAGATGAATCTCCCTTATGAACATTGACTCAAAAATACTCAATAAAATTCTCACAAACTGAATCCAAAAACACATCAAAACAGCCATTTCCAATGAATAAGTAGGCTTCATCCCAGATATGCAGGGATGGTTCAATATATGGAAACCACTATATTAAAAAGCTCAAAGAAGAAAACCACATGAGATGATGAGAAAGCATTTGACAAAATTCAACACCCCTTCATGTTAAAAATCTTGGAAATATCAGGAATCCAAGGCCCATACCTAAACATAGTAAAAGCAATATACAGCAAACAAACAAAAAAAAGTTGCCAACATCAAACTAAATGGAGAGAAACGTGAAGCAATCTCACTAAAATCAGGGACTACACTTTCCCTACCTATTCAATATAGTAATCAAAGTCTTAGCCAGAGCAACTAGACAACAAAAAAAAGTCAAGTGTTTACAAATTGGAAAGGAAGAAGCCAAAATATCACTATTTGCAGATGATATAATAGTATAATTAAGTGACCCCAAAAATTCTACCAGGGAACTCCTACAACTGATAAACAATTTCAGAAAAGTGGCTGGTTTTAAAATTAACTCAAAGAAATCAGTAGCCTTTTTCTACTCAAAGGATAAACGGGCTGAGAAAGAAATCAGGGAAATGATATTTTTCACAATAGTCACAAATAATATAAAATACCTGGGTGTGACTCTAACCAAGCAAGTGAAGAATCTGTAGACAAGAACTTCAAGTCTCTGAAAAAAGAAATGGAAGATCTCAGAAGATGAAAAGATCTCCCATGCTCATAGATTGGCAGGAGTAATATAGTAAAATTGGCCATTTTGCCAAATGCAATCTACAAACTCGATGGAAGTCCCATCAAAATTCCAACTAAATTCTTCATAGAGTTAGAAGAGCAATTTGCAAATTCATTTGGAATAACAAAAAACCCAGGATATCGAAAAGTATTCTCAACCACAAGACAACTTCTGGGAGAATCACCATCCTTGACCTCAAGCTGTATAACAAAGCAATCAGCATAAAAACTGTATGGTACTGGTACAGAGACTGGCAGGGTGATCAAAGGAATATAATTGAAGACCCAAAAATGAACCCACACACCTACAGTCACTTGAACTTTGTCAAAAAAGTTAAATCCATCCAGTAGAAAAAAGACAACATTTTCAATAAATGGTGCTAGTTCAACTGGAGGTCACCATGTAGAAGAATGCAAATTGATCCCTTATCACCATGTACAAATCACAAATCCAAGTGGATCAAGGACCACCACATAAAACATGATACACTGAAACTAAAAGAAGAGAAAATATGAATAAGCCTCAAAGACATATGCACTAGGGAAATTTTCCTGAATAGAACACTAATGCCTTATGCTGTACGATCAAGAATAAATAAATGGGACCTCATAAAATTGCAAAGCTTCTGTATGGAAAAGGGCACTGTCATTATGACAAAACAGCAACCAACAGATTGAGAAAATATCTTGACCAATCCTACATCAGATAGAGGGCTAATATTTAATATATACAAAGAACTCAAGAAGTTAGACTCCAGAGAATCAAATAACCCTATTAAAAAGTGGGGGACACAGCTAGACAAAGAATTCTCAACTGAAGAAAATCAAATGGCTGAGAAGCACCTAAAAAAATGTTCAACATCCTTAGTCATCAGGGAAATGAAAATCAAAACAACTCTGAGATTCCACCTCACACCAGTCAGAATGACTAAGATCAAAAACTCAGGTGATAGCAGATGCTGTTGAGGATGTGGAGAAAGAGGAACACTTCTCCACTGTTGGTGGGATTGTAAGCTGGTACATCCACTCTGGAAATCAGCCTGGCAGTTCCTCAGAAAACTGGACATAGTACTACCTGAGGACCAGCTATACCTCTCCTGGGCATATAGCCAAAAGATGCTCCAACATCTAACATGAACACATGTTATTTTCATAGCAGCCTTGTTTATAATAGCCAGAAGTGGAAAGAACCCAACTGTCCTTCAACAGAGAAATGGATACAGAAAATGTGTTACATTTTCACAATGGAGTACTACTCAGCTATTAAAAAATAACTTCATGAAATTCTTAAGCAAATGGATAGAACTAGAAAATATCATCCTGAGTGAGATAAGCCAATCACAAAAGAGCACACATGGTATGCACTCACTGATTAGAGGATATTAACCCCAAGTCTGGGATTACCAAAGATACAATGCACAGAATACATAAAAAAAAAAAAAAAAACAAGAAGTTGGAAGATCAAAGAGTGTATGCTTCAGTCCTTCTTAAAAGGGGGAACAAAATATTCACAGGATGAAATGAAGAGACAAAGTTTGAAACAGAGACTGCCCCACCCAGGGATCCATCCCATATACAGTCACCAAGTCATCATTGTGGATGCCAAGAAATACACTTGGTACTGACAGGAACCTGATACAGCTGTCTCCTGAGAAGTCTGCCAGAGCCTGATAAATACAGATTTGGATGCTCTCAACCAACCATTGGACTGAAAATGGGGTTCCTAATGGATGAGTTAGAAAAGGAGTGAAGGAGCTGAGGTGGTTTTTTTGTTCAACCCCACAGGAAGAACAATATCAACCAACTATACCCTCCCTGCCCCCCAAGAGCTCCCAGAGACTAAACCACCAACCAAAGAGTACACATGGGGGACCCATGGTTCCAGCAGCATATATAGCAGAGGATGGCCTTGTCAGGCATCAAGGAGAGGAGAGGTCCTTGGCCCTATGAAGGCTCAATACCCCAGTGTACGGGAATGCCAGGGCAGGGAGATAGGGAATGGGTGGGTGAGGAACACTCTCATAGAGGCAGGGGAGGGGGGAATGGGATGGGGGATTCCAGAGGGTTCACTGGGAAAGGGGATAATATTTGAAATTTAAGTAAAGAAAATATTCAACAAAATAGTATTTTGCAACCATTTTTTGATAACTTCTCCTTTTAAGATCTGTTAGAACAATTTCTGAAACATCAGGACCACACCTGGACACGTTCACCTACTCACTTATGCATTGGGGCAGTTTAAGACTTAGACTATTTTTTTCCTAGTAAAGCAGGAATGCTTCATGATAGATACCCAAGCCATATGGTCACTCTGGGTTTCTGTGGTTATCAATAATTGTTTCGTGAACTGAGTTAGCTTCTCAGTTTATTTCAGATTGGCATAACGTCTCTCCACAGCCACAGTGAAAGGCTTCAGCCAGCTTTCATCCAGCAAATGTGACAATCCCGAGCAATGCCACTAGGTAGTGCTCTTGTCAAAGCTGAATGAAATCTTTTTGTTTTCCTTCAAGTTTGTGTTTGTTTTGGTCACTGTGTGGGCAAGCAACATGTAGCCCCAATCGGCATTATGTACAAGTATGAAAATGTTTAATAAAAATTATTAAATAAGTAAGAATGGAAAAACACGTTTATTAGCAGATATTTGCAACAGGGCTTGATATTCTTCAAAAGAAAAAAAAAGAGCATTTTAAAAAAAATATGAAAATACCAAGTTGATATTTTAAAACTTCAATTAAATGATTTTATTTAACTAGTTCTTGAACTGTAAGGAGAAGTGTGTTTTTTTTTCCACTGGGTGTTAGGACTTGCGTTGAGTAGCCTGTGGCAGTGTAGATTTGTGGACTTACAGGTTATAGTCTGTCATCTAGGGAAACCACGGCAGGAACCTGAGCAGAAATCTTGTGTCAGAAACTGGCGCAGAGGCCATCCGAGAGAACAGTTCCCTGGCTTCCTTCCCCACCCTCATCAGCTCCCTTTGTCTAGCCCAGGCTAGTCCCATCTGTCCAGCTGCCACATCAGGCTGGACCTTCCCACATGAACGAGCAACAGGGAAAATGCCGCCACAGACGAGGCGAGTCCTCCAGGTTAGCTTTGTGTTAAGTGTTTGTGTTAACTAGGACACCATCACAATTAAAAAACGAGCTAGGCAACATTTCTAACCTTTCCTGGTACTGTGAGCCTGACTTCCGGGCCACCGTGAGTGAGGAGCCGATGGAACCGGCCATAATAAGATAGTATAAATATTCTGGAATTGGTTCTATGAAACCAAGAGGCCTGCGGAGAGACGGTAACGGGAGAAGCAACAACCTGATGCTAAGACTTCCCGGCAGGTGGCAAGCACGATCAAATAACGCTGGCATCAAAGGGGTTCCGGCTGGGGAGTCCAAGGAGCACTGAGGATCACTGTTCCCCTACTTGAGACTCTGGCAGCCATTTTCGTCCTAGCACCGACTAGGTTAAGGGAAATCAGGGCTTAAGTCCAACTTTTCAAAAAAGCAGGGCTGCTCCATCAAAACACCCAAAACGATACTCGTACAAGACCCAAATGAAAGCTAATATGGCTCCAAAGTAAAATCTTACACGGTGGTCTCAGAATGGTTTCTCACCATTGCCTTTCTAAAAGCCATACCCTGTTGGAGAAGACATCACTTTGTGTCCTCGTGGCCCCTTTTCTACCTCCTGACAGTCCTCAGCCTGACACGCCCTTCTACCCTCATCTCCAAAATCCCCCGGGGAGGAATCAAGCCCGTACTGACCTACTCCCCCCAGGGCTAGCTCCAAGTGGCCATTTATCCCTGGTTCCTACGGCTGATCTACTGAATGCCAACAACCACTCTGGTCTCACTCAACTCCCTCTAGCCCCATGGAAGGAGAACACTAGAGACTTCTATGTATACCAGCCAGATTTGTATTGGTAAATCTCCAACACATAACCGGTTATAATATTTCTAAGCTGCATGCCTAGACTGGGCAGATATATCACAACACTACTGCTCTAGTCCCTATGAAATCCCTAGCTACTTGCGGCTCCTCCAGGTCACGTGGGTCTACTCCATCTTCCTTCTGCCTCTTCTGCCGTCTTCCCCCTCCATCATCCTTCTTGTCCTCCTCTTTCCTCCCTCTGTCTCTTTAAAACTTCCAGCCCCGCCTTTCCCTTCCACTGCCCAATCAGGCTCCGCCCTTTATTTTCAGTTAAATATGGGGTGACATTCACATGGAACCACCGAGTATGTGATCCCTTCCTCATGGGGAGCAGGATTAGCATCAAAGTCCAAACACATCAAGGCAATGCACAACCTACTGCTACCATTTTGATAAAGTGAAATAGTACCCAGCTGTCTTTGAAATGCTTATCCTTATGCCCATAGATAAATGTCGCTCCCTGATCAAAGCAGCTTCTCTTAGCAGCGGGTAGAGACTGTTACACAGAACTGTAACTAGTAAAAGTACAAAGACTGTGTAATGCACACCCCAATAGGACCTATATAATCTATAGCACATGCCCTATAATCAAAGCTTAGGAAATTTCACAAAATAGAAGTCAGGCACCAAAGGACCCGGAGGGGTGTTGTGAAATTGTGTATTCTGGACAGGACAGAAACATGTGGCCATGAACTCTCACAGGGAAGTGAAGATGAGCAAGACTCAGATCCACAAGCACAGCCAAGCTCTGTCTCTGTCACTCTCTGGAGTCCTGTTTATACCCTCCAAACACCGCGCGGACTCCACAGGTCTTGCCCCAACACCTGTCCTGCCGCAGCAAGACTCTAGCCTCAGCACACACTTGCAACCGCCCGAGTCCTCGGGAGCAGCAGCAAGATGCAGCCCAGCACCAGAAGTCTGGGGTCCATTTCTCTATGTGGCGTCCTGACAATTGCAGCTCAACTACAAAGTGTAAGGCAGACCAATACAGGCATGTCCTTTCAGGAGCTTGCTTTAGCAGAACATGCTTCTTCCTGTGTCTGCTTCTGCGAAACGTCCCTTCACGAGTCTTAGTCTTTCACACCTGTGTCCCCTTTGATGCAATGTTCCTTCACCTGTTTGCCACAGCCAAACACCATCTGACCAACATTTCAAAGAACCCTTGAGTTTCTGCTTCACCCCTTTCCTTACCCAGAGCCCTCCTTGTTACATAAAGGACACACTTCTTAAGGCTCCTCAAACAACGCCACCAACTGGGGACCACCTGTTCAAATTCGAGAGCCTTTGGGGATATTTGTCATTCAAACTGGGGTATATACATACATAGTACATACATACACACATGCACACGTACACACACACAGTGATAACAGAAGACGTGAACGTAAGAGGAGATATGGGGTGCACGGGAAGGGGGGGTGAGTTGATGACATACATCACAATCTTGTATAAAATATGGTAGGAAACAAAAAAAAAAAATTCTCTAAGACCGCTGAAAAGCCATCTCCTGAGAAGGTTGCCAGGATCCTAGGGGCTCCCTTGCGAACTTTCACACTCTCTCCTTTATATCTCATTTTGTCTCTGATGCCCATCTTCTCTGGGTGGTCCCAAGCTCACTCACGCACCTTGCACCTAGCTTAGGGCCTGCGGCTAGCCCCCTACTTCTTCCTTCTTGAACCTTTGCTGTGTGCATCTCACTTTAATCTGTCTGCCATTCAGACCTCAGCCGATAACTCGCCAGCTGTGCAGCCTTGGGTATAGCCCTCAGTGACCCTTATTGAGAGATAATAGTCTCGTCTCATTGGGCTGCAGTGAAGACTGAGGTGTGTCTCAAACTTCACCCCAAGTCCCAAAGCTGATAAAGGAAGATTAAAAGTCAAACTCGTCTTAATGGATCTTTTGACCATCACACTTAAAATTACTTAGACAAAAAAAAAAAAAAAAAAGAAGAAGAAGAAGAAGAAGAAAGAAAAATATTTTGAGTGAGTCTATTGAACTCACTAGCATGCCTGTCATTAATACTGTAGAAATTGTAAAAACCTGTATGATCTATGTTTCATCCTTGAAGACCAGGCACATAGACAGTGTAAATAGAAAAGTTGCTGGGAGATACGGAATATGAACCAGTACCATGGACACCCATGGATTCATCAGAGCCAAAAGATATGGTGCCTATACTCAAGGAGTTTATTGGGCCAGTAAAAAGTCTTCAAGTCGCCTGATCCCCTATAGGGCACTAGCTGCGTTGAACTTGTCAGCCTGGGTGCCCATGGCTTGAACTCTTGACTATGCATTTTATCATTGACTTAGAATGTTATTCTAGAAAACACTATCAAGCTTAGGGTAGAAAAGTTTTGCTGAAGGAGAAGAAGAAGAAGAAGAAGAAGAAGAAGAAGAAGAAGAAGAAGAAGAAGAAGAAGAAGAAGAGGAGGAGGAGGAGGAGGAGGAGGAGGAGGAGGAGAGGAGGAGGAGGAGGAGGAGGAGGAGGAGGAGGAGGAGAAGAAGAAGAAGAAGAAGAAGAAGAAGAAGAAGAAGAAGAAGAAGATGAAGAAGAAGAAGAGAAGATGAAGAAGAAGAAGAAGAAGAAGAAAAGAAGAAGAAGAAGAAGAAGAAGAAGAAGAAGAAGAAGAAGAAGAAGAAGAAGAAGAAGAAGAAGAAGAGAAGAAGAAGAAGAAGAAGAAGAAGAAGAAGAAGAAGAAGAAGAAGAAGAAGAAGAAGAAGAAGAAGAAGAAGAAGAAGAAAAGAAGAAGAAGAGAAGAAGAAGAAGAGAAGAAGAAGAAGAGAAGAAGAAGAAGAAGAAGAAGAAAGAAGAAGAAGAAGAAGAAGAAGAAGAAGAAGAAGAAGAAGAAGAAGAAGAAGAAGAAGAAGAAGAAGAAGAAGAAGAGAGAAGAAGAAGAAGAAGAAGAAGAGAAGAAGAAGAAGAGAAGAAGAAGAAGAAGAACCTCTTATCACAGAAGATCTATCCCACAACAAATGTGATGGGCCTAAGTATCCCGTGAAGGAACGTTTTTCAGGGTTAATGCACGATTTGTCGCCTTCCTTTGTGTGATTTGGGTGAAAGCTGCCCAGTCCACGTGCACTGCAGTCTGAAAAGACCGACTGCTCCTCCCGTCTACTATTTCACGGGGTGTCTCCTGTTCATGCGTGTCCTTTCTGGGAGGAATCTAACACAGATACAGAGTGTTGGCTCTGTATATCAGACAGACAGACAGTCACTGTCAGCAGATCAGTAATGAGCATTCGTTTGCCTAGGGATAAAGAAGGGGGGTCACATAGGCCGCATGCAGCAATGGTCCTGGTTGAACTGCCAGTGATACACACCTGCAGGGCTTCTTTTCAGAGCCTCATCAGTAATGGCACACAGCAGGGATTTGTTGTTCGGTTGGTTGAGAACATGCTAAAGCTGAGTGGAGGTTAGAAGGCAGATATGTATCTACCGTTACATCAGCAAAGATGGAAATCAGGAGCCATTTTTTCTGAGAACACCAAAATCCTTGCCAAGAACTGTTAGAGCCCCTCATTTCCAAACTCTGGAGATTTACACCAATTAGGCACAGTAGAGATGGCTGAACAGTGACTTCACTCAGCTTCCTTCCCTTAGGTTGTGCCCTCTTGAAGACCATAACCTATATCAAAGTGAGGGTGTCTCGTCTGCTTCTGGAGAGAGCAGGACATGACTTGGTCCCGATGAACTGTCTTCTGCTTTAATCTGAGATATCCCCCAAAGGAATATCGCAAAGGCTTTCTGTGTTCCGCTCAACTCGAAATACAAGGCTGGTTGCTTCTTAGAAAGAAATGAGACCAAAGGAATGAGTTCTGCCACGCAGAGCAAAGCAACCAGGTACATCTAGGTGAGAGAGGCAGAAAGTGAGATCATAGGGAGGAAGAGGAGTGTTAAAAAGCGACTGCACTCAAAGATAGCTTTATAGGAAGGATTGTAGTAAGCAAGGCTGCTATTAAACATCATTTGAGGGTGGTTTTCCTTACCATGTGCCATCAGAAAGCACTTGCCATGGGGCTAAAGAGACAACTCAGCAGTTGTCAACTCAGGCTGCTTTTTCAGGAGACTAGGGTTCAAGCCCAGGACCCACAAGGTAAGCGCACAAGCATCTCTAAGTACAGTTCTCAAGGATCTGGTGCCCTCTTCTGGCCTCTTGTTGCACATAGTTTGCAGACAGCCGTGCAGGCAAAACGCCCATATGTGTTAAATAATCATAAAGGAGTTTGTTTTCAAAAAGGAAAGAAAAGGAGAGCACTCTCTGAAGACAGAACCCAAGCTAAGGGAATTCCAAACACAGCTATGAGCTTTCACTCCCGGTTGGTCTTCAGACTCAGCCAGTGTAAATGTAAGCAAGGACAGGGTTAGAAATGGCTTGCGTAAGCATTAAAAAGAAGCCTGGTGCTGAGACAGTCTGAATGTATCCGGCTGTATTTGTTACATTTCTATTGCTAAAATAGAACACCATGACCAAGGTGATGTATAGAAGGAAGAGTTCAACTGGGCTTACGCTCCCCAAGAGGTGAGAGTCCACGGTGGTAGAGTGGGAGCTTCAGGACTGGGACTAGAAGCTGAGAACTCACATCTTGAATTGCAAGGAGGAAGGAGAGGGCAAGCAGAGAACGTCTTGTAAGCCTGGAAGCCAACTAACTACCTGTGGCATTCTTCCCCCAGCAAGGCCACTTCCCCTCAACCTTCCCATCTTACACTGAAACCGGTAGAGAGGAAACTGAAGTGCCCCTTCATCTTTAAACAAAACCCACCTTCTGTGACCTACGGCCTCCACCAAAGCCACACCTCTTAAGCCTGCCAAACAGCGCCACCAACTGGAGACGAATTATTCAAACACCTGAAAGTATGAGGAATGTTCACCTTCAAACCACCATACTGAGTACTATAGAGAAGGCCTCTGAGCAATGAAGTCTGCCAGGAGAATGTATCCATTGCTCAGGGGGAAGGGGAGGAGTCGGTTTCAGAGAGTACTGACTGCTTTATGTGATGCTCTTCTGGCTTGAGATACTTATTTACAGTTGTAAAAGAAATTTCTTACCTGAATGAATGTGCTTGTAGTGTGTAATTCTGTTATTCGGTTCAAATGAAAGTGACTTCATATATATATAATGAAACAAAACAAAATGAAACGAAAGGTATCTGGGCATATGGTAGGCCATACTACAGAAGCTCACAGGACTTCCTGATAATCCTGCCTTAGACGAAATATGTGCGGAATTTATTCCCCGTCAAAGGGAAGTTGCTTGTCAATGTCCACTTCAGCATCTTGCAGTTCACATGTCTTTAAACTTTCTTTAGCAGTTTCTTCCGTGGGAAACGGTGCGATGTTGAGAAACAATACTTTGAGTTTTAAGACTTTTCAGAGAGCCTTAAAATTGAAATGTAAGCCGATTTGAACAGAGACATCAACATGAGGCAAAACAGGACCCTCAAAAGATGCCCATCTTCAGCCCTACGTGCGTATTGCTACTTTCCTAAAGAAGGAGGCGGCACATGGAGGGAGCTCACTAGTCAGCTGACCTGGAAATGTGGAGATGATCCAGGGTTACCCAGGCAACCCAATAGAACCACAAGGGTCTTTGTAGGTGGCAGGGAATGCAGACATCTCAGGGTCAACAGAAGACCAGAAGATGCTATGCTGTTGGCTTTGGAGACAGGAAAGAAACAACAGCTAAGAAAGGAAAGTGGGTATTACATAGACGGGGAAGGCAAGGAAATGGATCCTTCCCAAAGTCATAGCCCTGTTAGTATCTTGATTTTAGCCTGCCCAAGTGTCTTCTGATCTCCAGAAATAAAATGGAACAAATTTGTGCCCTTTTAAGACACTAAGCTCCTAGTAAGTCACTGTCACAGTAGGAATAGGACACCAGACATGAACATCAAAATTGTATAAGGACATGTTCTGTCAGAGCATCTAAGGCCAGTCCCTGCACAGAAAACCTTGAAATGCTTTGGATAATATAAGTTACACGTAAGAAAGAGTTGGTGTTTCCCAACTTAGTAATAATTTAAGCAACCAAAAGATTTAAGCAACATTGTCAGCTGTAAAGATGAACAAAATTCTATAAAATGGTAATTAAAAAGTACCTCTGGACCTGCCGTTTTAGTGGTAAGTTTTCTACCTTTGTCATAGAAAATTGAGAGATTACAGAGTAGCTGTCATGCCAAGAGGCAGTTAAAGGGAATGAGGCAAAAGTGGAGACAAGTATCAGGGAATTAAGAAGACGTGAGGCTGTTTTCATCCACTTTCTGTGTGTCATCAGTACCATTTTTAGTGTTTAAATTTTGCTTTAATTTTAAAATTCTAAATACATACCTAGTTTGTATGTAGTTTTTATTCACAATCGTGTGTATTCTTTATCAACATTCTACACGCTTCCAAGTCCACAAATCCAGCTGCATCCGACACACTAGCGGGCTCTGAACCATTGCTCGCGGCGCTATAACTTCCTGAGCCCTGTCAGAACCTGCTTCCCTCTTCGTTTGCTTTCTCGGAGTAAAAAGGTCCTCGGAGTACTGATCTGTTACACACATTAATAAGTACTGATTTTCTTGTTTCAAACGTAAACTACAGCGACGTCCATCTGGAACTGTTTGAGCGGCTGCAGTCTCTAGTTTCTAAGTCTGACAGAGAGGCGCCATCTTGTGGGAGAAAGATGGCCCTGCATTAAAAGTAATTTTCGTGTTGATCGGTTGACTTCGCAGTTTTGTTTGTTGTTTGGTCATTATTTACCGCAAAACATACAACGTATTCTTAGAGTTTAATCGCCATTTCATATTTCCTACATCTATCTTCCCTCTGGGGCCAGGGACAAGGTGCAGACCTGCAGGACCAGGAGCAGAAGTGAAATCTGCCCTCCTGGAGACAATCCCCTCTACAAGGTTTCCCTCTGCAAATGGCCTCCTTTGTAAACTGCAGAAACCGGGCGTGCTTGTCCTGTGCCAATGGAAGGAATCGAATCGGCGTGGAGTCAAACTGATTCTGACCCGTAGCCTTTCACACTGAGGTATCTAATGTTTATCCAAGCTTGCATTTGGTTCGTGTGCTTCCTCTTTGTTTCATTTCCTTCTTGTATTTAAAAAAAAACAAAACAAAACAAAACAAAACAAAACAAAAAACCCTCAAACTCCAAAAGCAATCTGTGCCTGTGGATCATGAGGAGATTTAAAGATCTGTCTACATTTGCTTTTGTCTGCTGTGTTCTTTACTGTGCTTGACCTTTTTGGTGCCACTTACACAAGCCACAAGTAAGTGGTGAACAGCCAAAACCCCAAACAATAACTAAAACAAAGAGCCTTTGGTGTTGTCTTTGTCTGCTTGTTTGTTTTGTTTTGTTTAAAATCCAATTGAGACAAACCAAGTAGAAAAGTAGAAATCACTCAGGCGCTGCCTGGTCACCTTCTCTAGTCAGCACTCCAGAAGTATATATAAACAGAAATGTTATTACTAAATGTTAAAATCATGAGTAGAAGAATTGAGATTTGCAATAAAGGTTCCCTATTAACCCATTGTTCAGAAATATATTTTTTTAAATTAAGCAAGCAAATGACATGTGATCCTAATAATCATCTAGGGAAAGTGTTTACTGGGCTCTGATCATACTGATGTTTTAATCATGCGGCCATCTCCTCATTATCTCTGAACCAAATGTGAGAGGAAAGGTTCATTTCTTCTCGACTGACCTCAAAGGAGTCTTGTGGAAGATTGGACGGCGATCAGACATCACCTAAGTGACTGAGGGGGGATGGTGGGCCACGTCAGACATGAATACCAAAGGGAAGTTTCCTAAATAATCTACTTAGCAGGATTGATTTGCTTCCAGAAGTGGGTTTTACAAAGAAGTACACAAGAGAACCTATGACAAGGGTCAGAAATGGACCCAAGGTCAAAGTTTGTGTTATCTTTTTTTAAGAAAGGATGAAGAAAAGACAGTGAGAAATGGCGGCAGAGAGGGTATGTCTGCTTTTGGTTTATTTGTGTGGCCACTGGGAGCAGCTGGTCCATCTGTTGAGAACGGCAGGAGAGCGACACTGCCTGGCTGGTGCCAGCAGCCAGACCCTTAACTAAAACAAAACAATGAGAAAAACAACAACAAACCCAAAGCCAGGTCTCCTGGGCCTTGAGTCTGGCTCCAGGCATCCAGTGAAACTTCTGGGCTCAAGCCTGAAGCACCCAGAGCTGGCTAATGGGTTAGTGGGTTCTGATGCCATTCTCTGGCAGGTATCCGAACAGTCTCAGTGGCCCAGACACAAACAGCACCTTTGTCATCTGTATCTGATATGTCATATGTACTAAAATTCACGCCAGGCTATCTGCGTTGCCAGGCGTGATGGCATTCGGGAGACAGAAGCAGGAGGGCTGCCATGTGTTTAAGGCCAGCCCAGGTTATACAGCAAGACCATCTATTTTAAAAAATCCATATTGAGACAACTGAACAAGAGAATTGTCTGCCCCGAGTTGACAGGGCTTTGGAGAAAGATAGGCTAGTTTGGGGAGGCAGAAAGCATTTGGAAACATTCATTGAGAGGGCCAGGTATTGTCTGACATCCACAGCAGACAAGAAAACTTCCAACAATAAGCAGACATAGAACCTACAAAGTCACAGGGTGAGCTACAGTTTTCCATGGAAACAACATTTGTTTTCTTTACAGTCATTTCCCTTCCTACCAAAGGTTGCTTTAAGACATTATGAAGCAAAGTCAAACTGAAGAAACACCTGAGTTCAGAAGGTTGTTTATATGCCAAAAAGGACCTAGGTTTTAAAAACTTGTCTCATATACTGACAAAAAGGACCTAGGTTTTAGAAACATGTCCTGTATACTGAATTTCTCATGATCAAATGCAAACACATAGAAATTGAGACAGTTACCATAAGAAATAAATAAATCTAGGTACCAGCTTTCACAGAAAGCCAAGGGAAGCCTAATGTCCTGGCCTGGCCATATGGACCAACGCAAAGAACTCTGCTGAGGCCCATTTACTTAACTACCTGACACAGAAGACAGCATCTTGTGTCAACCTGACACAAACCAGACACATCCGAGAAGAGGGACCCTCAGCGGAGGAACTGCCTTTATCAGATGACTTGTGGACATATTGTGGGGACATTTTATTGATTATTGATGTGGGAGGGTCTAGTTCACTGTGGCCCTGCCACCCCTTGGCTGGTGGTCCTGGGCTACAAATGAAAGCAGTCTGAGCAAGCAGTGGGAAGTAAGCAGCTTTCTGTCAAGGCCCCTGCCTCAGTTCCTACTATGGCCTGTGACCTGTGGGCCAAATTAGCTCTTTCCTCCCCATGTCACTTTTGGTCATGGTGTTTATCACAGCCACAAAAACCAAGCTAAGACACAACTCCAAGGTTTAAATACCATGATAGTGTCATCTAGTTGGAAAATTAAAGCAACTATGATGTAGAAATGAAGTAGACAAGTATCCTAGGAGGTAAACACTGCCCTCTCATAGTTGTGTCAGTATCTATAATAATTCAACAGTTTTTCATTAATGCCTCTTCAAAAACTATTAGCTTTATTTTATGTGCATGGTGTTTGGCCTGCATGTGTATATGTGTACTATATGCAGACCCGGTGTCCTCAGAGGCCAGAATAAGAGCATTAGATCCCCTGGGGTTGGAGTTAAAGACTGTTATGAACCATTATGTGGATACAAGGACCTGTGATGAAGCAGCCAGTACTTTTAAATGCTGGCCTTTCTCTCTGGCCTCTAAGAGTGCCTCTTGAATCACCATACAGTTTTCACGTTTGGAGATGCAACGGGTACCTTATTCTCATCCTCTGAAGTCGGAGATAATGTTTTTATTATAAAGTATTTATTATGAACCAGGCATTGTTCTAGGCTCTAGAACTTTTCGAAACCCAGTCTGATTTCTTGAAGGCATCATTTCTTGCAGGTGGACAGAACACTTACCCTACTGCAAAGACCAAAGGCTGGATGACTATGTAGCAAATTATGAAGGAAGTGGGGGTGGGACACTCTTTGCAATTGGGTCATCATTTTTGGAAAAAGTAGAAATCAATAAAATCCAATCATTTGCACCTCAAACTGCTGGGCCACCTCTCCTTCCCTCTGAAGGGTTTGAACAACAAACCTCAGCACTGGAGATGGAACCCACGCCTGCTAGGCAGGAACAAAGCTGAGCCTTGAGCTTCTTCAAGTGTCTAATTTTGGTAACAGCATTCTGCCTCTTCAGGAAATAATGAGAGAAAGAAGTTGAAAGTTAGAAAATTAAGACTTTAACTGCGTCCGAAAAAGTTGCTTAGGTCACACAGTTCTAAACACTCAGAACACACTGTCACCTCCTGACATGAGACTCACAGAACAAGAGCACTTTCCTAAGTGTGGATGTCATAAAGGAAACTTTTCGTTTTTCCTTATTCACCTCCCTGCCTCTTCCTTTCCCACATGAGAAACTTTTCTCTGTCGATACAAATGACAAGTCTCTTGTTTTTAACCTATGTTTAAATCAATACAATGAGAAAATATCTATTATAAAAGTAAAATCAACATCATTTTAATTGCTATATTTAATCAACCTGAGTGGGTGTTTCAACAGTGTATAGCATAGAGTACATTTTTGAAACATAATAGTCAACTGTGAAAATAGTGTAAATTTAATTTTGTAGAATTGTGTATCAAATAACTTACCATTTGGAACTATACTAATCACAAAGCCCCCTTTGTCTACGTTCTGTCTCTGTCCCATAATCCCATCAATGAGCTCCCACTTCCCATTGTTCAATAGCTTCTTCATCTCTCTTCAAAGTTAGATGCAAAACTATTTCATTTTCCAAAGCAGCCTATGTAATTACTGTGATAAATATTGCTAATTGCAAGCATAGTAGTCTTTCCCATTTCTATTACAGGGCATCACTGCAGGCACCATCTCCACTCAGGTCTTTATTTTGGTTACTAAATGTGATGGCTGATTTGGTTATCAGCTTGAGACACCTGGGAAGAGGGACCCTCAGTTTAGTAATTGCCTCCCTTCAACTGGCATGTGGGAATTTTCTCAATCACCGAATAAAGACTGAGGGCCCAGCCCACTATATACTGTACCATTCCTAGACAGCTGTATGAAAAAGGTAGATGGATCTGAAGAGATGACTCGGCATTAAACAGCACTTCCTGCTCCTGTAGAGGATCAGGTTTAGTTTCCAGCCCCTATGCGGCAGCTCACACATCAGCCATAGCTCCAGTTACAGGGGACACTGCACGTTCTTCTAGTTTCTGCAGGCACCAGACGAGTGTGCAGGCAAAATATCTATATGCATAAAGTAAAAATGAAGATATCTGAGAGAGAGAGAGAGAGAGAGAGAGAGAGAGAGAAGAAAAAGAAGGAGGAGGAGGAGGAGGAGGAGGGGAGGGAGGGAAGAAGGGAGGGAGGGAGGGAGGGAGGGAGAGAATGTGAGCCCAGAAGTGAGTTCCTGCCTTGGCTTCCCTTAATGATGGCATGTAGGTACAATCCCCCACCACCTGCTTGCTTTAGGCCAGTGCTTCGGTACATCACATAGAAAGAAACTCGGATAGTGGGTGCCTCAGCTTCCCAGAGATAGTGTTCCCCATGTGAGCCCCGTGCATGGCTTCTCTGGGATTTTTCAATATGATTATTGTAAATCTTTGCCTATAAGCCAAAGAAAACAAATGTTAAAATTTATAATGTATTTCCATAATACTTCTAAAGCCAAAGGCGCTGTGAGTCTGTCTGTCTTTCTCTGATGGACAAAGGCGTACGCACATGCGCACACCAATACATACCATATACTCAGTGGTGGACAAGGTCAAAGGTGCTGAAAAGTGGGCGTGGTGTCTCCCATTTGACAATGACTTATAGATCTTCGTGACACCAACATAGACAGCTGAAAGCTGATTAAAACAACCACCACCAACACTTGTGCTGAGTGTGGCCCGGGCTTCACACTTGTAACATCAGCAGGCAGGAGGTAGAAGAGTTGGGAGTGAGAGGTCATCACTGTCTACACAGCAACTCCAGGTTGGCCTGGGCTACCTGAGACCCTTTCTCAAAGCAACAGGTAGACAGCCTTTGTACTGTTCACACATCGATAGGAAACTTGGGTTCTGTGGTATAAGGCTTTTCAAGTGTTTTGTCTTGGGTTTTTCTTGCAAGTGAAAGTAATTGAATGCATCTAAGTGTGACTCTTGTTGTTGCTCAAAGAAAGAATCCAGAGAACACAATCATCTCACTCCCTGGCACACATATCAACTATCCAAAACCACCTGGATTTTATTCTATTTAGGACAGCAAAAGCATGATATCTAATTTCTAAAAACAAAAATTACCTCAGTATACTTGTTACATATATATATATATATATATATACATATATACACATCTGTATGTGTCTGTGTATGTGTATATGTATACATCAGGTTTCATATATATACATACTTATACATATATATATATATATATATATATATATATATATATATATATATATATGTTTGTCAGAGGTTTCCATAGTATCCCTTTACTCAAATAGCTTTCATGAAAAGAAATGACAACTTTCTTCATATTCCTCTTTTAATAAAATTCACAGTTCAAATTAATGCAATAAAGACAACAAACTACTAATAAAGGCTTTTAAATATTAAATAACAACAACAAAACCAAACACAATATCTGACAAACATATCACTAAAATTATATACAATAGTTATTTTTCGCTAGTACCCAGATACAATATTAACCATACAAAAATAATATTCCTAGCAAAAATAAGGCACAGCTTTAAATATTCTATTTACAATATATGGTCTATAAAAATACTGTAATTTTTTTGTGTCCATGGGGTAAGATAGGGATAAGCGCCCCTCCTCCTGCAGGATGCCACGCACAGCTTCTCCTGGGAAAGTACTTCATGCAGGTTCATATGAAACTAAACATGTCCACTTTTTACACTAACTATGATTCCAGGCACTTTTTCTTCAAATTATGTTTGCATCATATGAAATGTCTGAAGTGGAAAAGAGAATAAAAATGGTAAGAAACTGGCTTTCAAAACACATAAACTCGTTTAACACTTTTAATGGCTATATTTTATATTATCTTTCTTGAACTATAACCCTGAGAGAGCAGGCTGCAGAGAGGAGGAGATTTTACACAGACAGAAAATGATGATTTTCCTAGTGACAGAAAACAGTAACGCAGAAAATGTTCCTACAACATATTAAACTTGGGATTATAAGCCTCTTGATAAATAATCTGAAACAGGGCTGCTCTTCCAGGAAATCTAATTCAACCCACATGACGGCTCACAGCTCCAGTCCTAGGCATACCCATGGGCAAAAACCCATACATATAAGATGAAAGTAAATGAATCTCAAGTATATTAATCTGAAACATACATTTACACAGAATATTACCAAAAAATATCACTGAACCTTAAGCTGTATTAGTTTTGATTTTTTTAGACAGAGTCTAATATCAGAACCTGATACAAACAGAAATACATGTTCTTCCATTAAGCTACACCCCAAGCCCCATGTTTTAAATAATAATACAATGGTAGGAGAGGAATGAGCACCATTATTATATTAATCTAAGAATTTCATGAACATTTTTATGTACATAAAATATGTTAAAAACAAAGGAATGGAAAAATATGGATTCATTTAGGTCCTCTCAGTAGCCAAATGTATTTTCTTATGTTTTGAAAATTCAACAGGGTTGCAAGAGCTTGGAGCAGTCAATCCATATAATTTATCAGTAGATACTGGAATGAATTAGCAAAATTTCTTCATCTAATGTAAGGAAAACTTTTGTGGCTGTGAATTCACAGCGCTTATTGTTTCTCATTTGCAGTCATAATAACAACAATGGAACAAGATGGTTTCAACTGATTCACCACATACAGTCACAATTTTAATTTTAGTATTAAGAATTAAACACTCCATTATTTTCAACACAGGAAAGTTTCAGCACCTCATAACTCTGTGAGGTGTGCAAGCATCTGAGACAGACTGAGTTACACGGGACAGTGCAGGATGCTTGGGAATATTTCTAGGATATAGGTACTCATAACTTCCACTCCCCACCTTCTTGACCAGAAGAACCAAGTTCCTTGTCAGGGAATTGTCCATGGTACTGATTGGAGACCCAAACGTTAGTCTTTTGCACAGTGTTTCTTTGTAGCGCCTACATTTATAAAGTAGGATTATAACTTATTGGGGCTGGAGAGATGGCTCAGTGGTTAAGAACACTGGCTGTTGTCACAGAAGACTCAGGTTCAGTTCCCAGAACCTACATGGCACCACACAACTGTCTGCAATTCCAGTTCCAGGGAAACCGGCACCCTCGCACAGACATGCATACAGGCAAAACGTCAGCTGACATAAGTAAGCAAATAAATAAATAAATACCACTTATATTGAGCTGTTATGATTTTACAAACAAATACTTTCTTTCCTTGGGCTCCTAGAATAGTTGATTCAGCATACAACTGGATCAACTCTGGGCTAAAGTATATGATTACTTTAACACTTCAACTTTCCTGTATTTTTTATTATGACTTTTGTTTGGTTTTGAGACTGGCTTTCGCTATATTGTCTAGGCTGAACTTGGACTCTTTCTTGTCTCTGCTTCGCCAGTGCTGGGATCATGACCGCCTAATTGTTCTCCTGTCTTGCCAATATCCTCTCTGTTTTTTTATGCACAGTATTGTCAACTAAAGTTCAAAAAGCCTGCTAGTGTTCTCTGCTATGCATTGGACCACTTAGGACGAACCTGTTAACGGTTGCTTACCTGCGCATCTATGGGATGCTCCTGTACAATGATAAAAGGAGTCTGAAAACTGTTGAAGGATTTCTGACCCCCTAATGGCCGGTAAAGCTCTGAGAAAAACTATTTATGTCCCTTACAGAAACTGCTTATTTTAAATTAACTCAGCAAAATAGCACATTTAGATACATTTTGAACCATACTAAAGAAAAGCCATTAGTAAGTTCAGCAGCTGTTGTGTTATTTGCAAAGTTTTAACTCGCCAGATTCTGGGGCTCTTCAAGTTTGTCTCTTGACATTATTATTGGTTGTTTGAGGTGGTTGTTGTTGTTGTTGTTGTTGTTGTTGTTGTTGTTGTTGCAGACCCTCCTGATCTTGGGCGCCAGGATTTTGAATTTGGGATTACAGGCAACATTTTCTTGGGACAGACTCACGGGGCTGCTGGTCTAACTCAGTGGTAGAGAGAACACTTGCCTCCTGCATTTGATCCTCACCATCACACAGAGGGGGAGGTGAGTGGAGAGAAAGGAATTGGGGAACAGAAATAACCTATCTGGATAATAAAATCAAATAAGTAAATAAAGGAACAGACAGACAGATAAATACTCACAGCACAAGCTTCCTAGGTCTGGGAGCACAGTGGACTCACCGCTAATCTCGTCAGCAATCTAGCACATCTTTTATAATCTAGGGAAGCCATGGAAGGGTAATAATACATGTAATTAATTGCTATGTATTCGAAAGAAATAACATTATTGTCGCTGATTCCCGTAACAACTGTAGTGTTAAAGGGCCCCTGGTGTGTTAGCTAGGGTACTGTTATTCATTTCTCTGAAAACATGAAGATGTGACACCTTCACTCTAAAGATGAGCAAAAGGTTTCAAACGTGACTTATAGCAGCCAAGGGTTAAGCTCCCCAAACTGCCCTTTCTCCACAAACAATGCTATCATCCACCATCTTTGCCTGGAGTTTTTGGATGGTTAATTGAGCTGTTTTTGTCCATTTGTTTCGTCAACATGATACAACTTGATTAATAATTGATATAGGAGGGCCCAGACCACTGAGGGGTGGTGCCACCCTTGGGAAGGTGGTTCTGGAATATACAAGGAAGCCATGTGGAGTAAGCCAGCTAGCAACGCTCCTCCGTGGCCTTTGCTTCAGTTGTAGCTTTGAAGTTTCTACCCTGGCTCCCATGACGGATGAACGTGACGTGAAAGTGTAAGCTGAGATAAATCTGCCTTCCCCATCACTCCCGGTCAGTGTTCTATCACAGCAACAAGGAAGCAAACTGGAACAAAACTTCTGTGCTTTTTTTTTTTTTCCTAGTCGTTAAATGTAAGGGTTTTTTTTTTTTTTTTCTGAGAAAATTATAAAACTCTAAATCAACATCCGTAGTAAAGTTAAATGCTCAACAAAGTCATGTAGCTGACAAGAAGCACAGTGACTAAAAGTTACTCACTTTAAAAGGAAGTTTTAGATTTAGAACGGAATTTGCAATAGGTGACTCAGCTTAACCAGACACTATTATAACTGGGCATTTTGGATAATAGCCCTTTGGTGCTACGTTTGGAACTATTATTATTAACTCCAGTAACTTAAGTATTCAAAAAAAAAAGCTCATTGCTCATCAGACTATCATCATTCACAAAAACCCAGATTACACTGTACAAATTTATTTATTTCATTTATTTCAAAATAGCTTAGGAAGAGATGTTGACCTGCACCCCATAGACAGCTCGAGTTTTATTTTTTCATTTATGAGAAAAAGTATTTTATTTACACCAAGGAATTTGAGTGATGATAAATGGTTTTAGTTCTGACAAACATTCCAGTCTCTAGGAAAAGCTGACTGGTTTCAGATTTGGAAATATTCCCAACCAGAATGCGCTCTCTCGCTCCTTACGGGCACAGCAGTATGGGCAACCTTGAGCACTGGCCGATTATAAATAGCATCTGATGTTTAGTCTACTATTTTCCACATGGAGCAATTGAAGCATGAGAGGGTAGGCATGTATTGTTGGATAACTTTTTTTTTCTTCTAATGTTTGCCCAGGCAACTTACAGGCTGGCATGGAGCAATCCCTGGTATTGTGATAAAGCCGATGGAAGTGTTTGCTACATTCAGCAGAAAATGTGACAGGCCCTGGAAAAACAGGAAAGAATGCCTATCATAAACAGAGGAGTGTCTTCCAAACAGATTGCTAGCACTCTGTGGATGGAGATGGTGTGACTGTGGTTTCCATCCTTCCTGCTCCTCAAAGAGCTGGCCTGAGAATTCCTCCCTTTACTCAGACTCTATGGGAGGCAGTGAACTCTGGTCTAAGCTCGTTCTACATTCTCAGGGAACCTTCTGGCTAGTAGAACTCTAGAGGAAATGAAAGGGAGCATCCCAGGCTGAAGAAAAATCTGCAGAGAGCCAACCAAGGCAGAGAGACTTTGATCTCTTTTTTAACTTAATGGGAAGTAATGCTTCTAGTGATGATGTCTATTTTTAGTTGAAGCGATGTGTGCTTATTGGTGCAAGGATTATTGCAAAGGAGGCAGGGCTTTGAAACTGCACCAAAACGTTTCTCCTTCCACCCAGCCCACAGTTAGCTTCCCAACACTCAGTGGCCACTTCTTTCTCTTGGGCTGGTTCCACTCCCTGTTAGCAGCTTTTCTTGGCAGGTATCCCATGGCCCTAGTGTCTCTAACCTCTTTAGGTCTCCAAGGCAATCTGGACTTCGCTCTCACAGCTTCACACCATGGCCTCTCCGGGCCTCCCTGCAGAGATACCCTACTCCTGCCAAGCCTTCATCTATGGGGGCCATACCTAATCAAACCATCACAGAATCTGCGAAGGCTTAGAGTGGGGGCGGGATGTGTTTTAAAGGAGAAGAGCACGGTCATGAGGAACCCACTGAACCAGGCTATAGTGGGAGAGGATGGGCAGAAGGTGTGGATGAACTAGGGATGGAGGGTACACTTAGGAAGGTCTGCGTTTGGCCAGTGAACTAGAAAGGTGTGTGAATAAATGGCCAACAGCCTTCAAGGACACACTGAAGGATTTAGACTGTACTTCAGCCAGGGCAGCACTGGGGTTTTATAAACAGGAAACAGAGCAGACAGACAAGCATATCTGTCTCTCTGTCTCTCTCTGTCTCTCTCTTTCTCTCTCAATGCTCTTTTGTGTATTTTTGAAGTAGCAGTTTAATTATAACATTTCTCCTTTCACTTTCCTCCCTCCAAACAGTCCCATTCTTCTAATGGTCTCTTTTTTCATCAATTGCTACTATATGTACACACACACACACACACACACACACACACACACACACACACACACACACAAACATATATATATTGTTCAGTCCATATTTTGGTGGTCATGTTGGAGAGACTTTATGGGTGTATGGGTACAGCTTCTGATGTCATGAGGAAACACAGTTCAGAAAGGTCCCTGACCCTCGTGCTCTTACGATCGCTCCACTCCCTTTTCTGCAATGTCTTCTTAGGTGTTGGAGTGTTTTGTAGATATAGTCTATGCCACTCATAAGAACAGATGCTAGAGTGTCTTGTAACACAATTTTGCTCTTCATATTAACTTCATGAATCATTTTCAAACAATTTATTGTCCAAGTTCTAGAAAAGCACAGGATGGTGTACACACACTGCTCACGTCTCCCCAACTAACAATCCCAGCTGTCGTTTACTGTGTTACATCCCTGGCTCATAAAAGGAGAAAAACATGGTGTTCCTTATATGTTTTCTTTTTTTCTACTTAATCAAATCTGAGAGTTGTATCTGTTAATTATCATATTAAATTAGTTCTTTTTGCTGAGACAAAGTGTCATGTATCGAGATCCTCCTGTCTTCCCAGCCTAAGCACTACAATTACGTTCAGTGCAAATACACCCATCTGTTGACTTTCAAATGCTGTTGCTGAGTGTCATACAGAGACACCTGCAGATAAGGAAGTGGCCGTGTTAGAGCAGGTGTGCCTTGCTGAGGAAAGTGAGTCACTGTGGGGACAGGATTTCAGGTCTCCTCTGCTCAGGCTACACCCAGTGTGTCACACATTTTTTCTCTGCTGCCTAATACAGAGCCCTCAGCTCTTCCAGCACCATGTCTACCTGCATTCTGACATGCTTCCTGCCTTGATGATAATGAACTGACTCTCTGAAACCTTAAGCCAGCTCCAATGAAATGTTTTCCTTTGTAAGAGTTGGCTTGGTCATGGTGTCTCTGTAGAGCAATGAAACCATAAGACACGTGATTCTCAGGAAATCGTTACTCCTACTTTTCTCTAAAATACCCTTTATATTCTGTTGTTTATTGAGTTCTGATGCACACTACAGTTCATACAAGTTAATAACAGTTGACTGAAACACAGATGAGCTACAAGCACCTTCTAGACATTGATCTCCGTAGCTCCATTGTCGACTGGATTCTATACAGTCTTTTTTTTTTTCTTTTTAATTGAGTCACTGATATAGCATATGCTTACCTGTGAAATGCTTTATGAATTTGTCTTTCAAGGTCAGGTCTCTTGGGAATATTTCTGAGAAGAAAAACAAGTGGACTTTGTAATTTCCAGGATAGATTTCCGCTATTAAAACATAAATATAGCACAAACACATAGATCCATGTAGTGTGCAAAGCATATCTCAAATCCCTTGCTCTGACCTAATGATGCCCCAGGGTTCTGGAGCTCAAGCAGAACTTCCTGCTTTCTCGACCTTCCCCAACCCCAATGAACCAACCCTACAGACTGCTCACCAATGTAGAGCTACAGCTATGGCTGAATGCCTTACTTTCTGGCTGCCCAGAGATTCTCCAACCCTGTGATTTCTAGCCTCAGTGAATAGCAGCATTCTTTAACTCTTGCATAGCTCTGGTGGTATGAATGACAATAGCCCCCAATAAGCCCTTAGGGAGTAGCATTATTCAAATGCATGGCCTTCTTAAAGTAGATGTGGCTTTGTTGGAGGAAGTGTGTCACTAGAGCATGGACTTAATTTAAGGACTCAGAAGCTCAAGCTAGGTCCATGGGTTCACTTGCTCTTCCTGCCTGTTGATCCAATTGTAGAACTCTCAGCTACCTCTCCAGTACCATGTCTGTCTAGGTGCCACCACGCTTCCCACCATGATTATAATGAACTAAATCACTGAACTGTAAGTCACCCCCCAGTTAAATGTTTTCCTTCATAAGAGTTGTTGTGATCACAGTATTTTATCATAGCAACAAAACCCAAATGTAGACAATAGCCTACCTCAAGAAACTATGCTTAACTGCACTTTTTCCTCTCCACTCCAGACTATGAGTGAGTTTACATACTCTATATCCAAATACTCATCTGGGTTTTTGCATTTCTATTATTAACTCTGGCTGGCCCAGATATCATACTTCTGTGACTGTGATTAGAGAACAGCCTCCTAATCTGTCTTGTCTTCCCTTTAATTCTTTTCCCATGACAGAAGCCAGAGCAAGGGGGCTGAGATGCTCTTGAGATCATTTATGAGACTGACCCGCTTACATGGCTTTAGCTTGGAATGAAACAACTTAAAGAGCAGGTTTCACTTCAGACTTCACTGGTACCCACCAGCACATGCCATCCAGAAAAAATGCAGTTTTTTAAACCCACTAGGAGCACACACACACACACACACACACACACACACACACAGTAGAGAAATAAAATAAACTTAAAGAATACTAACACCTGGGGGTCTGTTGCCTGTTGTATATTTACTTTTTTCTTACAAAGCCAAAACTAACAAAAAAGACCCCATGATTTTCACGTATTTATTTTGTATATTGCTGACATGTGTAATAGAAGATGTACATGACAGTCAGAGGACAAGTTCTCTTCTTCCAGAATGTGGGTCCCAGATATCAAACTCAGATGTCAGGCTTAACAGCAAGCACCCTTACTCACTCAGCCCTCACTGGCCCTACCAACTGTGCATTTAGACTTAGGATATTTTCCTTACATATTGACTTCTTTAGAAACCACACATACTATGGATGAAGCATGAAAGGCACATTTGTCACCCCTACTTGAATCAGAGTTCATGGAGACTGAGCAATGTTGTTGGAGTCTCAGGGGAAGTGAGAGCCCTTTATACCCCAGGAGGGGAGGAAGAATGTGTGAGAACCCTTCTTGTAGAAAAGCTACCTTTGCCAGCAGTGTGTGAGCTCAGAGCCTGCGTGTGAGAAGGGAAAGAAGGCAATAATTCAGGGATCCAAGCTGTGCTTCTCTGTGGCAGTGAACACAAGCATTTTAGAAATAATCAAAAACTACTTGTTTGGAGCATTTACTATGCAAGCATTAAGATTTAAGTTCAAATCTTCAGTCCCCATGTAAAATGCCTATTGTTAATGTTCAAACCTATAACCCCATCACTGAGGGGAAGGGATAGACAAACCATGGCTGGCTAGTCTAACCAAAAAGCCACACTTCTGATTCAGAGACGCCATCTCAAGGAAATAAGACAGAGAATAATAGAATGAGTTGCCCAATGTCTTCCTCTGACTCACATGTATACACATGTACATATATACACCTGAACAATCACATGCATACAGCAGAAACACTGATGTAACACACAGAAAAATAAAAACTATTCGATACTATTTCCATCATCTACAAATTGCGTATGTGATAAAAAATATAGTGCTATCAAATGAATTGCTTTTTAATACGCAAAGCTTTACTTCTTACTACATGTTCCACTGACTAGTGGATGTATCTTGGAGCTCCTTGTAAATACAACATCATACTTTTCCAATGGGATATGGTATGATTGGGGAAGTTCCCATGTTGTATGCAGTGTCCATGTCTGCTTATGATCTACAGAGTAGTTGTGGCCACTTTCTCAGACTCTAAATACAGAGAAAAATAGATGCATTTCCCTTAAGAAATGACACAATCCAGTCAGACTTGTACATCTGTGGTTGTTGCATCTTGAGACTCGACCACTATATACCGAGTATTTGAGGGAAAGTGTGTCAGAATTAAATGTGTGCAGACTGGTCATTATTCCTTAAACAATGTTTAATAATACTACTTATATAATGTTTAAGTGATGGTCAATGTTACAAGTAATCTAAAATAAGTTCAGGCATTCGGGAGGCATGTGTATGTTCTATGAAAATACTACAGCAGGTTATATAAAGACTTGAGCTGCTGTGTATCATGGCAACCACAGAGGATTTTTGGAAACCATCCTCTATAGACACCAAGGAGAGACTGTACTGTTTCAGTTGTCCAGAGCGACCACAACAAATTTTCAGAAACTGGACGCCAACCATTACTAGAAATGATTGTCTAATAATTCTGGAAGCCAAAAGTCTGAGATCAGGATGTCAGCTGGACCATCCTCTGTGAAGGCTCAAAAGAAAGCTCTCTCCAGTCTCTTTTCAGTTTCTATAGTTCCTGGAAATCTACAAGTCTTGCTTTTGTCTCCAGAGGGTACTCTCCTTTATCTCTGAAGCTTCATATTACCATCATCTTGTAAGGATTTCGGTGAAGCTGAATCAAGGGTCCTTTCTTTCATACTCTGACCTCACTTTAACTAACTACATATACGGTTGTCCTACTTCCCAATAGAGTCATGTTCCCTGCTGCACAGGGCTAGAACATATTTCAGGAAAGTATGCAATTCGACTCATATGGAAATCTGAGCCCAAGAAACAAACTGAATTTTATAATGTGAGAGTTTATTACAATTCTTTGAGAAAGAGATTAGCATTGGTCAAGTTGGCTATTGTGTGCTGTAAAGATATACCTACAGCATGCCCTGAATATTACAACACAGCTGAAAAGCATGATGCTGGCCTACAATCCCATGTCATGAAGATGAGTTGAAGGAATTCAACAAAGACCTAAAAACAGAAATAGAAAAAATAGAAAAACAACAAGTAGATGCATCCCTGGAAGTGGAAAACCTAGAAAGAAAAGGAACTACAGATGCAAGCATCACCAAGAAAATACAAGAGATAGAAGAGAGAATCTCAGGAATAGAAGATGTCATTAAAGATATTGACAATGATCAAAGAAAATACAAAGCATAAAAAACTAACCCAAAACATTGAAGAAATCCAAGGCACAATGAGGATAGAGTTAATTCATATTTGTCTACAACATAGTAAGTGCATTTTGTGGCATAAAGATATATCCCAAACCACATACACTTATTGGTATGTAAGCGCCTTAGATAATCAAACATAATGGTTATGTCATCTAGAATAAAATAAACTACTTATAAAATCCATATTTAATCATGTTTATTTATAAATCATCATTATCCTAATAATTGTAATTCCATTAGCCTGCCCACGACCAAGAATATAGCCACCAGTGAACACACTTCTTCACTGAACATGAGAGAGGAGTCAAATTATTTCTGAAGAAAGATCAGATCCTATCAAGTTTTGTTTTAGTTTCATGTGAAGGTGGAATTTATACTAAAGGGAAGTTATTTCTACTTTCAGATGTGGGAAAGAAAGAAGTGGTCCTACGGAAGGCCAGGAGGAAACCTCTCGGTGAGGACAAATTTCATTCCTAACTGGAGTGGTCCAGGGAAATCGCTTGGTGGGAAGCCATTCCCTAGAAGTTTCATACATATTTTCTGGAAGACAAGGAGGAAAAGGTCTTGTCATCAAAACGGTTCTTTGATCTACTGGAAACTTTGATTCAGCAGTGAGAGAAGGGTCAGGGGAAGAGGGAGAGACAGAGAGAGAGAGGACAATCAGGAACACGTGATTACCAAGGTCACCAAGGAGTTGCCTTGGTCATGGTGTCTGTTCACAGCAATGAAGCCCTAACTAAGATAACCTCTCTCTGTTATCTTTTTATTTGCCTTCAACAGTTTGTGTTGATTCCTTCCCATATGCTTCTAAGCCTTTATGTTTTTTTTAAAGTAATTCAAAAGTAGTTCATGTTTTTTCTTCATATTTTTCTCAATGAGTTTTAAAAGCTCTAGAACTAGCATCTTTTTCCTTCCACATGAAGCAGCCTATTAATCAGCTAAAAGGCTCTCCAGAACACCAAGAGAACAGTAAACAGAATCAATTTCCATGAAAATTAGGGGCTGTGGTCTGGACTTTACAAAACAGTGCCACACTCTACAGGGTTCTCCCAGGACCAGCTCCAGTAGGGTTCTGGGACATTCTTGGGCTTCTGTGTGGTGCTGGTGGTTGCATAGGTTGTTTGGCCTCCAGTGCTAACTAGGCCATAACACAAAACACAGCACTGCCTTCAGAACTGAATACTAGGCAATAGTGTGGCAGGCTACATCTACCTGTGAACAGGCTTAGAAATGCATGTTACTGTGCCTGGCTTTACTTGGATACTAGGGATTTGAACTTAGTTCCTCCTCGTGCTGGTGCCCTCTGAGCTCTCTCCATTGGATACTTCTGTAATTTTCCATCTACTGCTTTCTTCTTAAGTTTTCATTGAGTTACGTGTGTGGCTGTTTTCCCTTTACGTGTATCTGTGCACCATGTGCATGAAGTGTGTGCCTTCAGATGCCAGAAGAGGCCATTGGATCACCTGGGACTGGGGTTATGGACAGTTGTGAATCACAATGTGAATGCCGAGAATCAATCCTATGTTCTCTCCAATATCAGTCAGTGTTTTAACCACTGAGATGCATCTTCAACTTTCATGTAATACTTTGAAACCTTGAGTGGCCATAGGTATTCAAATACTTTAACAGTAAGGATAAGGCCAGAGCTACTGTGCTTCAAGTTTCCACAGAGATTGGAGGAAAACATCACCTGCCTATCTGCCTCCTAACATCAGCAATGTTCTTAGAAATCTGCACCTATGGGACCTCATGAAATTACAAACCATATATAAGGCTAAGGTCACTGTTAAGACAAAATGGCAGCTTACATATTGGGAAAGGATCTTTACCAATTCTACATCAGAAAGAGGGCTAGTATCCAATATATACAAAGAACTCAGAAAGCTAGACTATAGAGAATTAAATAATCCTATTAAGAAATGGGGTACAGAGCTAAACAAACAATTCTCAACTAAGGAACATCAAATGGCTGAGAAGCACCTAAAGAAATGCTCAATATCTCTAATCATCAGGGAAATGCAAATCAATACAACCCTGAGATTCCATTTCATACCAGTTAGAATGGCTAAGATAAAAAATTTCAGGTGACAGCAGATGCTGGCGAGGATGTGGAGAAAGAGGAACACTCCTCCACTGTTGGTGGAGTTGTAAGCTGGTACAACCACTCTGGAAGTCAATCTGATGGTTCCTCAGAAAATAGTACTACCTGAAGACCCAGCCACTCCTCTCCTGGGTATATACCCCAAAGATGCTCCAACATCTAACAAGGACACATGCTCCACCATGTTTATAGCAGCCTTATTTATAATAGCCAGAAGCTGGAAAGAACTCATATGTCCATCAACAGATGAATGGATACAGAAAATGTGATACATTTACACAATAGAGTACTACTTAACTATTAGAAACAATGACTTCATGAAATTCATAGGCAAGTAGATGGAACTAGAGACTATCATCCTGAGTGAGGTAACCCAGTCACAAAAGAACAGACATGGTATGCACTCACTGATAAGCAGATACTAGCCCCAGAAAGCTTGGAATACCCAATACCCAAGAAACAATTAAGAGACAATATGAAGCTCAAAAAAGAAGGAAGGCCAAATGGTGATACCTCAGTCCTTCTTAGAATAGGGAATACAACATTCATGGGAGAAAATGCAAGTCAAATAGAGGAACGGGGATTGAAAAAAAGATCACTCAGAAGCCACCCCACCTAGGGATCCACCACATATGCAGTCACCAAACCCAAGCACTATAGCTGGTCCCAAAAAGTACTTACTGGCTAGAACTAGGCAGAGATGCCCCCTCAGGGACTAGGCTAGAGTCATATAGATATAGCTGAACATGTTTGCAGCTAACCATCAACCATCCAAACCCTCCAAAACTCCCATGGAGTAAAATACCAACCTCTGTGTGCACTTTGAGAGACCTATTGATCCAGTTGTATGTGTAGCTGAAGATAGCAGTGTCTGGCATCAATGTGAGAAGAGAATTTGTTCCAGAGAGGGCAGGTTGTCCCAATGCAGGGGAATGACAAGGCAATGGGGTGGAGAGGGGGAGCAGAAGGGAGTGCAACTTTGTGAAGGCAACTGGAGGGAGATGGGAGCAGGGCAGGGTAAAGAGATAACATCTGAAATGTAAATACAGAGTATCTAATTAAAAAAAGATTTAAAAAATCTGCACCTAAGCATTTGAGAGTTTTTCTACAGCTATAAAAATAAAAATTTTTAAAAAGCAAAGAAGAAAAATGTATGATTAAAATGAAATTTTGGGGCTAGGAAGATGGTGTAGTAGCTCGCTGATAAGACTAAGACCTAAGTTTAATCCCTGGGACCCACATGATAGGACTGACTGCTACATGTTGTTCTCTGAGCTTCACATGCGTGCTCCACCAAATACACACCCATGCACACGCATACACACACAAATAAATAGGTATCATGAAAAAAAATTAAAGGGATTTGAAAACCCGTAACTTGCCTAGATAATCTCTGGTTTAAAAGTAATGTTCTGGGGAGAAAGAAACACCGGGCAAGTCTATCAACTTCCTGCCTGGACTTTCTCTCCTGTGTGGTAAGATAAATGGGTCCTTCCAGCAGATAACAATTACTGCCAAAAGCACTGTGAACAGGGGGAGATTCATTCACCCAAGTGTGCTCTGGCTGCTCGTAATGAGTGTTTATGATCAGAGCATCTGGCTACTGGGCCCAACAGACAGCAGACATCTGGTTGTAGTGCCTGCCAAATACAAAAGTGGAGCAAAATCATATGTATCCTTCCCACCTTGACCCCTTCCCACACCAACAGTTCTCAGCGACACAAATAGCTATAAGCTATTCTGCAAATAAAATATATCAACACGTGGTAAAACCAAAGGGGACGGTCATGCTTGTTTGACTCTTTCCTTGTGCAGATGTACAGCAAAGCATCAGGCTGTGAGCCCTACTCATGTTTAATTAAAACGTGTTAAGGAAGAACCCACATAACTAACAAGGGTGGCACGTGTCAGTGATCTTGCCACTCAGAAAGCTGAAGGAGGAGGACCAGGGCTTAAGTTCAGAGTGGACTGTATTGCAAAACTCCATCTTAAAGAAACCAACAGGTTATATGTTCTTCTTTTTTTGTAAAGATCTGTTTATTTATTGTAAATAAGTACACAGTAGCTGTCTTCAGACACACCAGAAGAGGGCATCAGATCCCATTACAGATGGTTGTGAGCCACCATGTGGTTGCTGGGAATTGAACTCAGGACCTCTGGAAGGGCAGTCAGTGCTCTAACCACTGAATCATCTCTCTAGCCCCAGACTATACTTTCTAATATGCAAAGTAGCAAAAAATACTTTCATCATTTCATTCAGAAGAAATTGTCCAGCACCTTGCATTATAATAAGAGAATGTGGATTACATAAAATAGAAATCCATTATTCTGCAAGTGCCAGCAGTATCCAAATATACCTAGGATATTTTTGAGATTTTTTTTATAAACATAACTATGAGACATGTTTAGCTATTTTTAAACACTGAGAGATGTAAAGAGAAAAAGATCGGATACTGGAAAATACGTACAGGCTCCTCAGCCCTGCTCCCTGATGTACAATCTTAGGAATCTCCAAGAGAATCCTGTTTTTTGCCTGCTATTGATTTGAATAAGGATTAGAAGACTTTAGAGTGTTTCAGGATTGGAAAGGGTCACCAGAAACAAGAAGTCAAGATAAAGGGCTGGTCCCAGGGAAAGGAGGAGGGTTAATGCCAAAGATCAGTGATTTGATCAATCCTACTGGTGTAAAAACCTCCACAAAATCTTCAAGATGGTGGGATTTTAGAGCTTGAAGAGAGCTGGGTACATGGATAGCAGTGGAGGGTAACTTTCACTCACAAGGCATGGCCGTGAAAAGCTTTCCCAGCCTTGATTTTTTAACCCTTTTTTATGATAAGCAAAGGTAGGTACAGTATAATTAAACCAGTTTGTAGCTATTTATCAAGAAAATCAGACTGGAGTTAGCACTTGTGCAAAAGACTAGAAGTGGAACTAGGATGCTGTCTCAGTTAGGGTTTGCTGCTGTGCACAGACACCATGACCAAGGCAACATTTTAAAGGACAACATTTAATTGGGGCTGGCTTATAGTTTCAGAGGTTCAGTCCATTGTCATCAAGGCAAGCATGGTGGCATCCAGGCAGATGTGGCACTGGAGGAGCTAAGAGTTCTACATCTTCATCCAAAAGCAGACAGGAGAAGACTGGTTTCCAAGCAGCTAGAAAGAGGGTCTTAAAACCACTCCCACAGTGTCACATTTCCTCCAACAAGGCTACACCTTTTCATAGTGTCACAGAGGCTATTGTGAATCACATCTCACAGAGGTGCACACCTGACCTAGACTGCAGACAAAGTACCTTCCACACCACACACAGAAAGCCACCACAGCCACCCACACCCCTTCATGCAATCCCCCCACACACACACATACATAGTCAAACCAGTTTTCTTAAACAAGTAATCCCTGCCTTTGCACCACGGCTCCTTTCCCCCAGACCAGTTGCTGTCTTATATGGAATCTTCTCCTCTGTCAACACATGCCTTAATTCCCAACAGGTGATCCATTTGGAGTTAAATAAATACAATACTTTGTTTGGAGCACATTTTCAAGATATCTTGATTTTGTATTTTCTCATAATGCAACCCTAGTTAATACCAAATGAATTAATTTAATTTTCTCTGTTCAGGGGCAGGTTGACTCCATTTACATGCAACAGTCAAAAAATGTCAGGTGCTTTGAACTGAGAGTAAGTGTGAAGTAAGATCAGAGTTGGGCTCTGTCCCCACATGGACAGTGTCAGGATAAAGCTGGATTTGAGCACACCAGCTGGTGTCAGTGCAGAGTAGACTGTGAGCTGCTTGTTCAGAGAAAACGCTGTGGTTTTGATATCACAGAAGTCTTCCATTTTGCCTGCTGGGGCAGAAGAGTGTGGAAAGGCAGTTTGTTTGTAACCATAAATCTGAAATGTGCAAACAGAATTGCCATCAGGCAAAGATAAAGAAAGCATATTGGAGAACACACCCGAACAGGTGGGAAGGATGGAGTGGGACAGCATCTGTACAGATGAGCCTGTGATTGTCACTAATCACGAAAAGAGAGACATTCAAAAAAGTAGGAATGTCTTGAAGAGAGAGCATAGCCTTCAGTCATCTTAAATGTTTAAGTGAAAAGTATATCAATCTGCCTATAGCCTCTTTTCCTTTTCTGTCTGATTCCTAGTCCAACACTGCCTTCAACTTAGGACTTCTTGGAAAAGTCAAGAGAAGCCAGGGCGGATTTATAATTGGAGAGGGGCCACTTCCCACATTACTTAATAAAGAATGTCATTTGCAACAGTTTAGAATAACCTCCCTAAAGGCATCTTCAGTTTCTTTTGAGGCTCCACCACCAGCATGATCTTACGTTTACACAACCCCTCTGCGGCTCTGACTTTAGAAATTCTATAGAATTGATGGAAGAGTGTATAGGTCACAAAAGGGGAAGTAACAAAGCCAACGTTTTCTTTTATACTTCTGTTTCCTCACATCTCACGACAACTTCCTTCTGATCTCAAAGTCCTCCACACTCTTTCCTGTCCTATCACATCTCACTTTCAGCCTTCTGACCTTGTCTGCACTTCAACGCGTGAGCACCTACAACCCCCTTTTTAGGATGGAGTGTGGGGTACGGCTCCTTCCTGTTATTGTGATGCTGAGCTAGTATCAGGGGTCAGGAAGAGAGACCGAAGGAACACACACATCAATTCTCACCCAAGTCAGAAGCAGAAATACTGTAAGGGGGACAGAGGTCATTTGAAGGTCACTACAGCAGGAGAGCATTTGGATCCAGGAGGTGGGAACAACAGTAACGGGGCACAGCAGATTCCAGGTGGGAACAACAATAATGGGGCACAGCAGATTCCAGGCAGTTTGAGGCACCAGTTACTAGCAAAAGTGAACTGGAGAATGAAAATAAAAAACCTCGCAATCAAAAGTCTGTCAAAGAGACCTCAGATACTGTTGCATGACAAATTCAATTGAAAAATGCATTCATGAATGGCAGACAGGCTATTGGGGAGAAGGAAAGGCCACAGGTGCCTAATCACTAGTGCTCCTGGGAGCCAAACACCCCACCACCACCACCTCTGATCAAACAACAGTTCTAGGGAGGGAGTCCTGGCGAGTAATTCTTGTCCCAGGCATTGTATTTACTGTCCCTTATGCTTGGGAATGGCCCTCCCACCTCCAGCCTTGCCTTTGATTTAGGGAAGGAAGGTGGCTAGCTTACTTAAAGTGGACAATGTACAACTCTGTGCCATAATACCGTGAACTCCATAGCTGGCTTTCCTGGTGTACAAATCAGAAACTGCTTGGAATCTTGGAAGTGACAATGTGCCAAACAGATGACTGAGGACTGGTACCTTCTGAATAGCTTCAATTTGGGGTCTGGTGGGTCCGTCAGCTGATCACCACTGCCCAGTGATTCAATCTTATCTATGTAATGAAGCCAGCACAAAAACTCAAAAGCTCCAAGTGCAGGGTAATGACTCATGGGGTGGGGTGGGATTTTTGCTCATACATGCCCCTCCCTCTATACCCCACATCCTATGCATGTCTTCATCAACTGTGGTACCATTTATGAGTCACTACAGCAAATTAGTACCTGGTATGGGAACCTTGATTCTTACTTAGCCAGAGGTTCAGAATCACAAGTAACCACCCAGAGATGGCAGCTGGCAATGGAAGCAGTGACAGAGTGACAGTCTTAGAGACCGTCCTCAACTTGTGGGTTCTGACTCTCATCTCTAAGAGATGGCAAATGCCAGAAGCAAGTTAAATTACAACCCCAGCTGGTGTTTACTGCAGAACCGTGGTGTGCAGGGAAATCCACCACAGTGCAGTGCCAGAGATGATCCGTGAGCTCACGGGCCCAGAGGAGAAGCTGCATCTGAGGTAGTCTATTCATGTGCATCAAGAATTCCAGAACTTAAGTCTAAAACACATGGGCAGGGAGGAAGGAAATGAAAGGGATGGAGAAAAATCCAAGAGACTTCTGCTTCCCTCGAGTGATAACTCCGTGGGAGCTCCGGGACATTCTAAACCACCCCTGGGCGTGGTCTTCTCACCAGCTCAAGCTGGGTGATATTGGAGGTTCTGTTTTAGACTCGCACCGGGCAATTGCAGGCTTGCCCTCAGGGATAGCAGTCCTCAGCCTGGAGGACGCGGGATGAGTGATGACCCCTTGCTGCTCCTGTGAGAACGTCCAGATGGGAACTTGTCTTCTCTGTCTTCATGTCCTTGCTTTCCCCTGATCTATGTCGAGATTTCCATTCACAGACAGACTCAGATGTAGCCAGTCACCCTTTCTCTCGCCGTGTAAACAAGATATAAAAACCCAAACATGAGGCAGAAGGCGGTGGACTGTGAGGATGAGCCACTCACTTCCTTTCAGATTACACTCCTTTTACATCTTCTGTCTTTTGAGAGAAGGAGTATTGTGTGTTGAATCTAGGGTCCCACATATGCTAGGAAAGTGTTCTGCCAAAGAACTGTATCCCACAATTCCCTTTTATGTCTTTAACGGGAGAAATCACACTAGACTAAAATAAAACAGGTAAAGTTTGTGTGTTACCATAAATAATCTTGCAATTTCAGGCTTTTCTCACATTCCTTTTGTCTTCCAAAGCAACACTGAAACCTGAGATAAATATTTTTGTTAGCAATAATCTTTAAGTCGGAGGGGATAACTAGGGTGATATGCCTCCTCCGTACTGGATGCCCCGACTGCCTCATCTGGAGGGCTTTCAGATAAACAGGCTTGTTCTAGACCATCATTGGCTTACTGTGTCCACTTACTTCCCTCTGTCCCCCCACCTGGCTCTCAGTCTGTCCATGTGCCGTCCTCTCTCTCTCCCTGACACGTGCTGTGAAAGGCAGACACACTTGTCTTCCCATCCATCTTCTTAGTCTCAGTTCTCTGAAAGATGTGTACCATGGGAAGTAATTTCTCAGTAGAAGCTACTGGGGTGAACTAGGTATAAATTTTATGCCATCACTGGCAAGATAGGTATGGGTCACCTCTGACCCCAGCACTTGGGATGTGGAGGCAGGAAGAGTTCTGCAAACTCAAGGCCAGCCTGAACTATAGATTGAGTTCCAGATAGCCTAAGCTATAGAATAAAACTTAGAAGACGAAAGGGAGGAAGGAAGGAAGGAAGGAAGAAAGAAAGAAAGAAAGAAAGAAAGAAAGAAAGAAAGAAAGAAAGAAAGGAGGGAACGAGGAAGGAAAAAAGGGAAAAAGAAACTAAAAAAAAAAAAAAAAAAAAAAAGTCCTCACCTCTTATTTTATTAAAAGAAACTGCCTGTTGTCTTAAAACAATGACTTCATGAAACTTGCAGGAAAATAGATGGAACTTGAAAATACCATCCTGAATAATGGAACTCAGTCACAAAAGACATGGTAAGTACTTACTGATAAGTGGTTATTCGCCAAAAAGAAGCTTGGAATGCCTACTGGACAACTCACAGACCATGTGAAGCTCAAGAAGAAGGAAGACCACACTAAAGTGTGGATGCTTCAGTCCTACTGAGAAGGGGGAAGGAAATAATCCCCCGGAAGTAGAGAGTGGGGGGGATCTGGGAGGAAGAGAGAAGGGGGTGGGGGATGGGAAAGGGGGGACAGTTCAGATATGGAAGGAGATGAGGGAGAAGTACAGAGGGTCAGGAATTTGAAAGGAAGTCTGTAGCAGTGGGGGATGGGCAACTGGGAATAGCCACTAGAAAGTTCTAGGTGCCAGGGACTTAAAAGGTTCCCAGGACCCAATAGGGAGAATGTCAACTGAAATACCCAACAAAGGGGAGATAGAACCAGTAGAAACCACATCCAGTGGATAGGCACGGCCCCTGTTTAGGGATGGAGCCACCCACCCTCCTCAAAAATATTAATTCAGAATTCCTCCTATCAAAAAGGAAATGCAGGGACAAGGAAAAGAAGTGCTTTCTGACAGGAGCCTCATATAGCTGTCCTCTGAGAGGCTCTGCTCGCTGGAGCCTGACTAATACAGATGCAAATGCTTGCAGCCAAACATGGGACTGAGCTGGGGACCCCAATGGAGAAGTCAGAGCAAGGACTGAATCCCATAAGAAGAACAAGGGCTCAAAGCTCCCAGGGACTAAACCACCAACCAAGAGCACACATGGGAGACCCATGGCTCCAGCTACATATGGAGCAGAGGATGGTCTTATCTGGCATCACTGGGAGGGGAGTCCCTTGGTCCTGTGAAGGCTGGATGACCCAGGGTAGAGGAATGCTAAGGCACTGAGGCAGGAGTGGAAGAGATTTAGGGGGAGCACCTCGTAGAGGTAAGGGGGGAGGGGATAGGGGATTGTGGAGGGGAAACTGGAAAGGGGGGTAACATTAGAAATGTGAATAAATAAAATAAATAGTGAAAAAATGAAAAGCACAGAAAGAAGGAAGAAAGGAAGTTAGGAGGGAGGGAGGGAGGAAGGGAAGCAAAATGAATGGACGGAGAAGAGAAGGAAGGCAGAAAATAAGGCTCAAGGGAGGGAGGAAGAAAAGGGGGGGAGGAAAGGAGGGAGCCGAAGGGGCCTGGGCTGCCCTGTTATACCTGACCTGAGCGGCCCCTGGTCTTGCTTCATCCTCTCAGCAGTTTTTTTAGTGGGGGCCAGGGTTTTTGCTCTGTGACTACAGGCTTAAGCAAAGGACTCCCCCCCCCAAATGGCTTCTCTCTTCCTTACCACCACCTGCCAGCATCTTACAGTCTTCCCAGCAGTCCTTCCTGTACACCTCCTGCTCCCCAGGCCTCCTTCTTCCCCTTCTCACTCACACAACTCTGTGTACGTTGCGGTACTAGTGCTGTTGTATCCTGACAACTTTTCCCGCCTTCTTCTTAAGCATCTTGGCAGCAGGGATGTCCACAGTTGGTGTGGGAAGAGGTGGTAGTATTTAGGGGCCTTCTAACTGACCCAGGGGAGAACAGAAGGAAAATTGAAATCCACGTGCAAGTCGCCCATCCCCTGGGACCAGCTTGAAGGGGAAAGAAAGGCATTCCAGAATGTTAGGTGCCTGAAGACTGCCACATTAGTTGAACTCCAGAAGACCCAGAGGGGAGGTATTGACAGATGCATAGGTTGTCCATCACCCCGGAAGGCTAGGCTGCAACCCAAGTCTTTCCACAACTGGGTTAATTTATTTCCAAACGTACTCTCATAGTTAGGAAAGAGCACATAAAGCTGTTTGTCGCAGCCGTCCCCCGCCCCCCGCCCCCAGATGAGTTTTGTTGCTGATGTCTGAACCAAATACAGTAAACCAGTTATTTCCTTAACTCAGCCTTCCTGACACCAGCTTGTCCAGCTGTAAAGAGTGGCCAGGCTTTAGAATGGGCAGGTCAGGAGGCAGACGTGGCTTACCTGTGCTCCGGGAGGCTCTAGGAGCCAGGCGAGTCCCTGTCACAGGGAGGGAAAGCTGTGGCAAGAGCTCAGCAACGCGCTCCGCCCTGCGTCCCCGGGGCCGCCCTTGGGTCCCTGGCGGGGACAAAGTCAGAGCCAGAAGCAACAATGCGGGCACCCGGGTGCTGGGCTTAGTGGGCCACATGGCCTGGCGTCTGGAGCGGGGAGATGCAGGCTGGGGTGGCAGTGGGACTTAGAGGCGCGGGTGGCTAAGTCTAAGCGCTCTGGGGCGGGAGGGGGGGTCGGGGGGCGGGGACCGGAGGCGGGGCGGTGCTGGGGGTCCAGGACAACCCAAGATGAGGGCGGATCTGGACTCTGGATCCTCAGTAGCACACGCTGCCTCTCTAGGGACCCCTTTCTTGGTCTCCAGGTTGTGGGGGCTCCGTCTCTTAACTTGTGGGTATCTGGACCATGGCTTCCATTGGCCCATGGGATCAAAAGCAACTTGTAGCTGAACCCTGCAGTGCCACAGGGCTGGCCAGGTGAGCGCACGCGCTGTCCCTGAGTCTAGAGTCCCCATCTGTACAGGGGCCCAGAGATGGCAGAGCCTGCGGTGGCCCAGAAGTAACTGGACGACAGAAGCCAACAGTCTCCACACCAGGGCACACCCAGGTCCCTCTAGACAGGAGACCAGAGATCCTCTTAGCTGGGTTTTTAATTATGGGACTTTTACACAAAGTTTTGTCAGTATTAATATTGAAGAGCGGGAAAGGGCTGTTCACTCTTTAAAATCGGGAGTTTCAGATTAAGTTCCAGATAAAAATCGTCGGGTACGATTTGAGCCATTTTGTCTGCCTGTCTTACTCTGTTACATTAAGTATACACGTCAGCATGCCCGTATTTGATTGCTAATTATCCTCTCATAACTGAGGGCAAAAAGGGGCTCTGTGGTTCTCTAATCATTGGCTGACACAAAATTTCTTTACAAAGAGACCTGTGTGTCTCAACGGAAAAAAATAAAAAGAGAAAAAATTTCCCTCAAGCCTATTACGTTTTCAAACATGCCCAGGAGGCACGAAGCATTTTTATAAGAGCTTTATAGAGTCGCGCCTTTTTCAAGACAATTGTTGTGCGCAGTCATCCTCTCAGGATGACTGAGGACGCAGGAATCGAACCTGTTTCCTAAGCAGGCACCATGGCACGTACGAATTCCACTTCCCAGGCAGCCTTAGAGAGTCCTCAGCAGCAGCAGAAGGAACAAACTTTCTCACGTCTTAAGTGAAATGCTGAGAAATTACAAGTTCACAGACATGAACAAGATTTTCACATTTAAACTTAATTAGAAATATCAGATCGGAAGTTGAGTATTACTTTGGAACACAAGGCGCGGGGAGTGGGGGGGGGAGTGGGGGCGAGGGTGGAGACCGGAGTGTGAAATAACGCTAAGAGAAAAATACAGCAGTGACAGACATGTACACACACCCCCAAGTCGCTGCGAGTGAAAAAAGCTGGATAGCTTTTTTTTTTCTCCTCCTGTGTGCCAAAAGGAAGAAACCAGGGAACTCTTGAAAGTTAGTCGGTCGGGGGCTTGTGTTTGGACAGTGTGAGACACAGCAGGATTTGTTTTCTCTCAAAAGAAAGATGGACTTCATTCCTTTTCCTCTTTGTCCTTACTCTCTCATAGGTTACATTCCAACCACAGTTTCCCCTACCTCCTCCATCCCGGTCCCTCTGACTACCTCTCCTCGCCCCCCCCCCCCAAGATCTCTGCTCTGCCTCCATTTCTCTTCAGAAAAGAGCAGGTCTCCCGGGGATATCAACCGAACACACCATAACAAGTTCCAATAAGACTTGGCACATACCTTCATATCCAGGTTGAATGAGGCAACACAGTAGGACGAAAAGTGTCCTAAAAGCAGGCAAAAGAGTCAAGGCAGCCCCTGCCCTCACTGCTAGAAGTTCCACAAGAGATCTAAGCTATATAACCGCATACACAGAGAGTCTAGGTCAGACCTATATAGGCTTCCTGATCGTTGGTTCAGTCTCTGTGAACACCCATGAACCATGGTCAGTTTATTCTGTGGGTTTTCTTGCTGTGTCCTTGACACCTCTGGGTCAATCCTCCCTCTATCCCCTTTCTGCAGGATGCCCCAAGCTTTGCCTAATGTCTGGCTGTGGATCTCTTTCTGCATCTGTTCCTATCAGTCGCTGGATGAAGCCTCTCTGATGACAATTGTGTTAGGCTCCGGTCTATGAGCATAGCAGAGTATCATTAGATCATTTCATTGATTGGTTTTGTTTTGTTATTTGCTTGCTTTTTTGTCTGTTTGTTTGTTTTGGGCAGTCAGACTGAACTTTAGTGGTCTATACAGCTTGTGAAAGAGGGCATATTCCAGAGCTCCATATGGTGGCCCAGAGCTTTGGTGCTCTGCTGGGGGTTAAGATGGCAGGATTCCTTGATCTCAGAATTTTGGGACCAGCCTGGGTCCCAAACCCAACACAAAAATTAACATTTTAAAATGCAGAATTTTACTCCTTCTTGGCATTCAGTTCTTCTGGAGGGACCCATGGATCGACATTTCAGGGTAAGCAGGGTAGTTTGAAAGCAAGCAGGCTTCCAGTTCAACAGAAATTGCTTGAGGATAAGTCACAGGACAGGCATGGAAGAAGCCACTGCAGTAAATTAGACAAAAATCCTGTCTCTGTGAAGCATTAGCTTCATGGATGTAGCTGCCCAGCTTTGTCAGAAACGAGCAACTTGTACCTGTATGTTGTAGCACTTTTCTTTGTGATTTCTTGCTATTCCCTTGAGTGCTACCTGCTACTAAATGCTAGTGTGTTCAAATGACTACTTGACATTTCAGCTTAAATATAATCTCACAATAGTTGCTAACTTCCTTCTTGTGGTAATTTGTAGGCAACTCGTGAGTATTCTGTTTAGAAAGAGATACATAGTAACTGTGGTGGTTTGAACCACAAAGGTCTCAATAGGCTCATGAGTTTGAATGTTTGGGCCCCAGTTAGTGGACTGTTTGGTGAGGATTAGGGGTGTGGCCTTGTTGGATGAAACATGTCACTGGAGGGTTGATTTGAGGTTTTTAAAAGCCCACAGTAGGCCCAGTCTAGAACACAATCCATCCACTCCCTCTCCATTCCTTGCCCCTTCTCCCCCTCCCTCTCTTCTTCTGCCTACAACTTGTGGATCATGTGCGCTCTCACTTACTGTTCCAGCATAATGTCTGCCTACTGCCACCATGCTCCCTTCCATAATGTTCCTGGGCCAACCCTCTAAAACTGTAAGCTAGCATTTATTTTAAAAGTTTCTTTGATCTTGGTGTCTCATAACAGCAACAGACCGGTAGCCAAGACAATAACTCTTTTGTTTGTTTGTTTAATTCTGTCTGCTTGTTCTACAGGCGTGGTCTCACTCTGTAGTTCAGGATAGACTAGGACTCAGTTATAGACTAGGGAGGCCTTGAAGTCGTGAAAATGCACTTGTGTCCGACATCTGAGTTCTGGAAATGCATCAACCACACCCAGCTAAGTAATTCAAGCTCTGAAGTGCATGTTTAGAAATACGTTTTTAAGCCTCAATAGTCAAGGTTTATTTTTTGATCCTTCTTTTTCTAACAGACTCACACAAATTAACTGAGGTTGGGCTTGAGTTTGAAATTCTCCTGCCTCAACACCCCTAGTGGTAGGATGATAAGTATGCATCATCAAATCCAGCCATTTGTTTTCTTTTTGAACTATTTAATAAAATACATTCCTCTAAATTCTTGATGCCAGTGCTCTCTGTGCTGGGCCTGGTTGGCACAACATGACAAGACACAGCAAAGGGCCAGATCATCCACACACGCCAGAGCAGCTGTGATACCTTCCCTGGAAAACAGGACTTAGTGGTACCTGACCCACTTTGCTGTTATGTTCAAGTGCTCATCAGAAGACTAAATGATATGGAGGACAAATAGAATCCTGTGTAACAACCAAAGAATGCCCAATAAAGCCTTACATAAACCTTATTTAGCATTTCAAGTTACGGTCATATATTTCATACTTTGTAAATTTTAAAAGAAAAATATTGAGGGAAAAAATCTATTCTTATGTATTTTCCCCAGGTTTTTTTTTCCTTTCTTTACATTTTTCTTTCCTGTGTTAAAAATCTAACCTAGGGTCTTTTATATCCTAGACCAATGCTTTATCTATAAACTACATTCCCAGCCCTGTCCAAAAGTAATGATAATATTAACGTAAATACTCTTTTATTATTATTTTATACTACAGATTTTATTTCTCTCCCAGTACACCCTCTGACTGATCAACATCCTATACCTCCTTCCCATCCCCCGTCTCCACAAGGCTATCTCCACCCTACCCACCCCATAGTCTTAATATTACCTTTTCTTTACTGAACATTTCATACATGTATACAATGAAACATAATCATATTCACTCTGTTTCCCATCTCCAACTTGCCTCAGATCCCCATTACAAGCCCCCTCAAGTTTCATGTCCTTTTAGTCAAGAACACACTAAACCCAGTGTTGGATGTGTGTATGTGGTTATCCTCTAGAGTATAAGAAATCTACCAAGGGTCGTGAGAAAGAGAGAGGGAGTGAGAATGAGTGGTAGGAGGGGAGGAGAGGACAGGAGAGAGAGAGGGAGAGGAGGGAGGGAGGGAGGGAGAGAACTAAATGACTCTCCTTCATCTGGTAGTTATCAACTGCCAACAGTCCTTCCCAGAATTTGGGTTAGATTAATTTTGTGCAGGTTGTGTGCCAACGGCTGTGAGTTCATGAGGGTGGTAACCATGCCAAGTCTAGAAGTTTGTACTTCACAGCACTGATCTCCATATCTGGCTCTTACACTCTTCCTACCTATTCTCCTCTGATGTGTGCCCAGAGTCCTTGCGGTGGTCGTAGAGACTGACTAGTGTTGAGAAAGGTACCGTATTTAGAGTTCAGCACTCAGCCTCTTATTCTCAGCGAATTGGCTAGTGTGCATCTCAGCATTGACTGCTATCAGCTGCCGAAGAAGCTTCTCTGACTAAAGTTGAGAAAAATCCAGGTCTATGGATAAGAATGTAGATATTTGGAAGGCAATTTTGACAGCAAGACCATTTAGCAAAATAACAATAGCAGGTTCTACCTTGAGGCCTAAAACATTGAGAGACAGCCATAGAATTTTGGTTAGAATTATATTACTAGGCATGAGATTACCTACTGTGGAGAAGGGCTCAACTCCAATCAGAATATGGCTAATTACTCAATTATGGTTGTACTTCTGCTGCACCAATGGGCATTTCTTGCCTGATAGGTTGGTTTGAAGAATACATGGCTTAGTGCCAGAAGAGCCCATTGATATCCCTTCTCCTCAGCAGCCTGCAGAGCATTCTCCTGAACTAGGAAAGAAAGCCACTTGTGCTGGCTCATTTGTCAACTTAACACAAGCTAAAGACATCAGGGAAGTCAACTGAGAAATTTTCTCCAAAAGATTAACCTGTAGGCAAGTCGGTGGGTCATTTTTCTGTTTAACGATTCATGTGGGAAGGCCCAGGCCACTGCGGGGAGTTCCACCCCTGGGTAAACCCTCCTGGGTTGTATAAATAAGATAGTCAAGAAAGCCTGTGTGCAGGGTTCCTCTGTGGCATCTGCTTTAGTACCTGCCTCCAGGTTCCTGTATTGGCTTCCTTCAGTGGTCTGTGACTCAAAATATGTAAGCCAAATGAACCCTCTATTTCCCGAGTTGCATTTGGCCATGGTCTTTACCACAGGAATAGAAAGCAAACCAGGTCAACAGTTTCTGGTTCTAACTAAATTTTTCAAAGTGTGATCATGTCTGTGTATCTTTAAAGGCCCGTTTCCTGCTTCAGAGCAGCGAATCATATTGATGTGAGGCTATCTGTTTGAATTTCAGACTTTAATTTTATAATAAGTTTGGGGAACAGGACAGTAAAATGAAAACCTAGGAGAACTCATAAAAAGATAAAAATCAATAAAGTTTATAGAACCAGGTACCTTTAATGTTTTAATTAATTAGTTAATTAGCTAATTAATAAGTTTTACCTTCCAACCACAGTCTCCCTCCCTCCTCTTCTCCAAGTCCTCTCCTCTATCCACTTTTGTATTTCTCTTTTAAAAAGTGGAGGCTTCTCATGGATATAAACCAGCCCTGCATATTAAGACTAGGCACATCCTCTCTTACTGAGTCTAGACAAGGTAACCCAGTAGGAGGAAAGGCTCCCAAAGGCAGGCGGTTGAATCAGAGACAGCCCCTGCTCCCACTGTTAGGAGTTCTACTTGAAGACCAAGCTACACAAGTGTAATACATTAGGTGAGTCCCAAAGAAATCAGGCTCTTTTTACAGCAATAAAATCACACATACTCACATCTTCCCTAATGGTATGTTCCATCTCACTCTGGCCGTGTGTGTGTGTGTGTGTGTGTGTGTGTGTATGCTCCCCCACCCACCCATCCTCTCCTGCCTACCCACCCTGACATTCCGCTAAAATGGGGCATTAAGCTTTGGCAGGACCAAGGGCTTCTCCTCCCATGGATGCCCAACAAGGCCATCCTCTGCTGCATATGCAGCGGAAGCCATGGGTCCACCCATGTATACTCTTTGGGTAGTTGTTTAATCCTTGGGAGCTCTGGTTGGTTGGTATTGGTGTTCTCATGGGGTTTCAATCACCTTCAGCTCCTTCAATTCTTTCTCTAGCTCCTCCATTGGGGTCCCTCTTCCCAGTTCAATAGTTGACTTCGATCATACGCTTCTGTATTTGTCATGATCTGGAAGGACCTCTCAGGAGACAGGTATATCAGGCTGCTGTCAGCATGTTTTTCTTGGTATCAGCCATATTGTCTGGGTTTGGTGGCTGTATATAAGCTGGATCTCCAGGTGTGGCAGTCTCTGGATGGCTTTTGCTTCAGTCTCTTATGTATATTTGCTTCTTTTTGGTCTAGAGATTTTAGGTGTGCTGTCAAACTGCTAGAGTATGCTTTCTCCAGTTTCTTTTTGGAAGCACTCAGAGCTGTACGTTCTCTGAGCACTGCTTCCATTGTGTTCCGTAAGTTTAGGCATGTTGTGTCTTCATTTTCATTCAATTTTAAAAGTCTTTATTTTCTTTCTTTATTTCTTCCATGACCAAGTTATTATTGAGTAGAGCATTCAGCTTCCGTGTGTATGTGGCCTTCCTGTCATTTCTGTTGTTATTGAAGACCAGCCTCATTCCATGCTGATCTGATAGGATGCATGGAATTGTTTCAGTCTTCTAGTATCTGTTGAGGCCTTTTTTTGTGATAGACTGTATGATCAATTTTGTAGAAGGTACCACGAGGTGCTGAGAAAAAGGTATATTCTTTTGTTTTAGGATGAAATGTTCTATAGATGTCTGTTAGATCCATTTGGTTTATAACTTCTGTTAGTTTCACTGTGTCTCTGTTCAGTTTCTGCATCCATGATATGTCCATTGATGAGAGTGGGGTGTTGAAGACTCCAACTATTATTGTGTGAGGTGCAATATGTTCTTTGAGCTTCAGTGGGGTATCTTTTATGAATCTAGGTGCACTTGAAAGGATTCCTAACTGAGGAATACCAATTGACTGAGAAACACCTAAAGAAATGTTCAACATCCTTAGTCATCAGAGAAATGAAAATCAAAACAACCCTGAGATTCCACCTCACACCAGTCTGAATTGCTAAGATCCAAAACTCAGGTGACAGCAGATGCTGGCAAGGATGTGGAGAAAGTGGAGCATTCCTCTGTTGTTGGTGGAATTACAGATTCCAGAGGCGGATGCTCACATCCAACCATTGAACTGTGAACAAGGTTCCTAATGGAGGAGTTAGAGAAAGGACTGAAAGCACTGAAGGTGTTTGTAACTCTGTAAGAACAATACTAGTCAACCAGAGCTCCTTGGGACTAAACCACTATTCAAAGAATACACATGAGTGGACCCATGGCTTTAGCTGTATATGTAGCAGAGGATGGCCTTGTTGGGCATAAATGGGAGGAGAAGTCCTTGGTCCTGCCAAGGCTTGCTGCTCCAGTGTAGGGGAGTGTCAGGGAGTGGAGATGGCAGGTCATGGGTTGGGATGGACTTACCCTCATAGAATCAGGGGAAGAAGGATTGGGATAGAGGGGTTATGGAGGGGAAACCTGAAAAAGGGATAACATTTGAAATGTAAATAAAATATATTCAATTAAAAAAAAGAAAACCAAGACTTTATCATGACTGCTAGCCAGGGTTTTCCAATGGCATGCCAGGCTTCACAAACAGGAAGAAGACCTTAGGCTGTCTGTAGGACTCCTTTCTTCAGCTCCTAAGACCTGCAGTAACTGGCCTCCCACCTCTTCTTTTCTACTGAGCTCCACTCTATCTTTGCCTCATTTAAGCTGTCCAGCCATGCCCGCATGATAACCTTCGCATCTGCTTCACTCTCTTCTGTTTCTCTTTCCTTCTAGTTTAGTTTAGGGAAAAGAAGATATTTTGTTTGTAAGATCTAAATGAAATGCATTTAGGGACAAGGAGATCAAATCGCTGCCTCCGAGTAGAACACTCCTTATCCATATTGCCTCTCTAATCAAGGGCATGCAAGATGTGTTCTTCTATTATGTCAATGCTATGACTTTCTCCTTAGGTAAACTGTGCTTGATTCCATGTTGATTGTTTCTTTCAAGAAAGAAACAGCCTGCACATCATAGAAAAGCTGCTTCAGGTGCTTTTGTGGCTTTTATTTCTCCTTCAATTCTAGCACCCAAAACAACTTGATGCTTATAGTGATGAAAATATTGTAAGATGCCATATACCTTTAGAAAGTGAGAGTCTAAGTATCTCTCCAAGGCTCCCCCTCTGTTCTCCTCCTCCTCCTCCTCCTCCTCCTCCTCCTCCTCCTCTTCTTCTTCTTCTTCTTCTTCTTCTTCTTCTTCCTCTTCCTCTTCCTCCTCCTCCTCCTCCTCCTTCTTCTTCTTTTCCTTCTCCTTCTCCTCCTCCTCCTCCTTCTCCTCCTCCTCCTTCTTTTTCCTTCTTCCTTCCTCCTCCTCCTCCTCCTTCTTCTTCTTCCTTCTTCCTTCTTGCTTCCTTCTCCTCCTCCCTCTCCTTCTTCTTCCTGACTTTACATGGAGACCACAATGTGGCATCCTTGACAAAGGCCCAAAGTATGGGACCACTTGACCTTTGGCTGAAGAACTGTGAGCCCAAATGAACTTCTATTCACCAAATAAATAGATCAAGCATTTTGTTACAGCAATGCAAAGATGACAAAGAGTTATATCAACAAAGATGAAAACTCTGTACCAAGTGGCTTATATAAATACACTTGGAGGGGGGTTTGTTAGTTTTTGTCTGTTTGTTTGAAATAAAGTCTCCTATATCTCAGACTGGACTTTAATTCTTTTTGTAGCTGAGGATGACTTTGAACTACTGTCCTTCTTGCCTCCTCACCCCCAAGGGTTGGGATTGCTAGTATGTACCACAATACAGGCAATATTAAGAAAAATGTCAAAATTATTTTTAAAAACTTATAAACAGCTGTGAACTCATACATGTTTAGTCTCTGACATTTTTATAACATTGTAAGGATTCTACAGTGACTGAGAAGCATACTTAAATGAAGTGGCAAGAAAAGACACATATGTAACTCCAGAAAATCCTTCCCAGTGCATCTAGACGCAATTTTGAACCCAGATACTGAAGAAACAAGGATTACACACACACACACAAACATACTCCATGAATTCGCACACACACACACACACACACACACATACACACGCACATCCACACACACACACACACACATACTTATAGTCTTTAGTAAAGATCTCCCTATTCTGAGTACATATCAACTGCCGAAGTGGATGGGTTGATTTTTCAAAGAAAAAGATTGTAATTTAACTAAATTAATTTCAAATGTAAAGTGTTTTTCCGGAGAAGATTAAATTGCAAAGCACTTCCCTGATCTTCAAGGGGAAACAATACAGCACTTGTATATCAATAGGTAACATGATAATAAAGGCAAGAGCGCATTGCAGTAGTTTCTGTATTCAAGTGTCAGGCACTTGTATATACTGTATAGGCACAATGGTGGTGGTTTGAATATGCTTGCCCACTAGCAAGTGGTACTGTTGGGAAGTCAGCCTTGGTGGAGGAAGTTTTTCACTGTGGGGGTTAGACTTTGGAGGTTTCCTCCTATGCTCAGGCTGCACCTATTGTGGAGGAGAACTTTCTCCTAGCTGCTTGAGGATACCAGTCCTCTCCTCGCTGCCTTTGGACCAAGACGCAACATTCTCAGCTCCTTCTCCAGCACCATGTCTGTTGCATGCTGCCATGCTTCCGAACTTGAAGATAATGGACTATAAACTACTGAAACTGTATGCCAGCCCCAATTAAGTATTGCCTCTTTGAGAGTTGCCTGGGTCATGGAGTCTTTTTACAGCAATAGCAACCCCATCTAAGACACACACCATTAAAACAATATGTATGGGGCTATAGCAAGATGGCTCAGTAAATAAGTGTACTTGTCAAGCCTGGGGACCTGAGTGTAATCTCTGGGACCTAAATGATGGAAGAAGAGAAGTGGTTATCTGCATGCATGTGCTCAAACAGATGTACATACATGCACACATGCTAAATAAATGGAATAGACATGTTTATGCTTTCCCTATGTGTGATTACCTTAAGACCCACCATTAACACTGCTCTTGAATATTTTAAAAGTTGTTGTGCAGTAACAGAAGAAACCATAATATGTGGACCAACCACTCACGCCCTTTAGCTGCTGTTAAGCCGTATCAGAGTGAAACATAAAGAGTAGTCAAATGTGGTATTTCAGAACACTAGCCCACAAAGGAGTCTTCATGTCGCATCTGCCATTCGAATGGTTAAATGACTTCCAGCCTCAGTTCCCTTCCTGGAAAACAAGAGCAATACACCACTCACTTCACATAGCTGCCATGCCTAGGTTATACAGTAAGTGCGAAAGCAGAAGTTCTGGAAGCCCACAGTCATCTGAGTTCACTTTTGCATGTCCAGATAACCATTTAGGGTTGGCTGTCCTCTGCCAGGGCTGGGAAAACAGCTGCTTCTGCTTGATTCTTTAATAGATACATATCTTCTACTTTTATGGAGATGTCCAAGGGAGGCTTTTGCCTGCAAATATGTTTTTGCTTTCTCGTGTTTCTCAGAAAATGCCACTGCTTAAGCGTGTATAATTAACTCTTAAACCAACTACTAGACATACAAATACAAAAATTGTTAGGCATAAGACTGAATGTTCTCTTAACTACAGTGGTCATGTGGGTTTATGTTTAGATAACTCTAAATCTTGCCTTCTACAAGTGTTTGCCCTGGGTGGACACTTGATTCAGTGCAAGGAAAACTCACCCCCATTAAATTCTTCTCTGGGATATCATACTGCATTTGATATGTTTACAAATGTTACATATGATGTGTTTGCATGTGTTACTATCCAACTGTTCCAGCCTGAGGAATGGGCATTTCACGCCATATCTCAGAACACTGATGGGGTCTCGGACACTTAGGGCCAGGCAGGGTAAGACACAAACTTCAATACACAGCAGTGTTCCCTTACACAGTTTTCTTTCTTTGGTCTCAGATAGCCATAGTCAGCCACTGACTAAAAATATTAAATGGAAGATAACAGAAATAAACAAAACACATTTTAAATTAAGTGCCAAACTATAAGAGTGGAGACATCTTATCACCTTGCTCTGTCTTGCCCAGGATTTGAGCTATATGCTGATGATCTACTAGCCACCTAGCTGTTGTAATGCCCAGTAACCCTCAGGTAACAGTAATGCCTCCAAGCACAGAAGACTATATATTCATATTTATGAGAGGGAAACTATATTGTGTTTATTTGAAGTAAAAGGAACTCTTGATGTAATAAGGGGGAAAACTGATTTACTGCGGTTGCTCATAGCTAGGGGAAGAGAAATAGACAAAAGAAAAGACTGAAGTTTCTAGTACTACTTGTTATTATCTTACATAGCCAATGGAATAGGCTTACTGTGTTGCAAGTGCATATTCAAATTAAAAATGAAAAACTGGCACAATGAAGCACCCTTGTCATCATAGCCATCAAGTTGAGGCAGGAGGATTATGACTTCCAGCTTATCAAGGCTCTGCCTCAGAGAAAAGTTTAAAGATGTTTTGTTTGTTCATAGAAAATGTGTTCTACTTTGACATCAAAGACTGTTCCAAGACCTTTGACCCTATTTCACTCCATCTCATGAGCACCATGTCATCTCACTAGAAGGGCAAGGACAGTATAGGAAGATTTCATGTGACAGAAAGACCATCTACACACTTGTACCACAGTGTGTTCTTACAACTGTTCTATTGTCCTATTAGCTATTCTCTTCTTTTTTAAAATTATTTTATTGGATAGTGTCTGTATTTACATTTCAAATGTTTTCCCCTTCTTTCTCCACCCTACTTCCATCTTCCCTCCCCCTCCACTTGTTTCCATGAAGGTGACCTATTCTCTTCTTACTGTGCCTAATGTGTAGAATAACTTTTATCAGAGCCATGTTCATATAAAGATATGATATATATCATATTTATATTTATATATTTATATGATATATATCACATCGTGTGTGTGTGTGTGTGTGTGTGTGTGTGTATGATTCTGCACACTTTGTGGTTTCACCTCTCTTGGGCATCTTGGATTACATTCCCCATGAATTAGGGATTGTTACTGTCCTATAAAGTATTAGTCTTTCTGTATGGAAGAACTATCTTGGGAAACATATCCACCAATAGATGGCAGTGCTGATTTAATTTCTGGACAGATTATTAGAGCAGAAAAGCAGTAAACTGCTAAAATAAAATGTCTATTTCACTTTGGGTTTCTACAATGCATCTTTGCCCACCTACCACTGTCTTTGTTATCTCTCTGGGGTGTGGCTGCTGCTATGCAGCTAACACTGCCTGAGCAAAGTTGAAGCAAAGCCCTTAACTAGATGTTAGTCTCTGATCTCTTCCAAACCACATTCATATAAGCTGGTAAGATTTTTGTGAGTCCTCTACTCAAATATGGAAGATGAACTTGTGGCTTACAATACTAATTACAATCATCCAAAGTAATTTTTAATGACAACATTATTTGGAACCTGTTTAACTATTAACTTCACTATCTATACATATTACTCTAAACAGTTCCTTCAAGCAACGGTCCTCACCATTCTGAATCTGATATATATTTATAATATACACTATCCACATTTACCAGCATGTATGTACACACACACACACACACACACACACACACACACACACACACACACATATAGGTGATCTTTTATATTTGACTGTTCCATATCTGTAAATTCAGTCAACTTTAATTGAAAACTAATATATAATTGTGTCTGAAATGTGTGCACACAGATGCAACAGTGGCATGAATGTTAAAAACCAACCACTGCCCTTCTTTTAATTGGACTGAAGGACTACTCTTCAGGAGGGAATTCATAGCCTTACTGTAAACCTGGTTAAAAAAAAATATTTATGGGGAGGTCATAGGACCTACAGGAGAACCTACTACAGATGTTCTGCCAATTAAACATGATACCAATATTTAACTGCCATTTAAATATTTATGCTTATGTCCATAGACAAATTCTGCTCTCAGCCTTTGTTGGAGAAGCTCCTATTTAGAGTGGGGAATGGGTAATGCAGAGACTCATAACTGATTAAAGTACAGTGAATAGGGGACTGCTGATGCCTCAGTACTAAATGTGACATCTGTCTCACCCCTTCCAAGCTCAGAATGCATTGCAGAAGAGTTGGTAGAAAGAACTACACAGTCTTCTGAGCATAATACAGTAACTTTGCAGTGATGGACTGGTAGCTTCAGTGGTTACCTGCACAGACAGTGCTCAGCAGAATCCTTTCCCATGAGAGAGGGATTCATGAGGTCTCGTCTGCTTTAGAAAGTGGTAAGCAAGTTAATAATTTCTAGGGCAGAGACACTCATATTCCTCAGTGGTATAACCTCTGCTAGATTGATGTGGCTCATTCAGGCAACCCTCGTTAAGTGCAGCGGGACATACGAAAAAGCAACGTAAAAGCTGGGGGTCCTCCTGGGAAGAATTAGGGGCTTAGTAAGAGAAGGAGAGGGATAAGAGGAAAATGTGGGGGAGGATCAATGTATTTTATATACATGTGTGAAACTGTAAAAGATTGTCTTTGTGACAATAGATTTATGCACATTCACACATGTCATAGGATAACATAACTTCTTGCTCTACCTTCTCAGAATGAGTAGAGGAGTGAAAGTCTCACAAACCCATCACTAAGATCAACATAAGTAAAGCTAGTTGAGTTCAACAAAAAAACTCAGATTCCTTGAAGAAACAGGGCATGGAACACACAGGGTAAGTCTAAAGTATTTTAAAGTATCAAAAGTCACTATTCCTAAAATGAAATGATGTGATAGTGTTCCCTCAGACAGAGCATCCAACTAGAAAAGTTCACAAAAGACAAAGAGCAACAAGAGATACACCATAGGATTAGAGTATAAGCCACCTTCTAAAATAAGCAAATCTATATTGGCATAAATAATTATGGAATCTCTTTCCTCCTTCCACCATTACATAGGATCTGTAGATCCAACTCTGGTCAACAAGCTTATACTGCAAGCACTTTTACCCCACGGGACATCTCATCAGCCCGCACATAAATAACTGAATCATTCAACTAGTCAAAAGTAAGAGACAAGCCTTTGGTGCTGAGGAATTCTGTCATCAAACATAAGGACAATCTAAAAAAAAAAAACCTACCAGTCAAGAAGTCCCTGTGGAAGTAGCCAGCCCTGGGAGGAAGCATCCTGTGAACACCAAGAAAAGCTGAGTAAAGTTAACACTGTAGAGAATGCCAATGGTTCTCAATACCGCTGATTTACTATGGGAAATTCCCGAGTGAGTGTGTAATGTTGGTAACCCTAGAAGCAGGATATAGGGCCTGTGAGAAAACCCTGGAGAGGACTTTGAGTTCTTGCATAAGTCAGAGTTCCTTAAAAATAAGAACTCTAACAGACGCCTAGATTATAAATCAATTCTAGCGATCCATATAGTAGGCCTGCTTTCTGTGCAGTAGGTTAATAATGATGTAAAGCATCATTGTGATTTTCCCAAAGACTACTGAGCTACTATTATCTCAATTAATATCTATATCTGCTGTAGCATTTTGGTAGACTTACAAAAATTCCCCAACGGGGCTTGCTCTGAATCCCTATAGAAAACATACGATGATGAGCTAGATTAATAAGTTGCATGGGAGTTATTGGTGAGATTTAAACAATATAAGTAAACACACACGCACATACATACAAATACACATACACACACATACACACACACACACACACACACACAACCCTCACAGATTAAATAATCTTTTATTTAATAAGTTTCTTGCTCCAAATATCAAGTCACTTAATCAAGAAATGCTTCAGGTACTGAGCACACTGGTTGCAACAGAACGTGAGACACAGAAGCAAGAGGGTCACAAGTTCCAAGCGATTCTGGCTACATTGTAAATTCAAGACCACTTTGGGCTACCTGAGTCTCAAAAACAGGTGGAGAAGAGGGAGGAAGGATAGCCCTAGATGGGATTTCAGGCACAAAGAGAACGGCAGCTTATAGTGTAACTACCGTGCATTACAAGGTAGTAATGTAAAAAGAGCAGATGCTTCTGGCTGTCCCCAACTTGTGGCCAGAAGCCAGTCCTATTTTAATCTCATTTTCTCTTCTCATGCAAGAAAGCAAATGAAATTCTGCTTGAGGAAATTCAGGGTGAAGCTGAACCTCACCGAGCCTCCTCCTGCTCTGGCAGAAGAGGGGTGTGGGGCTAGTCACAGCCATTCTCATTCTTCCTTATTTTCCTCCTGCTCACCAAAAGGGACATGAAGTTTATTGTCCTACAACAGACTTCGCACTGACTGACAGTTACTTATATTTGATGGTTGTGGTGGTTTGAATAAGAATGGCCCCCGTGGGCTCACATATTTGAATGCTTAGTCATCAGGGAGTGGCACTACTTTAGGGGAGGTGGCCTTGTTGGAGGAAGTGGATCACACTTCTATATCTGAATCCAGATAAAAAGTTCTCAAGGACTTCTCCAGAGCCAGTGTACCGCCATGCTGCCCACCGATGATGAGGAACTAAGCCTCTGAAACGTTAAGCAAGCCCCAGTTAGGTGCTTTCTTTCATAAGAATTGCTGTGCTTATGGTGTTAACCGGAACAATGGGAGGATCTAATTATGCTGTTCATCTAATTCTTACATCCAGGGATACATTGTATCTCTCTATGTTTCACTCTTGAAAAGATAAGCTGACCGCTGAGGTCTGCCTATTTCTCTTTTCTTTTTAAATTTATTATTTTCTGCGCACAGTTGGTTTGTCTGCATGGATGTCTATGCACCACATGCATGCCTGTTTCTCACAGATGCCAGAAGCCGGCATCAGATTCCCTGGAGCTAGGGATGTGAGTAATTGAGAACTGTCCGACATTTTTTAAAATTAATTCTTTAAGAAATGTATTGTCCTCTCCAACTCCCACCACATGTTCACTCAACCTTCCTCCTTATCCAAGTTGTGTTCTCTCTGACTCTCAGTCTTTGTCTCTGTCTGGGCCTTTCTCCCATTGAGTCCAAGTTATTGAACTACATCTGGGTCTGTAACAGGGCTTTAGATGTTAGTAGACTCCCAGACCTTAGCACAACTGACTCCATGATGGAAATATACCATGCAGGCCATAAGATTCAGCATATAGGCAGCACCACTTACCAAAATGGAATGAAAGACTTGATCTATCAAAGTCCATAGTTTTAGGAGAGTCTCTAAATGGACTAACTTTGCTTTTTGGCCCGTGCAGTACTACTTCTGGTAACTGTTCTTTTTACTTGGAGTTTGTCAACCTAGTACATGGTTTTGTGTTTAAAAACTCACCCTGAGAAAGGTCTGAGGCCTCATGAGATTGTAGACAGCTACTATAGTTACCCTCCAGCAAGTGAAGACTTCTTACGGACTTATACTTGTGTCCAAAGCCGTCTTCACTACTGGATACCTCACGTTAAGGCCTGGCCCTGGAATGTCAATATACCAGGAACCATGCCATTAACAAAAACAGAGTCTTCTACTTCCAGCATAAATCAATACTAATAGAGCTTCAGCTCGGCTGGGTCTTCCATGCTGGGGGTTTGTCTGGTTTGAGTTTATGAGATCTTTTGCATGCTGTCACAATCCCTATGAGTTCATATGCTCTTTTGGGTGTGGTTACCTCGAAGTCATCTACCACCTCTGGCCCTTACACTCTTTCTGCCTCCTTTTCCATGTAGATCTCTGAACCTTGAAGGGAGGATATAATATAAATTTCTATTTCAGGGCTAAGTGGTCAGGATCTCTTATTCTCTGCTCATTCATTGACCAGTTATGGGTCTTTACACTAACAGTTGCCTATTACAGAAAGCTTCAGAGCTAGAGAGATTCCTCAGCATTAAAGGGCGCTGCCAGATGCTCCTGCTGAGAACTCAGATTTGATTCCCAGGACCCAAATGCTGTAACTATGGTCTGTAACTTGTTTCAGGGGATTCAATGCCCTCTCAGTCCTCTGAGGAGATGGTACACACATAGTAGACATAGGTACATGCAGGCAAAGACACATAACAAGGAAAGCAAACGCCCTTTTGAAAGAGAAAGAAGGAGGAGGAGGAGGAGAAGGTGAAGAAGCAGCAGCTCTCTTCCGGTAAAGATTGATTAGTACACCGGATTCTGCTTCTTTCATTTTTCCTTTTAGATTTATCTTATGAGGGAGGTTCTAGTGAGATGAGAACTCGGAAAAGCGTCTGTTGTTTGAACAACAATAACAAACATTCTCAGTTACTATGAACCTTAAATGAATCTAAGATTGTCCTTAGAAATAAAGGGCATTGAAACTTTTATTACTGGGGCTCTGAAGAAAGTGCTATGTTCTACTGAGATTGTAAAAAAATGTTAAATGTGGCGTGGATAACGTAAAAAGAGCTTTCTCGTGTTGGTGAATTGCTGATTTGCTTGCTATTTCTTGTTTTTATTTTATATATTTACTCAGAAATATAGTGTTAACTTATGATAAACTGAGAAATACGGTTTGAGCTACATGTTGCAGACAGAATTATTTATTGCTTTAAGTAAACCATGTTACGATTATTTCTATGAATGGGCACATGTTAATTAATGGATTTTTTCAGAATGAGATCAATGGTATAGCTGAGAATATTGTAGCAGGAAGGTGTCCAGCCTTCCGGTGCTGCAGGGTATGGTAAGCCTACCACGAAGTTTATTTACATTTCAATCTTCTAAATCTAAAACCAGTTCACACCCTTTAAGGAAAAAAAAGTTGTCTGGCATATCTGCTAATCTCCTTGTAAACCCCTGGGAGAGATTCATGGGATTTCTGGCAGTTATGACGGATTAGCTTTTTCCTGTTTTATGGCTGGCTGCAGACGGCTGATTTGGGACTTCTCCCAGTTGTCTCCTGCAGACCCCTATCCAGACCAGTGACAGCAGCCTCTCCTCCAGCCCAGTACTGTCAGCCTTGCTGACAGACAGAGCGATCCCAACATCAGAGGAACAACAGCTCGTAGAGAAGATGTTCCTGCTTCCCCATCTGCAGTATCTCTGTGAGAGTTGAATACATCCAATAATTACAAGACTGTTTTCTGTCTTCAGAGCAAATTATCGTTGAATAACCTTGCACTTTTACAAGGGGTTTCTTGGCTGCTTGTTACCTCACAAGGTCTCCTCATTGTCCGTTACCTCCATTGTCCCATTACTCCTATCATACGGATCTATACTTTTCTCAGCTCTGCCGAGTTTCTTAAACTTCATTCGCTTTTATTTTCTACTCACTTTAACTCTAGACTTAATTTTAAAAGTTAAAAAAGTTAATTTCCTAGAAAAAAAATACAGGTTAGAGTGGTGTTTCTCAAAGTGCAGAGAGAGTCTTGCAGGCATGATGTCCAACTGACTGTGGTGTCTAACTGCAGTGTACACACATGTGACTACTGACTGTGGTGTCTAACTGCAGTGTACACACATGTGACTACTGACTGTGGTGTCTAACTGCAGTGTACACACATGTGACTACTGACTCTGGTGTCTAACTGTAGTGTACACACATGTGACTACTGACTCTGGTGTCTAACTGCAGTGTACACACACATGTGACTACTGACTGTGGTGTCTAACTGAAGTGTACACACATGTGACTACTGACTCTGGTGTTCAACTGTAGTGTACACACACATGTACTACTGACTCTGGTGTCTAACTGCAGTGTACACACATGTGACTACTGACTCTGGTGTCTAACTGTAGTGTACACACACATGTACTACTGACTCTGGTGTCTAACTGCAGTGTACACACATGTGACTACTGACTGTGGTGTCTAACTGTAGTGTACACACACATGTGACTACTGACTCTGGTGTCTAACTGTATTGTACACACACATGTGACTACTGACTGTGGTGTCTAACTGTAGTGTACACACACATGTGACTACTGACTCTGGTGTCTAACTGCAGTATACACACACATGTGACTACTGACTCTGGTGTCTAACTGTAGTGTACACACACATGTACTACTGACTGTGGTGTCTAACTGCAGTGTACACACATGTGACTACTGACTGTGGTGTCTAACTGCAGTGTACACACATGTGACTACTGACTCTGGTGTCTAACTGTAGTGTACACACATGTGACTACTGACTCTGGTGTCTAACTGCAGTGTACACACACATGTGACTACTGACTCTGGTGTCTAACTGTATCGTACACACACATGTGACTATAACTTTATATGGACACAGAGAACTAGCAGGGTGCAGGCGAGTGCATAGAGTTCTGGCTTTTCCTCCTGCTGATGTGGCACTGAGCCAAAATGTAGAGCTACTGTCACAAGAGGACTAGGCCTTAGACGCCCTGGTAGGAGGGCCGAGGCTAGGCAATAAAGATGGTGAGTTTTCAAGGAGACTAGTTTCTTTCTCATCCTCCTACCTGACTGCTTAAGACAAAGGCTTTGCAGGTTTTGTCTCCCATCAGAGCGCTTCCTGCTGATAGACAACAAGTTAAAGACTAAATCAGGACTGCTACAGCTCTGAGTAAGATCTGACAGTCCTGGGCCAATCATTCTAGCTTTCTTCAAGCTGATGAACCCTAAATGAGGGAGAAAGACTCATCAGGGACTTTAAAGCCCCAGCCCTGGAGGTTACTTTGGCTTTCCTCGTGCCCCATCTGCTTTACAGAGTATCTTTTCCTTTGTGTGCCTAGAATGCTGTTTGTGTGCATGTGTGTGCATGTGTGTGTACATGTGTGTGCATGTGTGTGCATGTGTGTGCATGTGTGTGTATGTGTGTGTGCATGTGTGTGCATGTGTGTGTACATGTGTGTGCATGTGTGTGCATGTATGTGCATGTGTGCATGTGTGTTGCTTCCTCATTCCCAATAAATGCCTCTCTTGAATTTCTGATTCTGTCTGGGGTATCAGGGATTTCTCTGTAGCCACCTATTGCACTCCAGATTGGGTTGTTGTTGTTGTTGTTGTTTTTGTTTGTTTGTTTTTTTCCTGCCTTTTAATTTTGTGGGAAGCCACGGCATTCACCATTACAAGATGGCGCCCAGCCTGAAGGGAGGGTGGCCAGTTTTGAGATAAACAACCTAAGTGCGCATGCACATATGCCTGTTTTGCTGACTCATGCTGACTCATGCTGACTCTGAGTATGCTAATTAGGGCGCACAGAATTTACCAATCAGGTAGCGACACAGTCCTCCTAAGCATATATAAGGAGGGTTGGTTTCTGGACTCGGGGTCTTTCGCCACTGCAATCTAACCTGCAATAAACGCCTGTAGAAGGATCCTGTTGTGGTGCGTCTGCCTTGCCGGTGAGATAGGCGATCACTACATAATTTAACTTGCAGAGAAAATCCAATCAAAGCCCCTGAATGTATGAATGCTGCCCAGCCTCTCCCTTCTTCCATCATGACCTATAGAGCCTAATCATTTGGTATCCATCTCTTCTTTAGTTTTATTTTTAGAAATATCTCACCACTAGAATCACATAGTATGTCACCTTTTGCTATTTTTCCCCTTAAATCCACATAATGGCTTTAGAGTGGGCCCAGGTTATATTTATTAATCATTCTCCCCTTTTAAAAAAAAAACTTCTGAATATGAGTCCATGGTGTGAATGAATGTACCTATTTCATTAACTGTTCTGTTAAGGATATTATGGTAGTTTCAATAGTGTCTCTAAATATTCTTTTACAGATTTTTGTTTGAACTGAAGTTTTCAGAGATGACCACCAAGAACAGCAGCAGCAGTGGAGAACAGGTAGCTGCAGCCCAGAAAATAAGGCGTGTGCTACAAAGGGCAGAGCAGAAGAAGTGACCCAAGTCCTTGGAGAAGCCCAGAAGATTATAAGTGGATCCCAGACATTGGATGGTTAGAGTTTGATTTTCCTTTTAAATGTGACAGTGCCCTGATATTCTTTCCCTCTTGAAAAAAGAAAGTATTTTAGTGGAACCCACAGTTAAGAGACTTTGAATAGTAAAAAGAATTTGGATTTCAAAAGAGATTAGATATTTTAAAGGGATTAAAATTTTAATTAAAGTTATTTATAACTTGGGGGATGAATAAGAAAGTAAGGGTTGAGGCTTAATAGTGATATATTTGTGTGTCAATATGACAAAGGGTCAGTTGTATCTGGCTGCTTTTGTGCATCAACTTGAAACAAACTGGAGTTATCACAGAGAAAGCAGCCTTTCTTGAGAAAATGCCTTCAAGAGATCCAGCTATAATGCATTCTCTTAATTAGTGATCAAGGGTGAGAGGGCCCATTATGGGTGGAGCCATCCCTGGGCTGGTAGACCTGGGTTCTATAAGAAAGCAGGCTGAACAAGCCAGGGGAAGCAAGCCAGTAAGTGACATCCCTCCATGGCCTCTGCATCAGCTCTTAACTCTAAGTTCCTGCCCTGTGTGAGCTCCTGTCTTGAACTCCTTTTCTGATAAACAGCAATGTAGAAGTGTGAGCTAAATAAAACCTTTCCTTCCCAACTTGCTTCTGGATCATGATGTTCTGTACAGGAATAGAACCCCTAAGACAGTGTGAAAATATTTTGTTGAATATTTTTATATCTATGCTCATAAGGAAAATTGGTTTGTAATTCTCTTGTTTGGGTATCAAGGTAAATGTGACATCATAAAGAGAATTAGGCAGTGTTGTTCTTTTTGTTTCTGTTGGGTAGAATAATCTGAGGAGCGCTGGTGTTAATTCTTCTCTGAAAGTATGACAGAATTCTGTGCTAATTCTGTGCCCTGAGATTTTTTTTATAGTTGGGAAATGTTTAATGATTGCTTTTATTTCATAAGTTTTAGGTTTGTTTAAACTGATTGTCTGAATTTGATGGTAAATAGTATATATCGAGAGAATTACCCATTTCTTTTTGATTTTCCAATTCGATGATATAGAGATTTTAAAAGTATTTTCTTATGATTCTGTGAATTTTCTTGGTGTTTGTTATAACCATGTTTATATCTCTAAATTGTTTATATCTTTAAATTGATTAATCTGGATCCTCTGTCTCCATCTTTCACTTAATTTGGCTAAGGGTTTATCAATCTTATGGATTTTCTCAAAGAGTAAATTCTGTTGAATTGTTTTTTTTTTTTTTTTTTTTTTTTTTTTTTGGTTTGCTTTTGTTTTCATTGACTTCAGCCCTGAGTTTATTTTTTGGTTTTCTACTTTGATTTTCTTTCTTGTGTTCTAGATTTTCTTTCAGGTGTGACATCATGTTACTCATATGAGATCTTTCCACTTTTCTTTTTCGTGTGGGCATACAGTGAGTTCTATAATATCTGCTAGGTCCATTTTTTTTTTTTTTTTTTTTTTTTTTTTTTTTTTTTTTTTTTTTTTTTGTGACAATTAGCTCCAGCATTGATCTGCTTAGTTCTTGTCCGGATGGTGAGCATCAGAGTCACACAACTATCATGGTTTGTGTCGATATGGGACTTTGGCTGTAGCAGTATTTCTTTTATGAACTTGGGTTCCCCTGTGTTTGGAGCATAAATGTTTAGCATGGCAACATCCTCTGGGTGGATTTTCCTCTGTTGCATATGTATTGTGTTTCTTATCATTTTTGATTAGTTATTAACATGCCTACACTGGCTTGCTCCTTGAGTCTATTTGCTTGAACTACTACTTTCCACTCTCTTACCTTGAGCGGATGTCTTTGCTTGATATTAAGGCACATACTTTTGGATGCAGCAGAAGGGTGGGTACTGCTTTCCAGCCCAGTATGTGAGTTTGTGTCCTTTTATAGATAAATGGAGACCACTGATGTTGAGAGTTATCTGTGAATGGTGTTTGTTTCTACTATTTTGTTATGGTTTGGATCTCCCCCTCCCTCCTCTATATTTGGTGGTCTGGGATGATTTATTCCCTGTGTTTTCTTAATTGTGGTTAACCATTTAGCTTAATATTTTCTTTCTAGAACCTTGGAGAGAGTTGGATTTGTAGATAGATACCACTTAAATCAGATTTTATTCCAGAATGTTTTTCTTTCTCCATCTATTGTGCTTGACATTTTTACCAAATATAGTAGTCTGAAATGACATCTGAAGTCTCTTAAAGTTTATAGGACAACTGTCCAGACCCTCTGTCTTTTCTAGTCTCCATTGGAAAACCAGGTGTTCTAATGGGCCTGCATTTGTATATTACTTCATCTTTTTCTCTTTTATCCTTTATATATTGCTTCCTTGTTCTGTATATTTAGTGTTTAATTATTATGTGTGTGGAAATTTTCCTTTCTATTCCAGTCTATTTGGTGTTCTGCATGCTTCTTGTACCCAGAAAAGCACTCCTTCCTTTAGATTGGGGAATTTTTCTTTTATGATTTTTTTTTGTTGAAAATATTTTCTCTGCCTTTGACCTAGGTTTTTTTTCTCCTCCTATTTCTATTATTTGTAATCCTGCTCTCTTCATAATGTCCCAAGTTTTCTGGATGTTTTGTATAAGGAAGATTGTAAATCTAACATTTTCCTTGACTGAGCTATTCATTTCTTCTATTTTCTCTTCAATGCCTGAAAGTCTCTCTTCCATCCCTCTATTCTGTTGATGAGGCTTACCTCCAAGGTTTTTGTTTAACTTTCTAAATCTTTTTCCCATTTTTGGGTTTTCCATTTTCTTTTCTTCTTTCTTTTTTTTCTGGTTTTGTTTTATTTTATTTAGAATGCATTTAAAGAAATATTTGTGTTTTTTTCTCAATTTTGTTATCAGGTGATGTAACATCAATATGGATTATATCGATGGTAATCATATTTAAGTTTAAGATAACAGGCCCAGAGTTAGAGCTGGCCCACTGCTATCAGGACTCACAGCTGCCCCCAGAGAGCTGAACACCCAGGATGCCCTCCCTCCTGAGCCCACAGGCCCACGGGTGAGACCAGCTCCAGTCAGAGACAACAGGATCAACTAGCATCACAGATAACAAGATGGCAAGAGGCAAGCACGAGAACCTAAGCAACAGAAACCAGGGCCACCTGACAACATCAGAACCCAGTTCTCCCTCCACAGCAAATAGTGGATATCCCAACACAGCAGAAAAACAAGACTTGGACTTAAAATCATACCTTTTGATGATGATAGAGAGCTTCGAGAAGCACATGACTAACTCCCTTAAGGAAATACAAGGTGCAGAGAGAGTATCAAAATTAACAAAATCAGAAGTGAAAGGGGACATAACAAAAGAAACTGAGGAAATTCAAGAAATCATCAGATCCTATTACAAAAGCCCATACTCAACAAAACTAGAATATAGAGAGGAAATGGACAATTTTCTAGACAAATACCAGGTACCAAAGTTAAATCAGGATCAGATAAACCATCTAAACAGTCCCACAAGCCCTAAAGAAGTAGTCATCAAAAGTCTCCCAACCAAGAAAAGCCTAGGACCAGATAGGTTCAGTGCAGAATTCTATCAGACCTTCATAGAAGATCTAATACCAATACTCCCCAAACTATTCCACAAAATATAAACAGAAGGTAAACTATGCAATTCATTCTTTGAAGCTACAATTATGCTCATACCTAAACCACACAAAGACCCTACAAAGAGAACTTCAGACAAAGAAAGAGAACCAACAGATTGGGAAAAGTTTTTACTAGCCCTATATCTAATATCTCCTGGGCATATACCCAAAAGATGCTCCAACATATAACATGAACACATGTTATTTTCATGGCAGCCTTGTTTTTACTAGCCAGAAGTGGAAAGAACCCAGATGTCCTTCAACAGAGGAATGAATATAGAAATTGTACATTTACACAATGGAGTACTACTCAGCTATTAAAAACAATGACTTCATGAAATTCTTAGGCAAATGGATGGAATTAGAAGCTATCATTCTGAGTGAGGAAACCCAGTCACATAAGAACACATGGTATGCACTCACTGATAAGTGGATACTAGCCCCAAAGCTCAGAATACCCAAGAAACAATCCACAGACCTTATGAAACTCAAGAGAAGAAAGGCCAGAATGTGCATGCCTCAATCCTTCTTAGAAGGGAGAACAAAACACACATGGGAGGAAATGCAAGGTCAAATAGAAGAACAGGGATTGAAGAAAAGATCATTCAGAGACTGCCTTACCCGGGATCCACAACATATGCAGCCACCAAATCTAAGCACTATGTCAAGAAGCGCTTACTGGCAGGGATCAGATGCCTCCTCAGGGACTCTTCCAGAATCATAAACATACAGTTGGGGATGCTTGTAGGTAACCATTGGACTTAACATGGGAACCCCAATGAAGGTGCTAAAGAAAGGACTGAAGGAGCTGAAAGGGGTTGCAACCCCATGGGAAGACTTTCATATGTCTAAAATGAACTGGCCTGATGTCAGATTCCAGAGGTTTGAACCAGTGCTGGTTAAATCCTGTCAAAATGAGTTTCCTTCCTACCTCATATGGCTCATTTCTGGGCTGGCTGTGAAATTTGCAAGGACCCCCGAAGTTAAGAACACTTATCTTGCCAGGCTTTGTGGCTCAGGCCTCTACAAGCTTGGCACTCAAGCAGCAGCTGCAGAGGCAGAGATAGAAGGATCATAAGTTTGAAATATGCAGATAGGGATGCTCTCAAAACCCAAAACCAAACCAAATGAAAAAGAAACAACCATGAAACTATTTTTTTAAAAAAACAAGTTTAAGAATGATAGGGAGAAAGAAATAAGCCTTTTGATGCTAGTTAGAGATTCTTCATCATTCTGTTCTTAAACCTCTTCTTAGGGAGTGAAAGTTACACTGGCTTATTAGAAAATATGGAAACTATTTGGCATGGTGCATTCTTGTCTATTTTGGAAGAAGATATATTTATCTCTTAATTATTTTATAGGATTTTGTAGCAACACTGAGCTTAGAGATTTCTTTATGGGAAGCTCTTTTCTTCATATACATTTCACTCCTATGAGACTCTTACATGGATGTATATACTTCAATGCTCACGGAACATTTAAATATTTGTTTTGTACTGGGAGCATTGTGGTAGTTTATGTTTTCAAAGGAATGGCTCATTAAATCTAAGCTAAGTTCACTGTGTAGAACTGTTCACAGCATTTCCGTACTGTCACTTCTATGTCTTCAGTATCTGTAGTGACAGCTGAGTTTGTTATTTATGTTAGAATTTTCTCCTTTTCCAAGGAAAACAGTTACCATAACGAATTTCTTCCTTAGCAATAATTTAGCTGCACCAGAGTTCAATATGTATTTTCATTCAGTTCAATGTGTTTTAACTTTTTTCTTAAGACTTCCTATAAAAATTCTATGTTGTAAATGATATTAGTGCCTTTTTATGTGGTCTTTAAAAATTATTACAACATGGGCAAGGACATTATTTACACTCAGAGATATATATGAAGTTAGAAAATGTATTACACTGTGGGTCCTAGGAAGAGACATTTCTGAAGAAATCCTATGGGAAGGGCTCTGAGGCAGAATCTCCACAAAGCTGTTGAGGAAACGGGGGAATTAGGTGTACGTACATGTCTTTATTCTGGATCAGAGTAGGGAATAGAAGCATAGTGCATGCTGGGATTTTACCAGTGATTCCCAATGTCATTAGGCTTTGGGAAAATGTAAGAATCTGAGGCAAAAGCCATCTTGATTACACTGGAGATCCGGTCAGGGTATGTATCCCTTCTACTCACATTAGGTATTAAAGAAAAGGAAGCTGAACTTGGTAGTACAGCCCCATGCTCTTCTTGTAGGCGAAGGATGAAAGCAATGGTGGCTTTTGTAGTCAGTGCTCACAGGTTTCAGACTGAAGAGAGAAAGTAGACTATCATAAACTTAATTATCAATTACTGACACCCACACACTTGTAAGGGAGAGGGGGCTGAACTCCTTTACAACACTTACTTTAGAACTAGAATTATCGTCTTCAGTGGGATCAAACTCTGATGATCATGAAATTTTACCTAGACCCACCTTCTGCCACTAGGAAACAGGTCCAGGTGTATCTGTGAGTAGCAGACAAGCTGTAATGTCACCCGGAATCTACCTTCTCTTTCTCTTGTGTGTTTGTTTCCTCCTCATCCTGTCAGAGGGGTGCAGAAGACTGAGACGTTCCTATTTCAACTGGAAACACGCATCTCATCTGCAAGGCACTGTTGCAGATGCTAGAATCTCAGTCGCGTTTCTTGATAGTTAATAACTGTCACTGGTACCTTTTTCCAAGTCTCGGCTATCGTAATTCGACATGCACGTTTTTTAATGCAAGCACCTCGGATAACTTTATCCGATACAGTCCCTTGTTTCATTTTGCCCCTTGTCGGTTTCTCACTTGGATGTTCTGACAGTTTGTCATGAGAAAGACAGAATCCAGAGCATCAAGGGCTAAAGTTCCACTGTGTGTGAATCATGAGCACTTTGCAAAGCTACTTACACTGGATACTGAAAAGGCCTTAGAGCCCGATTATGTATCGAGGGCTCGGCATGCATATTTAAGGATTGTTTGTAAATTGGTCTTCCAGACTTTCTGAAGAAATTAAAATCAAAATACCTTTGAAAGGCTGAATGCCATTCTTTTATGTAAAAATATCTTTCAATTGTCATTTATCTCTGTGAAAGAGTATTCTTGTATTGTTGATTGATTACTGTTCCCACCAAAAGAGCCCTTGGTTCCTAGCTTGTAGCAAAACTATTTTGGAAAGTTTAGTAGCTGCGCCTCTCTTGGAGGAAGCAAGTCCTGGAGGGAAGGTCCTTGGAGGAATCTTTTCCCGGACCTTTCCTGTCTACAGTAAGATGAATCCTCTGCTACATGGTTGGGCTGATATGATATTCCTCCCAAGTACATGGTGCATACGACCCTAAGACTGTCAGCAGCACAAGTAATTTCTTCCATAAGTTCTGTCAAGTATTTTAGTCAAAGCAATGCATTGCAAAATAATTTGTATATTTTTATTAATGATGAGTTAATTGTAAATGAAAAGGATAAATCCATGACAATGTGTCTATAAACATAAGCATGGTTGAAAACCACCAGCCTGTAACTTATGTTCTAGAACAACCTTAGGATCGTCAGATATATAATTTTATTGGATACATAACGATGGTTTCGGTGATTTTAAATGCAATTCTTTTTCCTTCCTTTTTCCCTTCCTTTTACTTCCTTTCAGTCACTACACAAATAATCGTGTTTTCAAATGAATCATCCCCGATGCTCTGGGAATACTTGGGTTCCACAGCAGCACAGCAGAACCCTTCTGCTACTAACATACAGGAATCTAAGGGTAACACAAATTACAAGTTAGATAAACACATGCTGAAATATGTACCCTCTGCCTGCACAAAGGAGGCTCCTGCAGGCTTCTGCTAGGTCAGAGCTTGCCAGCAGCTAACAAGCCACGCCAGAGACATGGGATGCCACATATAGTCAGCCCGCACCCTCAAAGCTGCCCTTCCAGTGGCCGGGTTCATGTTTCCATTTCCCTTCACCAGGTAAAGAAAGGGAATCATGGGTCAAGTCACCGGTTCGAGGTCAGCACTGGTTCCTGGCAGGCCTCTTTACACTCCGGGCTCTGAACACACTGTTCATAGCCCGCTGGTTTCCTTACCCAGCATTCATTTGTTTGCTGAGCCTCATTATCTAAAGAAATCTTAATTCACCAGTTTCACATGTTAGGTGGCCCCGTCCCCCACGGATGCTGTGGAAGGGCACTAAGGTGATGTTGACTCATTTGGCTTTCCCTGTCTACAAATATTACATTCCAGTTGCTACAATATGAGCAATTAGTTCTTTGGTGTGGCTGCACCCGCTCTCACACAGCAGCTAAGGGAATAACGTACCCCCATGTTTCAGAAAGCAGAGCGAGCTAGCAGGCACCAGCAGCCACAGAGGTGCCACCGTTTTCTGGCCAGTGGTTATCTGAGGCAGAATACTACGGATACACTCCTACAGCATTCCAGTGCTCAGTTGTCATGGTGCTGGAGTCTCTGAACCTCCAGGGGACACGCGTGCCCTGTGCTACAAATCACATACATACTAGTTAATATCTAATTGGCAATTATATTCCAACCAGACAGGAGCTCACTTAGTGGTTTGTGTTTCCTGTGCCAAGGTTTTAGCATTCTTTTTTTCCTTTATGGAATGACTTATTAGGTTAAGACAATTATAATTTTAAATCTTAGTATGTCTGCTTTGGATTTGTTCAAAATTATACAGGACAGGTGGAAAGCAGACATGCCTTTGGTGCTTTCACCATTGGTTTTACAGGGAGCCTTCTCCTGGTGTTAGCTATGAGGACTGACTTCAGCTTCCTGAGATGCTTTTCTGGGTGTTTCCTGGCCGTGGTGACACAGTCCTCAAGTGATAGATAGCAGAGCACCTTTGTTTTCCAGATTTTTTCTCCTTGATGGTGGCAATGAGTTTTGAATGTGAGTTCAATAAGACAAGCCAAAAGGAGACGGGCTGTACAAAATTTCCAAAGATAGAAAACAGAAGAGGCGGCCTGGGGAGTCTCACTCAGACTTCAGAGAGCCCTGCCTGCGGCAGGAATGGAAAGCCCTTGAGCTGTTCTAAAGCCTGTAAGTGCAGACACTTGGAACCCTCAAAGAGACACTTCCCAAGACTCTTCAATAACACAGACTAACTCAGATTGGACGAGACGGCAAATACCATTCCATTTATTCCAACACCTGTCATTTTGCTCTCCAAACAAAGGTCATGACATAGCTCTGTCTGTTTACCCTGTAGCTCAAGCCTACTTTCAGTGCCTCACAGATGAGATGGGAAATGAGAAATAATAAAATAAAAACAGCTGAGGGGCAGGCAACAGGCTAGATACTAGTTACCAAGGAAGGTTCCAAAAAACCACAAGCAGAAAGTAAATCAAGCATGTTTCTGCAAAAACCTCCATACACTAAAAGCTGAAGCTCACCCCAGGAGATAATTCAAAACCCCTGAGGAGGAAGGTGACTTAAGCCATTGATTAAGAGGAAATTATTTGCTTCATTGTGTGAGCCTTGTAAGAAGGCTGTGAGCTTACTCTGAACTATGAATGAGACAGACTGTAGAATGTGGCCTTCGGTCTTCTAGAAAGAACTCTATCAACTATGATAGGTGAATGTGCTTGAAGTCAAGGACCTGAAGGGGGTACCCTGGCACTCGCACATTACCTCCATAGCAACGACGAAGGCGAAGAAGATTCTTGGCTCTTTCCACGTGGCCAAAGGTAATAAAAGAGCACCAGGTGTCTTCCCACGCTTGCTAAAGCTGACTGCAAACATCACCTCACGTTTTTGCTCGCTTTAGTAATAAAAATGAGAAGAGTGTTGTTGTTGCACTTCTCTGGTTCTCCCACACAGATCTTCTGGAGTGCCCTTGACGGACACAGGCTTGCTGGCTCAGACAGCTCAATACTCCACTGAAATTCACACTTTTCTAAAAAACTGAGCAAAACCGAAAAACCCCCCGTGGATCACTGAGATGGCTCAGGGGGAGAATACTTGAGGCCTGATGACCCCAATTCTAACTTGGATTTTGGGGATCCACATGGTGGAAGGAGAACCAACTCTCACAAGTTGTCCTTGAACCTCCGTTCATTCGCCTCGGCATCAAGCAGCTGAACACCCATGATTGGACACACCCAGCTGCACACCCTTATGACTGTACACACCCAGCTGCACACCCATATGACTGTACACACCCAGCTGTACACCCATGACTGTACACACCCACACGAACTCACACCACAAACCGGTACATGTAATAAAGGCATAAAAAAAAAAATCACAAAAACAGGTTCTAGGGTGTGGTTTTTTTTTTTTTTTTTTTTTTTTTTTTTTTTTTTTTAAGGAGAATTCCTTAGCAATTTCAAAACTCTTTTGGCCGACCCATACGTTGACTATACTTCCTTTCCTGATATCCTGTGTGTGCGCCTCTGGCTATGAAACGTGACACATTTGCAGAGCAGATCACATGCATATGATTGGCTGTTCTGTTGGGTTGTGACACTTCCCAAAGACCAACACGGACATGGTTTTGCTACTGGAGTGGCCGGTATGGTCTGATACATGCTAGGCAGCTTTTGGCCTCTGACTTAAACACCAGTCCTGGTTTTTGAAGGAGTGTCTCTGCCTTTAGTGATCTTCTTGCTTCTACCTCCTGAATGTCCAGATTTCATTACAGCTTTGCCACACCCGGCTTAAGGAATATTTTCATGGCTATGTAAAAAAAACTACCTATTTTTAACCTTACTTATTTCTGTGACCATCTTGTCTCTGAATGTTTACAATTCCTATTTTTAGTTCATTTGGGCATTATTTTGGAGTACGAATGAGGCAAGAAGCAGACTTGGTTTTATTTTGAGAGGAATACAATGTCTTCCCATCTGAGCCGGGACAGTAAGTAGGTTTCCCTAACTTGCCCTCCATACCCTGTGGAAGGGCATCAGCAGAGTCAGACTCCTTGCCTTTGATGTGCTACAAACTTGGCTGCTACTTCAGCCTGAGCCAAAAGGAATAAATGGAAGCCCGCAGTCAAGAGGGAGAGGACAGTTGTGCTGGGGCTAGGTACCTATGTACTGCTCTCTGGCGCTCCCAGAGAGACAGAGGAGGACCTGCCTTTAAAGATTCAGAATAAGGGGCAGGAACGATAACTGAGTAGTTAATCATCTTTACTGCTCTTCCACAGAACCAGAGTTTGGTTCTCAGCACCCATGGCTGGGAGTTGACAGTCCCCTGCCATTGCAGCTCTGTGGGGGCCAACACATTCTTTTGGCCTCAGAAGGACCACATGTGAATAAACACACACACACACACACACACACACACAAAAACTAGAATAATACGAAACAAAATAGTTCAAGATAAGCTAGTTACTGTGCTATATACCTATAAGTCTAGCACTCGAAAGGAAAGACAAGAATGTCATGAGTTGGACTAGAGAGATGGCTCAGTGGTTAAGAGCACTGACTGTTCTTCCAGAGGTCCTGAGTTCAAATCCCAGCAACCACATGGTGGTTCACAACCATCTGTAATAGGGTCAGATGACCTCTTCCGGTGTGTCTGCAGACAGCTACAGTGTACTTATATATAATAAATAAATAAATAAATCTTTTAAAAAATTGTCATGAGTTTAAGGCTTGTCTCTGAACAAACAAACAGATAAAAATATACTACTATATAATGACCCTGGCCTAGGCTCCAGCTACGCTACATACTGCATTATTTTCATTTGGATTTTTAAAAATAACTCATGATCCCTTTGAACAATAAGTCTTTTATAGGGATGAAGTGTCCGTCCCCAAAGACCCATGTACTGAAGTTTTTGGAAACTTTCGAAAGTCCCACCTAGACAGAGGATAGGTCGCTGGGACCAGTTGCTGAGCACTGTACTGTGCTCTGGATGCCTGTCCTCTGTTCCGCATCTGCCGGGCGGAGCAGCTCCTGCCTTGTGCCCCATCGCCAGACCCCTGCTGTAATGCAGGTCTACATTCAACAGCCAGCGAATCTGGAGACTGGAACTAAAACAACTCACCCTTTGAAACGTTTTGCTTTGGCATTTGGTTACAACAATATAAAGCTAACTAACACCACTTACGATCAGTCTCTTTGAACTTCAGCAAACATATATGGGGAAACACACAGAAAGATGGTACTCAGATTGAAAAACATATGCTAAACCTACTCCGAAAGTTGGTGAAGGTCCTTGAAATGTTAGAAAAGAGACAGATAGCCAAAATAATTTGGAATCAAAATCCTTTAAAGTACTAACTGAAACAATATCAAGAGAAAGCTGGGTCATAGAAGCCTGTTAACAATACATTTGTGAAGTGGGACATTATTGGAAACAAGGTCTTATATATACTTATGGGAAAATGATCCATACTCAATAAAACAGAAATAGCCACCAGGAAAATATGTATGGGACTTTTTATACAGAGGCAGAAAGAATCAATCACAATCAAAAGCAAAATCGATCTCTAACCATCCAGTGTCTGGGAATCCACTTACGAACTTCTGGGCTCCTCCAAGGGCTTGGGTCACTTCTCCAGTTCTGCCCTTTGTAGCACACACCTTGTCTTCTAGGCTCCAGCTGCCTGTTCTCCACTGCAGCTGCTGTTCTTGGTGGTCATCTCATGGTACTGGCATCTCCACAACACCACTGTCAGTCCTGGGGCACTAATTGCCACTGAGGCTGCACCTTCACCAATGGCCTTCCATGGCCTCTCACAGTGCCGAGCCTCAGCTGCTCTCCATGACCCTTCATTCCTTCAAACCAGTACCACCTGGGTGACTCTTACACATGACCAAGTCCAGCCACAGCAGGAGGTACAACCTTGGTTATCTCTGGAACACAACCTCTTTGTGCTCTCAGAAAACGTCTCCCAGAAGATTTCACCTCAGTGATGCTGGTCTCTTCTTAATCACCACCAATTTCTTATCTCCAGCTGACCAGCATCAATAGTCCCGGTAATGCAAAGGTTTTGATTTAGTAGTTCTGGCATCTTGTTATTCACAGCTGATTCTTCAGCACCAGCTAACCAAAACCACAGAATCTTCACAAACAAAACAGCAACAGCCCTGATCAAAGAGTCTTTAATCTTCGATCTGAAATTTCACAAGCCAGGCCTCCATCTTCTGCACTGTTCTCAGCATTATCTTCCAAGCTCTCTACTAAACATAACACAGAGCTCTTAACATTGCAATGGCTCTTCTAGTTCAAAGTTCCAAAGTCCTTCCACAGTCCTCCCCAAAACACGGTCAGGTTGTCACAGGAACACCCCACTATGCTGGTACCAATTTGTCTTAGTCGGGGTTTCTATTCTTGTACAAACATTATGACCAAGAAGCAAGTTGGGGAGAAAAGGGTTTATTCAGCTTACACTTCCACATTGCTGTTCATCACCAAAGGAAGTCAGGACTGGAACCCAAGCAGGTCAGGAAGCAGGAGCTGATGCAGAGGCCATGGAGGAATGTTACTTACTGGCTTGCTTCCCCTTGCTTGCTCAGCCTGCTTTCTTATAGAACCCAGGTCTACCAGCCCAGGGATGGCTCCACCCACAATGGGCTGGTCCAGGGATGGCTCCACCCACAATAGGCGGGGCCCTCCCCCCTTGATCACTAGTTGAGAAAAGGCCTTACAGCTGGATCTCATGGAGGCATTTCCTCAGCTGAGGCTCCTTTCTCTGTGATAACTCCAGCTTGTGTCAAGTTGACATAAAACCAGACAGTACAAAAGTGTGTGTGTGTGTGTGTGTGTGTGTGTGTGTGTGTGTGTGTTTGCAGATAGAAAGTAGAGCAAGTCTTTTGAAACAAGGTCTCATACTGCCCAAGTTCCTTTGAATTAGCTCTAGACAGTCAAGGATGACCTCGAACTTCTGATCTTATGCTTACATCTTTGTGTGTGGATTCAAGACATATCCAGCCGCACTGGCTTATGGACTGCTTGGGATAAACCCAGGTCTGTGCATCTTAGCTAAGTACTCTACCAACTGAGCTACCTCCCCAACACCAGAAAAAAATGAAGGTGGAAGGATCACATAGAACAAAACCAAACAGTAAGTATATGGAAAAGATAAAATAATTGTGAACATAATCCACCTGACAATAAAGTCTCACACACGTTTGTCAGAACTGTGAGTCAAATGTGTAAATGAATTTCAATGTATTGCTCTTTTAAATACATATATCTTTTTTTTCTGTGTAAAAAATTAGATTTTTTCACATGTAGGATGGTATTTTCCTGTTTTCTTCTAAACACTATTTTACTTTTCACATTTACTTCAACAATACATTTCATGTACATTTTTATGTGTTTCAGATAAATTTTGTGGCTACAGTACACCCAAGGCTGAGAGAAATGAGATTTAAAAAAACAAACTGTATATATTAAGCAGTTGTTTCTTTAGAGTTCATTTTTTTTTCTTTTTATCATCACCAACATCATCATCATCACCATCATCACCATCATCATCACCACCATCATCACCATCACCATCATCATCACCTTCATCTCCATCATCATCATCACCATCATCATCATCACCATCATCACCACCATCACCATCACCTAACCTTTCTTTTTTTACAGTCCAGTTGTTATCTCCCTCCCAGTCCACCCTGTGACAGATTCTCATCTCATTCCTTCTCCCCCTTCTCTGATAGGATGTCCCCACCCCAGCAAACCTCCCCACTCCATGGGACTTCAAGTCTCTCAAAGGTGAGGCGCATCCTCTTTCACTGAGGCCAACCAGGCCGTCCTCTGTTGAATAAGTGTTGGGGGGGGCCTCATGTCAGCTGGTGTGTGCTGCCTGGTTGGTGGTCCAGTGTCTGAGATCCCGGGGGTCCAGGTTAATTGAGACTGCTGGTCTTCCTATGGGGTCACCCTCCTCAGCTTCCTCCAGCCTTTCCCTAATTCAACCCCAGGGTTCCCTGGCTTCAGTCCGCTGGTTTGGTGAAACTATCTACATCTGACTCTTTGTTGGGCCTCTCAGAGGGCAACACCCAGCACTTTGCCAATGAGTTTGAGGCTCTTTCCCACTTCTTCTATTAGATTTAGTGTACTTGGTTTTATATTGACGGCCTTGATCCACTTGGACTTGAGTGTTGTGTAAGGTGACAAATATGGATCTATTTCCATTTTTCTCCATACTGACTGTTAGTTAGACCAGCACCATTTATTGAAGATGTTTTCTTCTTCCCATTGTATAGTTTTGGCTTCCTTGTCAAAGATCAAGTGTCCATCAGTGAATTGTTTTACAAGGCCTCCCAGGAGTCTTGCTACACAAAAGACAACAGATAACTGAACCCTTCCAAACAACTGTAGCAGTTGGGATCCTGAGGAGCACAGCGGACTTGGGACTCATCTCTCTCTCTCTCTCTCTCTCTCTCTCTCTCTCTCTCTCTCTCTCTCTCTCTCTCTCTCTCCAAATAAGCAGTTGTCTCTGTTAACTACCACTTACTCTAGATGATGCCCCTCTGATGAAGGCTGAGGGGTTCACTAATTTATGGGGATAGTGAGGCCCTCAGAAATTGTTATAATCCTATTTCCTACTTCCATTTAGAACACTACTAGTAGATTCCCCCAGGTCTATAACCTAACTACAGGCTCTTCGCATCTGTACGAATCCCAGGTGCTGGCTCCAGCATGTGGAGTAGGGTTTGAATCCAATCATAAAAGTGTCTGGTCCCTTTGAGATCTCCATCCTATCGGTTTATATTTTAACAGGACACTTATTGTTTTGTAGCTCATACTTCAGAACTAGGTGGGATCAACAGGTGCTACTCTCCTCTGACAGTGTTTATAAAACCTTCCAGTAGTGCCATGAAAGCTGGCCTGTAAGGATGAAGTTTCAGGTCAGGACCAGTTTGATTTCTCCATAGTCTATGACTTAAACACGGGTCTTCAGTAACAAGGTCTTTCCATCAATTTGACAACTTTTTCATAATTCTGCTTATCGGAGGAAGGTCTTATGCACTGTGTATTCAGATTCTAATTTCAGTGCCCTGAGATCTAGTTCTAGTTCCACAGGCACTGTCATAAATATTGAAGAATATCCAGTATTAATGTGGTGTAAAGCATGTTCCCCAATCATCTCTGATTTGTTAATAAAAGGTTGAACAGCCAGTGAGTGGGCAGAGGAGAAAGGAAAACTGGACGTCCGTCCCAGCCAGGGTTCCAAGGAAGAAGAGCCAGAAGAAGGCGTTGGCCACAGGGCAGGTGAGTCCAAAAGGGCCACAAGTCAGAGGAAGATGGTCTCCATGAGGCTGAGGAGTTACCAAGGGAGTTCCGCAAGAGGACAGGTAACTACGGCAACGCAAGCCAAGGAGAGATCAAATCCAAGTCAGTCAGGGCGTGTGGCTGGGGAGGAGCTAGCTAAGCATAGAGGCCTAGAAAGATCAGCCATTGTACTTAAAGCTTGCTGAGCAAACATTTCAATAGGTCTAGGACTCAATTATCCGGGAGCTAGCCAGGTTAGAAACAACTGCCACATCTAAACTTCATCTGATACCTACTTTCCAACAGAGATACAGAATTCCTTAGTAGTTTTCATTTGGTAACCCATTACTTACCACAAGTTAGTATCTTTTTGGCTTGGTGTGCATGTATAAAAACGTGACGAAATTCAAACTATCGATTCATGGAGGTTTGCAGAAAACTAAACACTTGTAGGTTGCAATAGCTCTTTCTATAAAAGTGAGGAGTATTTCTTGACTACAGCCACCTTCTCTCAACTTATTGCAGTAATGTAATTCGCACAGTAAAGTTACATGGCGAACCTGACACATCCTCTGTACGATCATGAGCCCAGATATTTTGGGAGAGTTCCTTAGACTCTGTCGAGTGGAAACGTGAAGGTAAGGAGTCCCCGGAGGAAAGTTCTCACGGATGCTCTTCCTGCCCACTCTGCTTCTTGGTCAGCCTAACGTGAACAACCCCACTGACTACTCTTCATGATCTGAGTTTCTCCTGCCATTAAGACAGGAGCCAAAAGAACTCTGTCAGGCATTGTTACAGCCTTGCAAAAGGTAAGCAACCTACCCAGCTCTTGATGTTCTGGCCCAAGAACTGTAGCTGGTTTATATGAGAGCTTAGTGGCCTCAGTAGACACTGGCTAAGCTGACTTCTGTGCCAGTGAGGGATGTGTACGTTTCTACTTACCACTGGTTAGTGTGGAGGTCTGTTGGCAAACCAGGATCCAGAACTGGAAGATGACCGGCTACTCCCCGCCCAAGTGGGCTTATCAGGACCAGAGCAATGATCAAATGCATGATCTCATGCATCAGATGCAAAGTGCAATTCTGAATGTTCCGGTTTAGAAGGGCACGGTTAGTTCTAGAGCATCTCACTGTATTTACAGATATGTGCACTGCTTTCATGACTGTGAGGCAAGTGCCCTGGTGGGTTTTCAGAAGATGAAATGGCCGATGTCAAGTTTCACAGGAAGCTGCTCGCACACCCTTGGCTGAGGCTAAATTGGAACACTCATGAGAAGGTACTTCTGTGAGATAGCTGTTAAGCAGACGAAGGCAGAAAGAAAAAGTATAGCTTCCTATTAGAAACCTCGGCCTGCTTTAAAGGCAGCATGAAACCTCCAGAGGCGGTAGTGAAACAGGGTGGGAGAAAACGCCGGGAATGTACACAGTTTATGCTGGTGAGACAGGCTATACACTTTCGGAAGAGTTGTGGTCAAGAACATAAGCATTCATGTTCATCTCCTCGGCTAGTTAAGGTCATAGTCACTGGCAGAGCAGAATTCCAGAGCGGTTACAAATGACACCAACAACATGGCCTCTCCAGCTCTACTGGAATTGGATGATGGCATGTCCAAAGCAGCCAAGGAGAATTACAGCATCGTTTTGGAATCAGATTCCCAGAAGACTTTTTTTAAGGTGCCACAAAACCAGAGTTCTGAAATAAACCCCAGCATTCATAAAACAAAACAAAAAACTGTCAAGAGCTATGGAATCCACCAGAAACTCACAAAATGGCAAAAACGTAAGTTGGGTGTAACTTCAAGGATCAACAGCACACTGACACAAAGTGGTGGTGTGTAAAAAGGTTCGGCAGTGTTGCCATGGGGTGTAACATCTGCACAGCAAGGCATCCATGACTGCACTGTAAGGAGACACAAGCATGTAACTGCTTAGAGGACAAGTGAGGGTGGAACCTCCGTTAATCTTAAGGGTTGCTACTTTTTTCTTAACACTGGAAATGACATTGCTAGTAAGCTTTAAGATAGGAATGAAAGAAACTGGTATTGCTTACTCTAAATGGCTGCCAAGTCTGAGACACCCAAGAAAGTATGTAAACCAAATATCTTACAGCTGACTGTCTGGTCTCTTTACCACTATGTTAAGAACTGCTTGAAAGAATTTCCATCTCATCCATAAAAATTATAAACTGTACTACTTAAAATTTTTGGCTAAAGACAATGTACCAAGGGTATGAGGAACACAGAGCTACCAGTTAGTAGGAATAAGTCTTGCTTCCTAGTTTTTAAATGATTATCAAGGTTTATGAACTTTATAAAAATTAAGCATTACCAACTTTGGTGGCTTCAGTCCACATGCGCTCACATGATTTCTGCTTGATTCCTGTGGTGCTGAGGACCAAACCCAAGTTCTTACTATGGACAAGCAGTCCAATGAAGACACAGTCCCAGCTACATATTTTTAAAAGCCCATGTTTATCTGTAAACCTAAATCTTAAAGGACAACAACTATTTTAGACCTACTTTTAAAAAGGTTTGTAACTTTACAACTTTTCCCTCTAGGTAACCTGTTATTAACCCTCTAATTAACCCTGTTGTTGACTGATTTTGACCCAAAAAATGTGGTTGAAGCTCCTGACCTTTGTTACCACTCGTACTAAGTATTGCTGTCTTTTGTGAGCACTAGTTCTGGAAAGGGCTACAAGGCATTCCTAAACCTAATCTGGGGACATGGCCACATGGACCAGTCAGTCCCAGCCATCGACAAACATCTGCAGCAAAACGAGCAAATGACTGGTGCAGTCTTAGGCCCCAGAGTGTTATAAAGTGACCAGTTACACACACACACCTAATGCTGAAGTCCCAATAGAACGATCTGGATGAAAACAGACAAACCAAGCAGAACATACTGCTGTAATAGAGGACAGACCGTTAGTACAGGTCAAAAAGGTTGAGAAAATGCTCTAGGGGACTGCAAATGTGGAGATGTATGGTTAAAAACAGTACAAACAAGTGGCCACACTAGCAAAACTGTCATCCTTGCTAAGGCTGCCAAGACACGTGCAAGGTATGTGAGTTGGCTAATTTTGACTGTTTTAGTGAAGCAAGAAGACAGAAACAAAGACTAAAATTAGAATGTTCAATCTCCGAGAGTAACTTGGCTAAAATAAAGGACTACTCAGAGACCATTGAGTTGGGCTCAGCAAACTGAGGATTTTGAGTATGGAAACTCTGATCAACATTAAGTCTTTCTGAGGTCCTCTGTTAAGATGTCACTACTTGGAGACAGAAAAAGTGACACCTACAATCATTTCTTTACACTACGCTATCACTCCAAGGCCTGCATGATTTAGCTAACATGGTAATAGGAGAAACAAAACACAGATGCCCACTTTCACATCTACTTGACAACGCACTGATGTTCTAGAGAGCAACCATGGAAGAAGTGGAGCTAGCTATACTGGCAGGTGACATGAAAGCCTTAATGACCTTAATGACAGTCACACAGTTAAACTTCAGAATATAAGAGCAACACATGGAAAATACTGAAGTATGACGGAACAGTGGCATCAGACAGCACGGAAATGGCTAGGGTTGTCCAAGGAAGGACTAAAACTGTAAATCACTGAGACTGACAAGATGGAAAACCTCCTCTGTGCCAAATAAACACAATACTATTGCTCTCCGTTGATGACACTCTCAATGTGACTACCATTAAAATCCTAATGGTGCATGTAATAGTACCTCGCCACTATTAATAAATGTAATAAACATGTCAAAGACTTTGGTGAGCTTGACACAAGCCAGAATTATCTGGGAAGATGAACTTCAGTTGAGAAGTTTCCATTGGTGTCTTTAGAAAAGCCTGCAGGGCATCTCCTTGAGTAATGATTGAAGTAGAAGGGCCCAGACCACTAGGAATGGTAACACCTCTGGGTAGGTAGCCCTGAGCTGTATCAGGAAACAGGATGAGCAAGCCATGGTGTGCACACTAGTATGTAGCATTATGCTGTCGCCTGCTTGTCTTCAGTGTGACCTGAGAAGTGAAATAAACCATTTCCTTCCCGTGTTACTTTTGGTCATGGTGTTTTATTGAGCAATAGAAAAAAAAATGCTACCAGGGTTGTAGGATATTGCTGTGACAGATATGACCATGGTTTTGATAGAATTGTGAAAGGACCTTGGAATTCTGAGCTAGAAAAGCCATAGTGTGGTAGTCTGAATATGCTTGGCCCGGGGAATGGCACCATTAGGAGTGACCTTGTTGCAGGTGTGTCACTGTGGGCCTGGGCTTAGAAGAACTCTTAGTTCCTCCTGTATCATGTCTGCCTGGAAGTTGCCATGCTACAACCTTGATAATAATGGACAGAACCTCTGAACCGTTCCCAATTAAATGTTGTCCTTATAAGAGACGTCTTAGTCATGATGTCTGTTCACAGCATCAAAACCCTAAGACATGCAGTGCTCTGAGCTTAAAGGCTTGTGAGAGCTTAGTAGAGTGGTGTAAGCAGTGCAGATGGGGTCTTGGCTTGTTAAGTCTCAGAGGAAGCTTGAATCTGGGGTGCCCGTGCAGCTGGTACTAAGAACCAGCTGTGTGACTAACAGGCGACTAGTTACACTACCAGGAAAACTTTGCTTTGCTGCAACAATTGATACTGGTCGGCAGGGGATGAAGAATTAGATGTAAAAGAGGCAGCATGAGGGATGCGAAAATCTTCTGGATAGCGTTTCCTCATGGTCAGTATACATGAGCTGTGGTCCAGAGGGGCCAACAGTGTCACTGAATTATAACACAAGACAGTTCAAATGGGACTCTCAGCTGTTGCTCCAGCTACCTACGTACCACCTGCCACCTCTGCTCCGCCATCACGGACGTCTGAACCACAAACCAAACAATAACCTTTCCTCTACAGACTGCCTTGGTTTTATCACAGTCAATAGAAAGGCAACTTTACAGTTAACTATATTACTATCAGATTCTAGTATGTTGTTTTTAAATGTAAAGAAGGAAGTAAAGCTCAGATTCTTGTTAAAGAGACATGGAAGCAGAATGGAGGGACAGAGAGTCCATTGGTCAGGCACGGCAGAGCACACCTGTATTTCCAGCACGTGGCAGGGGAATGTGGCTTCCTCTGAGTTTGAGGCCAGCCTGGTCTACAAGAAGTTATAGGGAAGCCAGAGATAGAGACTGTATCTCAAAAAGAAAAACAGAAGAAGAAAATAAAGTATGCATAATTTAGTGGAACATGACAAAACTAAGAAACATTGGGGGCTAGGATATATTTTTAAAAGACTATACCTTATTCACTTTTTCAAAACATTACAATATTAATTCTGTACACTGCATTTTTACTTGTTTTTCTGTGGGTCTTCTCTTGCTTCAAATTCTTGAGTGCTGGATTTATAGGCGTGAACCAGTCATCTGTTTTTGTTATATCAAATTACTACTGTCACAATAAACATTAAAGCATCCTTAAAAACTTAACATTAAAAACCTTTTTCCTCCTGTCTGCTCTTCAGATGTTCTTTCCCCGTTGCTCAAGGACTCCTGCCTTAGCCTCCTGCAGTACTGCAGCCATGTATAGCCCCTATAGAGGCTACATTTTTGTCCTCCTCAAGACTATACTGTATAAAGAAACATAATAGTTAACATTTGTTGAGTACTGAACACTTTCCTAAAAATTGTTTGCATTGAACGTGCAAACTATATTGCATAGGTTCTATTACCCTGTTTTAAATATCAGACAAATGATTGTTTATAGAACTCTATCCAAGTCATATCTGAGTCTGAAAGCCAGACATTCTAGCTGCAAAGTTCATATTGCTTTTGATTATGCAAAACCAAGAATTAAACAAATTTAGCTTTCTGAAAATGTTTTTCCTTCTAATAACCACTTTAGTCTTTACTTGCTTGAAACATTGTGTGAATATTGGTAGGTGAATATGAAATCACTATGTAACGAAAACAATGGATGACCACATTAAAGCTCAGTATTAGAGAGATTAGTGTGTCAGAGTGCACAACAATTCATACAATAATTCCACAGCATAAGACCATACACTAACTCTCAAGAGCATCAATGAAGTTAACTGAACTGCACTAGCAGACTCAAACACAAACACATTTGTTAAAGATGCGGAAAGTCATTTGTTACACTTGGAGTCTATATGTAAAGATGTCATTGAAGGACTGAATAGAAACATATGAAATCATTTGTTCCTTTATTCATTAATATGTTGTTGAATTAGGTATTCTATACACTATGTTTATTCCATTTTCATTCTATTAGATTACATATTTATAAAAATATCCAACTCATTTTATGAAGAAATTAAATATTTCTGAAAAAGAATCATTTTATTACTGTTCTCTAACAACAACCCTGAAGAAACTTCTTTCCATCAACTAGGTGCTTCAACATCTTTGTTCAGTGCCAGCTTCTAACCCTTGTGTTGACATAGTTCTGTTCCACAGAGTACCACTTCACCCTGTTACATAGGATACAGCAACATTTCTGTAATAAACGTGTTTCTCTTTGATACAGAACATTTTTTCACCTTTCCAAGCAATCACGAAATATATTAAAAATGTAACCTTCAAAAGGCACACACATTTACACTTTCAATTCTTTATTGTCTTAAAATTGTACAGGTCCTTTATAATACAGAATTTTGTTATTTAAATGGCCTCTAAATGTTAATGTACAATGAATATCTCCTTCTGCTCAACCATGAATTATGAGTTCATCACTATGATTATTTGAAACAGTCCTAAGATGCTGAGAGGTCTGAGTCCTGCACTTGAAAAGGTCAGCGGTACAGACTCTTCCTCCCGGGAGCCCAGATGATCTGTGTGAAAAGTGCTTTTGAAGATTGCTCATTATTTATGGCTGATCTTAAAGTCAGTCAAATTACAGTTATTTTTTTTTTTTTTTGGAACATTAACGGGTGTTTTTTTAAAAAATGAACAAATTTGCTTTAGCAGTCTTCTGAGGCAAACTCAAAATTACGATTATCTGCATGCAATAACACTCCTCTTTAAATAGTTTGTAAGGATTTATACATTTTATAAAGAATATGTTAAAGAGTACAAGGACTCTTGAATTCACAAGAGGACAAATGCTGGTAACAACACTGTAACTATTCAGCTAATGTTTATTAACAGGCAATTAATGAGGCTAGTCACAAGCCAAAGTGCAGGCTCCGCCCTTGGAAAACATCTACTTTGGTCCGTATTTCTAGTTATTTGGGTAGAAACAAAACAAATCCATTTTGATTCAGCCAAGAATTTTAATAAATTTATTGTTCCTAAGATGTAGCCACTTAAAAGGTAAGTGCAGTCCACCAATGAAGTATATTGTCATGTTGAACTTTGTAAAAAGGATGGCCAGTTGTTTTTGGAGTGGTTTATCAGCACTGGAGGACAAGTCAGAAAATGGTATCAGATGTAGAGATTTCTTCTGTGGCTATACTTTCTTATTCCATGACACAGCTTTTACTCTGTAAAACTTTGTCCCCAAAGGAACTTTAAATCTGTTTTGTGCCTAAGAAGAAGAAGAAGAAGAAGAAGAAGAAAAGGAGTCATTGAATGACTGAACCAAATTATACAAGTACCCTTCTAGCATACTGCTTACTGCTAGAGTACTGGAAAAAAGGTGAAGAGTCATCTCTCCTCTGTACCAAGTTATGAAAGACAGGCTCTTGACCAACCAAGTGCGACTATATTAGGTAACTAACACTGAGTGTTTGAGGGAGGGAGGATGCTGTAAGCGATTCCCTTTCCTCCCTCTCAGTCTTAACTATATACCCTGGATGGCCTGGCGCTCACTATGCAGACAAGACTGGCTTCAAATTTATAGCATCTCTCCTTCCCCTGTTTTACAAAGGCTATACTATAGTCATAGCTCGGGATGGCTTTGAACTATATTACTCCTTCTGTCTCTGTCTTGGCTTCAAGTGCTTTGGCTAGAGGTACACTACCAATCCTGGCTTGTCAGTTTCATTTTATCCCCAAATAAAGACTTGAGAGCATCTTTCATCGATGGCATGGCATAGAAAACTGAGTGCAGACCAACTGCACAAATGAAGTTCATCGTGGCTTCTGTTACACAGTGTGCTTCCAGTGGCAATCTACCTCTTCTATCTAAAGAGAACAGCAATGTTTACTAGGTTTCTGGTTTAAACTCGATTTAATAAAATTCAAGCTCTAAATGAACAAAAATCAGAGAACACTAGTATCCATTTCTGTATAATAAGTCCCTAGGTTTACTACTACAGGGCACAGCTCTTACCTTTTTGGCTTGACAGTATTCCTTTTCCATTACTTTCCCAAGGACCCAGGGTCTTCTAGATGTACCCGAGGCTAATAAATAAATCAGAATAATGGTGTTCTCAAAATAATGGTTAGCACTTTAAAAAAACAGTAAAAATCACTAAACCCAAATTTTTATTTATTGAAGAAAAAAATCTATGGTATGTTCCAATATGTAAATATGTGTGCTTTCTAAATACTATTCAAGAAACACTAGTGATCTCAGTAGGAGTCATGGACCAATAGCTAAGTCGACACTGCCACCTACTGAAGGAACTATGATTGCTAAGGACCTCCAGACTTCTGAGTGGCAGCCCAAAGTCAGTGTGCTGGAACCTGGAACCACAGAGCCTAGCGCAGCAATATCAACAACAACTGGGCCTCAGTGAACAATTAATACTAAAAACCAAGTGAAGTCTAGAAGTGCAGAGACGTGAGAACAGCCGAGACCAGAAGACTAATTAGGGGACAGGCACTGTCTCCAAGTTCATCACAGTGATAGTGCACATTTTCAAGTGTACACGTGTTTAGAAGTACACATAAGAAATACAGAAACAGGTGAATCTGAATAAATACGCAGGTTTTGTCTTATGAATCTTTATAGTTTTTGAAGAATCATCTCCAAATGTAAAAAGCTGAGATACAACTTGAGACATAAGACATTAATTAGGGTTGATCCCCAAACTGTGAAAAACGAAAGCCCTAAGTAAATATAAGGAAGCAAGTGAGACAAGAGTAAGGCCGGAGGGCAGAAAGATGCGCTGGGCACAGTGCTCTATGCCTGGAAACACAGCAGTGGACAGGTGCGGGGGAGACGGGTCACGAGTTCAAGGTTAACGCCAGAAGCCCAATAGTTTGCAACCAATACCGGATATCTGACTGTGTCAAAAATCCAAAACTATACAAGAAAAATGCTACCTATTTCCTAAATTTCAACACAAGTCATCTTCCCACTTTTCGTGGTTGTGTAACGGCTGTCCCTACATAGGTCATTCTCCAAAAGCGAGGATGGAGTAGTCAAGTGACACTGCCCTAGCCCAAGGGGGGAGGGGGATCTGTGTGCAGGTCACTTCACATACGGATGTGGGGAACTGATTTTCCCCTCTCCTTTGTTATTTGAACAGGGTTTCTCGGTGGAAGTCACTCTGGGCCTAGAACTCAGAGGTCTGACAGTGCTGGGACTAAAGGCGTGCTCCATCACACTTGGCCTCATGAACTGATATTTTAAGCAGTTCTATTTAGTCTAAGAATTCCAAAATAGCTATTTTCTTCTCTTTGAACTCTTTAATAAGACAACAAATCATGAGCATTGTTATTCAGTATGTTGAACAAAACTGAGTTTGTACAAAACAAAACTTTATAGAACAATGATAATGAACGCATGAACCATGAACAGTACAGGACAGGCACTACATAAACTACTATCTGACAAACACTGCAATGTCTTTGAGCAGATAAGCACATACTAATTGTCAACAAAATGAACATCGAAATTCTGACAGCAATACTGCAATTACTAGGATAGATCATGTTTGAATATATACACAGTCTGATCAGTTATCTACTGTAGAATATTCTAGATTATGTAGAAATTCAGAATTATCAGTTAAGTCCATAAAATACTTAGCTAATGTAGATTTCATTTTTAAAAAGGCAAATTTTCCTAATCACTTAATTTGTATATAAAATATACAACAGGAAGGAATAAATGTCCTTAACTCAAGATCAGTATTTTAGAAGTATATGTGCACTTACCTCCCTCACCTGGCTTGAGATCCAGGGCAGGAAGAGACTCTGAATGCAGAAAATACAAAGTAGGACTAACAGTAAACAACACATAATTGTCATGCCGCTCATCTAGGATGATGAGAACCAAATCTCCCACCTGAAAACTAAGGAGAGGTAGGTTATTGTCCTAGAGAGCGTTAATCACGTCATACAAACTTGAGACTATCCCAGCTGGCTTAGTGCTCCTGGTTTCTATGCCTACTGCTTGTGTGGGGTAAAAAAAATACCTAGTCATAGGTTGTTTTTTTTTCCCCCCTAATCTTTCATTTTATACCAAGAAACATTCCTGGAATTTCAATTCTTAGATGTGATACTCTTCATTTTAAAAGAAAAAGCTATTGAACCAAGTCCATGTGATGAATCAGGCCTTAGAAAGGCTCAATGCATCTGCTACTTCTTGCATAACAGTTACAACTACCTACATGAGTGTCGACCTCTCAAACCATGTTCAAAATATTTACAGGCTCTGAAGATGAGCCTCAGATTTAGTCAGTAATTTTATGTGCTAGGTTCTCCAGCTGACAAAGTCAACTATGAAGCTGTTTTCCCTTTCCTTTTTTTGAGACAAGGTCTTGCTTTGTAGAATAGGCTGGCCTTTGTGGGACTACAGTGGAAGCCACAAGCACAGTCTAGGAAGATTTAAATGTTGCTACAATGATGTGGTAAGCAATGTTTTAACTGAACACCAAAACCTAATATAGTAAAAGGAGGTAAAGGATCTTTTGAGGCACTGATGCTAGTAAGTTTGTCTCTAATGAAGCTGACAGATATCCTGCCACATTAGAGAAGATAAAACTGAGATGCTAAGGCCACAACAAGGATATCTGAGGTTGGTTAAAAAAAAAATCAAGACAAATAAAGCAAAACACAAAAAACCTTCAAACCAATTAACAACAAAAACCTACTGTAAATAAAATAAGGGTCTTCACAAATACTTAATTCGGAAGCCACAGTGTGATTCCTAACATCTAACATTGGAGTCAGCGAGGCAAGAAAATGATGTGTGGCAGGCCAGAATGGGGTATATGGTAAGACTCTTGCCTTAAGAAAACCAAGTGAGTGTGTAAAGTTCCATAGTTCTTACACAACAGGGTTCACTGAACTGCTACAATGCCTTTCTTTATTATTCCAAAGGTCCTACCAAACAACCTGGGGGAGGATAACTATTTCTGATTTAATTTGGTTCAGAAAAGCTATAACTGTTTGATGAAATTTTCAAATTATACTCTGAATTTATAGCACACAAAAAACATAAAATGGAAAAACGAAGCACAGCAACCTAAAGTCAAGATCTTCCAATTGGAAGTAAGGGTGAAGAAGCTAAAGATATTCTCAGAGTGCACACTCAGCTGAAATGTTTAGCCGGTATCAAGAAAAGCTTCCTGGGTTTTGTGTGAATGATAGAACTCTAACAGGATGACTCTGAATACAGTCCTCAAAGTTCCAGGCAAATAGTGAAAAACCTTGCTTCCCAATGAGCTTTTATCTTACCATTACGCACAAGGCACTTATCTCAGTGAGCATAGATCTAATAATCATTATGACTACAACACATTTTCATTAATTTATCAATTTGACATGAACCCACAAAATAAAGATGAGCTACTTACTCTCGAATAGCTATTTTTTCAGAATGCCGTGAAGACACTGAGGACAAGCTCTGAGACATCTGAGACAGAAAAGTAGAGTCAATGCATTAGCTGCATACACAGTACCATACTCACCAGAAAGGTCTGCTGTTACACCTTTTAATCCGTGTTCAAGCTGGAGGCCACACGTAGTAAGTACATTCACACTTATTTACAATCATTAATTCAACACTAAAATCTAAATCTGTGCATTAAATTTCATCCACTCTTTCCAAACGATATCTGGTACAAAGGCAAGGAACTGTCACCAGAATTATCTAAGAAGGCCTAATGGCTTCCAGAGACTTGATAAAATTACCCAGAAAACCGACATATATCCTACCAGTGAAGTTAAGCCATTTTTGAACACATGCTCAATTTTATTCAGACGTTCTAAAAGCTTACTCTATAAAAAGCTTGGAGAAAATCATGTCAATACTTCTGTGTGAAGACAGTGGACATGTGGGAATGCACCCTTCTCTAGACACCAGGTCTAGCTAACATGCGCTAGTTCTCTGGGTCACATGGGAGCATCTCAAAGTGGCAACCATGACCAGATTCCATCACTCGAGAGTCAGTGATTGCCAATGTACAAACTGGCTTAACAAACACTAGTATGAATAAATTTCACACATTCTGGGCTGGAAAGATGACACAGATTAAAAGTAGATGCCACAAGGCCTAATGACCTGAGTTTAGGCCCACAAGGTGGCAAAAAAATTATTTTGTCCATTGATTTCCATACTGACAGCATGCTCCCTTCTCTGATTAGTTAGTGTGAAAAGAAAACTAGAAAAGGATATACCATTCAGGTACACAATGTTTATACCAAAATACAGAGCAAATTTTAAAAAGAGAGACATAACCGGACAACTCTTACCAGTCTTTGATTTAACCGCTTGTTTTCTTCTTCTTTCAATTGCAATGTCTACAAGGGGAAAACAGATGTATGGTTTATCCTTGAGTGATTAGCAAGGCTCTCACCTTCACATAGAGCACATGTCGGGAGGGTCTGTAACTGTTCTGACCAGTGCTAAAACTTCATTCCTCAAGTTTTCAAATCTTGTCATTAGCTTTGTGATTCATAAACACACAATAAATGCTGTATTTATCTCACCAAATTTGCTAGTTCAGAGGTGGAACCTGCGTGCGCACATACACACACACACATACACACACAGAGACAGAGAGAGAGAGAGAGAGAGAGAGAGAGAGAGAGAGAGAGAGAGAGAGAGAGAGAGAGCGCACACCAGACAGAATAAGTGGCTAATACGTTTAAATTAAATGAACAGTTTGGCTCCAGAATATCACACCTAAGTTGGTATATAACAAAGACACTGGTAAAATCATCACGACCCAGAGAGTGAAACTCTCCATTGAGGGCTCATTCTGTTTCACAGTACTTTTAATTTGTAAAGATTGTCAAATATTTATCTTTTTTATTTTTGGTGTGGTTGTGTGATTCATGTGAGTGTTTCTGTGGGTATATAATTTTGTGTGCGACTGGAAGAAAGTCCCTTCCTCATTTCAATTAACACTATTAAAAACTTCATCACTTCAATCTTCATTTTTCATATTCTTGTTCATCTTTAAAAAAATCTTATTTTTAAAATTTTGAAATTCTTATTGATATTATATTGTTGGATTTTGGGCTGTCATTAAGTAAAATCAATCTCTTTCACCTTCTAGAGATGTCACTCACTGAAGAAGTTACACAGTGAGACCTGATCCAAAACTATTCAACTACTAGGAACACAAATGACAGCCTTCACAAACCAACCATAAAAAGACTTAATTCATAAGTGCAAATCAAAATGCAATGTTTTTAAAATAAAAGGCATTTAAATGTTTTCCCCAAAGTCATCATATTAAACAAGCACTTCAGAAAGTCTGCTCACCCTTTCTAGGAGCATGATCCTCTGCTTCTCTTCAGATAGCATGTTTTCTCTAAAAGTGAGAGAATGGTTGTTTTAAGGTTCAAGCACAGTCATAGATTGTACATTTATCAACAAGGGTTCAGAACTTAGTGGGGTCTGGTGCTGCGAATCTCTAATCCCAGCACTTGGGAGGCAGAGGCAGAGACACTTGGAGTTCAAGGCCAGCCTTCGTAACTTGTTCACTAGTAGAGTAGGAGCTTGTACTAACTTTTCAAAGGTAGCCATACTTATCAGAACAGTGGATACTCTGTTCAGACTCAGAAACTTCCTGAAACTATAAACTAGATATGTTTTTATCTAGAAATAATTGCTACAAAATTCAAACTTTCTCAGATATTAAACACTTTTCCCTACCTGAATTAATTTTGAAAGAAATTTCTGAGGTTACATAGCTCTTTCAGAATATTATACTTGGTTTTAGATCCTGTAGTTTACTCTAGAAAAGTCCAATTCCTACTTATACATCAGTATTTATACAGAAGCATCTTAAGAGGTTTCAATTGCTATACAGCTAAAGGAAGATATATTAAAATTCCCTTTGTACAAACTCACCTTTTTACTACTAACAAAAGTTGGGAATTTAATTGTCATTTTTTTGGGTATGGTTTTGTGGTTTGTGCTAGAATAGCTGGCCAATGAGCTCTGAGGATCTGTCTGCCTCTGTCAACCCCACCAACATAGGTTGAAGATACTAGATGCATGTTTTAATACCTTATACCGAGCTTTTATATTGTTTTTAAACTGCCTCTCCTGTACATAAAAGACACTTAGCTTATTTCCCCCCTGCATACTTTTCTAATCTGGATTAATTTCTATCATTTATGAATTTCAATTACCACATTCTCTTAGCATGTTTTCTACACTGTCTTTTAAAATTACTTTTATATGGGCTGAGAACAATTGGTAAAGTTAAAAATTCACTCTTTAGAATGCTCTAATGTAATGGAGCAGCAGTACAAGACTTTGACATCTTCTGCTAAACTGTTGAGGCTGCTTTGAGCTCACTGTTGCCCAAGACCTTTAACTTGTGATTATCCTGCTGGGATCATAGACCACGACACCAGGGTCAGGCCCACTATGGCACTGTAGAATATACAGCCTCTGGTGAACTGAATGAAAATAAGCCTACGTACTGGACAGACATCATGCTTGTCTCCATGGCCGAGTCCACTCTTCCTTCCTCTGCCGTCTCCACGGCCGATCTCTCTGGCTCACCCGGGAGCTCAGGTGCACAAGCGCCGTAGAGCTCGGGGGCGGCAAGCACAGGCGCTGAGGGGAGGGAAGTGCTAGAGCGCAGCCTACTCACTTCCTCTTCCAGCTGCTTCTTCTCTTCAAGCAAGCGAGCTCGGTCTTCAGAAAGCGACTCTATCAAATCTAGGGCCCCAGATTCAAAGCATTACTTACTGAAACCATTTCAAAGTGGTTCTTCAATCACTGTGAGACAGCACTAACCTTTATCCCGCTCCTGCTGCTGCATTGTACTTCTTAGTTTATCACTCAGGTCATTTATGATGTTTTCTTTCCTCATTTTCTCTCTTGTTAAGACTGTGTTAAAATTGGTCTGAAACAACAGTAACAGGCAATTAACCACACACACTAGGAGCCAATGCTACGGAAATAGATCACAAAGTATTCGTTTCTGCAGTACATTTATGGAGTCACATGACTAAGCAAAATGGTGTGTATTCCAGGAAAGGTTATTTATTTTTTTTGAACTCGGTATCTTGAAAATTTCATTTTATCCTTCTCTGTATTGTTAGAAGAAAGGCATTAGCAAATGCCAAAGATTTTAGGAAAGGAAGTAAAATGATTAACAATTTAAATAAAGTGCTGCTGTATACCTGACTTTTTCTTTGGGAAACTGTGAAATCTTTGATCTTTGGCAAGCTATTGATTAGCATACTAGTATGTGATTATCCTTCTCTCTCTGTTCGGACCTGTGAAATGCCCTCCGGGCTCTACAGTGACTCCACTCATTACCCCAGGTCCTACCCACTCACTGCATGAAGTTCACATATCTAATTGTCTAGAGGAACATGACAGACAACTGGGAATTTTAATTTCATGCTAATTAACATAGGACACTAAATTTGTTTAACATTTCATTTACACATTCATCAAAATATAACAAATAAAAGTGAGTATATTATCTAACCTGATTCTTTCATCTGATTAGCATTTACTCACAGCCTTTAGTGTGAGATTTATTTATTATGGATACATTGCTCTACCTGCATGTACACCTGCAGGCCAAAAGAGGGCACCAGACCTCATTACAGATGGTTGAGCCACCATGTGGTTACTTGGAATTGAACTCGGGACCTCTGAAGAACAGCCAGTGCTCTTAACCTCTGAGCCTTCACTCCAGCCGCAGGCAACAGAGAGATTAAACAGGAAAATCATTTGACAGTTTCAAACAAAAATCTAACAGAAAAGAAAACCTAAAAGTTTCAGGATACCAAGAACATTCAAAGAGCCCTAATGCAACTTACTACTATGTAATTTCTGTTTACATATAAAAAATTAGCACATATAAAAGCACACTAACCACTGTCTATTTTTCTGAACTATGCTTGTTTTTGTAATATGTAATTCTTACATAAACTGCTAACTACATTCATGTGACACTGTTCCGAGTTTTCTTTTTAAAATAGGTACTTTTGTCATGAAAAAGGTCAAATGAAGATTAAGAAGGTCAACACATCGCACAGGAACCCTCACAGAGAACAGTGGGCAGCTTCTCTCCAGCTTCCTCGGATCGCAAACACACCTGCTGCTCAGCAATCAAAGAGGTTCGGACATTTTGCATTTCTTCATTTTTTCTTTTCTCTTGTTCTTCAAGTTGTTCCAGGAACTTAGCTTTTTCCTCCTGAAGTTTTTCTTGAAGTTCAGCAACTAAGCTTGAAGAATCTTCTCTGGCTGAATCAAAGGCGGGACTTAAAAATTGAGAAGAGATTTTAAAAAAGCAATAACAGATATAATCAATATGTATTAAATGCCACATTTAGGTTATTTACTTCCCAGAAACCCAAGATAATGAGAAATGTACTTCTGCACGAAGCCTGTCTTTCTAACTGAAAACAAGCTGTGATGGTAATACCTGAAGTAACGTGACTGATGACGACAGTCTATGTGGCATAATCAGGGCTCCCACGGGCACCTAGGAAACCAGTGCTTGCCGGGCCCTTCAAGCTTTTCCATCCCCACAAACTGAAGAGGAAACACACGCCTACTGATGTCTTAGAAAGTTTTACTTTCCATAGATAGATTTGTCTCAATTTGATGCCTAATGGTAAATAACACAACGCTAAAACAGAATTCTCCATACAAAGAAAATCTATGTATTCTGAAACTGACTCAGTTCTAGCAAGGCAGCAGAGATGAGAATGGCCAGGTGAAGCAGAGCAAGTCCAGGTAAATGATTACACACTGGTTAACAGTATCGAACCTCCTTAATTTTCTTATTGGTTATTTTATTTATTTACAGTTCAAATGTTGTCCCCCTTCCTGGTCTCCCAAACTCCCCATCCCATCCCCCTCCCTCTATGAAGGTACTCCCCCTCCCACCCACCCATTCCCACTTCAGTGTTCTAGCATTCCCATACTCTGGGACATCAAGCTGCCACAGGACTAAGGGCCTCCTATCCCATAAAATAGAAACAAAAGAAACACTCTATAAGTCATTCTATAAAGCCAGTTATATATCTAAACCACAAAAGACCCAACGAAGAAAGAATTTCCCTTATGATTATCGATGCAAAAATACTCAATAAAATTCTTGGAAACTGAATCCAAAAACACATCAAAACAATTATTGACGGTGACCAAGTAGGCTTCATCCCAGGGATTCAAGCAGTTCAATACATGGAAACCATTAACATAATCCATTATATAAACAAATAAAAAATACATGATCATCTCATTAGATGCTGAAAACATTTGACAAAATACAACACTCAAATGTTAAGTCTTGAAAGATCAGGAATCCAAAGCCCATACCTAAATATAATAAAAGCAAATATATAGCCAACCATCGGCCAACATCAAATTAAATGGAGAGAATCTTGAGGCAATCCCACTAAAATAAGGGACAAGAAGACAAGGCTGCCCAATCTCTCCCTATGTTTTCAATATAGTACCCAAAGTTCTAGCCATAGCAATTAGACAACAAAAGGAGGTCAAAAGGAAATTAGGAAAGGAAGAAGTCAAGATATCACTATTTCCACATGATATGATAGTAAACCTAAGTGACTCAAAATTCTACCAGAACTCCTACAGCTGATAAACAACTCTAGCAAACTGGCTGTATATAAAATTAACTCAAACAAATTAGTAACCTTCCCCTACTCAAAGGATAAACTGGCTGAAAAAGAAATCAGGGAAACAACGCCCTGCACAATAGTCACAAATAATATAAACTTCAAATCTCTGAAGAGATGAAAGATTTCAGAAGATGGAAAGATGGGAGCACGCTCAGGGATCGGCAGGAATAACAGAGTAAAAATGGCCACCTTACCAAAAGCTATCTACAGATTCAACATGATCCCCATCAAAATTCCAACCCAATTCTTCACAGTGATCAGATAGACCAATGGAATAGAACTGAAAACACAGAAATAAACCCACACCTACGGTCACTTGATCTTTGACAAAGAAGCCAAAACCATCCAGTGAAAAAGACAAACAGCATTTCATTCTCAACAAATGGTGCTGATTCAACTGGCAGTTCGACATGTAATCTTAAATCTTTTTTTTTAACTTATTAATCAATATTTTTATTTTACACAACACACAAAAAGAACAATATACATTTTATGTTCTGAGAGTTAATATAACAAAATAAAATAGTTGTTCTTTTTCCGACTGCAGAAAGATTTCATGCTTCTTTTATTCTACCACTAGAGATCACTATTTTTATTTTTTTATTTTAACTTTATTTTAAAAAACAAAGATAAAAGAAAAAAATTTAAACACTTTGCATAAATGTATACAAATATATTTTTGTCAGTGCTTGGTTTTTTTTTTTTTTTTTAAGGTTTGATACTCTGCATTAAGGTCTTACTACTTACAATGGGCAAAAAGTACATGTAAAACAGGATGTAACCTGGAATTAGTCAACGGTTTCTTGGTGTGTAAGGACTGAGCATAATGTTTTTTTTGTTTGTTTGTTTTGTTTTGTTTTCTTTGTTTTCTTGAACTTCACACAGTCTGTGAGTTGTTTCTGGGGCAGTGCGAGCCTCTGGGGTTAGTATCCAATTATCAGTGACTGCATATTATGTCTGTTCTTTTGTGACTGGGTTATGTCACTCAGGAAGATATTCTCTAGATGCAGCCACTTTCTTAAGAATTTGGTCAAGTCATTGTTTCTGGTGGCTGAATAGTACTCCACTGTGTAAATGTACCACAATTTTTGTATCCATTCATCTTCTGAAGGACATCTGGGTTCTTTCCAGCTTCTGGCTAGTATAAATAGAGCTGCTATGAACATTGTGGTGGTAATCTTAAATCTTAATTTGCTTTCAGCCTTTAAAAGATTCCTAAAATACTGCCTTTGGAAGTACTGAAATAAGCCACGCATGGCGGTTCACCCCAGAGTTTCTGCAAACTGCCACCCACAGCAGCCTGAGTTTCATACGGTATCCGGTGAGTCTGGGCTGCCTGGCGTGGCTCTAGTCCCAGCCTCTATTTTGGCATTACAAAATACAACAAAGGAGGGGCTATTGTGTTTATTAGAAAATAAACTTACAGTGTGCATTTGACTTTAAAAGACACTGAAATGTTTTTGGAATAGAGATGCAATTATGTTTTTAGTTATTAAGTTTAGGCTTTTATGCTCATGCCTAGTTTTCTATTATAATTCAACTACAGCAATTGAAAAGATCACTGGGAATCTTTTATCCATAGATCCAAACTTACAGATAAAGCTAGCCTAAACTCAAACCCTCAGACAAATCTTCCTACATAAGCACTTCAATAGTCAGCACAGACAGGTTGTAATCTTCTATTTCCTGTAACACAGCATTAAAAGGTGAAGGATTTATTTTGTTTCTCCTTGGGGCTGAAAAAAATGTTGCTGTGCAACTTAAAGCTTTATGGCTGCATACAGGAAGTGTTAGTGAGAAACACAGAGGACTCCGGACTGTGACAAGGCTGAGAAGTAATCCCAATCAGCTAATGCAGTTACTGAAGAACTACCCCTGCGGCTGGAGGGTGCACAGCAATAATTTAGAGCACAGAGGGTCAGAGCCAGATTAGATAATCAAGCAAGGTATCGTGTGTAATGTACTGAAGTGGGGCTACAACTGCAACAATCACAATTCAAATTTTACCATAAACAAAGTGCTTTCTGAATGACACCATGATGAAGGGTAAGAACATGTCGCAAGTAAGTAGAGTCTACTATTGTTCAGATTTTGAGACTGGGTATGCACAATTTTTTATCTGTGTATTGGGATGAGTGCTGGGCTGAGGTGATACAGGTAGAAGAGACAGTTCTGGTCAAGCATACATACACAGCCAGCACTCACTCTCTGGAAAGAGCCTACGACCCACTGAACCAGAGCACCCTAAGTATTTAGCACAGGCATGGGACAAAGCCTGAGATGGAAGAATTAACTAACACTGCTCAGTTTTCTATACTACCACTTCCTGGCTTTGGGGAAGCAGAGCTGTGAACCGGCAAAGGCACAGCAGTGGTGAAGAAAGGACATGCTGAAATTCAAACTTAGAGGCATACTAGAAAGACTGTGAAGTGGTTCTGTTTCAGCGCAACCAGACTGAGCTTAGTTATACCCTAACTGGAGTGGAGAAGTAAAGCACCAGTAGATTAGGGTATTCCACAGCAGGTTTTAGGACGGGGCCAGTGAAGGCAGGCTTTGTGCAAGTCTCTGCTGCCTTTGTAAACACCACAGAGCTTCCTTCCGTACAGCCTCCTCGCGTTTCAGATGCACTGGTACCAGTCTGAAGCAGTTTGATTCTCAAACTCAGATCCTTTACGAGCTCCTGTCACACAATTCAGTTGCTTCCAGGCCTACCGTGACTTTCCAATCAGGTATCCAAGCAAGTTAAAAATGTAACCAAAAAACATCTGCATTCATCAATCACTCAATTTTATTTTGTCAAAACCATGGAAAGAGGGTGGAGAATGCACCTAATATGGGGCACACAGCCATTAGCATAGAAACAAGAACCCAAATGCTCTGTTATGGTACAGAAAATCAAAGTGTTAACCTAATGAACTCTGTCTAAGCACTCAACTTTGGCGAGAGCAGTCACTGAAAACAAATGCACGAATGCACGCAGCACATTGTCATAGGGCTGTGCCAGAAACCCCCATACCTGCAGGGTCAGTATCTCAAGTCACACAAGGGACGTCTGGCAGCACACAAATTAACTCTTTATATACTGTTACTAGACACAAATACCTAAAGCAACAGTTAACCTACGAACTAGGCAAAGAAAATCACTCCTAGTCTTGTAGTAAAACGTGAATGTGCCCCTCAAGATGCCTCATCACCCTACACTCCTGCACCCGACCTGCAGGTCAGGACACACAGGTCTGCCTGCGAGATCACATAAGGTGAGGGAAGTAGCCACTGTATCTCCATTACAAGAGATCATGGGCTGTAATGCTGCTGAAGGTAAGGAAAAGCTGGTGAGGCTGGGGGTGCACGTATGTGACTAGAGAGACAGTAATGTTACAAAGGGTGGATCCCACCCTGTGGACCCATGCTATGTATCTGCTATTTGTTTAGAATCTGGTTAGCAGGCTTTAAAAGTCTAGGCTTCCAGTCTTGACTAGAAGCTGCCTTGCTGCATACGTCACAGCAGTTTACTAACAATGACAAAGGGCTTATATTTCATTGTCTTTGAAGAATTATGTAATTAACGCCCCCACCCCAAGGCTAGTTGGCAAAGATGCTGGTCTTCTATTCTGGACATTATAGTGATCTAACACATTTCAAGTCAATGGCTGGCTAAAACTGTCTTTCGGGGTCAATACAGAATTTAATACACCTTCACTGGGCAAGGCATATGCAGGGCAAAAAGGCTATGGATATTTGGGGTTAGTGAGCAGTGTAAAAGAGAAGAGGTATTACTAGTCAAGGCTCTAAATCTAGGAAGTAACATATCCCTGCCCCAGTATGTTCTTTTGGGCCATTTACCCAAATGTTCAGACTACTTGTTCAGGGAACAAAGCAAAATCCACTCTTTCATAAGGTCTAGATTAGCATAAGCTTCTTTCGCCCTTAGAGCACACACTTGAGTGGACATCGGAAGTGTGACAGAAACGAACGACACACAGAAGTGTGCAGCACACTATAGGATAATCACAACTCAGACCCTAGAAATTGAGAGTGATTTCCTTCTGCAGAATTATCAACTGCTCTCCTTGGTCCTGAACGGACTACAAACCTTACTACAACAATCTCCTAGGTCACCATGCGGGACAGTGGCTGTTTTCCATAAAGTACTTCCCTACAGCTGTGATACACATTAAGGCAGACTTCAGATTCGCAGTACAGGAGTGACATTTCTGCATGGATGACGTCAAGTCCAAACGCAGCAGTGCTCTGAGCCGTTCTGAGACACTTCTCCCACTTATATCACAATAGCTGAATTTGAAATTAGTACAAATATTATTCCAAAGAAAGCAACAGACTTTAGCCTATGCTTTATTATTCAGAAGTGATTTACTTCTATAGGAAGCAATTCTTGAGGATCCGTAAGTCAGCTCAGTGGGTAAAGTACTTGCCACACGAGCGTGCTGGATTAAGTTGGAGTGCCCTGGAAACTACATAAAACCAAGTGTGGTAGCATACCTCTGTAATCCAAGCATGCTACTGGCTTACAGAGGTAGATATAGAAGAATCCTTAGAGGCTTGCAGAACCACTGGAAGAAGTATCCAGTAGTGAATGTTAACAAAGAGGTTCTGTCAAAGTGAAAATCAAGGCAGCCCTTTGATCTCCATGCTTAGCATAATACAATATGACTCTGTCCCCAAGCATTTGTAGAATTATGTCATCATTGAGCGTGCCCCCCATTATACTGAACTAATAAGTAAAAATGTTATCTGCCACATAGCTGGTTTAATTTCGTACTAATAGAGAAGGACAGAAAAGACTATTAATGTATCACAGTTTTCCTGGGATGCTTCTAGGCATTACCATGTCTAGTAATGGAGGGGACAAAAGGAAAACTAATGAAATACCATACCACCTAAGAATAGGGATGCAGGCTGGACAGGCGGCTCAGTGGTTAGAGCACCGACTGTTCTTCCAGAGGTCCTGAGTTCAATTCCCAGCAACTACATGGTAGCTCACAACCATCTGTAATGGGATCTGATGCCCTCTTCTGATGTGTCTGAAGACAGCAACGGTGTGCTCATATACATAAAAAAATATTTTTAAAAAAGGCATGGAGATGTAGCTCAGTGTACTTGCCTAGTATGTACAAAACTCTGGGTTTAGACACACACACAGAGACACACACGTTTTAAAAGGTTAAATTAAAAACCTATGGTAACTGTATTATACAAGAAAATGGTAATCCCATAAAAAAAAAAATGAGCCCTGTCTGTCAGGTAAAGAATAAATTAAACCAGATAAAGCACTGGCTAAGGTAATGAATGGAATGAATATTAGAAGGAAGCCGCATATATTTATCAGTCCTAAGGGTAATTACAGAAATAAAGTTAGTAATTAAATCTACGCACATTAAGCGGTTTCATTTTTAATGGTTTTATGTTTTTATTAATGTTTCTTAAGGTTTTATAACCCCTCTCCTCCAGTTTATGAAGTAAGGTACAATAATGGTATTTATGCTCTATGTTTTTTTCAGCCTTTAACCTACAGAATGTCAGTGATTGTAACAAAACAAAAGGGAAAAGGAACGAATGTTCAATCAAGGAAGGATAAAAAAAACAGCAATTTGAGTCTTACCTTCAAAAACAGAGGATAAGGAAATCTCAGGCATATGTGGGATAAAGGTTGCATCATGTGAAGCAAATGATATTAATTGAAGTGTTTTTATTTGGCCGTTCAATATAAATAAAGAAATATTGGCATCTGACTACTAAGTATAAAACAGGGTACAATGCTAGACTGTTCTCCCCCCAATACTGCTACCAACTCTTGTGTATTCTCATACATACTTCAAGGTAGAGATTCTACATTTCCCAAAAATCCTTGAAGAGCTTCAAATATGCCAATAAAAGAACACCTGCAAGGTCTGGAAGACAGAAGAAAGGCTCAGAATAGACAGTCCTATTCTCCAGAAGTTGTCTCACAGAAACTTCCTGACAAGTAACTGGGAACTACTCATTTTATGTTGCAGATTAAGTCAACATCTGCTGCTTTTGAGAGGTTCTTGAGTGCTGCGGCAGTTTCCCAGTGATCTTGACAGGCCTCACTATACAGGCCTGAGGCCCTGCAGCCTCCAACCTTGACAATCCTCTCGTCAAGCCTGCACTGCTCAGCTGCAGCATCAAGTATGGAAGTCAGCATGGACATGTCACAGTTCCCACTCCTGCGAGCTGATCTCTCTCGGTATTCGATCAAATTCTCCATCGCCTACTCTTGCTTGCTTCTCACTCTAGCTTGCTATCAGCAAGAATCTTAGAAGGTCACTTGGAAATCAAATTTCCTTTCATTTGATTGCTTTTTGATCAGTTACTCTCCATCTACTGCTCTTGATCCTGTTACCTAGAATAAACGAACTAGTCCGTGCTGTACTAAGAAGTAAGCTCAGTTTCACAGTACAGCTACTGCAATCACTCTTTAATACCATCTGCTATTGCCACTTCAGCATCCAGTCATTACACTAGTTTGACTTTGTCCTCAAAGTTCCATTTCCACAAGGCTTCTCTATTAAACCCTCTCACCTCCCATAAATACAAAGAGGTATTTTTAAATCAGCATTACAATACAGGCAGAAACATACACATACTCACATGCACGCACGCATACACGCCGACTATGTAATATTCACACTGAGAACTAATGACAGGACTAAATGAAAGAGTTACCACTATACTTTGTAAAATCCCACCAGAAAATGGAAATACCAAACCCATCTGTGGTAACCAACCAAACCAAACCAAAACAAAACAAAACAAAAAAACCCCAAAAAACCCAGAATCACACAATTATTAAGTCTGGAATTTAAAATCATTAGCTTTCCAACCAGAGAAAACAAAATGAAATGTAGTATCAAGAAAGCAACAGTGACCATTCTGCATATTCCCATTGACATAAACTCAAAAACTATAGGGAAGGAACAAAAGTTCAACTGAAAAAATCTGATAAAAGGTACAAACCACGTGCTTTTTTTTTTAATGTTTTTCTGAACATGATCTGTTGTTTCCTTCTTAAGACAAAGTCTAACCTACAACTACTTCACTCTGTAGCCCAGACTCGGCTTCAAAGCAATCCTCCTGTCTCAGACTTGCAAGTACTTGGATAATAGAGGCATAAGCTATCAAACCTAGCTCTAGCAATAGTAAATTATGTGATGTTATTTTCATGTTTATGATAAATAGTATTCTACAGGTAAAATTTCTTCACTGTTTAAAAATATCTCAGTTCCTCTATTAAATTATAGAAAACTCAACAAATCAAGGCATTATAATTAACACATACATCTGAAATAGTAAATTACATTCTAAGCGTAATACTTACCTTTTAGCTATTTGATTCTCAAGATGTTTAACTTTTTCTAATAACTCTTTCTCAACAAGTTCTCTCTCCAACTTAAATTCCTTTAGTGCAGTTTGAACAGCTTCATCTTTTTCAAAATTAAGTTTCTGAATTAACTGTTCTTTGTCTTGTTCATGGCTCATGGCCAATCTTTCCTTGTCTTTCTCAAGGTTCTGGATAAGCGCTTCATACTTCTCTTCTTGTTGGGTTATTTTTTCATCTTTTTGTTTTTCAAGAGCACTCAGTTCTGAGTTCAATTTAGTCTGCAATTCAACTATTTGTTCTTTCAGTTTTTTTTCTATTTCAAAAGCTTGGTGATGCAAAGCTGTAACACTTTCTAATTCAGCCTTAAGTATGTTAGATTCTTCTTCATGTCTACTGATTAACACGGAAATGCACTGATCCTTTTCAATTGTCATTAAATCTCTTAACTCTGATAAACCCACCTGATAACTCTCACTATTATCATGAATTCTTTTGTTTAGATTACTTATTTCTGTTCTTAACTTTTCAGTTTCTTGTTCAAGTAGGGACTGGAAAGATTCCTTCTGCTGTGTTCTGCTCGCTTCAAACAAGATCTTTATCTCATCTGTTTCTGCTTCCTTTAGTGCAAGTTCAACCTCTAACTTACACCGCATGTCTGACAAGTCAGAAACCTTGTGTTTCAATTCCTCCAACTGTTGCTCTTTTTCCTGAATAGCTGAGGCATGAGATTCTAACATCTGGTCAATTCTTTGCTGGTTTTCCTTTTTTAATTCTTCCAAAGACACTTTGTGGTCTGTCACAACTTTCTCAAACTCCTGTGTGTGCCTGATGTGCAATGTGTCCTCTAATTCCTTGAGGTGATTCTGCTCTAAGCACTGAAACTCAGCTTTCAATGACTCTATTTTCTCATCATGCAGCTTCTTCAGGTCTTCTAACACCATCTCTTGTGACTGCTTCAGCTCTTTGATTTCACAATTCTGAGTACGCATTATATTCTCCATCTCTACCAACTTCCGATCCTTTTCATGCTGCATGCAGACAACAGCATCCTTTTCATGTTTAATCAAAGCAAATTCATTGTCTTTATTTTGTAAAGTTTCCTCAAGGGATACTAAATCTTCTTTCAATTTTAAAATTTTATTTACATTTTCTTCACTGTCTTTTGTTAGAGCATCAAGTTTACATTCATACTCAATTTTTAAAGATTCGAGTTCTTTCTGATGTTTTTCCTTTAGTGTTATTTCTAAGGAACATTTGACTTTGTCAATAATATTTCTTATTTCTACAGCTGTACATTTTAAATAATTTGACAAGTCACACTGTTCTTTTTGTACAAATGTTCTGAAGTGGCACAGATCGTCCTTGATGGTCTGTATGTTGATGTGAGAGTCTTGGGCAGCAAGTCTGCATTTCTCCAGCTGGCCGTGGAGACCAGCCCGAGCCCCGAAGCCCTCGTTTCCACGTGTGCCTGTGTCCTGCATGCGCCTGCTGTCTATGGCGTTGATGACTGAAGAGTATAGTGACTCCACCATCATCTCTGGACTCTGTGGATCACTTACAGGGTTCGGAGACGATAAATTCTCTTCTATCACAAACTCATTCACAGCAGACATAAAGTCAGACTCAGGGCTTTCTGCTAATGAATCCAAGTCTATAGAAGCCTGGTGAACAGTTTGTTCTGTGTTTGGATGGGAGATGGTTTCAAAATCAAATGTATGAGCATCAATGCTATCTGGAGACAGTTCTTCTAAGGGACACACTGCTGGACACAGGGTATCCTGAACAGTTAGTGGAGGAGGAGTTTTTGGTGAGGTAGTAATTGTAATGCCTGTTGTACTTTCTATTTTTGGAGAAGCAGCTGACTGTGGGGATGCCTGACTTGTGGAAACCTGAAACACAGAGTCAAAGTCTTAAAAAACTGTGACATAAGATGCAAACATCTTATATTAATAAAAATATTTAAAATTCACTTGCCTTTTGTTCATTCAGTAGGTCTGTAATGGTCTGTGACATTTCATCTAAACTTTGTGCTGCTTTTACCAAATTATGTAGGGCAAGTACATGCTGGTGTAGAGGCTCAAAGTCACAAAGTAAGGGAACCCTGAAAAGGAACGATAGACTTTTAGTTTCTAACAACAACTGCAATCAAATTATTTTACTCTGTTATAACAATGAACAGCATGGCCAGTCCTTCTTAAGCAAAAACAGGCAAACTGAAAGAAGCCTGTACAATTATAAAAACAACCCAGTACAACAAGTTAGAGAAGCCACAAGAAAAAAAAAATCATACATTTCATCATTTTAAGATCAACTAAAGTCAAAAGTATTCATGGCTATTACCTGAGGAATGGCTGCACTTCTGAAGGACAAAATGATTGAAGAAACTGTAAATCTTTTAATGATATATCTGGAAGTTCACAGTCAAATTTTCGAGGCTTCTGAGTCTATAAATGGAAATTTATAAATGGAATTTATTATGTCTTGCAACAAATCTACTATAAAGAAAGAGGCAAACACATGTCAAATGATCTTCTCACAATTAAGAGAGAGTTATAATAGAATTAAACAAAAGACCCTGCAAATATGACATAGCACACTAGCTCTACGAACCTTTAATAGTCTAGAAACAGCTTCTTGGTGGTAATATGCTTGTTCTTTCCCTTTTGTCTTAGCACCATTTACTAGAAAATCTAGTCTACACCACAACACCTTGAATGCACCTAATCTCATCTGATCTCAGAAGTTAAGCAGTGTTGGGCCTGGTTAGTATGTGGGTGGGAGAAATTCTATTATCCAACCAACACTAAATGGTGTCACGTTACACTGTGTATTTATTATTCTCCAATTTTCCCTTGACTTGCAGAATGGTCACAAAAGGTCTCTCCATAGTAAACTTTGTTGCTGTGCCTTGGGAAGTTTTTCCTTTGCTCTTCTCATTTTGAAGAATTCACACTTTAATTCTAAGTGAAATATTGACTATAAAGCTAACTCCAAGTATCTTAACCACTAGTTAAGAAGATTTAAATATCAAAATAATCTTCATAAAACAAGTTCATTGATAAATGAATATGTGAATTCCGATTATAATTGTGTATTCAGAAATACTGCCATGCACAAACATGTTTGAAATTGACATCTTAATATGGTGGAGAGACACAGCATTTCCTAAAATTTTTGATCATGAAACGTGTTTCTTTCCATTTAAAAAATGGAAATTTAAAATTTTAAACAGAAAGCCCAGCTAACTGCCATCAAAATATATCAAATGATATTTTTATGTCTAATTTTGAGGAAGACTTACTGAAGACATGGAGACAATGGGATGGAATGACAACAGACAGCAGAAAAGCGATTAAAAAATAAAATGAAAAACAAACCAACAAACACCAGACTACATTGCCACTGATGCCAGCGTGCTCTGAGCTCTTAGATGAGAAAGCGCTGGTAAAGCATTCACACACCTTGGTAGTAAGCTCTCTAACTGTAGATGTACTCAATGGAAGGAGACCATGTCTGGTACTGGAAACCTAACTACTCAGCGCTAGTGATGTCAGGATTACTGTAGGAGAATATACAGCCACAATTTACTAACCCAGCATAATCCCTGAATATCTGTCCTTATACCCACATAGAAGTATACATTCTTACCCCTCATCTAGGAAACTACTTCTGCAGTAGACACTACAGAAAACTAAAACCAATCAATATGAAGATTTGAAGAGATAGCACCAAGGATACACAACTATCAACACTCCAGCACTAAAGACTCAAGGAACCATGGAAAAAGGGAGCAGAAAGACTGTAGGAGACAGGGGATCAGGACTTCCAGTAACAGCAGAAGCTACACCCAAAGTCTCACCAACATGACCACCTGAACATAAGCTAAACGAGGAGGACACTAACAAACACACCAAGTTGGGTGGGAAAAGCCCACAATGCCTCAACCTTGCACAAAGAACTACAGACAAGTGAGTGAAGCTGGGAGCAGGGGAGAGGACCTTTCCCAGGGCTGAGCACACCAATCAACTGTCCAGTACCAAACGGTCAACTCTGAAAATATACACATGTAGCATTATATGACCTCAGATTATAGCTAGGAATATTTATATATATACATATGTGCATATAAAACCAGTAGATTTTTTAAAGTACATGAATTTGAAAGAAATCAGGAGGTATTTATGGAAGATTTTGGAGGGAAGGGAGAAACATTATAATTAAAATATAATCTCAAAAATTAACAAAAATTATAAACACATATTAAAGCTTACACCAGGTAACCTTTAAAGTCAAAACATTCTATGGTAATTTAATCCTATCACACACAACTTATTCTGTTTCTGATAAATGCTTCTAACCCTGAAAAAATTTAGTCCTGGTTAGAAAATAAATACATACACAAAATGAGGAAGGCCAGGAGTCCAGTCCTTTAAACAGACGATTTCTTAAAAAGGACTTCCCTGTACATGAGGAATGAGAAACATGGTTATTTTAGAGATTACTTAAGGGCCAAAAAAATTAAGAAGAAAAGGGGTAAATAAATTAATACTTACTAAATAATTTCCCAAAAGATTCCCGTTTTGACTTTTCAGCTTCATACAATTGTTTTCCATCTTTGACTAAAGCACCAGCCCACTTAGAAAAGGAACATTTATGTTAATAACATATACCAATTATGAATGTTAATATATAATTAATTAAAATAGAATTTCTTACCTCTCTGTAGTGTTTAATGAACATTTTTCTCCTTACAACCTCAACAACAGCTAGGCAATACATCTGAGGAACTGTACTAAGAGCCTCAACAATTCTGACTCTTTCTAACAGCTCTATTACAAGGCGAAGCAGTGCTTGCAGTTTTTCTCCATCTTGATCAGCATGAAGCATCACAAAACAACACCACCTATAGATAAAGATTCACTGTTTTCAACAGCCCCAACATATGCTAGAAGTCATCTTGTAGGTAAGCTATGAAGTTCAAGGCCCTATACCGTCTGACCCCAGGGTTAGTCAATATGCATTTCAATGTAATTGTAAGGGGAATTACTGTCATTACTGGGAAGACTGAAAACACACGAAATCTCTTACTTCAGTCTGACATGAAGATTGTTTGCTAGCTCCTGCTTGGCAGTGGTACACTTCTGTTTGATGTCCAGCAGTTTCCTGTGGTTTTGCAACATAATCATCAGCTGATTTGCATGACTCAGGCACAGATCAGGCAACACAGACGCATCCTTCAAGTTTTCAGCTCTCATCTGATTAGCTAAAAATCCCTTTGGGAAGAAAAAGTTTAGAGAATATTTAATTTAGTTACATCAATGACCTATGCTCAAGTAAAAGAAAAATGGACAGTGAACCACTTTTCATTTAGATTCCTACAATCTCTATCTCACATCAATGGGAAGTGGCCATTCCAAGGACAGAGAGTAACATACAATAATCTGTACCTTGAAAGCTTTATTAAAATAATTTACCCAAACACAAGCCAAAAGCAAACAAATTCTTTAAAATATCAGGGAAACACAGAATTTAAGCTATCCCATAATATTTGTGTTTTCTTATTAGAAATAAGCACACGAAACATCAACACCACAAGGAATAAAAAAGTGACAGCCACCAGAGAACACAGAACATCAGGTGAAGAAAACCTGGGTTACACCATGGAAGAGGGAGGGAGAGGGTGCAGGGGAGGAGGAGAGGGATGGTCACACAAAATGAATTCAGCTACTTGGTTGTGGGGCTGGAGAACAGGGGCCACAGACACTGTACCTGAGCAAGCTCTTTCTGCTCGTTTACCAGCCGGCTGCAGCTGGCAATCATCTGGTCCAAGGCATACAGCCGGTCTTCAAGCCCTTTAATGGCTTTCATATTCTGATTATCAAGTTTGGCAATAGTCTGATGGCATTCTAACATAAATGGTTGAATAATCTTTGGGTCAAGCTAAATGAGAAGGAAACATAAATGAATATAATAGTCTGGAAATAGTTTTATCTACACTTCACAGTAACTAGATACAGAGTCAGACACAAAAGAGAAAATGATACAGAAAAACAATGCGTGGGGAATCAAGTCATACTTCCAAAGGAAGGTTAATAGAATGAACCTCATCCTAAACAACTGGTGATAAACTACAATACAAAACTCAAGAACGTAATTTCAGGAATCGCAACTCGCAACTAATGCTCTAATTTCAACAAGTCTCAGTATCCCTAAGAATATGTTATTTTCAAAGTCATCAAGGTCATATAAAGTAGAGCTAATGACAAACCCATTCATTCTTTGGTACTACTCATCAATTCATCTTCTCTCAAAGCACCTTCCATAGCCAGGTATGTTGGCTTATGTTTGTAATTCAGAACTCAGGAAACAAGGCAGTAGGACCGTTCAGGCCAGCATAGGCAACTCAGCAAGACTCCATTCTTTTAAAAGGGCAGTGTTTTTCTTCCCAAGTGGAACAGAAAGCTTACACTTAATCTCTACTGCAAGGAAATGGCTTGATCAATAAGGTTTCTTAATCTTTAATCTTTCCCGTTCAAGTAGACTTTAGTGTAAAATTTAATTATATGATACTCTTGAGTAACTGTTTTCTAGTAAAACTCTGGTCACAGATATTAAATGAGCGCGTCTCATTAAAGGCTTCTGGAACTGTGGCATAGTGTACTTACTACCTTTACCTTTCTCCTCGTCCTCAGGTTCTGCTGCTTCCTTCACGGATTCTTTCTCAGATTCTCATCACTCTGGGTGGCTTTAGCACTCATTAAGCATAACATGTTTGTTTATTTCTTTGGAGGCTGAGTCTCACTCAAGCAACTCTACATTGTACAGGCTAGTCTCAAATTCTCATGTTGGGATTATATGTACCTATCACCAATAACTTGAAAGAACATGTTATTACTTTATTATTGATATTGTATTACTAGTAACTAAACCTAGAGCCCTGGTGGGTAAAAAGACATGAGCAAAAAGAAATGCCTTCTCTCCTCTTACCGCGAGTCCTGGGGATTAAGATGAGGTTTCAGGCTGTTACTCACTCAGTTACCCTGTCAGAACCTAAGCTCAACTTCTAATGTAAGAAAATTAGCACAGCTTTTCAAGGCTCAGAACGCATTTTGAATACCTGCCAATACCAACATGCAGATATCAACCAAGTTATTTCTTCAACTGTGTATGTGGAAATACATGTAAAAGCATACATGTGTGTGGGCACCAATGTGAGCGCTCAAAAACCATGACATACATGCAAATGAAAGGACAACCTGTGAGAGTTCATCTAGGACCCAAGTATATTCAGGCTATCCCTTAACCCACTGAGTCATCTCACTGATGGAGGTCCTGATGTGTAAAGTAGGAATTTGACTAGGCCTCTTAAATGAGGTTAGAGGAGGATAAAACAGGAAGGTAATTCAAGTGATGAGGATAATAGTCAGAGAGAGAAAAACAACGAATTTATGTGTAATCAGTTTAACATAATTCCTAAAAAACCTTACTGTAATAAAAACTTATTTATTTGATATTTTGTAGACGATTTTATTCCACTCTCCAAAAATAAACACTATAATTTCCAGATAATTTGTATTAATATTAATCATACTAATAATTATTTATGTAGGTTTCCATCATCAGCATGCTATATTAATCTATTAATCTTCATTCATGAGCAAAGTTATAAAACTAACTCTCTAATCTTCTCTATTCCTAACTATACAACTTCAAGCAAACTGCCCTCTATAAAATAAGCAAATTACTCAATAAATAGCTGAGTGTGCATTTTTACTCCCAGCACTTGAGAGGCATAAGAATTTCAAGGGCAGCAAGGACTACATAATGAAACCCTGACTTAGACAGAGACAAAGTACGTGGCTTCAAAGAAATACTAGAAATACTAAAGGTCAATAAACTCTGAAAGTTTAAACTGAGCTAAGTAAAAAACATGTAACCCATGTACTAATCATAAATCCTCTTCACTTGTAAAATAGAAGTCTACAAAATAAAAAAACGACAATTATAGAATATTATGCATAAATTAAAACTGGGTTGTAAACAAAACAACTATAAAAATATTATCTAGCCGTCCATACAAATATAAAACTAGGGATTCAAACTGATGAGAAATTTATAAACACAAGAATAATGCATGAGTGTCAGGAATTCAAAAATTACAAACATTAAATTTCAAAAAAAAAAAAAAAAAAAAAAAAAAAAAAAACCTTATGCCCTGAAGCAGTTACTGGAGTTCGAAGTTGGAAATAAACATTATTATACAACAGAATTAAGATCTTTTGTTTATTATACTGTTGGCAAACTAAAATTACTGCTATGAGATGAACAGTACTCACTAACTGAGAGATTAAAAACAATGTCTCATGGATCCTATACAGTCCCGGGTACTCAAAAGGTTGAGGCAGAAGGATTATAAAGAGACGTAAGTGGACTACACAGTTGAGTCTGAAGTCAAGCTGGGAAGATTAGTAAAGCTCAGCCTACATACCAAACAGGACTGAAGCTCTTCCCTAGCTAGCCGAAGGTTTTATGCAAATTATTCCGAATGCCTTCAGTTTTAATTATGAAATGACACTGGTTATTAGGACCACTAGTTTATGGTTGATCATGCAGTCATAAATGCAAGTTTCAGCTACTAAGATATTAGTATTTAAGCAGAAATACTAGCCTTGCTTTCATTCATTTGACAACTTTTGCTGGGGCAAGTGCCTTAAACTGAATTAAATTTACCTATCAAATGTTACCAAGGACAAAGCTGTCAAACACATTAGGACGCCAAGATTTTAAGGGTCTCATTTTATTTATAACTTGAACAAAGTAAGCATAAGCTCTACCAGGTATCCTAGACAATACATTCAGGTGTTTTGTTTTGTTTTTTGAAGACTGAATGAGTCAAGGACTAAATCAATATTCAAACTAAGTAAGTAGCCCTTTAAGCAAAGTCAACTGAAATCTTCAAAATATTAGTATTTTGTGTCACTAAAGCAATTTCCTTTTTTATGCAAGTGTTTTGCATCAACTTACAGAGCAAAAATGAAGAGACATTTATCCCATGTTTAAGTACAATATCTTACCAATAAATTACTAAGGAGACAGAATAGTTAAACGATTCTCATGTAGACAGGTGCTCATGGGGAAAAGTTCACTTTCCAAATAATAAAAATGTTCAGTAATATTTAATGGTAGTGATTAGTCCTAGAACCACCCAAAATCTGTCAACCCTCTAAACTGCACCAGAAATTTATACCCTCAAATAGTTTTCCCAAATTTATAATCAACTCAAGAGCATGGTTACAAGTAATTTGATCCAACGAAAGTTCTGCTGTTAATCATCCCCCACAACCCACACATGCGCGTGCGCGTGCGCGCGCGCACGCGCACACACACACACACACACACACACACCCCAACAACTTACCCTGCTCATAGAATCAAAGCACTTCCTGACCAGAGATTCCACATCATTAGGTCTATCTTGAACATTTATCCAGTCTAACAAAGAAACATTAAAAAAAGGCAGATCACTGTCTTTAGCATCTACTGAAGCTTCTTCTTGCTGGACAGTACTTTGACAAGTTTCCCTAAGTTCTTTGCCACGTTCAGCATCGGTGGGATCTGGAGCTACGTGTTCCACTGACTTGTGAAATGAGGTTAACAAGGATGTGTTAGTTGTTCTAGGCATATCAGGAGAGAGCACCAGTTCAGTAGATCTTTTCATCTCAGCTTTCTCTGAGCCTTCGTGTTCATTTAAAGAATCCAGTCTTCCCAAACATTCCCTGTAACTATGTCTGGTTAGGCACTCCAACAGTGGAATCTTGGCCATTACTGAAACCGCAGTTCCTAAACTTAATATACAAAACATGAGTCAGTAAAACGAGTGTGTTCTAGTATCATCTAATGAAATCACTCTGTACTTCAAAACACTAGCCTTACCACTGCTCCATGTCTTATTCACACATAAGCTTAACAGCCAGCTAAAAGTACAGCTTAGTAGAGAGGTGACCATTAACATTAAAATACCAATTTGCAGCAAAGCAAGCTAGATTATACTAAACAAGTAGACACGGCTGTTCAAACTTGTTTTAAATACAACCTATTAAAATATTAAAATTTATGAAGACTGAACATAGTAAGTCCCTTACACTTTAACACAATCAAATATATTTAATATGTTGAAAATACAGAATTAAATTAAAATTTTTAGCCTTAGGATAACTATTATAACTAACCACATAAGGAAAATGGACAGAGTTAAGCTGCTAAAGGATATGGAGGGAAATATTTCATCCTTAAGATATTATAAAACTGTATATCATTAAGATCTGGGTCCTAAAGTAAACTGGTGTGGTTAGGAGTCTCCCTCCAAAGCAGGTACCTGGAATGGTCATTGTAATAAACAACAAGTAAACAGCCCTATTACTAATTATTCTTTCTCTTTCCTACCAATATTTCTAAGTCAACTATTAAAAAAACTGAGGAAATGAAGGAGTCATGGGGTTGGGGTGCAAAATTGCTTGTCTGAAATAGGAAGTGATGAGGGTTGAGTTCCCAGCATCATTTTAAAAAAAAAAATTAAGGAAGAATATACCTGCTTATCACCTCTAAAGTAAATTCAGATCTGGGGAGTACACATAAGAGCATGCATTCACAATTGTTATCCTAAGGTTCAAGTATTGCTCATTTGCATTTTACTGATATAAATAGTTTTCTGTCTTTCCAAAACCCAAGGGTACTTGATTTATATGTGAAGGCCCTATACTAAGTTTTCCATGTCTGAGAGTTCTGGTCTTCCCCATTCCCCACTTACATTTTCTCAACTGGGCAAGAGCTAGGAAGAGATTAGAGGGAACAAAAGAGACCAAGAGCAAAACCAAAAGCACAACTAAAGTGCGGCTGTAGAAGTGGGTCAGTGGGGCTGAGTTCCACAGCCACGGGAGAGAGCCAACGTCAAAGATTGTCCTCTGACTTTTACATAAGCACCATGAAACACACATCTCTGTACTTATACACACAATAATGATGACGATAATTATGATAAAAATGTTCTAAAAATAATCATTTAAATAAACTTGACCTCCAAGCAACATCCAGTGACTAAACACTACTGATAAAGGCATTTTAAAACATCCACTTAATGATAAACATACTGAGTAAGTTTTAACTTGATGTCTTCTATGGATTGCAGATAATCAGAATAAATACTTTCAAACTTGAAAAGAAGTTTTTGGTATGAATTTGAACAGTCCTCCAGATTGGCCATGATTGCAGCCCAGCCTTGGTGCTGAAGATGTTCATCATGGACAAGACCTTCACAGAAAGAGCAAAGCTTCTTGGCAACTTCATACATTTCCTGTTTGAAAATTGAAAAGAATAAAGAAAGCAATGATCTCTGTGTATATTTGCACATATATATATATACACATATATACACATATACATTTTCAAACATTTTTTCCTACCATGAAAGACTGAAAATGCATTATCAAATTCTACAATAATATATAACACATTTTCAAATTGTAATGTAGGAATCCTCAAATATAAGAAAATTGTGTGTGTGTGTGTGTGTGTGTGTGTGTGTGTGTGTGTGTGTGTGTGTGTTACGGTATATGTATAAACATGGAAGCTTTAGGAAGATGCTCGGTATCCTACCACTTTCCACTTTCTTCCTCTGAATCAAAGTCTGCTGGGCACCCTGGAGCTGGGCTGGTGGCCAGGAAGCCTGTGGCACTCCTGACTACTACTTCACCAGCACACACCATCATCCCCAGCTCTGCAGGTGCTGGGTCAGCTCTTCATACTACTACATCAGCAGGTTCTTACCAACTCAACGCTCTGCAGCCGTAAGAGTACATGGTAATTTTTATAAACAGATGACCAGAATTCAATTATAAAGAATGAAGTACAAATACAAACTAAAAAAGGCAATGTGGGAGGTTTCTGAATAAGAGAAGTTCCCTATCACAACAGATTCTGTTCCTGCAGAAAATAAATCACATCACTCTGTTAAAGTGAACACTTTCAGAAACTCAGAGCACCTATGAATGTACAAAAAGAATATGTACATAAATTGAGAATGAAATTTTCTAAAGGCTGAAAAATTATAAAGTGGAAAAAATAGCAAATGTAAAATATAACTAATTAATAACAAATAATCTAAAGGAGAAAAAGAGAGAGTTACACATCTAACAAAAAGCTACCAAAAATTTAAACAGATTTTACTGTGGCCCACCATGGTGGTACACACATGTAATACTAGCATTAGAGTGGCAAATGTGTGAGGAACAGAGAGTTGGATATACACACTGTATGTTAGGGAGGTGACAGAGAAAAAGCAAGTTACTATTGTAAAACATAGCACTGCATATAAGACAGACAGACAGACAGACCACACACACACACACACACAAGGCCAGTGCAGGAGTGTGCCAGAGGACCAGTCTCCACAAAAACACAATATAGGTTATCACTGCTCTGGGTTGTCCATGAGAATTTGTGGTAGGGACCCTGAAGACACATTCATCAAAAAATGAAGAAAAGATAGCACTGACCAGGAAGCTTCTCTCTCGCCTGGCTCTCATAGTACTAGAAGCTGCTATTCAAGCAGCTGGTGTAGAGGGGGTAGGGGACATCAACGTTCTTACCCAGCTAGAAACTCTGAACTGATTACTGGGTATGAAAATTGATTGATCTTGTAAGATCAATGCAAATATAAGTGCAAAATGTTACTAGAGTAATCAATCACTTCCTGATTTAGGGTTTGTTCCACAGAAGAAAACACATGTATGCCCGTAAACAATGTGAGACATGCCTGTGAAACACTCTGCCTGGTGAATAATCCGTGGTTGAAAACTCACAAGACCTAGGTGAACCTAGTTATTGTGCAAAATAAAGAAAGTAAGTATCAGTGGACAAACGGACTCAGGGATCACACAACACATGTGCTTATCCTGAGCTGAATCTATACATAATACAAATTAGAAACAGGAGACTATGAAAGCACAAAATAAAGGTATTCAGAAGATAGTTGTGTAGTGGTGCATTTTTTTAAATACCACTTAGTAGACGGAAGCAGGCTGATGCCTAAGTTTGGGGCCAGCCTGGTCTACAGAGTGAGTTCCAGGACAAACAGGGCTAAACACAGAAACCCGGTATCATGAAACACACACACACATACACACCACAAAAAACTACCACCAATTAAAAAATATTCAGAAAATAACTATAGTCACAGCAGTAGAAAAATTTATTTCAGTTTTACAAGTAAAAAAAACAGCTGACTGGGCTGGAGAGATGGCTCAGTGGTTAAGAGCACTGACTGCTCTCCCAGAGGTCCTGAGTTCAATTACCAGCGACCACATGGTGGCTCACAACTATCTATAATGAGATCTGATGCCCTCTTCTGGTGTGTCTGAAGACAGCTATAGTGTACTTATATATAATAAATAAATAAATCTTTAAAACAAACAACAGACCAATTTCCTTTAACAAAAATAAGTTACCTAGGCTGCTAAGGTATCTAAATCAAAAATGTCCCCTACATAAAAGTGCACAAAGAATGAACCAGTTTCTAAACACCCTATGAAATAAGAATAGCAAGGACTGTCATTTTAAATCTCAATACCAATGTTCCTTACTTTAATTTCAACTATTTAATTTTATTTTTTATATGTGCACTGGTGTTTTGCCTGCATGTATGTATGTGTGAAGGTGTCAGATCTAGAATTACAGACAGTTGTAAGCTGCCCTGTGGTGCTAGGAATTGAGCCTGGGTCCTCTGAAAGAACAGTCCATGCTCTTAAATACTGAGCCATCTCTCCAGCCAATAAAGAAATCATCTCAGCTCACAATTCCCCCTCCACTTTCCCAAGACAGGGTTTCTGTGTGTAACCCGCCTGTTTTGGAACTTGGAACATGCTTTGTAATCCAGGCTGGCCTTGAACTCACAGAAATCCACCTGTCTCTGCCTTCTGAGTACTGAGATTAAAATAAGTGTGGGCTGCTGTCACTACCACCCAGCTCACAGTATGATCCTTAATATGTGAGTATAATCCCACTGATTTCTCTTCCTTTTGTTCATGCTTTTGTTGATTTATCACCACATCCTCTAATCAGTTAAAATATATTTAACATTACATTTTCTTAGGAGATCAAGAGGTTTATGCAAGAAAATGATGCTACTACCACTCGGCCTGTCTCAAGCAGTACCAAGTCTTTTATCATGATGATGACAACAACAGCAACAGAATGGACTCAGTAATCCTGGGTTAAGTCACTTCCTACTTACTACCAGCCAATCACAAAGCCAGAATGCGTGTGGACAAGAAAAAAAGCATCTTTCAAGTCCATGACTAATAAATATATGAACAAATATCAAAAGGTGAACTCACTTCAAGGAAACCAAATAAAAGTCTATTAGGCTGAACAGCAGCTTCCTCAGCATTCGTTCCCTTCTGCTTCCAATAAACCAATGTGCCACTTTGACTGTAAGGTGCAAATTGTCCCCCTGGTTTCCTGCCAGAAGAATCTTTTGTCCACTATTACATAATACATCAAAATGAATTCCTAATTTTCTAACCAACTTTTAAACTTTTAAAATGTTACCCTTTTTAAACAGAATATATACTGTGTTATTTCACAGTTTCCAAGAAATACTTTACTTCCTTATCTGAAAGTAAACACAGCAACTTCTTGACAGCTTGTAGTCAATGACACGTCAGTAAAGTAGTGGTCAGCTCATCAATTAAAGAGCGTTCAAAAGTTAATTATGTGACTATCACTATCTAGGGGACATGCTTTCCAAGTCATATTTAAGACAATCTTCTCACACTATCTAGTAATGCAAAGAACCAAAATTTTAAAACTTGGTATATAATCTATAAAATATTTTTATTAATTTCAATTATATATACTATGCATGCACATCTAATAAGTACAGGCTCTGTGGAAGTTAGAGACATCAGAGTTTCAGACAGTTGTGCTTCCCCCAAATGGACCCTGGGATCCAAACTCATGTCCTCTGGAAGAGCAATGCAGGCTCTTAAACTATGATCCACCTAACTTTAGCCCCAACCCTCCACCCTACACTTAGGTAAAACAGGATGTTATAAAGAAGCCTGTCTCTAAGAATAGGCCTATGAGACAGGTACCAGTTCGCTCACTACCAAGTGGATGAGTTAATCCCTGAAACTATATTGAGAACCTACTGCCACTACACATTCTTTGACAGGTGCACACACAATAAAACAAAGACAAAAACCTGTAAGGGAAGAAAAGAGTTGGGTATTTTTCATGTTACCTATGTATAATTTTGACTTCTTTGCTATCTACACTGAAATGCTTTTAGAAGCAGTTAGTTAAAAGAACTGTTTATGTCATACCACTGCAAGCTGTGTCCTTGAAGCGACGGTGTGAAAAACCGCAGGCATCATAAGAGACTCTTCGACTTTTATCTCCATGTCATTTTCTGTGGAAAAGGTAGTTTTGGGAATAGCAGGTGCACGGTCACATAAGATCATTTCTTTATTAAAAAGAAAAATTGGATTTGTGTCCTATATAAAAAAGGCAGAAATGATAGAAATAAGTGTTATAAACGACGAACTTGTATAGTGCCCTTAATAAAAACAGCCGCTGCCCTGCGAGGGCAGACTGCAGTGCGGCCCCTCTGACACCTACCGTCCCGGCACTGTAGGTGCACACTCTTCGGTCGGCAGCCATGCACTCCCCTCCATTGACCACTAGCACCTGGTGCTGAATCGCAATCTTGTATTTGCTCTGAATGGCATGCTTAAGGTCCGCCACACTTAGAGAAACGAGATGCCGTTATTTACATATTTGTAGTGCCTGATCTATATGCAGCACTCCATAAACATGCGTGTGTGTGTGTGCTCACACACACATACACACACACACACACACACACACACACACACACACACACACAAAATAAAGCTACTGAATTTCATTCTAAGGTTTTTCTCAAAAAGCAGTAGTAAAAGTTTCCTAATTTTAAAATTAGGTACCACAATCAACTGGCTAGCTGTGAATTAAATGAATTAAATGCCTATGTTTTCCATATCTAAAACTGAATCCATAAAATATAGGCAGCAGACACAATTACTTAACATACATGTATGTTTAAGCTGACATCTAGTTTGGTAGAACTCCTCAGAACACAGGATTTGTGGTTAAGATTTTCGTAATACATAATACAAAGTACATTAAATCTAAACCATGTGAAAACTGCTTCAAAAGATATTCCTATAGCCACATGTTAAAAAATTTTAATCCTGGGCTAGAGATGGCTCAGCGGTTAAGACCAGAGTGCTCTTCCTGAGGTCCTGAGAGTTCAATTCCCAGCAACCTCATGGTGGCCACAACCATCTGTAATTTGATTGGATGCCCTCTTCTGGTGTGTCTGAAGACAGCTACAGTGTACTCATATACATTAAATAAAAATAACATTAAAGAAAAAAAACTTTAATCCTAGAAGGATCCTGGGCAAGCTCAAGACCAGCCCAGGCTTAGTTAATGAGAAATCATTCTTTGAGAAGTAAAACTGCATCAATAAAAATGAACATTTAAAACATAAAATTGAGATAGCTGGGTGGATAAAGTGCCCAGTGTACAAGCAAAAAAAAAAAAAAAAAAACCTTGAGTTTAAATCCCTAGAACTCATATAATGGCAGTGTGTTGGTCCAAGTCTGTAGCCCCAGCACTAGGATAGCAAGGACATGCAGACCCCCCCAGACCCCTGGGATACGTTGGCTAAGCAGGCTAGCCAAATCAGAAAGCTCTAGGTTTAACGAAAGCTATCTCAATGGGACAAAGGATGAGGACAATAGAGCAAGACCAACATTCATGAACCTAAGTAAAACAAAAATGACGAAGTAGCCCCTTAGTGGCATTTGTGTGTCTACGTGTATCTGGTGTATGTACTAGTGTATTCACCTATGCTTGCATGTGGACAGGGAGGTTAATGCAGGGGTCCTCTTCCTCTGTTTTCCCTTCGAGATGGGATTTCCCAGTGCACCTAAAGCACATTATATGGCGAGACAGAGTGGATTCATCTGTCTCTGCATGCTGCTGCCCCCTGCCTACCCTGCCGAGGGTTTCAGACACACACTGAAGCACAGTTTATACACAGCACAGGAAATCCAAACTCTGGTCTTCATGCTTACCTACCAAGACCTTCCAAAGCTAACTCTCCAGCTCCTCTAGTGCCCTTTAAAAAAGCTTTTGATCGGCAGGTATTAATTTTACATATTAATGTTTCATTGAGCATGTCTACAAATTTTACATTCACTCTCTTCCTCTTCTCTCCCTCCCACTTTCATTAGTCTCCTTCCTCTTTCCCGCTGCCTCCCATCTTTACTCTCTTGCTGAACGTTGATTTAAGGTATAACTAGGGTGACTTCAAGAGCATGGGTAGGGAGTTATATACAGTGTATAAGAACTAACCACTGCAGCCACTACTAAAGAAAACCTCTCTCTGCCCCAGTACTCACAAACTAGGTACAGATTCTCAGAGAGAGGTAGAACTATTTGAGGCGCTCTCCCAAACTTAGTACCATTTAAAAATAAAAACCAACAAACATGAAAAACAAAAACAAAACCCCCTTTTAGTTTGTGTATAAGTGCTTTTCAGGCGCACGTGTGTGGATGTGTCTCATGCCCAGAGGCCAGAAGGTGGCATCTGATACCCTGGAACTGGAGTTCCAGAACAGGCGGTTGTGAGTCAACATGTTAGTTTTGCATACACACCCTAGCTCTTCTGCAAGAGCAACAGTGCTCTTAACTGGTGAGCCATCTTCCCAGCCATCTTACTGCTGTTTTCTAAATAAAAAATATTCAAAATATTTGTAATATCAGTATATTGTCCTGTAAAGTTATAAATAAATAGCCTTGAAAGTGGTATATACCTACTTGTTTCTTCTTCCTATGAGAACTCAAATCAATTTTTTCTTGCCCTAAGAACTAACCTTTGTATTTTATAAATTTATGTGAATATTCATATATTTGATATCCTGGCCAAAATAGAAAGTGACCGTAAATGAGCTTCACTAAATTACGTAAAAAATAGTCAGTTTGTTTTATTTTCTCATTAATAAGCAAAACAAGCCCACTGACTTAATTCACAATAAAATCGACAAGTGGACAAGATGGCCCAGTGGATACGGGACTTACTGTCAAGCTTGATGACCTGAACTTAACCCCCAGGATCTAGATGGTAAAGAGAACCCACTTGCACACACTGTCCTCTGGTTTCCACTTTTGTACTTCTGCATGTGCAAGCGTGTCCGTGGAAACACACACACACACACACACACACACACACACACACACACACAAGGACAGACATGATACAAAGTTATCGAAAATATCAAAGTGACGCTGCTCCTCTAGTGAACTGTTTAGATGGTAAATATAGTGATGGAAAAACCACAAGGCACAATTTACAGAATTTAATTTTAGCACTTTATAATCAATTATGTATGATGAGTAGGGAAATGATGCTAAGATGAGATTTACTATATGGCTATGGCTTGCTTTGAGACAAGGTTTCACTATGTATCCCTGCTGTCATCAAACTCAGAGGTCCACCTACAAAACATGTTTACCATTCCCAGCTGGCTATTTTTTATATGGATTGTATTTTTAAATTAGATTGGTTGATTTTACTATTTTTATGTGTATTGTGCCTGGTGCTGCAGAGGTCAGGAGGGCACTGGACTCCCTGAAACTGGAGATACAGATAGTTGTGAGCTGCCATAGAGGTGCTGGGACTCAAATTTTGTTCTTTTCAATAGCAACAAGTGCTCTTTAGCTGCTAAAGAGCACTAGCTCCTCAATACCAAGTTGTTTTAGAAGTAGGGTTTTTTAAATGTTTGCATCTGTATGCAAATGTATGTTTGTATGTGTATGCATGTGTGCGGGTACATGTGCATATGAGGTTACATGAAAGTTTCTTCAGGAAGTGTTATCCTTGGAAAGACAGTGTCTGTCATTGTCTTGAATTTCACCAAATTAGGCTAGACTGACTATCCAGAGGGATCTTCCCAAACTTTGATTTCAAAAGCACATCATAACTGTCATTCCTACATGGGCTTTGGGCATTAAACTCAGATTCTGCTTGTATGGTAAATGTGCCTTCCCCATCATGATAGAATATTTTTTTAAAGTCAAGTTGGAAAGCCAAAGGATAAATGAAACATAACTCACGTTTGCACAGTTAGCTCAGTATCAAATGTCAGAGTGGTTCCAGTGTTAACAAGAAACACATATAACTTCATGGTGATCTTTCTGGGATCTGATACCTCACCCTCCAATGTAGTTCCTAAGTGAAAAAACAAAGGGAATCATTCAAGAATAAGCTGATCACTATGACAAACAGTCTTATGACAAGGAAAATGTGTGTTGATTTTAAGATAGCTAAATTGGACCAGGCAGACAAATCATGTTTTGTTTCGTTTGATTTTGAATGAAACCAGTGAAAAGCATAACAGTTCTACACTAGATAGCTTTTGTGCAGGAAAAAAAAGGTCTACCACTAGAAAAATAATGTGTATATTCTTTTCTTGTTTTCTACACTCTGCATAAAAACTGAGGGAAGTGGGGACTGGAGGTGTAACTCATCAAAATAACTGATTTGCATGCAATACACAAAAGGTTCTAGATTTAATGCTCAGAGGATTAAACAACATAAAGCAATGTAAATGTGCGTATTGTGGGGAGAGGCAGTTACATACTTGTAAAACCAGAACTCAGGAAGCTGAGGTAGGAAGATGGCTTGGAGTTCAAAGCCAGCCTGGGCTATGTATTAATTGAGTTCCAGGCCAGCCAAAGAAGCAGTGACTTTGATCTCAAAACAAACTCCACAGACACTGCTTCTTGTTTCAGAGAGCAAATAAAAATACAATTGGCCATTATCAGAATGAGATGATGGCTCAGCAGGTGAAAGTATTTGCTGCTTAATCAAGAGGATATGTGTTCAAATTCCAAGGACCCATGTACACAGTAGAGGAGGTCACAGGCAAGCTGATCATCCAAACACTGTGAAAGGAAAACACCGGTCCCCAACCTAGCTCCAGGGTTAGGAAAGAATTTTGTCTCAAGAATATAAGGTAGGGGGAGAGAGAGAGAGAGAGAGAGAGAGAGAGATAGAGAGAGAAAGAGAGAGAGAGAGAGAGCAAGAAAAGTGACATTCAACTCTTCCCTCCATTACAGAATACATATATACACCATGAACTATGTGCACACCCCCTCACCAGATACAGAAAACAGCCATTAATTTCATGATAAAAAAAAATACATACACGGTCCTCCTAATTGGTTGCTGCTTAATCTGTAGTCTGTCTCTGTAATGAGCTAAACCACTCCACAAAAACCCTTAACTTTTTTCCTACCCCAACCCCAAAAGCCAGCAGCCAGAGGCTGGACAGACTGCCCAGTGGTTAAGAACATTGCAGCAGGGCTGGAGAGATGGCTCAGCTGTTAAGAGCACTGATCTTAGTTCCAGAAGATCCAATATTCTCTTCTAGCCCATGAATGCACCAGAACATTGTACAAAACATGGTGCCAGACATACATGCAGGCAAACACTTATACACAGAAATAAAAATAAACATGTCCTTTAAAACATAACAAAGGGGCTGGAGAGATGGCTCAGTGGTTAAGAGCTCTGACTGCTCTTCAGAGGTCCTGAGTTCAATTCCCAGCAACCACATGGTGGCTCACAACCATCTGTAATAGGATCTGATGCCCTCTTCTGGTGTGTCTAAAGACACCTACAGTGTACTCACATACATGAAATAAACAACCCCCCAAAAAAAGTCACTTGTGAACATTTCATAGTCAACAAAGTACCACAACTGAACTGACTTTAAGACCTTCGTTATTTTTTTCCTTCCTTCATTATTTTATTTTATTTGTTTCTAACAAGCAGGAGGTAGAAATCCTATAGACAAAGGAAATTGATAAAATTAACCTCTCAGATCAGCATCGTTTATGTTCTTCCTTTCTGAGTCATAATAAAATTTTCATGTAAGAAAAGGTAAATAAAGGATTTAAAAATATGATGTCAATGGATAAAAACACTGGTACGGAGGTTTAAGTGTGACTCACCGCCAGGTACTGTGAAGAGAACTACTGCTTTTCTTAGAAGATTCCAAGTGTCTTACATGTGCTTGCTTGATGTTGGCAACTGAGTGGCATTACTGGTGAAACTCAGAGAACTGAAAGAGAAATTTCAAAGTCATTATAGAGAAACAATTCAATGTCAAAATAACATATTAATCATTATTTTCCTTTAAAACTGCCATCTATAATAACAACTCTCTACCTGGACCAATTGTTCTGCCTGCATATTTACTGAATCCACACCTACAACTACGATGCAGACCTATAATGCTCCACTAAAGACAAACGTCACCAAATTATCACGAATGCTTCATAGCCTGCAGTGCTAATAATACCTAACAATGTATTCCCCTTCAAGGCTACATGGTATATTTATTAATTAGCCTCCAGAGTTTAATCTCACAGAATACATTCAGTTCTTATATTCAGAATTATTTCTAAAAGACTAACTTTGAAATAAAATTGCTACATCAAAACACTCAATTTGGGGCTGGAGAGATGGCTCAGTGGTTAAGAACACTGACTGCTCTTCCAGAGTCCTGAGTTCAATTCCAAGCAACCACATGGTGACTCACAACCATCTGGAATGGGATCAGATGCCCTCTTCTGGTGTGTCTGAAGTCAGCAACAGTGTACTTATATACATAAAATAAATCTTAAAATTTTTTTTGTTGGTTCGTTGATATTTCTCAATAGTCTCATTATTCAATCCAAACTGGCTTTAAACTTGCCTTACACTCCTAGTGCTGGGATTACAATGACGCATTACTATTCAAGTATTTTAGTTACTAGAGTATATTACAAATTTGCTGCTTTTACCAACCCATATTCCTCAGGCCATATATCCAATTTACACTATTACTCTACCCTTCCCTGTAATAATTCACATCTTTATATTCCCTGCCATCTTTACTGCCAGTAAGTTTGATACTTACTCAGATTCCCCTACCATGGTGGTTTCAAGAGGTATGGCCCCTATAGTCTCTTGTGTCTGAAAGCTTGGCTCCTAGGGATTGGCACTATTGGGAGGCGTGGCCTTGTTGGAGTAGGTGTGGTTTAGTTGGAGTTAAGTGTGTCACTCTGGTGGGGTGGGCTTAGAGGTCTCCTATGCTCAAGCTATGCTCAGTCTCCTGCTGTTTACAGATTAAGATGTAGAAATCTGGGCTCCAAATATGTCTGCCTGCAAGCTTCCATGCTCCCTGTCACAATAATAATGGCCCAATTCTCTTCATGAAACTATAAGCCAGTCCCAATTAAATATTTTCCTTTACAAAAGTTGCCTTGGAGAAAGAAAAATTAAGCTCTTACCTTTCTTACATGAAATATGCTTCAAGATAACCCACTAGTCGATAGATAACACACAGAACACTTAGAGGGAAGAACACCCACAATGGTGCAGAAAAAATACTATGAAACATAATTCATAGTATACTCCAATGATTTAGCTGGATACTACCGCTTCCTGTCTACCTCCCAAAATTAAGATTTTTATACCTATCAGCAATAGAGTAAATGCAGAATAGATAAAAACTAGTCATTGTATGAAAGCACTCAACTAAATACAGGATGATGATCATTTCCTAGGACTTCATAGTTCTGCAACAAATTGTTTCCAAAATAAAAGAAGCTTTTAATAAGTTAAAATAAATTTAAAAATAATAATTGCACATATAGACCTGTTTAGTGAATCAATCTTTTAGTTTGATTCCCAGCACAAACCCCCATCCATCATCCAAAAGTTTTCTTAAGTTTTTTTATATGACTTGAGGCTGGAGAGGTTGGGATAGGGTTAAGAATTCCTACTGCAGTTATTTGGTGTGAGGAGAATGAGGGTGCAAATTCAAGAGAGAGCATCTGAGTCAAGCTGCCAATCTTGGAATTCACAGTAGTCATCCTGAATGACTCCTCAAAGCTGCCACTCACTAGATGAAAGCACAGGCTTCCATATCTTAGCTCAGGGATATTCTCAACATATCCTTAGTACTCTCTAGACTTTAACTCAAGCAAATGCCTGACACTTACACACACCCTACCTCATATTTTACACGAGTGAGTGAGTGAGAGTGTGTGTGTGTGCGCGCGCGCGTGCGTGCGTGCGTGCGCGAGCGCGCTAGAGCCTAATCTTTCAGATGGCCCTAACAGTGGAGTTTATTTATTTTCTTAGTGATTGACATTTACAGGACTTTAGAGGCTATGTTTATCCTTGTCATTGCATTCTTAGACTCTAATATAGTGCCTGATGTCTTTAGTGGGTAATCTTAGTTAGGTTGGTTGTGTTCTAATGAAAACAAATGGTAAAAAGAGAAAACAAGTAACAAAAGAGGGTTAGCAGAACTAAATTGTGTTGAAAAATAAACTGAATGTTGAATAGAACCCCAACAAGTGAGGATACTTTGTAAACAGTAGTAAATCATTTTAGTCATATTTAACATTCTTAATAAAAGTATCAATGTATCATAAATAATAGCCTTTCTAGAAAACCACTGGTATTTGTTAGTGTAAACAGAAAATTTATAAATTCAGACTTCCCTAAGTTTAGTAATAATAGTAGAAAAACATCACATTTTTTCCTTTAACACTGCATCAGTAGAAATACCAGGTTTAATAAGCACAAAGTCAAGAAAATAAAGAATATTAGATATTGAATGTCTATGGCACGGTCCTTGAAACGTACTAGCAGGAGGGAACTGCTGAGCCACAAATACCCATGCAGGACAATAAAGATCCTTCTTAAGGATATCATAGCCAAGCATGGTGTATTTTCCGTTAATCTCTAAAAGTTCAAAGCTACCCTGGTCTACATAGTGAGTTCCAGGACAGCCAGAAATACATAAAAACCCTGTCTTAACCACTCCCAGTAAAAAAGAAATTATTTTCTAATGTGTTTAAAATATATTAAAAATACATTATCATTACTAATAAATGTGTAAATATTGTGGGAAAACATGGGATAGTTAAAGAACACACAGAACATAAGCACAGCTAAGTGTGATAAATAAAGCAGAACTGCTGGACATTCTTGGTCCTCTGCTGTCCCCAATAAATAAACAAATAACATAATCATAGATGGATAGAGAAAATGTTCAGGGCAGAGTTTAGAGAAAAAAAATGATACTGTTAAGTATTGGATTAGCAAGTCTTTCAAAACAGTAAGCTTCTATGGAAACATTATTTTCTAGTTATATTTTTTTGTTGTTTGAGACAGGGTCTGATTTGAACTTGTGACCTCTCCCTGTGCCAGCCTGAGGAGTATGGAATTAGACATGTGCCATTATGCCTGTTACCTCCCTGGTTGAAATATGCCCCCAGCTAACATAAAACCTGACTGCTAAATGAAAAACGTAATAGATCTTGTTCAAATCCCTCTACCCCTAGTTCTAGGCTGGACAATGAGAAAAGTATTCTGACTTCTAGCTTTCTTCTCAAAAGCAGGTAACATATTCCTTGTGTCAACACCTAACCAACCTATGAGGTATTTAAGATTCTTCTCATTCTTAGGTAGTATCCAGCTTTCTAGTTTTAACATTATAAAGCAGAAACAAAGAAAATGAGAATTGTTTTGGTTGGTTAGTGGACACCCTACTCAAGTCTGCAAAATAAAGTCTATGTCCCCAAGCCAGCTAAGAGAAGCAGACAGAGCTGCGATTACCTGACTGAAGGGATGGACCGTCTTTGCCTTTAAACCCTAAACGTTGGGGAGACAAGCTCTATGGCAGTAACACTGAGGGTCCTGGAAATATACTCATCCTGCCACAGACCAAGATGACCCAAGATAACCCAGCTCCTGTCACACTTTCTTCCATCACAGGACCTCTTCCTAAAGAGCCATTTCCACAGACACCCCACCCCCCACACGCGCACGCCTTGCTGCTCAGCCTACCAACTCTTTATCAAGTATTTCTGGGCTGTGTGTAGTGCAGTGAACTTAACCTAACCTGTTCCAGGCCCTGAGCTAACTCATCAGAACCAAACATGTAAGGTGTCCCTAACTTGCTACTTCAATCCTGGATCTTAATGTTTAGGTGGTCATGACACTGCTTTTCAGAGCACCACAGTTATACCTGATAAAGGTTTTCATTTCCCCTCAACAGTTTAGACTAAACACATTAATTATGGGTAATCTAAACTTCTGTGCAAACAAGATAGAAATTTGTCATCTTTAACTGACATACATTTCGTAGGCTGGAAGTGAAACTTATTAGTGGAATACTTGTCTAGCATGTACATGGCCCTTGCTTGCTTCAATCCTTAGTTCCACTGTGTGTGTGTACACATAGATACACACACACAAATATACATATATATTTGTTAGGTTTATATTATACATAAATAAGAGTAATTTAATACTCTCTTATTAAAACAAATATCCTAAGTTGTTTCCTTAAAAAATATTTATTTTATTTATGAGTACACTGTCATTCTCCTCAGACACACCAGAAAAGGGCATCAATTCTGTGTAATCTAAGTCAAACGTTCTAAGTTCACCAAAATGTTTCTTCTTCAGCTAGTTGGTGAAGTAAATAGGTTTTTTATGAGGGCTGAGAAGAAGGAAACTCCCCTATCAATACACACCTGTTAAATTTCCAGTTACTTTTAAAAATTAACTTTCCAATTCTCAATATGATAGGAATGCTAATAATGTCCCTAATAATAGCAATCACAGAAAGAAGTTACAGCAAAAGGTATTTTGTACAATGCCAACATCACAGTAACTGCTCCAAAAATGTTAGAGGCAAAAATTAACTGGCCTAACATAAAATACTCAGCCCAAAGCATCCCCCGAGTTAGCAGGCAACTGCACTTAGTATACTAAGAGTCTCTATAGCATGCAGTGCAGAGTAGTAAAGATAACTGAAAATCAGGTACGGCTCAGTGTCTAGCACTGCAAAAATCACGTTTTACACCCACGTGGCTTGTTCTCGGTAACTTCTTTATTTTCAATATTTTTCCAGACATTACATTAAAAGAGAATCTAGTTGGCTTGCTATCCCTGATCCCATATCCAACGCAATTTTGTCTTTATGTCCCACCCACCGTTCACTCTGTGCACCTAGCATGTAGCACTATATATCTGAGCTGACAACACTACAAGCAGAAGACCACCACTACAACAAGACTGGGTCCTCCTTGTGTGCCACACTACTGCAAACCACAAAGCTTCTTGAATCTACTCTAGCACACACCTTTGGGTGGGTCCCCAGCAGCACTCACTGTGGCATCATGAGGCCTATGGCATTCAAACTGATGCAGAGGAATAAGCCCTGCTTCTTTACTCCGGTCACTCTATGCTTCTGCTTTATAGCCAACAACTCACCAACATTCTCTGTAAACAATAGTCTGTTTCATAGCCACTGACAGGCCAAGCTTGAGAATCTAATAGTCATATCCAGAGCCCAGCATAAATGCCCTGCTACACTTTAACTGCTGCCAAGTATCTTACATTACCCAAATTGAAGAGCAAATGATAGCAGATTTTTTTTTTGCTTGTTTGTTTCAAACACAGTCTTACCATGCAGCACAGGCTAGCCTCAAACTTGAAACCATTCTGTTTCCATCTTGCAAGTGGTAGGATAGCAGGTGTATGCCACCATTTATTTATGTGTGTGAGCACACTGTAGCTGTCTTCAGACACACCAGAAGAGGGCATCAGATCTCATTACAGATGGTTGTGAGCTGTCATGTGGTTGCTGGGAATTGAACTCAGTGCTCTAACCACTGAGCCATCTCTCCAGCCCCTGCCATTCTTTAAATAGTAACTAACAAACATAATGAACAATCAGTAGTGTCTGAGGAAAATATGATGTTTGCCAACTATGAAATGAAAGAGTGGTCTCAAAGAGAGTTCATAGGGAACTATCTTGCCAAAATAAGAAGATCTGGAGTTTCCCTTTCCTTGTGAGTCTGTGTAAAGTGGACATGGTAGCAGGTAAGTAATTTAAGTATCCAAGAAGCAGGTATGGCTGAAAATTTGTTCCAGATCATTTAGAACCACACAGCCAGTTCCAAGCTAGCAAAATAACAATTTCAAAATAAAATATAAGAACATTCTTTAAAATGTCATGTATCAGTATAGAGATGGTTCAGCAGTGTAGAGCACTGACTGTTCTTACAGAAGACCTGTGTTTGATTTCCAGTATCCACACTGAGACTCGTAAAAATCTGTAACCCCAGTTCCAGGATTCAATCCCTCTCCCAGCCTCCAATGGGACCAGGTACCCGTGCGGAAGGTGCACACACACGCAGGCAAAACACCCTACATAATACGAAAAAGACAGTGAGCTAAGCGCATGCGTAGCTAGTCTTGGCTTGTTTATTAGTTGTTAGCAAGCTGCCCAGTTTTCCGAATCTGTCTTTTTGCAAGTCAAGCACTACATGAGATCACTCATCCCATGTTCTATGCATAAAACCAAGCTCTTACGTAGTCACACAACTAATTTTAAAAAAAGTTTATTTCTTAAAAGAAAGGTTGTATCTTTAAAATACATATAAAATGACTAAATATCAAGAAAGGAGGTATGCAGGCTGGAGAGATGGCTCAGTGGTTAGAGCACTGACTGCTCTTCCAGAGGTCCTGAGTTCAATTCCAGCAATCACATGGTGGCTCACAACCATCTGTAATGGGATCTGATGCCCTCTTCTGGTGTCTGAAGACAGCTACAGTGTACTCACATGCATGTGTGTGTGTGTGTGTGTGTGTGTGTGTGTGTGTGTGTGTGTATGGGGGGGTGGGAGGGAGGAAGGAAGTAAATAGGTATGCAAATGCTATTCTAAGAAGGAAAAGACAAGAATCCCACACAAAGCTGGCATGATGTTTAGAAATGGCAACCTTCGACCCCGAGCTTATACCCAAGCATGTGAAGCTCTGGAGCCACGCCTGGCTGCTGCCACGCTCTCTTTTACGGCCCCGCCCCTCAAACTGTGAGCCCACAAACCAGAAACCTGCATACAGAAAACCAACTCCAACAGAAACCAAGTTTATCCTCACTGAACACATTATCAAAACTTAACTTTACATAACTAACTCCTAGAACAACTCTAGGCTAGCAAGATAGCTCAGAAGGTGAATGCACCAGAGGACACTATCCTCTGACCTCAACACACACGCAGACAAAATTAAGAGTTTTATCAACTTAAAACTCTGAGATTGCTCATTATTCATTTATTTATATAGTCATTATACATTTGCCCCTGATTTATGTAAAAACCCTTAATTCCACAAGCTGCTTCTATGAACTAAACTTGTTTATTGCACTTAATTTTCAGAACTAGCATTTAAAAGTCTTTTTATTTTTTAATTCTTGGGAAATGATCCCATGGATACCCAAATCTCAATAGCAAGTCCTGTATCTAAATAGTGTACCTAATGGTGTAAGGCTCACCTGACACAAAGCATACGTGTTTTAATCTACTAGAGGTCCATGTAAACAGTTGCTAGACTGAACTGCTAAGGGAACTGGAAGACTGAGTGTACTGTGTGCCTGCTTGCCTACCACACTGTATCTCTGGTTCTAAGCTCTCAGTACTCTAGCCTGAGCTAAGAGTTCAAGTACGTACCATCGTGCCTGCTCGTGTTTGACAGTAACATATCTTTATGTGTACAGGTGCTTTGCCTGCATTTTTTGTGAGCACATCACAGGCATGCCAGGTGCCTTCAGAGGGCAGAAGCTGTGTCAGATCCCCTTGAATTGGAGTCACAGATGTCTCTGAGCCTTCGTGTGGGTGCTTGGAATCACCTGAGTATCTTCTAGAAATGGTACAGTGCTCTTTACTAATGAGCCATCTCTTTGGCACTCCAACTCCCAACTCCTAGTATTTATTAACCACCTCCCTAAGTATTGTCATTAGGTTCTAGTCAATACGTCAAAATTATTAATACATATTTCACTGAGAAAATGCTAGAGAGAAATATCAAAACATGTCAGTCATGCTCAAACCTAGTGAAAAGGATACACTATTTTAGAATTTCAACTGCAGGAGAGAAAAATTTTCTCAAATGATAGCATTAGGATTACGTAGCACCTGTGTGACCCCAGCACTCAGGAGTCTAAACAAGTATGAGCTTGAACTATGCAGCCAAACTGTATCTCAAATAAATACATACATACATACATACATACATACTACCTGGATGTACATACTAAACTTAAAAATAAAAACTATGACGGTTACAAGACACCATTTTTAGCATTCAGATTACACTAATAATTAAATGTTACAATGGTAACAAAAAATGTGCACTGGCTCTTTTCCTTGTTTTTTTTTCCTTCACCTTTCTTTTTTGTCTTGAGACAGAAAAGAGTCATTCTCAAGTAGTCCAAGTAGCCTGAAATTTCTTAGGTGCAAGCCAACTTTGAACCCCTAATCCTCCTGTCTTTGCAGTCTGTACCATCCACCACACCTAGCTCCACTGGCAGGAATATAAATTGGTATAACTCTTAGAGAGACTTATTAATCTGTGCTGTGTACTAAAAATGCACAAACTAAAAACTACTTGTCTGGTTTTAGACAGAACCTCAGGGTAGTCTCAAATTCAAATTCAATTCGGACCCTCCTGACTTTACGTCCTAAGGGTGGTATTAACTGTATGCAACTAAATACACTTGGTTTTGGGGGAGTGGGGGTTGTTTGCTTGCTGTTTTGAAACAGGGTCTCTATGTAGCCCTAGCAGTCCTGAAATTCACTATGAGGACCATATGTTGCTCTGCTCCACCTTGTCTTCCCCTAAATGGTCACTCATATTTATTTCCTCTAATTTTTATCTTCAGGGAGACAGAAGAATAAGAAAAGAGACTCAGAAAACCTATATTCAAGCCCTACCCTACCATGTGACCTTGACTGGGTTCACCTACCAGTTCTTTCACTCAATAAGAAAAAAAATCTATTTCCCAAGAAATAATCTTCATATGCAGAATTATACAAACTCTTCCACATATGCATGAAAACACTATCGGTTAATGTCATTATCAATTCAGACCCGTCTCCTACTCAGATAGTGCTGGCTGATACAAAATCTTTCCAATTACAAATTGCACTGTTACACATGGCCAAATTTATTTTTTCTTTCCTTGTTTTGGGGATTGAGTCCAGTGTATGCTCACTGGTAGAGATGGTTGTGCATGTCGAGAATTGTAGAGCACAAAGAAATCTCTGGGTACACTCCCAAACACTGTAAGCCAGGTGTGGTGATGCATACCCAGTAATCACAACACTTGGGAACTGGAGACAGGACGATCATAGCTTCACGGTTATTCTCACCTACACAGTAAATTTAAGGACAAGCTGAGCTACATGAAACTCTGTCAAAACTAACAAACAAACAAACCAAGACCACATAAACTGCTGAGCTACACATCCGTACCCAAAAGGTCCAGTTTCAGTTTGATGCTTTTCCTTTACATCTTTCCCTTCATTTTACTGCACACAAAACTATCGTTCCCCTGGTATCCAAACTCATTTCTGTTTAAATTCTGTCTTTTCTTTTAGAATGGAACTCCTAATCTTCCATGGCAGAACCTTTAGGCTGCGTATTCTGTTTAACTTTCTATTTCACTCCTTCAACACTCCTACCAGCTGGCTTCAAATTCTTCTTCTCATTGTCTTTCCGGCCTTCTCTGAAAGTTACCTTTCATGTGCTATGTTTTTAGCTAAGCACTGCTTTCTTCAAGGCAAGTTTTTCCTCCTTCTCTTGAAGCCACTCTGCAAAATAAGTGAAAAGGCAATTCCAGAGAGTGACAACCTACATGATCCCATTTACTTTTTAGTTGGCAACTCCACTATGTATGTGAGCTTGACAATTCTGACACATAATTAACCTAGAAAGTAATGTTTGGAACAAGATTTATCACTATTTATATTCTATCTACTCCACTGGGACTCAGTAACTTTAGCATCTCAGTTTATGATCTACAAACTGAAAATGATGCATTTACGAAGTTGGTAAGGAGCAATAATGTACATTAGAATCCTTTACAGTACCCAGGAGTGTGTTAAAAACAATCACTAAAAGTGGTGGGTATTAAGCTTCAATGTTTCATAATTCACCCCAGTTTCTTTTTCCAGAAGTATCATCAAAGGATTCCACACATGAAGAAAAACTAATCCAACACTGCATTTTCAGGCCAGGTAAAAATCCGTCCTCCAATCTGCTTATTTGAATTTTAAAGTCCAGGTTTGGTCCTAACATTATCTCTGAGCTGCATGTGTGATCGGTGGCTATAATGATGGAGGAAGAGCTGGACAGATGGTTAGCAGCTAAGAGCACTTGTTCTTTCAAAGTGCCCAGCATCCGTATGGCAACTCCTAACTACAACTCCAATGCCAGGGTATCCAATGCCATATAAAGTAACCTACAACAAAAAAATTAAATTAAAAATGATCTCATCATACTTATATGGAATATATGGGTTATGTTTGACATCCATGTCTATATGAAATAACCAGAATCATCTCAGAAGAAAAATTCATCTTGCTTTGTCAGGTGTGGTAATACACACCTGCACACCTTTTACTCCTTGCCCTGAGGAGGCACGGCTAGTAGAATTCCAGAGATGGAGGCCAGCCTGGTCTACATAACAAGTTCCAAGCCAGGTAAAGCTTCATAGTGAGAATTTGTTTCAAAATTAATTTAACTTGTCTAGTCAACTTTTCAACGGAGGTAATTCAAATTTTGTTCTTGAGAAAGTACCACTGTGATAATAAGGCCCACCACTCCAGCCTTGCCACTAGTGTTCTAAAATACTAAAACCTCAGAATTAGCTTTCTTACATTTCAAGGTTTTCAAGATTTTCTAAACTAAACACCCACTAGACTCCCAATACTGAGGGTTGGGGAGGGGAGATGAAATTGAGGGAGATCTAAATATGCCAGGCATGGTACTAGGTGTTAGGAATATAAATTCTTTCAAGTTGCTTTCAAGTTTAATAGAGCACAAGATCTAGATGTTACTACTAAAAAAAACAAACAAACAAAAAAAAAAACTAACAACCTCATGGAGAACAGCCATTTGAAATAATTTTATCTCTTTCCAATTCTGCAAACTGCAATTCTTAGCAGTTCTACCTGAGTGATGACTGGTTTCTGCATCAGTGAAAATAACATTCACCACAAAAGCCATATATGGGTGGCACAGACCAAGAACTGGGTGTCAGCCTCTGCAAATCAGATGCACCACGTATACCACCAGCAGGAGAAAACAGAGTAGGACAGGCATCTTCCCCACACTACAAAGAAACCCTGTCTCAGAAAGGTTGGTACCTAAGTGTGTGCCTTCTTTGTCACTAGATAAGCATGCTCACGGAAGCATTACACGGAGATAACTAATAACATGCTTGTGACCAGAGAGAGCAGAAATACTCTTCAATCAAAACTGAAATTCACTAAGTGTAGGCACATGCATATACACAATAATCTGGTTTTATAAAAGTGAGGGGGACTGGAGAGATGGCTCAGTGGTTAGAGCACTGACTGCTCTTCCAGAGGTCCTGAGTTCAGTTCCCAGCAACCACATGGTGGCTCACAACCATCTGTAATGAGATCTGATGCCCTCTTCTGGTGTGTCAGAAGACAGCAACAGTGCACTCATATAAACATAATAAAATCTTTAAAAATATAAAAAATAAAAGGAAAATAAAAATGAGGTCAGCCAGGGCGAGGTAGTTAATAAGTGTCTGTCTAGAGACTATCTCTCTCCTTCCTTCTATAGACAATAAACAAACAAACAAATAAATGTGTGAACATGAATGCAGGGACTTAAAGAGACCAAAAGATGGTGCTGGATCTCCTAGAGCTAGAGTTACAGCAGGTCGTGAGCAATCTTATGTGGGTGCTGAAAGTGAACTGGGGTCGTCTTGGAGGAGTGAGTGCTCTTAACTGCTGATACATTTCCAACCCCCGAATATTTAAAGATTGCATTTATTTTGAGTGCATGCCACAGGACATGAGAAGATTAAAGAACAAGTAATGATATTCAGTTTTATCTCCACCACGTTGTCATGCATACTAGTGTGTACCTTACTTGGACTGCATACTGTGGAAATTATTCGACATTAGGGCATTAACATATTACTCATTCTGGCATCATATCTAATTCATCAAAACTGTATAAAATCCATGACTTTAGAACATTTTAGTTGTATATTTAACTTTACACTGTATACTAAAACCCAATTTACCTATATAATACTGAATTAGCTTTTACTCTACCAAACCTAGTCTATAAACATAAGCAATATCGAAAAAGCACCCTCAAATGTCATTTGCTGCTAAAGTCACCAAAGGCCATGCAAAGAGCAGAACAGTAATGAATTATAATCTGAACACATATTCTGCAGCAGTTACTGACCAATTTTTGTTTATGGATAGTGAAGGAAAAACTGATGTCAACAGTCTCAAATTAGTAACAAGATGAAAACAGATCACTACTACATTCATGTTTTCATAATTATAAGTCTATAATATGAGAATTTAATGCAGCAAAATCTAATCTGGGGACACTATGAGAAAGCTGAAACTACTCACAAAAGGCTGCTTGTGGGCATTCAAGTTCTGCTCACACTTGCAGACTCGCTAGACTCGACTTCACAGAAGGGTGAAAGGAGAAGCAATGCTCTCAGGACCTTTGATGATGACTAGCTTTATAATAAGCAAACCAGGTTTCCTAGGTCCATCATACAGAAAGAACACTAGAGAACTGTGCTAAGCAATATGTTTTTAATCTAAAAAGCACGTTGTTTAACCTAACACCCCAAATCTCCTTCTCTAACCATTTTTCTAAGCCAGCTGTCGATATTTGTCATTTTGCCTTCTTTAAAACACACAATGGCCTTAAAATACACTGAGAGATGGCTCAGTGGTTAGAGCACTGACTGCTCTTCCAGAGGTCCTGAGTTCAAATCCCAGCAACCATATGGTGGCTCACAGCCATCTGTAATGAGACATCTGATGCCCACTTCTGGTGTGTCTGAAGACAGCTACTTTGTAATAATAATAAATAAATACATCTTGTCTAAAAAGAGAAAGAAATGTGTGTTCCTCTAGTTCACTGTTAGCAAACTCTGTAGGATCAATCAACAATTTGAGGAACAAATTTAGGTCCAACTGTTGCTGGATCTATTGACACGGAACGCTGTGCCTTTACACATGCAGGATCCATGAAGCACATTTTTATTTTTCTGTTTAACTATGTCATAAAACTCGGATGCCTCTTCCTAGACTGCCCTTTGGACATTCCATCTTCAGTAACCTTCTTCATGGAGTACGCCTTCAGAGTCTTCCAATGGTTTCTATCTCTCCTCCTCATTCCTAAGGCCCTTTTGTCAAGTACCCACAGCTTCTCTAGTAAGACACCTTATCCAAAGTTCCAAAGCCACCCTCCACTACAGAGGCACACACTTAACCTTCCTGGCTTGCTTAAATATCCACTTATGTTCTCATTTTTCTTCTGAATGATAAATTTGGGTTTGATGCTGAATACTTACCAAAACTTATCAAAACTGAGATGTGTCAGGCACGACAGGTCTTAACAAAAGGGGGCCAGGAACTGAAGGCCAACATGAGTATACAACAAGCACCTCTAAATGAAGCTCTCCTAATCAAGGAGCTGCACCTCTAAACAAGCTGTCTTAATCAGACAGTCTTGGAGACATTCTTTTCCTCAGGTCTAACAGGGCTCAGGGATGCAACACTTTACAGAGCATGCTGGAAGCTCTGGGTTTTATTCCAAGCAGCACACACTAACAAGGCAAGAAACAAAACAAATACAAAGAGAAATCAGTTCTCTTATCTTTTGTCCTTTGACTTTTCTAGAGCATTCTAACCCTGAAGTTGGCCAAAAAGAGCCAAAACAAAACAAAACCCTATTCTCTCCAGGCAGAGGACTGCTTCATTGTCTTCCCTACCAAATTCAAAACAAGACGTAAAAAATTCCCAAAACCCACTAACCAATCACAATAGATTGATCAATGCAAATGCTATGTAAAATGCCTGACACACCCGCGGCATAGCTATGTAAATACCATTTTTGTGATTTTTCTTTTCAAGACAAGTTCTCACTCAGTTACCCTAGACCACCTTATCTGTGTTACTGAAATAACCTAGAGCCATCTTCTGTCTCAGCTTACCGGAATGCTGAGATGAATATAGCAGCTATGTTCTAACCCTAGGCTAACACTGAAAACAGATATAAACGCTTAAAAAAAAAAAAGACAAAACTTAATTGGAAAGCGATGATTTGTGCCATATTTTGTAATAATACTAAATAAAATATTTCTCATATAGTAACAGCAGTTTACTTATAGATTCAGTAATCAAAAACAATGTATCACCTACTAAAATACAGTAACATTTGATTAAGTCCACAGGCAGGTCCATTTTTAGGCTCTTCTAAACTGCAAACCCTCAGGTAAGTAAGTCTCATCAATCCCTTACAGAAAATGGTTAGCAAACTGGACAATTTTTAACGCTCATAATAGACTTGTCAACATCCCTACCCAACTGAATGTCTAGCAGGGACTTTATCAATAAGTGAATGCACGAGTGTTCCGTGGCATCAGGCCTATACCACCAGTTCACAGAATGATCACACTTTAAAGACTCATGCCGGAAAGGACAGGATTACGAAACCATCAACAGTCACCAGAGCACATCCACCACTCGGTCGAGAAAGTACAGACAACCACGTTCGGAAGCTGTCATTTGTACCAAGTTTTGGAACCCGCATAAACACCCCCCACCCCAAACCCATCCGTGGGGCGAGCGAGGCTGAGTCATTCCAAGGAGTAACTTTACACCGAGGCTTGCACTCCGGGGTCGGGACAAAGGCATCACCTCTAGGTTCCTCCCCTCTGGGCACTCCGGCCCTGGCCCAAACCCTCTCCGGTTTCCCGAGCCCGACACTCCGGGGCGCCGAGCCCTGGAGGCAGAGGCCGCGCTTCAGGCCTCCGGTGAGCGAGCACCGACGCCCCGGCGCTCCCGCGAGCCTGTCATTCCTCAGCGGGCCTCGGGGTCCCCGTAGGGCTGGCGCGGCGACCCTCCGGAGCCGGTGCCGACGGACGCTCCAGCGATCCCGTTCCGTGCTGACCCGCCAGGCCAAGCCCGCCGCCAGACGGGAGCAGGGACTGCACTTACCCGGCAGCGCCTCCTCCGCCCGCGGCAGCAGCACAGCCGGCGGCCCCCCGCACCATCTTCTGCCGCCGCCCTGGCCTCGGCGGCGGCTACCAACCGCCCCTGCGGCGCCGCCAACCGACTCGACCGTCGGCGCCCGGCCGCCGAGCAGCCGGCGAGGCCCGGAGGTCCGGCGGGATGGGGAGTCGGGCGCAGCCGCTGCTCCGGCCCCTCGGCTCCGCGCGGGGACCCGACTCCGCGGGCCGGGGCTCGGGGAGCTTGGCAGGGCTGGGTCGCGGCCGCCGTGGGGTTTGTTATTGTCGACTCGGCCTTTCCGCCGCAGAGCACGCCGGGAAACAGCCAGCCGGGGGAGGGGCGGCCCAGGCGTCTGCGCAGATCCGGAAGTCGCTGGGCCGCCCTGACGGGTGCGGCTCGCCTAGCGAGCGCTGTCCCTGGCTGGGAGCTTGTCTGTCCTTCCCTGACCCTGGAAGGTATTTCGGTGCTTGCCGTGGACGGCCCCAAGGTGAGCGTGACCTTCTGGCCGCGGCAGACCGACCCAGCCAAACCTGGAGGAGCCCCAGCAGGGGAACCGGAGGCTGAAGTGAACACCGGCACAGCTCTGGGGCCCTCGTCCGCCGTCCCGAGGTCAGCCGACTGTCACCTGGGCCACTCATACCGCGACCGCCGGGTTGGCAGGCGACTCGGAAAGTATGCCTGGCATCTTTGCAAGGGTGGGGCGGTCCAAAGTCCGACCAGGTAAGTAAAGAGCACCTCCAAAAGAGAAGAACCGAAGCAAAGTGCACTGGACTGTAAGCCGCACGACCTTACAATACTGAGGTCGATAGTGGGTCCACAGCATCAAGAGGAGAGAAGAGACTGTCAGCTTGGGAGAATAATGCATTTGTATTCGGACTCAGGCAAGGACTTGAAGCTCCAAAACTTGAGTATTAAAATTTGAAGAGTAGATGTTACATGCAGACTAATCACCCATGTGACATAAATACGTATTAAATTACTATTTTCAGGAATATCTGAAAGAGGTAAAAGTTTGGGAATGGTCTCTCTAACCCAACAGTGAGTGGTCCCCGACAAAGTGAGACGAAGAGGTATTAAACTGATCGAGATCTGCAACTCTGTATTGTGATGCACACTGGAAAAGCATTAGCTGCGTTTCAGGGTTGTTTGGAGAGGACTTGTTGTTTGTCTCACTTTGTTTGTAACTTTGCACTTCTGCCATTTCCCAGAAAAATGTTGTCTTCATGATTTTTGATCACACTGTTAAGTATTTTTTTAGACTAGAATTGTACATTATACCAGCAAATAAAGCAAAGGGGGGGGGCAGCCAATTATTGTAAACCGGGAAAAGTAGTGAATTGGCAAGGCTAAAGACAAGAAGAACTGTTAGTACAGTAACACATATAAGCTATGCTATGTTGCAGTCTAGCTAGAAACTAAAAAACAAAGCTAGCCAGGGGGTGGTGATGTCAGCCCATACCTTTAACTTCTTCACTCAGAGGCCAAGGCCTGGTCTACAGGGTAAGCTCCAGGACAGCCAAGGCTACACAGAAAAAGGAAAATCGGGGCTGGTGAAATGGCTCAGAGGGTAAAGGTCATCCACTGACTACCAAAACTGACCACCTCAGTTTCATCCTAGGACTGACATGGGAGGGGAAAAAATCCTTGAAGTTCATACACACTAAAAAAGAGCTGTGTTTCCTCACAGTTGATCAGTGGCATTGGTCAAGAGAAATACAATCCAGTTTCAAATGTTAAAGCACCACGTATCTCATGATGTACTTGTCCCTGACGTCTTTGGAAAACTGTTACTATAAATGTCTGTTACTTTATACTCACAGTGTGGATGTTTAGAATTTATATTCATCTCAAATTACTTACTAAGACTAAAGTGAAAAAATGTTATGTGAATTCTGCTAAATAAACAAGTACACAGGAGATAAATGTTACTAATCATGCATATCTGCCAGTTTTCTGTCACAAGCTATTTTCCCTCATTCTCCACAATCAGCAAGAACAGACTCCTGCAACACTATGTAATAATCCAGTTTTATGTTTGGCTTCTGGGCTTCTCAGTGAAACTGCAAACAGATTTAAGGACCTTAATATTATCTTTCATAGAGAGTGCTGAAACATTTAAACTGACTAATGCAGGGGCCATTTTTGTTCCCCCTTCTTGTGTTATCTCTTTCCTGTTGCTTAGAAACCCCAGTCCTTTTACTGAAGTGTTTACCCAATTCTCAGTTAGAATACACTGTGGGTGCTGCAAAGAGTACTTTGTAACAGTATTCATTCTTGACCTCTACTAAATATTTTTTTTTAATATCTGTCAATGTTTCAGTGAACTTTCAGGGAAGGAGAATATGTAAGGGTGCTTTCTACCAAGAATAGCTGACTACACTCCGCGCGCTCTACGTACTTGCTCTGTTGGTGTTCAAGGATAGTAATGAATCTGAAGAACTAGTAATTAACTTTGTCGAATGCTGCAGAACATTCAAGAAAGTACATCACCCTTGATTTTCTAAAAGATTTGAATAAATAAAGACAAGACTCTTTTCAAATTTGAAAGGTAATATCCCTAAGATTATAAAATATTCCTATATTAATTATCTCAAAATTTACCAAAATGTCTAGAAGTAGAGCCAGTACTTTGTGGAATATTTTCAATGATAAATTAGCCAATCATGTATATAGAACTGACTCCAGATGTCAAGTGAGAATTGGGCTTTTAACTTACATACATTACAATATACATTTTTCAATTGAGACAGAGGTTATAGCTCAGTAATACAATGGGTGCTAGCAAGGCTTTGAATTTGGTCCCTGCCGCCTAAATTCATAAAACAGCTGGATGTAGTAATGCATACTTCTAATCTTAACACACACACTCTAATCTTCTCCCAGAGAGTCTTCCCTATATAACCAGACATTTTGCACCACACAATGCTGGCTGTGCACTCACTCTTACCCTCCCCATAAGTCTCCCTATGTATACTTTGGCTAGAATTGGCTCATTTCACTGGTGGAGAAATAACTTATCAATACTGACTTAAAAATGCCTCTGCAGGGCTGGAGAGATGGCTCGGCAGTTAAGAGCACTGACTGTTCTTCTAGAGGTCCTGAGTTCAAATCCCAGCAACCACATGGTGGCTCACAACCATCTGTAATGAGATCCGATCCTGCTTCTGATGTGTCTGAAGACAGCGAGAGTGTACTTATATATAATAAATAAATCTTTTTTTTTAAATAAATGCCTCTGCAGACACTCCAGTTCTCCCAAGAGGGACAGAAGAGCCAACCCCTTTCCTGATTAATAACACCAGCAAGTGACATATTATCTATACCTCGCAAAATCATAGAGCTACTGAAAACTGTATTTCAGAAAAAACATTAGAAGACATGGAATCAGACTACTGTAATTCACACGTTCCTGTCAATCTCTGGAATATCTGAATACAGATTAACTGCATGAGGAACCTAAAATCCTGCCAGTCATTCCCTATGCATATAAAACTTGACCCGTGGTAGCTTAAAAAATAAAATTCTAAAGATTTCTAAAAATATTTTATTTCTAAAACAATCTAAAATGATATAAATATGAGGTAGTGATGATTTTAGAAAATAAGCGTAATGGAACTTCTCTGCCCCCACTATGTGTTTTCTAGCCCTGGATGTTCTAGAACTCATCTGTGGACTGGCTGCCCTTGAACTCAGAGATCTGTCTGCCTCTGCCTTCTGAGTGCTGGGATTAGTCATGTGCCACTACCTCTTAAACTCTTAAAATACAAAGGGATTTTTTTTATTTGTACTTAATTCTATATCTTTTAAACTACATGTCTTTTGTAACTTATAATAAAATTGAGTTTTTTTTCTAGTTTCCTGAAATAATTCTGATTTTAGTAGCATTTGTTTTCAATCTTTCTTTTATCCTCAAATGGTTCTTTTTAGTCAGGTTGCACCTGTCCGTGTGCTAATGAGAGGACACCTTGAAGGAGTCAGTTCTCTCCTGCAAACATGGACTCCAGAAACTGAGCTCACGTCATAGGGCTCCACAAGCACATTTACTCCCCGGGCTCTCTTGACAAACCTCCCACATGTTCCTGTGGTGACTTCCTGTAAAAGGAATGTTGAACTGAATAGCTGCAAACCTGGGTTCTCAGTTTTACCTTGTTCCCACCCTCCAAACTTTAGTATCCTCAAATCCCTAGCCCCTTCCAATCCCAAATCCCCTCCACGTCTTCCCAAAATGCCTTGATTCATGAGGGAACTTTCTCACATTTCGGCCATGAGGTCTTCAGTCCTGACTAAACCCACTGTCGTGGCAGTCATTCTGCACGTTGTGTATCTGGAACTCGGGCTTTTTACATCTAGCTCGTTTCTGTCCCTCTGTAAAACCATTTGGTAAGTGCTGTGAATTTACCAGAGAAAAGCCAGAGCTTTGTTAAAGGTGTAGCGGACTCATTAGAGACATCCAATTGTGGAGAGCTGGGATAGTGCAACTTGAGAGCTAAATTATCTTGGGCTAACATCCTCTAAGGAGCTATCCAGTGCCTACCTCAGTATGACTTAACAGTCTTGTGACATATGTGGCGTGTTTTGTAATGTATTATTACCCCAGCAGATGGCTCACTTCCTTCAACCTAAAGTCAAAGAATGACATCAGATAACAAACATCTCAGTCCTATAGTGAAAACTGTTTTTACTGTACTACAATGCCAGTGTTTTCATCAATTTGAGAAAATACCTTGATTTGTGGCTTCCCCAGCTGTCCTAAAACTCCATATGTAGACTAGACTAGCTTCAAGCTCAAAGATCATCCTGCTTCTTCCTTAAGAGATTTGGGGTTAAAGGCGTTTGCTATCACTTCTAGCTTGACTTCCTTAAACAAAAACCTCACAAAACTATGACTGTCAGAACATGTTATTCAGGGTAAACTGACAACTGCTTTGTTTTTTAAGGTACGATATAGTACATGATTATGTATCCTTTGCAGATGTTTCCTTGTAATAATTGATGGTGGAACATAGCTCAGTGGTAGTGCATAAGGCACTGGGTTTGGTCCCAGTTTTATAAAATGGTATCAGATGCTGAAAATTAACAAGTGATATGGTTAGCTATAACTTTTTAGGCAGATATCAAAATGCAAATAGGGGCTGGAAGAAGACTTAGCAATTAAAAGCGCTTTCGACTTTGGCAGAGGACCCATACAGATGCTTATACCCATCTGTAACTCTAGTTTGGGGAATCCAGTGCCTTCTTATAGCTTCTATGAGCGCGAGGCACATTCATGGTGCAAACATAACCTAAAAAGAGATCTTAAAAAGTCTAGGGCTGGAGTGACGGCTCAGTGGTTAGGAGCGCTGACGACTGTGGTGCCCCACCACTTCAATCCGTGATGTGAATTCAAGTCTGTCCTTCTACACGGGGAATCCTAGAACAACTGAGGTTCCTTAGACTTTTATCTCTAACATCCTAAATAAGTATTAAGAATGTGATAACACTTGCTTTTAATCCTATCGCCTTTGTCTATAGGGCTATATAGTAAGAACTCTCAACAAAAAATGTTGAATAGTCTAATGTTTTCGATCTTATAATTTGTTTTAGATTTCCTTTAAATTTAGACTGCCTATTGTAAAGTTTCAATTTCTAAAAATTTAATCCTTTTTATGGCCTTTTAAAATAGTTACTACTACAACAAACTGTTTAAAATGTATCCATTCTAAATGTTACTAATTAAACCACCTACAAGATAGGAATTCTAGGGAGACCTGTATACATGTGTGTATTTTGCAGAATGCTAGGAAAGAAACCCAGAGCCTTTAGTCTCTGCTTAAAGTGTCTTCCTACTAAGCTTCACTCTCAACTCCCCCTCATGCAAAGTGTTAATTCAAGTAGTTCTCGGAACCTCCCAACCTCCAGCCATGGATGGATCACACTCTTAAACTGCATACCTCGAATAAATTCGGATCTACACCCAAAGATTTCTAAAGTTTTAGATTTGGTCTGAGCATAATTTGAACTTTTCATTCTCCATTCCTCCCTAAACACACTTAGTACTTATGTAGCTTACACATATATAGCTGATAAGTTAGGTGACATGTAGGAGCTGGGAAAGGTGGGCTTTATTTAAATCTGGACTGTGATCCAAGTCTCTTTGTTGTTTGTTTTCTTGTATTAAGACAAATTTTTAAAGCCAGGGTTACATTTGGGAGGCAGAAAAGGCAGGTGAATCTCTGTATTAAAGGCCAGCCTAGTCTACATAGAGGCTGTAGGCCAGAAGAAGTATCAGTCAGGGTTCCCTTCAGACACAGAATATAATTATTAGAATGACTTACAGAATGCAGGCCAACAACCAGACAATGCTGAGCTGTGAATGGAAAGTCCTCAAATCTAGTAGTTGCTCAATCCCACAAGTCTGTTCTCTCAGCTGGTCTTCTGTGTGTGTTAGACTCCTGAAGAAGTAGGGTCCGATGCCAGAGAAGGACTGGATGTCCTAGCAAGGTAAAGGTAAACAGTGAAAGAGCAAACCTTTCTTCTTCCATTCTTTTTATATAGGCTTCCAGCAGAAAGTGTGGCCCGGATTAAAGGTGTGTCTTTTTACGTAATGTCTTGATTATAGGCCTGTCTTCTCATTTCAAGATCTGGATGATAAGCCTGAGTTTTCCTGCCTCAAAATCTGGATCACAAGTGTACCCTCCACTATATCCCAGATATAGTCAAGTTGACAACCGACAGTAGTGATGAGTCTACCCCTTGTCATCTTGACATATCTCCTTATGTCATGTTTAGTATCCAAATACAAACAATAGCCAGGTCATCATAATACCTAAACATAACTATCCCGTGTACAATTGCAAACACATTACACATTTAACCAGGTCATAATTACCACTAACATAATGACTATCCCTCACACACCACAAAGTCGAAATAAGTTTAGAATCGGTGGAACCCTATTAGTGTTCTCTTAATTCCTGCTACAATTTTCTTATCTAAAAATTTTAGATAAGAAAATCTAAAAGGAAAAAAAAGGCCACAAATACCTGTACAAACCCATTTAAATAAAATACAACAGAAGTACTCATGTCAATTATAATTCTCATTTTTACAACTAGTCATGTGGCATTAGATGGAATTTCTAACTAGCTTCCTCTGCCATTCTGAATTCCTCCCATACTCTGCAAGCATCTCAGCAGGTCTTGGCCCTTTTCCTAGAGAAATGACCTATATATTAGTTACTGATGGGTCTATGCTGCTCTTTGTCACCCTGCCTGGATTAGGCTATTGTGGATTCCCATTGACTTTAATCACAGGACACGGTAGTATCAAGAGATGCCCCAAAGGATATCCTGCACTGGAGTCATGATGTTTCTGACCGCCATTGTGGAGAAGCAATTCAATTTTCCCTTGGTAGTCTGGATCTATTACCCCTCCTAATACTGTTATTCTTTTCTTAGCCTGTTGGTTTAAGGGCATTAGAAGCCTAAAGTGAGCAGGGAAAATCAGAGCCTTCGGGTCTGGAATATTTGTTGTAGCTCCTGGCAGGAACATTCTCCACTTTGGAACCAAAGCTTCTAAGCCAGCAGAACTTAGGGTTATGAGAACGGAAGCAAAATTTTACCCAGTGGGTTACTAGGGGAGTGAGAGGAACTATTCCCTCTTAAACCCCTTGATTCCTGGACCCATGGGTTGTGGCTCTAGGAGAAACTACTATATATTGGGTGCAGATTCAAAGCATATACTACCTTCTGGAAAACCCTGCCGCAGCCCTCCAGGCTGCTGCCATCTAATTGGCACTGTTACTCTGCCGTCCAAAAGCCATTCTATCTTTCTAATGAGCCAGCTGCTTCAGAATGATGGAGACTGTGTGGGGTCAAGATCCGGATCAAAAGTCTATGCCTTCCAGCCGCAAAGTCTGCATCCAGATCCAAATCACAAAGGCGCTCTCCATTTCTGGACAGTTCCATTCCACATATAGTCGGGTTGACAACCAAGAATAGCCATCGTGAGAAAATTAAAGCATCTGAGGACACCTCGTGGGGTTGGCTCTCTTCACAGCTTTTGGGTTCTAAGGATCAAACTCAGGTCATCAGGCTTGGCAGCAAACAATTTATCAAGCCATCTTGCTGTTGTTTACATCTTTTAAGGTGGCCCTGTAGCCCAGGCTAGCCTGAAACTCTTGATTTTCTATCTGTTTCTTGGTTGCTGAAATTACAGGTTTGCACCACCTTATCCTGCAAATTCTCCTTAAAATCATATTGCAAACACCTAAGTTTGTGTCACCTGATCCTGTACATTACATGTAAGATTATACAGTTCTATTAATTATCCATACAAACTCAGTTCTTATTTCAAGAAGGTCAAGTAACCCTGACTCACCAAAGAACATGAGTTCAGGTTGCTTCAGGGAGATAATTTTTAAAAGTATAGTTCCAAAACAAAAGAATGTCCCAAATTGGGGCATTTTCCAAATAAATGGGTAGCAACATCCAGTCAGTTGGGTTACAGGAAAGTATAGCAATCTCTTCTGTAGGTCTTCAATGTTACCTAATGACATAGCCTGGGGACAATGAATGCCTATTAAGTAAACTAAAGATTGACATAGGTAATTTGATTATGGACCTGCAACATTTCAACTCTCCACAATCACAAGTAATCAGTGAGCCTTTAATAGATGTGGCCTCTTTTCTAAAAACAAGTACTAATTCCCCCAGTCTACCCTAGAATGCACTCATTACTCCTTGAAAAATGAAATTAACCCCAGAAGTTTTGAAAAATCTATGGTGTTTGTATGTGTTTGAGTTTAAACACTGACTTATACTTAAGACAACATTTTAAAATAATTTTTGGTTGCGAGCCACCATGTGGTTGCTGGGAATTGAACTCAGGACTCCTCTGGAAGAGTAGTCAGTGCTCTTAACTACTGAGCCATCTCTCCAGCCCAGCCAAATACTTTCTGATTAATGTCAAGGCCTGTTCCACAGGAGGGGATTTACATCTGGTATTACAAACCTGGCTAATGCCCATGGCTGGGAGTTCAAATACCCTAGCATGGGAAATATAGCTGTTTTGCTAAATGAACATGATACACCTGACAAATTCCCTTCTAAATAATTATGTTTATTGCCCAGTGGACAATGTGGTTGTCAACTTTGATCAGAGAAGCTATTTTTGCAATGACCAATGGTGACTGCAGACTCACAAGGGACCAGAGTCCACATCATAAGTGAGTGATGATTCTTCAGCCATAGTGAGACATCTTTATCACCCCCTCCAAGGCTAAGGAGTACTTCATAGTAGAGAATGGAAAGAGCCAGATATTAGGAGGGGGAAGAGGCTGTCACATGCGGTCTTCTAGGCATGACATGCCTATGGAACTTGGCACCCCTGTGATCCGATGCATGGAAGAGCAGTTCCACCACCAGAGAAGTGTCACCCCCCCAAAAAAAATGGTACAAATTATGGGTATGGTGGAATATGCCTTTAATCCCAGCATTTGGGAGACAGGGGTACACAGATCTGTGAGTTCCAGGCCAGTCTGGAATATATGGTGAGTTCATAACAGCCAGGACTATGTAGAGAGACCTTGACTCAAAAAGATTAATAATAGTAATAGTGTGCAAATTCTTATAGAATACAATTCACAACAGTTAAAATGTGGAAGGTCCCAGTAGGCTAGCTAATGAACGAGTGACCAGATATAATTATGTGTTCATTCGGAGCAGGGGATCGCAGAGATGACTCAGTGAATTAAGAACACAGGATGCTGCAAGCAGAGGTACCAAGTGCTGTTCCTCGGACCTACTATACCAGGCTGCACACAGCATCTGCAACTTCACTTCCAGGGGACCTGACACCCTCTTCTCACAGGTTCCTGTAATCACATATTCACACAGACTTACAGGATTTGCTCGAGAACTGATGGACTCGTGTGTGTGTGTGTGTGTGTGTGTGTGTGTGTGTGTGTGTGTGTGTGTGTGTGTCTGTGTGTGTGTTTCAACTTGTCTTCAGTATACACCAGAAGCCAGAAGAAATCGGCTTCTAATGCCAAGTGAAGGCAAAGAGCAAGCTTGTTCCATATTCTATTACACAGACTGCCGCCAGAAATCGTGGCCCCAGATTTAAGATGGGTCTTCCTACCTCAAGTCATCCAGTCCACAAAACAAAAATCCTCACAGGTGTACCGAGCAACCAGCAACTGTGTTTTTGTTCTAGATGTTATCAAGTTGATAACTAATACCCATCACATTTCTATGTGCACAATTTAAAATGTTTATGTGTTTTAAAGAATGTAACAAGCCAGCTGATGGCACATGCCTTTAATACCAGCACACCAAAGGCAGAGAGGCCAGTGGATATCTGTGGGCTTAAGGCCAGCCTGGTCTACAGAGCAAATTCCAGGAAAACCAGGTCTTCACAAAGGAACCCGGTCTCTCTTACACAACAGACAGACAGACAGACAGACACACACACACACACACACACACACACACAAGCTAATTGGCAGAGTACTTGCCTAGCATGCAAAAACCCTGGAGTCAGAGGCTAGCACCACATAACACAGACATAAGCCAACCTATAATCCTAATACTTGATGCATACAGGAGGTTCAGCAATTTATGCTCATCCTTGCCTACTTAGTTAGAAGACGGCCTGGGATATTGTGACCCTATTTTAAAAACAGAAAGTAGTTCTATTCCTAGGCATGCCTACAAAACTGAAAACCCTTCAGGTATGCACAATAAGGTAAGGCTGTGATCCATTTAGGATTTTAAGTCCCAGGACAGCCTGAGCCATGTAGTGATAGCCAGTATCGAAAAACAAAAACCAGATGTTTGATAGTGGTACACACCTTTAATCCCAGCAGTCAGGAAGCAGAGACAGTCGGATCTCTGAGCTTGAAGGCAGCCTGGTTTCGTTCTAGGACAGCCTGGACTATACAGAGAAACCTTGTCTTGTTGAAAACAAAATCCAGCCAAACCTCAGAGTACTCGCTGCTCTTGCAGAGGATCTGGTTGTCAGCACTTACTTCCTCCAGTCACATACATACATACATACATACATACATACATACATACATACATACATCATTCATGTAAAATAAAAATAGTAAAATAAATCTGTTTAAAAATAAAAAATGTAGGAGGTAGGCAAGATGACTCAGAAGGTCAAGGTTCTTGCCACCAAGTCTGGTTGCTGAGTATGGTCCACAGGAGCCACATGGTAGAAAGAGATCTGACAGCCACAGGTCCTGTAACTTTATACACACTCAGACACACACACACAGAGACACATGCACACACATAGAAGGAGCATAATGAAGTAAATAAAACACTTTAATGAACTAGTTTCAAAGTGTATAATTAAAAACTTGAAAAGAAGAAATTAAGCTTTTCCTTCTATATGAAAAGTGCTTTGGGATAACACAGTATCGAATGACACACAGATTTGGGATAACACAGTATCGAATGACACACAGAACCGTGACACTGGTAAAACACCAACAGCGGTGCGTATGAAATACAGGACCAGAGTTGGACCCCTCTGACTTCCATGCATGCACCTACATAAAAAAATAAGTGGAAAGGTTTTTTGGTTTTGTCTTTGTTTTTTGAGACAGTGTTTTTTTTTTTTTTTTTTTTTCCTGTGAAGGTCCTGGAAATCACTCTATAGAACAGAGTGGCCTAGAACTCGCAGAGATCCTATAGTCTCTCCACTCTGAGGGCTAGGACTAAAGGTGTGTGCCACCTCTGCCTCAAGATAAATGTAATTTTTAAACAGTAATTTGTACAAGGACCGTTGGAATAATTCAGCAGGTAAGGCACGCTTTGCCCAGCCTGGTGACAGGACTGTGATCTCCAGAACCACGTAGCATAGAGAACTGACCCCTTAACCTTGTCTTTAGAGTAGAAGCCATCAAAACATTAACTGATGAATAGTAACTGTGCTCAACTGCTTTGACAAATGGATTAGCAGGAAACCCACTGGGCATCAGTAACCGCCCTTACCAAGTAAATCCCATGTTATTTAACTACCACTGAGTAGTGTTTAAGACAGCTCTTGGATTTAACCCACCTTCTTGCGTCTGCCACACTAAGGACAACAAAACAGAGTAGTGAACAAGAGCTCTGGATTGGTTGTGTGGGAATGGATACCCCTAGGTGCGGTCCAGCAAGAGGCACCTTGTTTAAAGTTATTGACCTCATGAAGAGGCAGATGTAGTGGGCTATGCTTATACATCCTGGCGTTTAGTGGCTAACGCAGTAGGTCTCTCAGTTACAGTCCAAACTGGGATAGGCAGTGAATAAAACCTCCTCTCAAAAATAATAAAGATAGATCGGCCCTACTGTGTGCTCGGTGTGTGGCACCCATCCCCACAGGGTATCGAAGCAGGGCCGCCCTCAAAAATTCTCCAGGAGTTGAAGACAAGATTTCATTTCTGTTTAGTCCTATTAACCCTTTGCTGGGCAGTCCCCTAATGTATCTTAAGGTTCTTAAGTGTGTTTCAGGCACCTCGCCCCTTAGCTTCAGTTGCAACCCCTTCCTTCCAGTAACAGCCTTTAGCACTTCCAGATGGTGTCAAATAACTGCAGATTTCGGTTCGGAATCAGTGAGAGACTAAGCTTTGATCTCGCATACTTTGTTTTTGTTTTTGGTACCAGTGTTATCTCCAATTAAATATTTATACTTTTTGGGTTTTGTTTGTTTTTTACTTTTTGTTGTGGTTTATTTTGTGAGACAGGGTTTCTTTGCTGTAGCCCTGGCTGTCCTAGAACTTAGTATGAAAACCAAACTGCCCTTGAATTCAGAGGTCCAACTGCCTGTGAGATTAAAGGTGAGAACCACCACACCCTGCCTCATTTTACTCTTTCGATAAGTTTATCTGAAGTCTTACATAGTTGAGCCACGCCTACAAAGACTCAGCTTTCCTTGAGTGGTGATATATTAAGAGTACATTCACAAGGCTGTGAATTGAGTTGAGCACTTTAAACCCCAGAGTTTTAATGGCACGTTCAAAGTCATGATAGTAAACCATCACTGTAAAATGGTCAAGCCACAAACTAAAGAAGTTCAGTCCTATCTTGTGTGCAGATGCCCCCTCAGAACTACAATGTTTTCATAAACATCTGAACATCTTAGCCTAGCTTCAAAGTATCTATTCACATGAAAGAAAACTACAGATCTTTTACATCCCCCCCTATTTTTTGAACTGTGTTTAATTTTACTGGGAAAAGTTTGAATTGTATAATATCAATAAAACCAATAAACTATTGCTGATTTTCCTCATCATTTTTCATTTGTTTCATGAGTATGAAAGGGAATTGTCAGGAACTGGCTGTTGTGGCGCCTGCCGGTGGTTCCAGCACTCGGGAGGTAAAAGCAGGACAATCACAAGTTCAAAATCATCTTTAGGTATATAGGGAGTTCAAAACCAGTTGAGGCTAAAACGCCTATCTCATAATATAGGAACTGGAGAGATGGCTCAGTGGTTAGAGCACTGACTGCTTTTCCAGAGGTCCTGAGTTCAAATTCCAGCAACCACATAGCTGCTCACAACCATCTGTAATGGGCTCTGATGTCCTCTTCTGGTATGTCTGAAGACAGTCACAGTGTGCTCATATATGTAAAATAAATAAAAAAATAATAAATAAATCTTAAAAAATAAACAAATATTAAATAATGCCAGTGTGCATTTGCAAAGTTCTTAAATGAAGCTTGCTCTTTGTCATGACAAACTTGAACTTGACTTACAGGCCTGGGGTGTCGCTTTCACTAAGCAACCTATCCAGATGAATTAACTTTGCATAAAGATAGCTGGGTGGGGTGGCTCTTAGGGAGCCATGACTATTTCTTTTATTAAAAAGATGGCTCAAGGGACACTGTTTACGGTAGAGTAGAAAAACCAGTCTTGGTGTAGTTTCTATGATTAACTAGTGATTTTTTTTTAAGTTATGAATGGAAAGAGTAACCAGAGTCCAAGAACACTAATATATACAGGTTAAACAGGGCTTGGAAATGTGGCTCAGTGGTATAACACTTGCCTAATGAATCAGAGGCCCTGCATTCAAGCCACCACTGGAAACAAACACAAAAGACTATTGCTTCTCAACCTGTTCATTGTAGCCTTTAAACAGCAGCCACAAACAGCTGAACTTTCTGGAGAACACCAGCTGTACCTATGACTACCTCCCTTAGGCACTGCAGTTCCTAAGGATGTCAAGCACAGTCTTCCTCTGCCACGCGTCCACCCCATGACACACAGCATGCCCCGCATCCAGAGTCTTACTGATTCATGGTGAGTTCACTCAACAAAGGCCTGTCATGGATCAGACACTCTAACAGGTGTTTTTGTATAACTAATTACAGCTACGCTCAATGCACGACTTTCCTCACCTCACAGCACACTGGAACTCTGGAGTCTGCCCTGTTCGCCCTCGATAACAGGTCTGGGCATGGAGCTCTTAAAACAAGCTGTAGAGAATAACCTTATCTATCTGTCCTTCAGCAGGTGTACAGGTAAACCACAGTACGCTCACACAACTGAACACCACGCTATAATAAATAACAAGACACAAACCAGGTCCACATGTATCATTATGGATGTGTAGGAAACATATTTAAGGGGAAAACTAAAGCATTTAACAAAATGATGTATGAGAAAGAATGAAAAAGTTGGGCAATATGATTTTTGCTTTTGTTTTTTTTTTTTGTTGAGTTATTTATTTATTTTTTTATTTTAGATTTAGTTATTTGTTGTTTATGTGAGTACACTAGCTGTCTTCAGAAGAGGGCATCGGATCCCATTACAGATGGTTGTGAGCCACCATGTGGTTGCTGGGATTTGAACGCAGGACCTCTGGAGTGGAAGTCAGTGCTCTTGACCACTGAGCCATCTCTCCAGCCCCCAAGTTTTTTGTTTTGTTTTGTTTGAGAGAATACAAATACTGCAGTCTGGTGGGTGAAGACTTTGGCAGTTGATTATAATATTAAAATTAAAAATAGCAGATCTATCTTATTCTACACAAGTATTTGCATGCACAAAAAATAGCATGAACAATCGCAGCTAATGAAATATTACTAATAGAGAGACTCATTAAATTACATTTAAATCCTCTGCATCCAGGATACACACACACACACACACACACACACACACACACACACACACACACAAAAAACCAAGGAATCTATACGATGTATATCATTTAATTAACTCTAAGACACTTCCAAAAACAGAAGTGCTGTAAACTTTTCTTATTTCCAGAAAGTTACTCTGAGCACCTGGGGCAAACTTGGGGGGGGGTGAATGGGGGGAGGGGAAGCCTTTCACTCTGGGCAGGAAATGTTTGAGCCTTGAGTCTATGCATCAGAAACTTTGAGTAAATTATCACAAAGGATCTTCTCTGCCTGGAGGGAAGGTATGAGGTGGGGCACAGGGTTGGATGTATGGAACAATGGGACCTCTCACAAAGCTAGATTCTCAAGATAAGGAACAGCCGTCGATAAACGTCTCTGGACTTTGCTGGAGGTCTCTTGCCTCCTCTGAGTGTCCTTGAGTTGCTGTGGTCTTAACTTAGATGCAGTAAAACCAGTAGAGACCAAGAGCTGAAGCTGTCTCTGAACCCTACCCATGCCTAATAGCAGATGAATGATTGCCCCAAAAAAGCACCTAGCTCTGCTGAGCACGGTTGTGCACACCTTTAATCCCAGCACTGACGTGTAGTAGGCACTTTGTTAACTTGGCCTATTCACCAGTTAGGTAAGGACCCAGTTCTCCAAATATGACTTTACTCAACCACTGCTGCTCTGGAACTTTCTGCCTCCAAACTGTCAATCCGGGAACGTTTTGTTGTTGTTGTTGTTGTTGTTGTTGTTGTTGTTGTTGTTGTTGGGGGGGTGTCTAGCCTACCAACTGCATGTCATGTTTTGTTGTCTGGACCTCCACAGAATTACAAACCACTCGTATGTTCCTCCTATGCTCATTTTCGCTTCGTTTCCGTGTTGTTTCTCTGCTTGTTTTTTAAGATTTGTTTATTTTTATCCCACGTGTATGAATATTGTTCTTGCATATGGGATGTCATGTGCCTAATCCTCTGGAACTGGTAATTAAACCTGGGTCCTCTGCCAGAGCATAAATGCTGTTAACCATCGAGCCATCTCTCTAGCCAACTTTTTTTTTCCCTAGCCTTTTTTTGTTTGTCTGTTTGAATTTTTTTTTTTTTTTTTTTTTTCTGAGTCAGGCTTGGTCTATATAGCTCCATTCTGGCTTCCAATTCATGATGTCCCTGACTCAACTTTTGGAGTTATGTGATTAAAGGCGTTGGTCAGGACACCCAACTACTAGTCTGCCTTCATCCGAACACTGATCCTGTTATCCATAAAACCCAGAAGTGCCTGAGGCATCTGTCTTTTCTCAGATGCCTTTACCAGCGAATGACACAAAGCAATGAAACAGTTCCTAAACATGAAGATCTTGGGGTTGGGGAAATAGTGCCCATGGACGGCACAAGCTAACAACTCAGTGTTTGAGAGACAAAATCCGGGTGTCAGGTATTCGAGGCCACTGTGGCCTACTTGGCATCAAAAAAGGAAATTGAGTTTTTTTTTTTTTTTAATGTCCTATTTTATAAAGTCATTTATCTGACTCTGTCTTAAACCACTGTCTTGTTGGGAGTAAAGATCAAATATTACCAATGGAACTGAAATTTGTCCCCCCAAAATAGAAAAAGTACTGTATTAGGTATCACCTATTCTTGTTGTTACCAAAATTACACCAACCAAACCCTCCACAACTCCCATGGCCTAAAACACCAACCATTGGGCACACATAGAGAGATCCATGGCTCCAGGTGCATATGTAGCTGAAGATAGCAGTGTCTGGCATCAGTGAGAGAAGAGGCCTTTGGTCCAGGGAGGACATGTTTTCCCAATGTAGGGGAAGCCAAGGCAATGGGGTGGAGAGGGGGATTGGGAGCTAGTGCACCTTCCTGAAGACAAGTAGAGGGGGAGGGGAGTGGGAGCGGGGTGGGGGAAGGGGATAACATTTCAAATGTAAATACAGAAAGTATCTAATAAAAAAGACATAAAAAAACAAAAAAATTACAATGTGATTTGTGAACATATGCATGGTCCTTCCCCCCCCACCCTGCCACAAGCCATTTTTCTCCTGTTTTTTGCTTTTCTCACTCATCCCACGATGTCCTATGGAAGGTAAGCAAAACTGCCATTATGCAATTGTCTCTAGGATGAAGCCTCTGTGCGTGGTCTGAGCTACGGGTGATTTCTTCAATTTGAAATCTTATCATTCATTTAAGATGTTGGGGTTCAGGAGTCACCCCACAAACTTCACAAACGAGTCTTAGACAAGGATAATTTATTGAATGCATATCTGAAGATTGATCGATCAGGGTGGCAGCTCCCAGCTCCCAAGTCTGAAGCTGTTTCAAAGACAGCATTAAAGGCCGGAGATGTACAGTACATGCATGCCATGGACAGGGTCGTGGAGTTAATTCCCAGCATCCTCTCTCCCAGCTACCCATATGGTCTGTCAGATTACAGACATGGAGACTGGAAAGTCTGGCACAGTTACTGGAGAGCTTGTCTGGCATTCTTGAAGGCCCGGATCCGGTTCCTCACACAACATAAGTCTGGTACATTAGCACAGGTCTCACATTTCTAGAAAGTTGAGGCAGAAGGATCTGAGTTCTGTGGCTAGGCTGGTCTACATAAGTTCTATGCCAGCCAAGACAACACAGTAGATTCTGTATTGAAAAAAAAAAAAAAAAGATAAAAGATTGTAGATATCTGTCCAGATGTGATGGTGTGTGCTTAGAAACAGGAGGACCAGACATTCAATGTCAGTTTTGGTTACTAAGCCAGATTCTGATCCCCCAAAACAAACTAAATCATGAGAGAGACAAAGAGGGCTAACATACTGCATGCCTTTCTTCGTAACACCAGAGGTCACTGTAAGATAGAAATTCCCGACACCATCTTAAAATACTGTGCTAATGTTATTCACAAGATTTATTTTTGCTTATTTTTGTCAACCCACAAACCACACAAACACCGATCTCAGTAAGACAGGGATGGTTTATGGAACGTACACCCTAAGACTGAACAATCAGAGCCATAGCCCAGAATTTGGGGGCTGAGGTTACAGCCCCAAACATTTTTCAATGTCAGCTTATAAAGGCAAAGACCACAAAAATCATAATGAGCTCATATGCAAATAGAAGCATAGCATGATACACAGCTGTTGACCTTTAATTTGATGAGCCCGACGTGAAGCATGTAGTTGTGGAAGCTCATTACATACAGAACATAACAGGGCATGTAGACAGCATGACCCTGTTCTGAGTTAAGTTACTTCTCTATGTCAGTGACTGACAGGCCTATTACAACAACAATCTGTGAAGTAGCTGGAGAGGATGGGACAAAATGGCTGCAGCTATGCTAGTAGAACAGGCCTCAACAATCTGAGTGCTTGCTTATTCATGAGACTATTTTTAACCCTCCCACATTTTTACTTGCCTATATCACATTTAACCGTTTTTAAATTGTCTCATTTTAGTTCAGCTAAAAAGGAAACTTATTTAAGATTGTAGAAAGCCTTGCTTTACCGTAGTTCTCCTTGAAGTGTCTCCAGAATCCTTTTTCCAGCAAAAAATGTAATACAATTTTAGTTCAGTAGATAAAGGCATACTTGGAATTCAAAGACGTGAATTATTAAGTTTACCGAATGTGGGCAGTTGCTTATAGATCTTCACTCCTGACCCTGCTCACATTTCTGAGTTCTAACTCAAAGATCATAATTGTTCCATTTTACCTGTATCCCCCCGACATACACTAAATAAATAAATGTTTTTAAAAGACTTGTGGGGCTGGAGAGATGGCTCATGATATGTCAACAATATGGCTTCCTGAATCATGACGTTAACAAAGAACTCGCCTATAGACAAGCTGAAGTTGGAGGGGGAAATTCACAGGACACCCACCCTGAAACAAGGAACTGTAGGTTACTAAAAACGTCTGAGAACAGGAAAAGTAGTCCTCTTGCCTGGTGGTGCCCTCTAGTTGGTTATCCAACGCCAAGTGGTCAGCCCTGAAATCATGTAGGTGAACTTATATAAATATCAGTATATTTATGCATATACTTATACATATCAATGTAAATACAACATAGCAACTAGGGGGAAAAGAAGGCCAGGAGACTGGGAAGAGAAGGAGTATCAGAGCAGGGAAAGAACGTTGGAGGAATTGGAGGAGGGAAGGAGAATAAACGGAAATGATGTAATTATGTTTTAATGAAGAGTGTATTAATGTTTTAAAAAAAGAATGCATGCTGAAGACTGGATTCTTGTTCTAGCATCTACACCAGACATCCAGCAACTGCCTGGATCTCCAGCTCTGGGAGAATGCACTCCTTCTGGTCTTTGAACACCCACACACATGCACAGATTTACAATTTTTTTTTTTGAAAAAAAAATTAAAACATTCCTATTATGAGTTTGATAAGGAGACTATTTTTCAGACCAACACTTTTCAGTGTATGCGGGAACTATGGCAGAACATAAGCTGAAGTGGGCTGAGGACAAAGCTCTGGGTTGCAGCAGATACCACGTTCAAGGCCCTTGATTAGATGTCTGAACAAAATACATTAAACAAATAAAAAGAAAGAAAGAAAATGGACTTGGAGACTCAGGAAGCAAAGCGCTGCACTCATCCTAAAGGGAACAAACAGTCGCTTGTTCTAAGGCAAACGTGATCACGCCCAACATGAAGTTACCTCAAAAAATAACATGATCTAGTGTGAAAGTAGTTACGTGAACTTAAACAAGAAAGGTCGTGCAACCACACTCACTTTGCACGAAGTCCAGGCTGACCCTGGGGCTCACGGTATAGATCAGGGTGTTCTCGGACTCGGGTTGGCCTGCTCCTGTCCCATGCAGGACTAGGATTACAGGCGGGCTGTCATGTCTCTCAGAACTTGATGTGTGGGTTCTGGGGATCCCAGCTCCATTCCCCATGCTTATGGGAGCCATTTCCCCAGCCTTTAGAGGGGCTCTAGTCAGTCAGTCCTGAAGAACCTGAACTAGGTGTGCCTCCTTCCTGGGGATTTCTGTTGTTTAATACTGGCCTACAATCCTGTAACAGGCACTTAGAAACCACCTTTGCTAAAAAGCATCCATTGACTTCTTACTCGGATCAACAAGATGGACTGAAGTGAGCTAGAAGCAGGGCACCTCTGCCTTCATGTTGTGTCTGTGACATTCTCTTCCCAGTTTAACTTGCATAGGCATGTTAGTCATTCCAGGAGTGTCTGCTCACACAGCCAGCCTTCCTTCTTCAGTGCTGAAGGTACAGCCGCTCATTTCCCTAAATTCACCTTAGATTCCAGGAACAGCGAGACCTCTTAGGGCAGACCGCAGGCAGACAAGGGTAATTAAGGAAGAATGTGAGGCCACTCCTTATAGCGTAAGTAATCAACTTGTAGGAGCAAGATTGTTTCAAGTCAGGGCTTCTTCAGACTAACTTGCAGAACCAGGGCTGAAATATAGACCAAAAGGCAACACCGTGACCAAGACTTCTGTTCCCAGAGAACTATAGTTACTGCATTTAAACCTAAAGGTCATGTCAGAACCCCCAAAAGAGAAACTTGAGGGTCACTGAAATGTATGTATTCCGTTCCCCAACATGTTGGTTAAATCTCTCTTTGCTTTTTATCTCTATAATTGGAGAGTCAGAGCGGAGGCCAAGCTAAGCTTGAGTGGGGCCTTTGTCCTTCCATTTGATTACAGTTCCAGCACTGCAGACGATTGCAGGACAATCAGTCACACCAGGGGAGGAATCCAGGCCAGCCTAACAGTACAGCGAGCCTCAGCCTCACACACATGTCATGGACTCAATTCCTAGCATCTTAAATTAAAAAAAAAAATCTATTTATTTTATGTACGCGAGTACACTGTCTTTTGTCACCAGAAGAGGGCATCAGATCCCATTCCAGATGGTGGTGAGCCACCATGTGGTTGCTGGAATTTGAACTCAGGACCTCTAGAAGAGTAGTCAGTGCTGTAAATCACTGAGCCATCTCTCCAGCCCCTGAGTATTAACTTATATATGTGATTCACACATGTCATTCCAGCACTTAGGAAACTGAGGCAGGAGGATTTCCAAGAGTTCCAAGCTAGCTGGGCTATGCTATATGTTACACATATATAATATATTAGGACATTGCTGTGACAGTAGGTTTGTATTTAAATCCAGCTTTGCCTTTTCAGCAGGGTGGTATGGGGCAAACTATTAAACCATTTGTTTGACTTTGGCAGATGAAATCTGTAAAAGAAATTCTCCAAGAGCTGATAAAATGTTTTAAAAAATTAAAAGCGCAGACAAGGAAAAGATGTACGAGAGCTGGGGCCTGGTGGGCACACGCCAGAGTCAGGAGTTCAAGGTCATACTTAGTTGGGGCCAGCACAGGCTACAGAAAGTCATGTATGAAGACCAAAAGAACAATGGGCATGCATGCTAGCTACATCTCTGCCGCTGTGATAGAGCAACATGGGTTATGTCCCTGGATGTCTAGGAGTCTGTTACGGACAGTAAGTGTACCAGCAAGTGGCAGGGTTGCGGAACAGAGCAGGGTTCAAACAGGGAATGCTACTCAGCACTCATATGCTTGTGTTTTGTCCAGAGAAACCAGTACACCTGCCCACACCAAAGAGAACATGGTCCTCCAAGCTTTACTCACTATAGTCAGTGTCATGATGAGGGTATAGCCCAAGTGGCAGAGCATCTTCCCAATACATGCAAGGACCTGGGTTCGTTCTGGCACAAACCAAGAGGAACAGTGTATGTCAGTATATAAGTGGGTCAGTCAGGGCAGACAGACTCCTATAGATTTGGAACAATCACCGGTCCAACCCGCAGATTCTGGCAATGAAGCCTTAGCCCCGCAGAAGTACTAAAGGCTAAAAGAAGGCAGGCCAAAGGGTTCTGTTCATTCTATGCCCACCTCTTTGTGAGTGATGCTGTTTCACTCTGTTTCCATAACACACCAGCAAAGGGAAATTCCTAACTACAGAAGACACCTTGGGTTCTAGGGACAGACAAGACACTGACTTCAAGGGGACTTTCTTGAGTGAGGGCAAGATATAATAGATTTTGAGGGTAGAAAGAGATGAGGTCTCAACCTGTAACCCAGCATGGCCTTGAACTTGAAGTGCTTCTTAGGCTATACTGCTCGGATTACAGACATACCTCTCCACAATGGGGTTTGTTCATTTGTTTTTTTTTTTTTTTTTTAATTATGGGACACATGTTTTTTTTTAATTTTTTTAAGATTTATTTATTTTATGCATATACGTACACTGTAGCAGTTGTCAGACACACCAGAAGAGGGCATCAGATTCCTTTACAGATGGTTTTGAGCCACCATGTAGTTGCTGAGAATTGAACTCATGACTTCTGGAAGAGCAGTCAGTGCTCTTAACCACTGAGCCATCTTTCCAGCCCAGCCACAATGGGTTTTAAGCTTTAAGAATTGAACTCAGGAAGGTCTTCTACACCAGACAACCAGTCTCCTAGCTGAGCTTAAGTTATGCCCCGGTCTTATTGGTAGTCTTTTATAGGCAATTTTTTGTGGTAATTACATAGCTTCATATACTTGTCAATATACAACTTATACACCCATAATTATATACTTTAACTTTAGCAGGTGTGGTGATGCTTGCCTGTAATCTCTAATATAGAGGTAGAGATTAGATACAATGAGTTCTAGATCAGGCTGGATACAAGAGACCTAGTCTCAAAAGAAAAGAAAAGACAAGAGTAGAAAAGAAAAGAAAGAAATGTATCCAGCTTGGTGGTAACAGTCTATAATCAAAGCCCCCCCCAAACTGAGGACAGCCTGGCTCATCTTAAAAAAAAAAAAAAGACTTTATCTTTTGTAAATTATATCTAACCAGATAAAACTTCCATATACTTTCTGATGAAAACAGTAATATACACAGAGAAAGCCGAACAGGGATTTGAGATTACAGGAATCTTGAAAGCTAATCTAGAGACTACCTACTCCGATGCATTCTAATGGATAATTGGTATGCTTGCCAAGGGTGGAGCAGGATGCCCTTATGTCTCCTGACCACGGGTGAGCACTAATCCATGGAACAAAAAAAGAAAAAGGATAAGGGGGAAAGCCTACGAAGTATCACAAGAACTATACGCAGGCAAAGACAATAAAACTATTTTTTAAAAAAGAAAAGTAAGTATAGGAAGTTGAAATGCTACAGAAAGTTGTAGGCAGTTGGTTCGGTCTGGCCAGCATAAAGCAGTAGACAGTTGGTTTAGAACACATTTTCTCCAAACGTTGTTTGTTTTGAGACAGCATCTTACTCTACGATGCAGGCGGACAAGGAAGTCATTTTGAAACTCAGGTCGGCTGCAAATTTAAGGCAGACCTCTTGCTTTGACTCCACTCCCCATGCCATTATGAGCACTGAGTAACAGCTGTTGTTAATGGGAAGGGGCTTGTTTTCGAACAGATCTTGCCGGCCAGCATCATCCCCCAAGAAGAGGTTCTTTATTGAATGGGGAATGAGGAGAGAAGTGAGAAAAAGATAAGAGAAAGGGGTCAGGGGTCTCTGTCTTTTATCTGGGCAGTGACTTAGATGTTAGGCAATGACACTGCACCACTAGGCACACAGTGTACTATTGGAGAGTGTGGTGGTTGTCATGGCAACAGACACAAGCGGGTCCTTGTCGCCTAGGGATGACGTCATCGTGGATTTGGAGGCTAATTGTGAACTACTCCTGACGCTAACAGCTGTGTTTTGGTGAAGCTTTCCCCACCTTCTTTTTGATACAGGTTGTGGTGGAGCCCCCACGTGTATTTGAAAGCTTGGTCATAGGGAGTAGGACTATTGAGAGGTGTGGCCTTGTTGGAGGAAGTACGTCATTGTGGGCGGGCTTTGGGGGTCTAAAATGCTGCTCCTGCTGCCTGTGGATCAAGATGTAGAAGTTTCAGCTCCTCCAGCACCATGTCTGCCTGTACACTGCCATGCTTCCAGCCATGACAGTAATGGGCTAAACCTCTGAAACTGTAAGCCAGCCACAACTTCACAGTAGTAAAACCTAAGACACAGGGTCGCCTGTAACTCAGGCTGCCATTTAACTCACCCTGTCGGTGAGTATAACCTTCATACCTCCAAGTCTCTTTCAGCCAACAGCTGGGATTGTGGGCAAGGTAACCCCGTTTTGTTTGTTTGTTTGTTTGTTTTGTTTTTTGTTTTTGTTTTTTTTTTGACAAACTGGAGCGAGGAAGCAACAACAAGCAGATCTCTGAGTTCCAGGGAAGCCTGTCCTACATATGGAGCCCCCAGCTAGTCAACGGTAGACGTAAAGATCATCCCGCAGAAACTAAAAACCAAACAAACAAAATGGAAGTGTAACAGTTATGTCTTGTCATAACTCCCCCAAAGGACTCTGCAATGTTGACTCTACAAATAAATTTACAAATGAGACATTTGTTGATCTCACCGAGCAAGAATGAGGGCCACCACCTAGTTAATTACTATGCATAGGGTTTGGCTCTCCAAGGTGGGATTTGAGAGACCAGCGAGGGTGAACGTTTTGGGCCTCTTTTTACAGGGAAAATTGTGTTTCCGGAGGAATTTGGCAGCATAAGGATTTGGCAAGCAAATTGCAGAAGCTGAGAACAGGTACGACTATTTGACAGATCGTTTTGGCAGAACATATATAGGCATCTCAAGATTCCTTGGCGGAACATCTTAGGAGGGCAGAGTTCAGGATATGTTCAAACTGAGAGTTAAACTCCATGGGTAGGGAACATGTCAGGTTCTAGGAATAGTTTAAAGCATGATCAAACTTGAGTTTTACAATAAAGAGAAACAAGCTTATAGTGACTTTGTAACAAAATGGCTTCCAAACTGAAAATGGAGTCAGGTTGGTCTATCATTCCCTCTTGTTTTATGTGTCCCTTTCAAAGTCTTTTTTTTTTTTTTTTTAAATTGGATATTCTCTGCATTTACATTTCAGATGTTATCCCATTGCCTCCATGAAGGTGCTCCCTCTCCCAACCACCCTCTCCCACCTCAACACCTTGGCGATCCCCTACACTGGGAAAACGAGCCTTCGCTGGACCAAAGGCCTCTCCTCCCATTGATGCCAGAGAATGTTATCTTCTTAATTGGGAACTATCCTTTCTGTCTGTTTCATGAGCTGGCAGTAGTACCAGGAGAGGGTAGGTATCCTGTCACTTTCTATCTAGCCATGGATGAGATTTGTAATGCATCAGAAGATGCATGGCCTGGTTGTGTAACAGCGGGCCTGCGGCCCATGAAATGAGAGCGCTTAGCCAGGGTGACAACTTGAATAGGGCTTACCAATTATTTCCTCTTTGATGATCTAAGTATTTGGTTTTACCATCATTTCTTACTTCAGCTGTTGTCTTGTGAATTGCTCCTGATTGGTTAGCATAGGAACAGCAAGTTTCTTCCACAGCCACACACACACATACACACACACACACCTCTTTGTTTCAGAAAGAACAAGATGAGACATCTCCTGTTTTGAAGTAAGACTTTGGCCAAAGCATCTACTTGTTCTAATCTAGGGGCTGACTTCAAACAAACAAATGAAAAACCAACAAGTTCCATTTAATTTGGGCATTTAGGATTTTGATCTCTTGGTCTTGTAGGACTAATGCTGATGTTCCCAGGGAAGCAGAAGGAGCTATTCCTGCCCCCACTAAAAAGTATTATTACAATGGAAAACACCCTCTTGGCTCTGGGATGTTCTGATGTTATAGCTAGATGTGAGTGGTCAGCATCCCCATCATAAACATCGATTGGAGAAACGTGAGTGAAAATATGAAAAAATGAAAGTGCCTTGTGTACAGTGGAGGAGACAGATGAGCACCACACGGTTCCACCAGTATAGGCCTACCAGACATCTGTACAGGCAAGAAGAAATACCTGTTTGTTCTCCATGCCTGTGACAGTTAGGTTACATACAATGGTCGCACAATTAGCCAAATAAAGAGATGCCAAGTGATCTGATGCACTGAAGATAACATAGTACCTGTCCTATTCATCACCTAGGATTAATTTGGGCTGGGACCAAGGACAAGTCTCAGCAGTAACTTGTGGTAATTCTGTAAAAGATTGGTTATAAGCCGTCCCCCATAATAAGAGGGTTTTAGATTCAGACAGAGCCAACAGTTTTGTGTTAGGTTGGGCACAGAATGACTGAGGATGAACAATGCCAATGAGAACATAGTTAAGAGGGGAACTTCCACTGGGAGAGTAGATGTGGGTATTGGAGGCCTTTGGATTTTAAATGAGGGCAAGGTATACGGAAGTGTATGTGGAGTCATGAGTAAGAATAGAAGTTTAAATAGGCCTGACAGTAGTCAGCAAGTCTTTAGGAGCCTGCTGTGGGAGGTTGTGGGAACGATGGGAGAATCTGGGATACTGGGGAAAGATTTGTATTGAGGCCTATAGGTATTGGTACTTCTGGTTGAAATTGTTTTCTTCAAATTGTAATGAGGATAGCAGAATCATACAGATATATACAGTCCAGAGATATACAACTTAAAACCCCAGCTTCATAAAGTATTCCAGGGGAGTCTCAGGGTTTCTATTGCTGCAGTGAAACACCATGAACAAAAAGCAAGTTGGGGAGGAAAGGGTTTATTTGGTTTATACTTCTATATCACCATTCATCACCAAAGGGAATTTTTTGGTTGCTCCCTGGACAAGGGACCTAGGTGCATATTTTACATATTAAAGCAGACCTGACCTCAGGTTCTCCCAGCATTCCTTAGTTCCTACCTGGCATACCTTGCCTCTAACCCTGAGCTTTCCAGCCCAGGGTCTGGGCTGCTCTTTCCCAAGATGATATGAATCCCAGCACCAGCCAATTACATTAAAGACCACAGTGGCTTTCCGATTAGATGCTTGCACATGTACTCCCTGCTTTCTTCTTACTATAATTCTATGGTCTACCCATTAAAATTCAAAGATGGCTGACTTAATTTTGACAGAGGAATGGAGAAAAATGCATCTTTTAAGTCAAGTACACTATAGATCTCATGCTCAGGTGGTCACGTTCTGAGCAAACTGTAGGGACTGGAGTAAGAGTGGAAACAGAAGCCACAGGTTTATCTGGGGAAGACACTGAAGCTGCTGCTGCTGCTGGTGGTGGTGGTGGTGGTGTGTGTGTGTGTGTGTGTGTGTGTGTAAGGGGGTCATAAAGTTTTGATAGGAAGTATAGGGGGGAGAAAATATCAAAGGTGGCTAGGGGGATAGGGGTGAGCCAAAGAGTAATCCATTGGGATAATTGCCCTAGAGGCTGAGGAGTTGGAGGAGGAGGAGGAGAAGCCAATGGACTCTGGAGACGTGGGGATGATGAAGAGGTATGTATGGAAGGAGGAAGGAAAGCATCCTTCTGAGAGTCCTATAGGACAGGATTTTTGAAGGGATTTTGGTTCCCAGTCAGGGGTCTTTAGGGTCTTCTTTGCTATCTTGCCTATTCAGACTATCTAGACCTTCATCCATGGGGACAAATTAGATGTTGCTTCTACACAAGGTAGAATATACTGAATTTGGTCCAGGTGGCCAGTATTACCAAGGGTGACAATGGCCTTGGCCACCTGGGAGTCAAAGGGTGTCCTATGGGGGCCGTTCAACTCGGAATGTTGGCCATTCCAGCTCACAATAAGATGGGAGGTGATAGATAATCGTAATTCTGCTTAATTATAGGAATGTAAAGTTTGTCAAGATTACTTAAAAGGTTTGTGAAAATTTGTAAAAAGACAGTTTAAAAGGAGTGTCAGAGCTGGAGAGGTGGCTCAGAAGTTAAGTGCACTGACTGCTGTTCCAGAGAGTGGTCCCGAGTTCAAACCCCAGCACCTACATGGTGGCTCACAACCACCTGTAATGAGATCTGATGCCCTCTACTGGTGTGTATGAAGACAACTATGGTGTATTCATATATAATTTAAATAAATCTTTAAAAAAAGGAGCGTCAGTGTATAATAAGACATCTTAACTGGTCTCGTTGCCATTCTGTCCACTTATTCAGTCACCCCAAGGTGACTGCAGAAGGCTAACAGAAGGAAACATCAAGGGAGAGATAAAAACAAACAAACATAAAACCAAAACTAGATACAGGAAACTAAGAAGCAGGCACCAACAAAACAAAACTGAAAAAAAAAAAAAATCAAACCAAACCCAAAGTAAAGCAACAAACATAAAACCAAACAAGACGGGCAGAGCGATGTCTTACATGTCCCCTAGACAGGATTTGATGTACCTTATCAGGTACCTTCTGTCCCCAGACAGGCAGGATCCCACTAGAAGAGTGTCAGGTGCTACAGGAGGAAATGACTTACTGTGACTTATGACTTATGGATGGAGGGTTTCTCAAGTGCTTGCTGATCTCTTTTTGTCTCCCCCCGTGTACCTCAGTAGTCCATGGAACCAAGAGCATGTCCCTGGGCCTTGGAATTTCCTCAAGGTGTGTACCCCAAAGGGAAGTAGCTCTTTGGTCCCCGAGTCTGGATTAGGGTCTAATTTCACTGGGGCCTCCAAAAATGTTGATCCCATCAAGCAAGAATGAAGACGACCACCCAGATTAAGGCTAATTAAACAAGCTTTACTTACTACACATATGCTGGACTCTCCAAACTGGGATTTGAGAGACCAGTGAGGGTCAACATTTTTTTTTTTTTTTTTTTTTTTTGGCCTCCCTTTAAAAGGTGCAAAGGGGATTTTCAGAGAAATTTTTAGTATAAGGACTTGGCAAGCAAGTTACAGAAGCAGACATCAGGTAAGATTATTTGACAAATCATTTTGGCAGAACATTTTGAGATACCTCAAGATTCCTTGACAAAATATCTTAATCTTATCAGTTCAGGGTATGTTCAAAGTGTGAGTAAAACTTCATAGGGTGGGGAATGGGGAACTAGTCAAATTCCAGAAATAGGTTAAAGCCTGGTCAAACTTGAGTTTTACAGCAAACAAAAAAGAACTTATCCTGACCTTGCAACAAAATGGCATCCAAAGTTTAAGATAGACTCGGGGTGATCTATTAATTCTTAACTGTTTTAAGTAACACACTAAACACCTGGGAACTCACACAGCTCTGAACGACCAGAGCACCTAGAGGTATTGTTGAAGGCATAAGTTCCCACCCCAGAACATTTACTTCAGTTGACAAAATCTTTCACTTTGTGGTTGGGGTGTCTTGAGTGGTAGAGTCTTGCCTCATTTGGGAGACTAACAACCACCACCACCATCACCACCACTATCACCACCACCATCACCATCACCATCACCACCATCACCACCACCACTATCACCACCACCATCACCACCACCATCACCATCATCACCACCACCACCACTACCACCACCACCACCACCATCACCATCATCATCACCACCATCACCACCATCATCACCATCACCACCACCACCACCACCATCATCACCATCACCATCATCGCCACCATCACTACCACCACCATTACCATCATCACCATCACCACCACCACCACCATTACCATCATCACCATCACCACCACCACATCATCACCATCACCACCACCACCATCACCACTACCATCATCATCATCACCACCACCATCACCATCATCATCACCACCACCATCATCACCATCATCACCACCGTCACCATCATCATCACCACCACCACCACCAACAACAACAAAGACATTTTATATCCAAAGTTCAAAAGAGACTTTAGTAATTTAAACAAGCCCTCCAAAAGAAAAGGTAACTTCTCCATGTCCAGGTTTGTACAATGGTTATGAACAGATTTTATCTTAAAACCATTTTAATATAAATATGTTGGAGTAATTTAAGACTCAGTTGAAGGCTTATCAGAAGGCTAAGACAGTTTAGCTATCTCATTTAAATAAATATTTTTTTAATTTGAAAATTCATTTCCAATGAAATAATATTCATAAGAAAAATAGTTTATTCTATTTATTGTTTTTAAAAATTGGAATAACAGCCAAACAAACTCTGGCACATGCTTTTAATCTAAGCACTCAGGGGGCTGAGAAAGGTGAGGACTCTGTGAGTTCGAGGCCAGCACAAAACCAACTCCTTTGACATGCCTGCCAGAAGTGCCCATACTCACACTCCCACAATCACACACACATACAAGTGTAAAAACAATAAAACTAAATTAGAAAAAATATTGTCTACCGTTTGAAGAGTGTGGTAATGTGCAAACACACATAGCCAAATAGAAAGAGTGAAATTCTTACCCTTTTCAGGAGGGTACTAATCAGAAGGGAACCATCTTTGTTGTGTTAACATCTAATTTAAATTAAAAGAAGGGCTGGAGAGATGGCTCAGTGGTGAAGAGCACTGACTGCTCTTCCAGAGGTCCTGAGTTCAAATCCCAGCAACCTCATGGTGGCTCACATCTGTAATGGGATCCGATGCCCTCTTCTGGTGTGTCTGAAGACAACTATATAATAAATAAATAAATCATTTAAAAAATAAATAGAAAGAAGTCACTTGTAGTGGCTGTCACTGGGGGAATCTATAGTCCTTTCAGAAAAGTCAGGCATAGTGCTGTACACATATGATCCTAGTCCTGCAGATGTGGAGACAGCAGGCTCGAGAGTTGAAGGTGTGTCTTGGCTTTCATTCAGATCCAGAAAATGTATCCTAGGAGATCAGCATTGTATAAGGAATGTATACGATTCTGCAGTGGAATAAACCCAGATTGCTTTATGGACCATACAAAGAGTTGACTAGTGTTGCTGGTGGGAGGGAATCTTATCAAATCATCTTTGCTTTCTTTTCTTGTCCACCACCCTAGCCTTCAGGTGGTCCTGTGGCACAGACTGGCCTTGAACTTGCTAAGTAACTGACTTCTGCTCTGCTTCCCAAGATCACTGCTGTGTGAAACCAGGGGTTGTCCAACAAAAACAAGACTTTGTTTTTGTATTGTTTTTTCAATTAAAAGTAGACTTCTCTCTCATGTAACACATTTTTGACCACAGTCCCCACCCCTCCACATGCCCACCATTTTCCTTCGGGAAGGAGGCCTCCAAGAGATAACAATTCAAGGCAAAACTCAGACACTGCAGGCTGAATAGAGCAATCTCATAGGAAGAAGTGAGTCCTGAGAATAACCAGGGGTGTCAAACACCCCAGATCCCACTGTTGGAAATCTCACAAATACACCAGTCTAACAGCCATAACACGTCCACAGAGGACTTAGTGCAGACCCATGCAGACCAGAGCTTGTCACTTGTTTCAAGTGAACAAGCCCTGCTCAGCTGAATGGTGGATCATGCTCTCCTGGAGTTTTCCACCCTATCTAACTCCTACAGTCTTTCCTCCCTCTCTTACACAGTGTTCCCTGAGTTCTGAGAGGAGGGACCCAGGTAGAGACCCCCAGTTTAGGCTTTCTCACCTCAGGATGTGTGGCTATGGGTCTCTGCACCTGCTTCCACTTGCTGCCAGAGGAAGCCTCTCTGATGACAACTGGGCAAGGTATCAATCTTGATGACTGATAAGTATAGCAGAATATCATAGGAATCAGTTATTATATTTATTATTATTATTATTATTATTATTTTATTAAAGCCAGGCTCCTCTCTGGGCTAGCCAATATCCAGTTCCTGGCCACCCAGGTAGTGTTGGACAGGGGCTCCCTCTGCTGGTTCCGTTCTTAAACCACCCAACTGGTTGGCCACTTCCAAAGTTGTGAGCCACCAACACATCTTGCAGACAGGACAGATTGTTTATAGGTCAAAGGTTTTGTGGCTGGGTAGGTGTTCAGGTTTCTTCTTCAGTAGTCTACAGAGCACCTTCCTGTACTAGAGACTAGAACATAGTGGGTGAAGGTTCTGTGCAGGTATGAGTTCAGCCCCTCTACATGCAATGAGTTGTGGGGATGTCCTATGCAATGGGACCCTTCTGTCAGCCTAGCATCAGCTTTGGTTTTGGGGAAGATGTCCACAGGAGCCTCCTGGCCCCCAAACGTTGACTCAGAATCATTATCTGGCTACTCACTAGTTCTTTAATGTATGTAAGGCCCATGGTAGAGTTTTGTATTTACAGTAGACACTGATGAATGTCTTTTCTATGGTGTCATGTCTCTTCTTGTGTGTTATGCAGAAAGGCTGTAGAACTGTGATTCAAAGCCTGTGTCCTCATACTGGAAGCTTCTGCAGAACTGGAACCTACCACAGAAGACTGACCTTCCCAAATCTTCCCAAATCTATAAAAAGAAGTGAAGCCATGCCTGGAAATTTATGCTTATATTCCTAGCACCCGAGAGGTAGAGGATGGAGGTTCAAGGTCATCTAAGCCAAAGTTACAGGTCACCTGAAACCCTATCTCAAAAGGAAAATAAACAAATAAATGAAACAAACCACAAAAAAGGATGATAAAGACACCCATTTCATAATGCCGAGTGTTACCCAGAATACCACTGCAGAGCTAATCTCTTGAAAAACCTATTCAGTCAATGGTAGTAGCTGTTAGTGATTAATCGTCAGTCTACAGAAAACTTCCCCAAAGAAAGGGCCAAACCTTTTTTCACTTATCAGCCACTCAGCTTTTTCTAAGGCCTGCTTATGGAAGGTCTTACATACCTCTGAGGTATGTCCACATTCCCCTAAACCTGAATTTGATACATGCGTTCTACTAACAAAACAATTCAAAAATTCTTATTTATGTCTTTCTACTGCTTCATCATTATTTCCTTTCATCAGAACCTTTAAGAATGAAATTTGTCTTCTAGATATTCTGTATTTTTCTATATTTTCTTAGCTTTATTTTCTGGTGTTGTTTGTTTTGTGGTGGTCTTTATTAAAAAATGGAGTCTTTTGTCCTTCTTTTAATTATTCCTGAAAGCTGGGTAAAATACAGTTAGTGTAAGCTGGGTTAAATTTGGTAAAAATGTGTAACCATGAGGTTGTCTACTTCCTTACACCAGTGCTGGGATCATGTAACTTCGGATGCTCCCAATAACAGTGATGTCACATTTGATGACTTTGAGCTATGCAAAATGGTGTCTGAATAGTCTCCAAAAATACAGTGATATCCCAATGTATTAAACCATGTATCAATCACATCCACTGCACGCAAGGAAACTAGTGGGACTAGAAGTCACAAGGACATCAATGTTCACTGTTCAGGGAATTCAAAGAAGGATCATTGAATAGGATTAATGAAGAGTTCAAAATCTTGAAGATATCACACGTACTTCCTAATGCCTAATGAGAGAATGGCACTTGATTGAGAGACTGCAGAAGCAAGCAGGGTACAGTGGTGTCTCCAGCCTTCCAAAGTGTTCCTCCTGCAAGGGAACAGAGGGATGCAGGGGGATGCAGTAAGCTGGCTGCCCATCATCGAGGGACACAATTTTAGTTTATCTTCTGTCATTGCGTTGTTTTATTCTGCAAGACAGCATCTCACGGTATAGCCTAGGCTAACTTAGAATTTATGGTCCTTCTCTTTTTTTTCCTCTTGAATGCAAACATTATGGTTATATGCCTCCACATGTATCCTCAGTCAACTCTGCTAAGAAAACTTATCCTCAGCTGTGTGTGATAACACATGCCTTTGATCCCAGCACTTAGGAGGCAGATTCAATGAGGTCGAGGCCATTCCAGTCTACATAGTGAGTTCTAAGCCAACCAAGGCTACACAGTGAAACCCTGTCTCAAAAAAGAATACAAAAAAATCTCATAATAATCTCCACAGGAGTTTTCTGTGTTGTCATGGCTGACCTGGAACTCACTTTGTAGACCATGCTGACCTTGAACTCACAGAGAGCTGCCTGCCTCTGCCTCCTGAGTGCTGGGATTAAATATGTGCACCACCACCACTTGGCATGATCTTCATCTTAATGAGATTCTTGTCCACCGTTATAGCCATCTGGCATTTTCTTCGAATTTATGGGGCTTTAAAAACTGCCACATTCCTATATGGTCTACGTTATACAGAGTTTTTGTGAAAACTAGTTAACTCTGCATTATGAGGCAGAGACCTGATAATATCTAGTTTGGAAAAGAAGGTCCAGTCAGAACTAGGCTAGGGGTGAGGAAGTAGAATTCTGACAGAGAAGATGGGACCCTATGCCAAGGCTGCACAGTAGAAATGAGATCAAGCCCTATATTATGAACAAGACTACATCTCATGAGCGGGAAAGAAAGCTAACAGTCGTCAAGTACATGACAGACAGCTCTACATAAGGACTGATTTCACCCTCGTCCATCTCTACTAAAGTTTGGTAATTGTCCATTAGTTATTCTATGAAAACATCATGGCTTTGCTTATGGTGGCAAAGGGGTTGTTGAGTTTTAACCCAGGAATTGCAGAGTCTCTCCTGTTGCTGGCCCAATCACTTTGCATCTTGTCTCATAGCTTGGTTTGATCTTTATGATTAGGTTGAAAGACCACGGGTATTGAACTGCTGAAACCATGAAGGTGGGATAGAAGAAATATACTTTCTTTGGTGGCAAATGTCCACATTTTTCCTGTATTAAATCTTGAAGCGTTTCCATGCAACTACACGCAGAATAGAAAGGAGTCTGGCTCAAAGGCTAACATAAAATGAATATAGATGTACAATGCGGTCAGAGATACTACATCTTTTCCTTAGTTTAGTCATTCACAAAACATTTATAGGTTCTAGTAAAGAAAAAGTGGTCTTCAAGTTTCTGTTAATTAATTTAGGTAGCTGTCATTATCGACATATATTGCAGTTATCAAAGTTAGAGGGCTGGGTGTGACACCTACTTCCGTGGTGCTCTGGGAGATGAAAACAGAAGTACCAAGAGTTCATGGTCATCCTCGGCTACATGCTGGGTTCAAGACCAGCCTTGACTCAACCTTGTCTCTTCCACCTCACTCCCTAAGAAATAAAGAAGGGAGAAATAAAAAAGGAAAAAAGAAAACAACGGACAAACTATAGGGAAGTTAACCACATATTGCTCACCTGTGTAACCTCCAAAATTCATGTTTTTTTTTTTTTTAAGTTAAAGGTGTTATTTAGGTTTTACTAACAAATTTCTCTTATATTTTATTGTGTATCTACTGTGGACGCCATAGCTTTAGTGTGGCTCTGTCATAGGTGTTCCCACTCTGAAAGCAGTCTGTGTCTAATCTGGTGTTTTATGACAATGTTACTGAGAGAGTACAAGACTAAAGGCAAAAGAAAGGGCGCAGAATCTATTTGCCTTGGGTCTCCTCTCAGTGATCTCTTTTCTTTCCAGAAAGATGTCTGGATAGTCTTCCAGTGAGAAGCTCAGCCTCCAAGGAGGGTCCAATTAGAACCACAAGTTTGGAACCTATCTGGATAGCTATTGGCAGTTTATAGTTTCTGAGGGAGAGAGAGCCATTGTCTTTGGTGGTGAAGCAGCTGAGAAGTAACCCAAAGATCTAGTGGACAACTTGATACCCATGCCTGGTGGACGGTCTTGGTTAAAAATCATGAAGACATGATTTTGATAGTAGGGAAAGGGGTCTTTTTGGGAAGAGGAGGGCTTTGGTGGTGCTGTGGAGGATGGGGTCAGAATGTATTATATAATACATGAAACTGTTACAGAATAAATAATTTAAAAAGAATAAATGTATAGGCTTATGTTTCCATTGATTTATCAAACAAAGTGATTCATATTACGTCTTACAGTTTAGGGAAGAAAACGGTCCTCTTTGTAGCTGATGGTTCTGAATTTGGGATTTAGTCATAGGCAGAAAATATTCAGAGATAAAAAATGTCTGTACACAGAATTTCTTTTCACACGATTCCCCAAACTGTACAGTATAATAGTTATTTATGTACAATATATACATTGCATCAGGTATTATGAGTGACCTAGTGATCACTTCAGAGTATATGGGAAAATGTATGTACTCTGTAAGTCGAATGTCATTTTATATAAGGGCCTTGAGCATACACGGAGTTTGTAAGGCTCTAAGGACCATCTTATGGATAGTTACAGGCAGTTGTAGTTAGTCACGGGTAGGTAACCCAGGTAAATAGCCCAAAACAAAAGATAAGATGTATTTAAGCTGTTACACACAGTGACATATGCCTAGTAACCTTAATACTTAAACATTTTAGAGGTTGTTCTAGAATTCATTATGTGACCATACTGACCTCATGCCAAACTCCTGGCTCAGCCCCCCGAATTCCAGGCTTGTAGAAGTGTTACCACCACAGCTCTGTTGTTTATTTTCCTTACACGTGAAAGTCATTGACCTCTCCCCCATTTCTTCTGCCATCAGCAACTCCTTGTTATCCAATTTTTGTACCGTGACTAAAAATGGAATCTATTGTGAGCTTGTCCTTTGCAAAATGACCTGAGCCCAGCACAGTTCTGAGAGGGCCCCAGCGCTCATCACTACCAGAAAATGATGCAGCCTGAGGGGTCCTGGAGAACCTTGGGTGGCCTCTGCTCAGGTGCACCGTAGTCCTTCCTATCTCCCACAGAAGAGAATTCAGAATGACTGACTGAAGCAAGTCAGTGAATTTATTGATTACATAGGAAGATGCGGCAGTTTATTGATTAAAAGAAAAGTCACAGAGAGAGAGAGAGAGAGAGAGTGATACATTTGGAGACTGTAAGGTATGGCCTTCAGAAGAGTTGACCTAGATATCTTAGAGGGAGCTCTGTATATGTGATCTGGGGGCTTTTAAGCTATTAATGCGCAAGTGAGTTTAGATATAAAGAAAACTATGTATTGGCAAACTTTTTTGGCATATGCCTAATACATCTTTTTCTAATCCACAGACTTCTGTCCCTAAAGAGACCTTTTGAGGTACGTTGTGCAACAAGAGAAAAGCTAGTAGAGACAGAACACACATCGAAGGGCTCCTCGCTTACATAGTTTATTTTTTAACAATCTCATCTCTGATGTCTTCACAAAGGGCAATACAGCTTTTTCTGAGGGCAGTCTGGTGAGGTCTGTGGAAACTGTTTCGTGGCAGCCAGCAGCAGATGTGAATTCGAACCAGGAAAGTGATGAGGTGTTGTTTTCTGATTCTCTCAAAAATATCCTTTTTATCATCTTATGTGTATGAATATTTTGCTGCACGTAAATATGCGAACTATGTCAGGACTTGTCAGAAGGGGACATCAGACCCCTGGAGCTGAAGATTTTGGTTTATGAAGCTTGTGGTGGATTCTGGGAACAGGATCTGATCCTCTGGAAGAACAAGTGCTTGAAAATGCAGAGCTGTCTCTCCAGCCTTGGCCCTTTGTTTTTCTTTCTTTCTTTTTTTCCCCACATGGAGAGGTTTAATAGAACAGGGACAGGACAGGGGTCAGGGTCAAGGAAAGAAGAGAAGAGAGGGAGAGGAGGAGGGGTTTCGGTCTTTTGTAGGGGTAGTGACATTACTTGCTCCCAGGTCAAGGTGGAGATGTCTCCTGGGAATGCTTTGACTGTTTCCATGGCGATGGATGTGCCAGGTTCCTGTCACCTGTGGGTGGTGCCATCGCGGGGGTAGGAGCTGTCCTAATGCCAACATTTCTTCTTCTTCTTCTTTTTTTTTCTTTATCATAAAAAGAGAGGAAAAGGAGGGGGGAGGGAAGCCGGTGGTGAAAAGGGAATAGGGCTCTTAGGCTACTTTCTGCTGTCTTGGGGCGTTGTAGGGGTGTAGCTGGTTTTCACCACCAGGGTTCGCTTGGTAAACTTTAACATCAGGATCCTCTGTGGACAGTGGTCACCTTCTTGAGCTGTCAGGACGTCCAGCCCTTGTCAGTTTTGAAGAACCACATCTGCCAAGGAATTGATCTGTCTTTGGATAGTGAGCAAAGTTTCAGACACTTCTTGAAACCTGTTGTTGAGTGTGGAAGTGATCTCATTCTACTTGGTCATGGAAGGAATTATCCCTGCTATCCCAGTGCCAACAGCCACGGCTATTCCAGCAGCGACCAAAAGAGGGACGACCTGAACTGCCCTCTTAGGTTGAGCAGCCACCATATTGACGACTGGGATTGGCAGGGCTTCATTTCCCTGAATAACCCCTCGTTCAGGAAAAAGGAGAACCAGGGTGCAACTTCCTGACCAGCTGCCAGGCAAACGATGGTCTGCCTGCGTGCCACAGAGGACTGATGTATTTTGGATCGCTGGGAACTGTGGCAGAGATGGGGTATCAAGCATTGTGGTTGTACTGCAGTCTATGGAGCCCAAAAGTCCTACGGGATGTGTCCCGGATGCCTTAAAACAGTTCGCCATGCCAAGAAGAGAGATAGAGGAAAGGTATGGAGTCATGGCAACATCAGAGTCAGGACAGCTAGCAAAGGGGGAGGTAAGGTTATTTGGCAGCATCACTGGGGAGGCTGTAAAGTGGCAATTGTGAGTTTGTTCCAGGTGGTGCGCATAGCCAGCAGTCTTTAAAGCGGCTGGGTCAGGTGACATTAAGGAGTTTGTATGCTGAGGTCAAAGTCTGAAGCAAAAGGCAACTTGACAAGCTGGTGCCGTTTATGAGGGGGCATGTTAAGGAAGTAAGGTAAGGGCCTCAGAGGAGTGTTTGATTATTTCTCCCACCCCTTTGATATCTAGGGGTTGGACAATTGAGACGTTTTCTCTGAATTTTGATAGTACTTACTGGGAACCCTGGTTGGTTTTTATGGTAGAGCTTACCAACGACTCCCGTCTCCCACCTTGCTTTTTTGTTCCCCCTTTATCCCTAGATTGCTACCTGGCCTCAGAGATTTTCAGGAGCATCACAGAAAAGCAAGCTCTTAAGCCCCGGCCCCGTTCCTTCTGGGAATTAGGCCCCGGGATGCCCTTATGCTGGAGGAAATTTTATTGGCGATTAAAAGACAAACCGCCGGGGTAGGCAAACTACAGATCTCACAGCTGCTTGGAGAATAGAGAAGATCAGCCACAAGGGGGCAGGCAACTACCAAGAGGGAGAGAGCAAGGGAGCCCCAAGCTGTGGCTAGGGACTTTTAAAGCATACTTAAGGCTCCGGCCAGCTTCCAAAAGAAAAAGACAGACAAAAAGAAAGGAAAAAAGGAAAGAAAGAAAAAAAAAAAAGAAAAGAAATAGGCCTGTTTGAAGAAAGGTTTGCTCCTGCTTCTCTGAGCATCTTTGTAATGAGGTAGTTATCAAAGGATTTCATCACCTTCATACACTGAGTGATATTTTGCCCTCACCCTCATTTCCTACTGCCCTTCGCACCCGCTTCCTGCTAGTTTCCCTACTTAGAGCTGCTAGCTCCTACTTCTAGTTACATGCTCCACGACCTCCTGTTTCCCAGTTCTTCAAAGCGCTCTCCCCCGTTCTCGTGATCTGCTTTCTACTGTTGTGACTTACGAACGCATTTCTGTGGATGGCATTCTCTGTTTTAAATCCTCTTGATTCCGCATATGAGAGAAGTCACGTGGTATTTATCTCCACGATGCGTTCTCACGCAGACCTTCAGGTGTATATGGAAGGGTGCTGTTGCGAACCATGCAGGGAGTATTCCTTCAGCGAGCCGAGAGACATTCACACCGATTCCCATAGTGGCGGTACACGGCTATATTTTCACTAGCAGTGGATTAGCTTTTTCTGATCACAACATTTTCACCAGCTTATGTTGCTATTTCACCCCCGTTGGTGATAGTTATTCTGATTGGGGTGAGATGGAATCTCAAAGCAGTTTACTTTCATGATTAAAGGTTTATACTTTATTTACTTTCTGTGCGTGTTCCTGTGTGTGTATATGAGCAGGTGTCAACCTCAGGTGTTCACAGAGGCATGAAGAGCCAGTGGATCCTCTGAAGCTCAGTTTATAAGTGGTTGTAAGTTGCCCAGTGTTGAGAATTGAACCAGAGTCCTCTCGAAGAGCAGGAAACACTCTTAGCCACTGAGCTTTTTTTCTGCCTCATCATAGCAGTTTTATTTGGCATTTACTTGGTGGTTAAGGATGTTGAACACCTTTCTGAGCACATATTGACCATCATTCCTTCTTTCCTTTCTTTAAAAAAGAAAGATTTATTATATATTTTATGTAAGTATACTAACACTGTTGCTGTCTTCAGACACACCAGGAGAGGGCATCAGATCTCATTACAGATGGTTGTGAGCCACCATGTTGCTGCTGGGAATTGAACTCAGGACCTCTGGAAGAGCAGTCAGTGCTGTAAACTGCTAAGCCATTTCTCCAGCCCTGGCTCTTTTTTCCTACCATGGGATCTGAGGATTGCATGAGGTCACCAGGACTGGCTGCAAGTGTGTACTAACTGAGCTTCCCGCTGCCCTGTATTGCTTTCCTGAGATCAACTTCTTCAGTTCATTTATCAACTGAGCAATTTGTTTTGGGATGTTTCTTTTCTTTTCTTTCTTTCTTTTTTTCCCCCCAGATCTTTATATATCCTGGATAGTAATCCCTGTCTGATATGTAAATACGCACGATACTTTCTGGTATTTTGTAGCCCCGCCCCTCACCCCCTTTCCGAGGTTTCTCTGCATAGCCTTGGCTGTCTAGAACTAACTGTAGACCAGGCTGGCCTGGCTTAAACACACAAAGATCTGCTCTCCCTGCCTACCAAGTGCTGGGATTAAAGGTATGTTCCACTACAGTTTGGCAGTGGATTTCCCTTTAATCTGCTTATTTGTGGCCTTTGTGTGTGTGTGTGTGTGTGTGTGTGTGTGTGTGTGTAGAGACTACTTAATTTCATATGGTTCCATTTATTAATTTACAGGACTGTTTCCTATGCTATTGGAGTCCTGTTCAAACAATTGTTGCCTGTATCTTGAAGTATCTGTCCATAACAGTTTTAAAGTTTGGGTTATTACTATAGTTTATTAACCCTATTTTTAATTGTTTTAGTTTTTGTAGGGAGAGAGGATTGGATCTAGAGATTTGGTTCTTTTTCATGTAGAAATCCAAATACTGCAGCACCATTTGCCTTTGCTATAATGTATGTTTTTCACTGCTTTATTAAAAAAAAAAATGGGGGGCTGGGCCAGGCACCGTCATGTAGCCTTTTTAATTCCAGCACTTGGGAAGCAGAGGCAAGTGGATCTCTGAGTTTGAAGCCAGCATGGCCAACATAGTGCTGGATTATCCAAGGCTATATGCAGAGATCCTGTCCCAAAACAAACTAAACCAAACTAAACGAACAAAACAGAAGACTGTAACTGTGTGTTATCTCTGGTCCTATATGCCATTTATTTGATTTACAAGACTGTTTTGTGACAGCACTGCACATTCTTTGTTAGTATGGCTCTGTGTTATAATCAGAGGTTGGGTATTGTGATATCTGCAATATTACTGTTTCTACTGAGGATATTGTGTGCATGCGCACATACTTCCATATGAAGTTTTGGGTTGCTTTTCCTAATTCTGTGAAGGTTATCATCAGAATTTTGAGGAATACCCTGGTCAATCTATACAAGGCTTCCAGAAATGAAACTGTATGTACAATATCAATTCTGCTGATCCATGACCATGGGACCTTTTTTCATCTACTGTCTTCTTCAATTTCCTTTCTTCAGTTTCTTAAAGCAGGGGAGTTCGATCCTTTGGCTTCTCTGAGCCACACTTGATAAAGAAAAATTGTCTTACACCACACATTGAATACACAATATTAATGAAAGCTGATGGGAAAACATGGGTCTGCTTAAAATTGTTGTGATATCTGCACCATAGCTAAGCAAAACTCCCCCCACATAATAATTTCAGTTTTTGAATTTGGTATGGTGGCTCAGACTGTGAGCCCATCACTTATAGATGACAATGAGAAAATTAAAGTTCAAGGTTATCCCCACATATAGTGAGCTTAAGGGTAGCCTGGGAAAAGTATCTTTTAATTAAAAAAAGAAAAAAGAAAAAGAACTTTTAAGACAGTGTCTCTCTTATCTAACCCAGAATTTGTCTGGAACTCATTATTGTAGCTCAACATTCCTCAAATTCATAATCCTACTCTCCTGGTTCTGGGATTGTATATGCATTCCACAGTGACTAGCTCACAGTTCTTTTTATTTTTAGTTTAATTTTTATGTATGGGTGAGTTTGTGCTTGTGGGTGCAATTCCTGATGGGGCCAGAAGAGGGAGGGAGATCCTCAAAAAAGTGGAGGTACAGGTACTTGTAAGCTGCTTGATGTGGGTGCTGGGAACTTGGGTCTTCTGCAAAAGCAGAAACTGTTCTTCACCACTGAGCCATCTCTCCAGCCCCATAGTCATTTTTATTATTATCACTGTTACTAATGTTGTAGATTGTAGACTCTAACGGAGAGAAGAGAATCTAAGAAATTAGTGTTTATAATATATAGAGAGAAGAGAATCTAAGAAATCACTGTTTATAATATGGTAAGCCATAGCTGGCTTAAATCCAAGATATTAAACCTTTCCAATAAAAGTGCTCTCCAGAAGGAACTTTTAATTATGGCATAGTTCCTGCCACTGGAAAAGCACGAGAGCATTACCTCATAGCACCCACTATGAACCTCAGAAGCTGCAGAAGGGCCTCTGCTCGGGCTCAGAGCCACCAGATCTGGCAGAAATCAGTCAACCCCAAATGCACCTCTACAGCACCTCTACACTTCTACCGTGGGGGCACCGTGGGGGCACCCCGCCTGTATTTTGTCATTTCCTCCAGACCCCAGGCACTCACTCCGAATCCTCCACCGTTTCTTGTGTTGCTTTTCCCTTCCTGACCTAGCTCAGGAGTTTTCCCATAAGCTGCCAGTATTGTTATTACCGACCCAGGCTGCACAGAGGAAACCCAGACTACTTTAGAAATACCATGTCACTTGGTCACCAGGAGAACGGAGAGGAGAGCAGACTGGTGTTATTTCCCCTTTTTAAGAGAAGCGGAGCTGTCCCTTTCTCAAAGCCACTATTAGGATTCATTTTGATGTGACTACAGTCACCGTAGATGGGAAGCATTATGACGACCAGAGTGCAGCTGACCAGCACTATTTACCGTCGTGGCTAGCACACCCCATAGCTAAACAGCGTTGTCACAGTGATATGACACTGGCTGTGTGGCTGTCTGCACCATGGGCATGACTGAAGGCTTTACTAGTACAGCCACACACTGTATAGGATGTGTTTGCTTGCTTGCTTGCTTCATGAGACAGGGTCTCTACATGTAGCCCTGGCTATCCTGAAACTTTCTATGTAGACCAGGCTGGTCTCAAACTCATAGAGATCCACCTGCCTCTGCTTCCCCAGTGCTGGGACTAAAGGTGAGCAAACATTCGATGGGTTTTGTTGGGATTGAAGGCACATGCATAACTTGGGGGCTCCTCCTCCTCCAATTTAATTGAAGGGTTAATGACCTAACACAATGAATCTCAAACAAACTGAGAAACAACTCCCAAGTCAGCAGACCCATAAAAACACCTGCAGGACAAGAGCCCACAGCTGTAAGAACACCTGCAGGACAAGAGCCCACAGCTGTAAGAACACCTGCAGGACAAGAGCCCACAGCTGTAAGAACACCTGCAGGACAAGAGCCCACAGCTGTAAGAACACCTGCAGGACAAGAGCCCACAGCTGTAAGAACACCTGCAGGACAAGAGCTCACAGCTGTAAGAACACCTGCAGGACAAGAGCCCACAGCTGTAAGAACACCTGCAGGACAAGAGCTCACAGCTGTAAGAACACCTGCAGGACAAGAGCCTACAGCTGTAAGAACACCTGCAGGACAAGAGCCCACAGCTGTAAGAACACCTGCAGGACAAGAGCTCACAGCTGTAAGAACACCTGCAGGACAAGAGCTCACAGCTGTGAGAAGCCCTGCAGGCATTATTGGTCTTGAAGCTCCAAAGAAAAAAATCTAAGATAAAATTTTCCTCCTCCAAACTTTCTTCTGCCCAATAAAGCCCCAGACACTCCCACTGCCCCATTTTCCCACCATGCTTGGGCATACACTTCACATTCATGGAGAGACTGTTAAACTTTACCTACTGTCTTAGTGGGGGAGGGGGGTTCTATTCCTGCTCCAAACATCATGAACAAGATGCAAAAGGAAAGGGTTTATCCAGCTTACACTTCCACATGCTCTTCATCACCAAAAGAAGTCAGGACTGGAACCTAAGCAGGTCAGGAAGCAGGAGGCCATGGAGGGATGTCACTTACTGGCTTGCTTCCCATGGCTTGCTCAGCCTGCTTTTTTATAGAACCCAGATCTACCAGCCCAGGGATGGCACCACCCACAATGGGCTGGGCCAGGGATGGCTCCACCCACAATGAACTGGGCCCTCCCCCCTTGATCACTAGTTGAGAAAATGCCTTAGAGCTGGATCTCATGGAGGCATTTCCCCAACTGAGGCTTCTTTCTCTGTGATAACTCCAGCTTGTGTCAAGTTGACAAAAAACCAGCCAGTCCACATACCTCTATAGAAGGGACTTTCCTTTTATTTTCACATCTCCTTAGTCAATCTAGACCTAACACTAACCACTAAACATACCTTCCTTCTGACCCAAATCATGGTGATCGCCTGGTCTTGCTGATGCCCAGAACCCTACTTCTGTCAGTAAGTTCCTAATAGATCATACCTGCTGCTCTATATTTCCCCTGGCATCTTAAATTCTGACATTAAATTAATACATTCATGTGTTCCCCCCCCCCAAAAAACCAGGTAGGTTCCAATGAGAACAAAGGGGGGTACAAATGTGTGAATATGAGCAGTAATTATGAAGCAATTTCTTTCCTGTTTTTTGGTTAAAATTTTATTTTCAGAAAAAGACACATGGTACAATGGAACAAATTAAGGTGAGTGGCCATCCAGGAGCTCAGGATGGCGAGACATATCGAACTAAGATGGCGAGTTAAAACAGAAAAGCCAGAGAAGTTCAGAGGCACCAAAGTTCCTCTCAGGGCATAAAAGGAAGACTGGGAAGGTGCTATTATCCTTCTTGCTCTGTCTGGAATAGAAGCTTCGGATTCATTAGTACTATTGTGACTCTGCTGATAGATAGGGCTCCCTTCAGAGTCTCATTCCAACATAGCTTTGAAACACCAACAGGAGCCATAGCTCTGTGCTCTTGTGAGATGTGCTGTGGTCATTAAGATGATAGAACTTCAACTTTATAAAAACTCTAGAAAGTTGCACTACTGAGTTTGCAATGTCACAGAAAGGATTTCACCTTCATTTTCTTTATTCTATTCCACCTTTTCCTCCAATTTAACTCTCACCTCACCCACACATATTCCTCTTAGAATCAGTCTGGCAACTGCAGGGCTGAGGCAGACCAAAAAATTTGAGGCCAACCTGGACTCTAACACATGTTCCAAAAAAGGGGGTGGGGGGCAATAAAGAACTGAAGCAAAGCTTTCACTTTTATTTATTTGTAAATACCTGTATGGGTTTATGTGCAGGTGCCCCTGGAGGCCAGAGTACACCTAGAGATCAAACCAAGGTCTTCTACAAAAAGCACCAAGTACTTTTAACCACCGAGCCATTTTACTATGCCCAAGAAAAGAATCTTGATGCTCCCTGGCTGGCTTCTAGACTATTCTGTTCCTTCCAATGACAGACATTATGTGGTACCAGAAAGCTAGCCGTTTAGACACAAGTCCCACTGTTCTGTCTGATACCATTAATGACAGGAGCGTTACTCCATTCCTGAGTATTGTTTTCTCTGCATTCACTTCAGACCCTTTCCGGTCACTTTCCTTCTCTTCTGCTCTTGTCCTTGAATGCCAAGCTTCACAATGGAGGACATCATAGAACTCAGTGTTGAATGCAAGGGGAAGGACATGAAAGACCAGGCAGGAGAAATGAGTTCTTCACTTCCATCACAGCCTGTCTCACGGCAGAAAACAAGAAAATCCAACAAACCAAAGTGAGGGGCTACTTCCACAGCTGCCGGTGTTTGGTGCTATGTTCTTCCTCCTCCAGAATTTCTCCACATTGAATGTTGCAGTTTACATGCTTTAAGACAGGGTCTCATGGTTTTCCTGCTTTAGACTCTACCTCTGTTTAAAGAAGAACAAGCAACAAACAAACAGCAAAAACAGAATGCCTAATGACTATTGGGGTCCAGAAGTCACCTCACAAACCATTCGAACACCCATCTCAGTCAGACAAGGATACTTCATTGAGCAATTATGAAGTATATGCCCTAGGACTAATCAACCAGGGCCAGGGTCCAGTTTCAAGAACTGAACCATGACATTGAGTTAAGGTCCCACAGGGCTTTTAAGCCTAAAATCTGCAAACACCTGTGCCAAGTTATTTCACCAATCAGGATTTGGGGATGAAGGATTTCCTTAGGAACACGTCTTTGTTGAGCAGCTATTCTGCTCCCATTGGTTGGGGTATTTAATTCTGACAGGGGACTTACCTGGTCTAAAATTCGTGTCTTAACTTGTCTACCAAGATGGGACTTGTGTAACATGTCTTAATTTGCCAAATACCAGGATGTCACTTACCCATGTACATGTCTCTTTCTGCCAAATAGGATGTCAGTTCCCAGGGAGGTCTTGGCGACTCAAACATTTACTCAACTACTACTCAAAATAGAACTCTTATTTTGAACAGTTTCTCGTATCTCTTATGTTGGGGTCCATCAACAGGGCAGCTTATAAAAGCAAATACGGTAAAAGCTCACACACAGGTGCGGAAGACACGCTGCCGAGTAGTTGGTTTTGGTCCAGGCTTATTGTGGGCCACTACACAAAGCAGTTCTACTGACTTCTATTATGATTGCTTTCCAAGGGCACAGAACATAACAGAATATGTAATCAACTTGGCAAAGAAAAGCTCCTAGTCACAGCAGAAACATATGAGAAAGCTTCCTTATAATGGCAGGCAAGCCAGGTAACAGTTATCTTAACATTTTACATAGGCCTTAATATTCCATCTAAGCCTTAATATTTTACCTAGACTTTAACAATCACTTTTGATAGAAACAATAAAACCCCAAAATGGCTTCTTTAATTCTCTATTTTACTTTTTTTTTCAGTTGTAGCTAGAATATGTTGAAATATTCATATGAAATATCTGGTAACAATAAGTTATTGTTACAATAAGTCATAGTTTAAGCACGCTTTAAGGTGAGCTTGGTCACATGACTTTGTGATTGACCTTGCCCAGCTGGAAGATGAGGTTTTCATTTTAGCTAGAAATTCTATTCTCTTGACTAGAAGAATTTTGTCTTAACAAGCCTTCAAGTGATTATTTATTTTGGTTTGGTGTTCTTTATTTTGTTTTTGAAGCTAGGTCTTTCTATATTGCCTTGGTTGTCCTGGAACTCATCATCATCATCATCATCATCATCATCATCATCATCATAACAACACATATATACATATACATACACATACCATACATATACATACACACACATATGTATATCAGGTTGCCTCGAATTTATAGAGATTCTCCTGTTTCACCTCCTACATGCTGGGATTAAAGGTGAGTATTATCATAATCAGCTATGGCATTTTGTTATTTTCCTCTATGAAAAGCTTACCCAGGAGTCATTTTGAAACCAGGCCAGAACTCAGGGCCTGTGCTGGCTATGTTTATGATAGCTTGACACAAGATATGGACATTTGGGAGGAAGGGACATCTATTGAGAAAAAAGCCTCCATCAGATTGGGCTGTAAGCAAGCCTGTAGGGCATTTTCTTAATTCATGATTGATGAGAGAGGATACAGCCCATTGTCAGTGGTGCCACCTCTGGGCCGGTGGTCCTCGGTTTGACACAAAGGAGGCTGAGCAAGTCTTGAGGGGGAAGACAGTAAGAAGCATCCCTCCATGGCTTCTGTATCAGTTCCTGTCTCCAGGTTCCTGCTTTCACTGCTTTTGATGATGAACAGCAATATGGAAGTGTAAGAAATGCATGCATGCAGGCAAACTGTTCATACACATAAAATAAATAAATCTAAAACAACAAGCAAATATTTCCATTTGTAACTTTTTTTTTTCTTTTGAGACAGAGTGTCTCTGTTATGCAGCTCTGACTGTCTTGGAACAAGTTATGTAGACCGGGCAGGACTGGAGTCTACCTGCCACTGCCTCTGAGTGCTGAGATTAAAGACATGCGCCATCACCACTGGCTTTAGTTTTCTTTCTTATTGAGATAGAGTAATTTTAACAACTCTGTTTTGAGGGTTTTCTCCCTGGGGTGTGGGGAGGATTAAGCAATTTTCATTCCTTCTCATAAGGTCCCAATACAAACTAAAGTTCAGTTTCCTCAGAAATCATCTTGGGTTGGGGTTGGGGACAATAGTTATTGGGTTTATTTGTAGAGTATTGATAAGGGGTTACTATCAGCCTCCTCTGCCTATTCTTTCACGGTTTTTGTATTCTAGCTCTTCCCTAATCCCCAAGGGCCACATGAAATTAGGGCAGAACTGCTTACCATTGTGTGAGGGTGCTGGTTGGGTACTCAGATGAAGACCGTGTTCATTCACTCCTTCTACAAAAGAACGTCATCAGTAAACAAGCAACAAGCCCAGGTGCAATGAACCTTTCTGAGAAGACAAAGCTGGTCTTACGAAGATGGTAATTATTTGACTTAGAGAACAGTGCTGTGTAACACCATCTTCAAAAAAAGAAAAGAAAAGAAAAGAAAGAAAAAAGAAAAAAAGAAAAAAAAGAAATCTGGCTCCAAACTACATACATGGGATAATGTAATAAATAAATAAATAAATAAATAAATAAATAAATAAATAAATAAATAAAGTGAATTTTTCAAGGCCCAGATAAATCATTTATAAAACACAAGACAGCTGAAAACATTTTAAAAATTCTTTCTACAGCCCAGAGAGTAATCTTGCAAAGCCTTGTTCTTGTTCTGCATGAATGTAAGTAGCAGAGTAGCAGACAGAAAGAGCAGTGCACAGTGGACCCTCAAACTGAAGTTTACAACGTCCAGCAGAACTCCGTTAAGGTCTCAGTCTCTCTCTCTCTCTCTCTCTCTCTCTCTCTCTCTCTCTCTCTCTCTCTCTCTCGTGTGTGTGTGTGTGTGTGTGTGTGTGTGTGTGTGTTTTGGTTGGGTGGCAGAGAGCTCTCTCTATTCTCTCCATGGACTATGTCTTAGTCAATGTCCTATTGATGTGAAACGACCATGACCAGTGCAACTCATATAAAAGGAGACATTTAATTTAACTGGGCCTTACCTACAGGTTCAGGGGTGAGTCTACTGTCAGCATAGTGGAAAGTGTAGTGGCTCCCAGGAGCTGGAGGAGGAGCAGATGGTTCAAGATCTAGGTCCACGGCCAGCAGGAAGAAGAAGAAAAACACCGGACCTGGCTTGAGCAATGAAACCCCAAAGCCTACCCACCCAGTGACACACAATTTCCCCAACAAAGACAAACCTACTGTAACAAGGCCATGCCTCCTAACAATGCCACTTCCTGATGATAAAACTTTCAAATTGATAAGCCTATGAAGGACGTTCTGATTTAAACCACCACAAACTGTCAGCAGTCTTTTTTAATTTAATTTAATTTTATTTTATTTTAGAACCTGTAATCCAGAGAATTCAGAACACAGGAAACTGTACACTAGCTTGTTCTTCTCCTTAGAAAGTGGAAAGCAGAAACAAAAGCAAGAGTGCCCAGGGCCTGGTCGTGCAGGGATGAAAGCAGACAAATGGCACGGAACTAAGGAGTCTTGAGAAGGTAGAAAATATTTTAAAGATAAGAGGCTTGGAGAAACTGGGCCAAAGAGCAGGCATTAAGACCCAGCGCAGACTGCTTCTCTAGCGTCTGTCCCATACAGCTGAAATCATCTCTGCTTCTAGCCAAGATGGAGACAAAACAGCATGGGTACCTTTTTCTTGTGGTGAGCTCAGTACCATGATAAAAGGAGCCTATCCACCACCAGGACATAACTCCCGTGTGATTCACGCACCTCACATGAAGCCACCCTCTTTCCTTAAAAAGACACGCGAGAGGCTCGAGAAATGGACCAGTGTTCTAGAGAACTTACTGCTCTTGAAGAGGACTCAGGTATGGTTTCCAGCCCTAGAATGGCAGTCCATAATTGTCTATAACTCCAGTTCTGGGGCTCTTCTGACACTTGTGGGATTCCATATGTATGTGGTACAGATACAGTTAAGCATGCAGACACATATACACATAAAATAAATCCTTTTATAAAACAGTTGAGGTTAGCATAGGTAAAGGAGACATACTAGTGGACTAGGCATGCAAGAAGAAAAGTAGAAAAGCAAAGAATTGTGAAGGAATTCCACCATGTCAATGCAAGAAAGATGGAGTCCATACATCTTACTACGAAAACTAACAGGGCACAGCAAGTGATGCCGTGTAGACCTCTCTTTGAGCTCCCCTCAGCTCACAGACCCAAGGTGTCGCTGGGAAAGGAACTCATGAAGGAAGTAGAAATGAGCTGTGCCCACTGCCAGTAGATGGAGCTATTGATTTATTGCACAGAGAAACGGAGAGGTTTCCCTTAGCATTGATTTGCCTCATTTAAGAATGGCACAGACTGTGATCGGATGGATTGGTGTCCCTCTGTGTTGGCTGGAATTTGTCTCTGAAAAAACCAAACCAAAACAAAAAAACCACTTCTTAAAATAGTGTAATCTTGATTAAAAGCCAGAGTTGTCTTGCAAGGCAATTTTACTCAGAAAAGCCTCTGCTTGGAGTCACATGGTCTAGGGTAATATCAGACCTAAGTACAGAGTAACTATTTTCTTTCCTTCTCCAAAACCTGATCCAAGCACTCCCAGGAAACATGGCTGAGATGGAAGAAATAAGAAACAGTGGTGTGTGCATGTGCAGGGTGATGGAGAGAGGGAAAAATGGAATGGGAGAGGAAGAGAGAGAGAGAGAGAGAGAGAGAGAGAGGAAGAGAGAGGGAGAGAGAGAGAAAGAGAGAGAGAGAGAGAGAGAGAGAGAGAGAAGACACAGAGAGACAGAGAGAGAGAAAGAGAGACAGAAGACACAGAGACAGAAGACACAGAGACAGAGAGAGACAAAGAGAAGACACAGACAGAGAGAAAGACAGAGAAGACACAGAGAGACAGAGAGAGAAAGAGAGAGACAGAGAGAAGACACAGAGAGACACAGAGAGACAGAGAGACAGAGAGAGAGAGAGGAGGCACAGAGAGACAGAGAGAGACAGAGAGGGAGAAAGAGAGTCAGAAGACACAGAGAGACACACAGAGAGACAGGCAGACAGACACATAGAGAAGACAGGAGTTAAACTGAGTTTTTGAACATTGTTCATGTCTCTGTAGCCCAAGCAGGAAGGGTATTTTAATGGGGTGAAAGATCATCTGGGGCAGCCAAAGACAAATTTCCTATGTAGGGAAATCTATTTTCTTTTTCTTGGAGCATCTTTGGCCTGATTTTTAACATCTAAGTTGAGAGTCCCTTAGAGGTACAACCCTTCACGCAGGCTCCAGAAAACCTAATCACCAAGCAACTTTTACCTCACTCTCTGTCATTTTCCTGGTTGCTTTGGTACTTTCCGGGGCTCTTACCCCAGATTTCCAAGAAATTTTCTATCCTGGGCCATTACCCATCCAAAAGAGAGTAGTTAACCTGAGACTCAGGGAACCACAGAAAATGACGGGGCTGTGTTTCTTCCATGGGGGGTATCTGATATGAGCACTCTCCAAGATGAATTTGAAATGAACTCCAAAACTGTTAAAAACAAAGTTGTGCACAAAGGGATAGGGGAACAAAGCACACATAGCTTGGTAAGGTAATCACCTCCTCTTTTTGTAGTAAGGATGTGCCAGGACTCATCTTTTATCCTTGGTGTAGGTGGTGACCATGTGTCAACCCATTAGTGGGAGCTCTGCTTCACAGCCTGCTACAGTTGGCTCCTGTGCACAAAGGGGAAGAGAAAGGTCAGGAGATATGAGTCCTTGCTGGGCTGACTACCTTTGATATAAACAAGAAAATAACAACAATAAACAACAACTCCTTTTTCCCACTAGGATACACTAGCGCACCCCCCACCGTGCTGCTCTTCAACTTCTTCCTCCTTTACAAAATTTCACACCCCTTTCGAAAACCCAAGGCACTGCAGAAAGGGTCAAATTTCTTCTGAGATTGTTCAGAGGAGTTAAATATTCATCCCCCTGCTCTTCGCTACCACATCTTCTTCTTTTCCAGCTGCCTTCCTTCGATTGGGTGCAGGAGATCCGGGTTAGGGGCTGAGGAATGAATCCGGATTCTAGAGGGTGGCATCTTTCAGGGAATTACAGTGTCATTTCAAGGGGAGTTTGCATGTCTTGGTGCAGTGATTGATGCTGGCATAGGTCATACTGCTAGCACCCACTACCCAACATGATTCTTTTCTGCTCAGCTACAGAATTGTCACTTCTCTTTCTCCCTGGGAATAGCTCCTCACCTGTCTGAGAGATCTCTCGGTTTAAACCAAGTTCTCACCTGGCAGTCTTTTGCATAAACTGCTCAACATTTTCCACTGTAGTTAGAATAAATGGCAAACTTTGCCATGGCCTCTGTGACTTCTGGTGTCTGTCCTAGCCTCCAGCTACATGCCCTCCTTACTGTGAGGTACAGCCTTTTCACTAACACTCCAGACTCATTTTCACTTGCTGTGACCTGGTTCCTTCTTTTCACTAAGGGCTCAGCTTGTGCAGGCTCTGGGGGGGGGGGCTTTCCACCATTTCAGCCTTCTCTAGCCTTCTCCCATCCACACAGCCTTGTTTTAAACACATCATCTGTTCTGTTTTATTCTAAAGAAAGAGTCACGGTAAAAACTCATGCATAGATTATTATTGTTAAATTTGTTTTCCAATTTCCCATTTAAACATAATTCCCGTGAGTCAAGGGCAACCTTTATGTGTTTTCCGTCATATTTTCCCATGTGTAGCAAGGTGTGTGTCAGTAAATACTCACTAGGTGAGGACAATATAGCAATACCAAAGATTAATCATCAGTGGGATTTCTGCTTTTGTGCTAAGCAGATAAAGGAAAGATGCTATACAGAATGCAGCATAGGAGTGGGACTTAGGCCCTGCATTCTTCCAAAAAGTGTCTCCAAATTATTGATAAAGGCAAATAGAAACAAGTAATTGTTTTTAATGTGCAATCATTTAGTTACTACAGTTAATTTGATAAGCCACTCTTCATGATGAATTTGCAACTTTTTTTTTCCTATTACATCAACTGGGAATAAATACAATGCAAACAATTTTAGCTGGGGAAAGCCTTCCAGAATTCATATTGAGACCTAAGTATTGAAAGTTCTAGGCTGGGGGCTGGAGAGATGGCTCAGTGGTTAACAGCATTGACTGCTCTTTCAGAAGTCCCGAGTTCAAATCCCAGCAAACACATGGTGGCTCACAACCATCTGTAATAAAATCTGATGCCCTCTTCTGGTGTGTCTGAAGACAGCTAGAATGTACTCATTAAATAAATAGATAAATAAATAAATAAATAAATAAATAAATAAATAAATAAATAGAAAGTTCTAGGCCATCTTAGGGAAAATGATGAGCCATCTTATTTAGGGTTTCTATTGCTCTGAAGAGACACCGTGACTACAGCAATTTTATAAGGCAGCACATTTAATTGGGGGTGGCTTACCATTCAAAGGTACAGTCCATTATTGTCATGGCATGAAGCATGGTGACTTGTAGTCAGACATGGTACTTGAGAAGGGGTTGAGAGTTCTACATCTGGTTGTGTCATGTAGTTTCTACTACCCCGATTTAAGCTCTGGGCATACTGTGCTACTGTGCTACCAACCCCTCTACAGGTTCTTTTGGATCTAAGAATGAAAGACACACACACACACACATACACACACACACACACACACACACACACACACACACAAGCTCATTTTTACCTGCCTTGTTGCTCAGTGGTTTGGCTCTTCTAAGCCTCCCTTGGCTAGCATGCTGTTCTCTTTATTCCTTGCTCAACACTCAAAATCCACCCTCAAGTTAGATGCTGCCCTGTTACCTTCAGCACCCTAAATCTGCTTTCAACTTAGTTGCATTTCTTTCTTTCTTTCTTTTCTTTTTTTACAACTTTATTTAACTTAGTTGCATTTCTAATCTCCTGCTTGTTACCTTAGGCTCAGTGGGGAAACAGCCAATAGCCACTCCACCTGGGATCTCACTTGGCTGGTGGATCTTTCTCCCTTCTGAGCAGGGAGAATCCTCTTTCCTCCTCCTGAGTCTCCTATCCTGCCTGTGGGAACCTGGAAGTCCTGCCTCTACCACCCAACCATTGGTTGCTGGCATCTTTATTGATTGATCAAGAACCAATTGGGAAACAGGACCTCTAGCATTTGCATGCAGATTTGGGATCAAAGCATCAGAACCACTCTCTACATCTGGATCCACAGGCAGAAAACAAAGAACTGAGTTTCTGAGACCAAAAAACCCACTGCTGGTGACACACCTGCTCTAACTAAGCCACATCCACTTTGGCAAGGCCACACCTCCCAAAAGTGTCTTTCCCTATGGGCCATGGGGCCATCCATTTTCATTCAAACCACCACAGATCTAGTCTCAAAGAATGATAAAAATGAAAAACAAAAACTAAAATGACAACCCTGGAAGTAAAATTGGAATCAAATATACACAGAATTTGGGGAGCTACTTGGCCTGTATTGGAATTTAGGAAAAATAAGTATTAGTTCTCTAACAAAATTACAAGACTCACTTTCTTTAGCTCTTAACCTCAAATCCATCCCAATTTCTTTCTCTATTTTTTTTTCAATGCTTTAGGAGATGAATACCCACCTGTGAGCAGCAATCTTCTTGGATAATTTTGGGAAAGTATTTGGACACTGACCTAGTTTGATTTCAGTGGTAAAACTGCCAACCAAAAGCGTCTTGGGGAGGAATGGGTTCATTTGACATTACTTCTACATCACAGTTCATCACTGAGGGAAGCCAGGAAAAGAACTCAAGGCAGAATCCTGGAGGCAAGAATTGTAGCAGACGACCTGAATGAAAGCTACTTACTGACTTGCTTCCCATGGATTTCCTATTTGCTTTTTTATATAATACAGGACCACTTACCCAGAGGTGCTACCACCTCCAGTATGTTGGCCTCTTCCTCAGATATCACCAACTAAAAAATTCCCCACTAGGCATACTACAAGCAATCTGATAGAGGTAATTACTTAGTAGAAGCTGATTTTTCTAGGTGTCTCTAGTTGGTCTTGACTAAATTAACAAGCAAATACATAGTGCCTTATAGATATCTTAAATCCTGTCTTTTCATAGGAGTTTTATGCTAGAACACTGACACACCTGTACCATTATAATGCATGTCCAATCTTCAGGGTTGTGTTTGATAGTTAGTGTCAACTTGACACTAGCTAGAGTTATGTGAAAAGAGGGAACATAAATTTAGAAATGACTCCATAATATCCAGTTGTAGGGGATTTTTCTTAATTAGTCACTGATGGTTGAGGGCTCAGATCATTGTGGGTGAGGATACTCCTAAGCTAGATCTCTGGTTCTATAAGAAACCAAGCTGAGCAAACCCATAGGTACTGTGGCACATGTACCCCTCCCCCCCATAAACATCATGCACATACCCTATAATAACATTTTCAAATAAATAAATTGGTGACCTGTATAACCAAAGAAACATTTAATTTTTTATGCCTATACCAACCTAAATAACTGAGAGATTCTCCAAAAATAAAAACACATGACAGTACATTTCAGACACAATCAAAGAGCTCGACACAAAATGATGTCTAATTAGCAAAACACATACAATTTTAGTAAGCGACTTTGACACAAGGTAGAGATTGGTGTGACTTCACTAATGGAAATGCCACTACTGAGTGTGTTAGTTACTTGTCTTGCTGATTTGACAAAAGCTTTTGAGGAGGGAAGGGTTGATCTGAGCTTACAGTTCTTCATGGGAGGTCAGAGGGTAACTTTCTGGAGTTTGTTTTCTCTCTACCTGTATTACCGTTCTTACACGGCAAACTCTTTACTTGCTGGTCCACCTGAAACCGACTTTCCTCTTCTGTCCCTGGTTGCACATTCACTCACCTGTGTACCCCTCTGCTTAGTCTTAGCATCTTAGTACACAAACTGAATTACAAACTCAACAAATATTATTAAATACATATCCTTTTGTCTTAGTTGCTTTTTTCACAAAATGGTCTGCTTAGAAACATCAAAGGTCCATGCAAATAAGTGGCCAAATGACATTGTAGAGCATATGTATTATAGTGAACTTAACTATTTCTATTGTACTAAACAAACACAGACAGCCAAGTTGTTTTACTATTTCCAAAATGCAGAAAGTAGAGTCATTGGTTTTATTTATTTATTTATTTATTTATTTATTTATTTATTTATTTATTTATTTATAGTGCTTAATCTGACTTGAACATATCTGATATTTATTTATATTAAATTATATTAAGTAATACTATTTATTCCTTGCAGTTACTAGGCTTGAACCCAGAGCTGGGTACATGCTAAACACATATTCTACCATTGTGTTTATCCTCAGGCTGGGCCTTTTGAGTCAGGATTCCACAGTGGAACTCAGGTTGAGCTGGAATTCCCTGAGTGCCTGGGCAGGCTTCTCCTGCCTCAGCCTCCTTAATGCTGAGATTACAGGGACATGTGACTCTGCTTGGATAAGATCACACTCTTTTTAAATTATTTACTTTTAGATCTTTGATGCAGCATTTCACTGTTGTAACCCTGACTGTCTAGCTCTGTAGACCAGGTTGGCCTCAAACTTGGAGATCCACCTGCCCCTGCCTCCAGAGTGCTGAAGGCGTGTGCCACCTCTCCTGGTAAGATTACACTCTTCATTATTTAATACTTATAAAATTTATGATTATTCTCTGCGACAGTTTAATCATTTATATATATATATATTTTTTTTTTCTAAAATTCTTGCCCTTATTCTCTAAATAAAATAGAAACCACTTGTCAATAGAGGGGAAAATGGTGGCTGTCTCACACTCATAGATTAATTTGGGTCTGTAACTTCTCAAAATAAAAAGGCTCCTACAATGGCAACAGCACATATTTTGTCGTTGTTGTTCTCAACCTTCTTTGTTACAGATTTCTACATGTTCCATCTTCCTTGCCACTCTGATATTATAGGCAGGGATGTCTTTGTCATGCTATTTTATAATTAATTGTTGTTATACAGATTTCTACAGGTTCCATCTTCCTTGCTGCTCTGATATTATAGGCAAGGATGTCTTTGTCATGCTATTTTATATTTAATTGTTGTTATACAGAAAGTTCTTGTTTTCATTGCACGCTTATCTGTTAAGAAAGAAGCTTGTATCTGAGAGCTTACACATGGAAAAGACAAGCTAACATCAAAATTAGAAGGAAAGAACAATTTAGCTAATAATTGTGTGAACTCATCTGTAAATGACATACAGGGATGTGAAAGGGTCACGATCTGAGGGCTTGAAGGAGGCATAATTTGATCTGATTCTTCAAGAAGAGGTGACTTATTAAGTGATGGGTCAAAATAGTGAGACTGAGTGTGGTCTTTGCTGAAAAGTATGATGGGCTTGTTTCGATAGATTAGGGAAGAAAGCTATAATAATAATAGAAATATATAGAACAATAGAAAGATAAAGAGGTGGCCATTATCCCTGATCTTTAAAACCAAGAGGAGCAGTTCAGAACTGAATCAATAAGGGGTCAGAATAGTGGCCTTCAGACAGCAGAGCCGTAGAATTGCTTTTAGTGTAGAGATGCAACTTGAAATCATGGTAGAAAGCTATTTTAATAACACAGTCTTAGAGAGGACGGAGTCTTAAGCAAAGGTAGGAACCAAGTGAGAGATTCCAAAGATAAAAAGGGAAACCGAGACTGTAGACAATGACTGTAGAGCAACACTGGAATACTGAAATGCTGACCCAAGACTGAGACTGCAAATGCACACCGCCTTCTGGATCTAGCAGACATTTGCTGGGTGTCTACTGGTACTGTTAAAGGTAACTTATCGCTTCCTTTGTTTTGGTAGAAAGTAATTAAAGCAGTGAAAATATTTAAATGGAATGGGTTTGCAGGAAATATGAGTTTCTAAAAAGTATAATTAGGTATGAATTCAGCATTCATAAAAGTTATTTTGGTGTTTAATAAAGGGTAAAAGCATTAGGCATTTCAACTTAAAGATCACGTTCATGAGGAAAGAAATGAACAGACTTCCAAGAAATACTGCAAAGGGACAGTTTTAGTTTGGAAACTCCAGATATTTGCTATAGAAAGCCACAAGCATGCATGCTACATATATATGCTGTATATCTGCTCCTTATTTGAAGAAATAACAATTATTCACTGTTAGTTAAAAGCACAGGAACAGGGCTGGAGAAATGGCTAAGCGGTTAAGAGCACCGACTACTTCTTCAGAGGTCCTGAGTTCAATTCCCAGCAACCACATGGTGGCTCACAACCACAGGTAATGAGATCTGATGCCTTATCTCATCTATTTTATATCTCAGCTATTTTATATTTAGACAGTAACAGTGTACTCATAAATAAATAAACAACAAGCAAACAAATAAATAAACAGAACTTAAAAAAAAAAGCACAGGAACATTTGAATTTCATAAAACCATTTTGCCACATCACCAAATCTGAATATTTAGGAGGAAGCCTTTGGTTAAAAAAAGTGGTGTACTTAAATCTTTTTGAAGATATATTTTTGTATTGACTTATGAATATATGTATGCAGGTGTATATCCAGTGTGTGTGCATGAGTCCTCAGAGTTCAAAAGGGGGTGTTTGATCCACGGGGATGCAGCAACAGAGAACTGCTGTACGGGTAGCAAGTGATTGGAGCTCTAGCCCCATACTTAGAGTTTCGGTAATTCAGAGTACATCTTTTTCATACAACAGACTTTTTGAATGAAGTCTACACTGCAGGAATAGTGTGTGAAGCAGGTTAGAAGGCGGCTGAGATTCTGTGCCCATGTAATGTAGTGACTGAGAGGAGTCAGGCTAACAAAGAGGAGACTCCATTCCAACCACTGAGAGGATGAGCGCAGGGTCTCAAAAAGGGAGCAGAGCTGCTCAGGTCAGAGAAGCGGAGGGAGAAGCGGTGGAAGAAAGCAAGCTCTGCAGCAGCAGGCTTGTGGGAGCCTACAGACGCTTGTCATTCACATTTGCTCTATAGTGGCTTCTAGACCTTCAAACTCAGAGCCTCGTACTTGTGTGGCACGCACTTTTATCCACCGAGTCATCTCTCTAACTTCTATTTTAGCTCGTTTTTTATTTTGAGGTAAGGATCCTTGGTTGGCCTAAAACTTGCTAGTTCATTATGTAGACCAGGCCACCTTTGAACTCATGGAGACCAGCCTACCTCTGCCTCTGAAGTTATGGGAGTAAAGGCCTTTACCGTCACTCTGAGCTATTTGGATACTCTCATTTGAAATATTTCTGTGTAAAAGGAATGCTATCTATGTAGGCCGCCATGGCAGAGACTGTTCATTGTGCTAGAACTCCTGAGAGAGGCTTCAACCAGACACTGCAGTGAGAGATTCCTCTTCTTTCCTATAACCCCACACTTTCCCCTTTCTTTCCATCCTGTCTGAATATACTTCAGTGAAATATAGATTCTTTAATATTAAGGTTTTTTTTTTTTTAAAGAATGAAGGTTCATTTTCTGGAATAATTTTGCTGTTCAGGGATCAAGAGTCTTGGGTCTATCTGATCTTGGAAGGTCCGTGCTTACGTGTCAAAAGGTTCTCCTTCACTAGGGATCCGGAAGAGAGGTTGTTATTCCTTGTGATGTCAAAACCACATGGTCAACAAAGCATACAGCAGCTTTTTCGGACTCTTTCTGAGACTATCAGGGCCTATTTGTCTCAGACTGTCTGAGAGCCATGGTGTTTCAAATGCCCTGTAAAATGTAGGGCAGAGTGTAGCATCGGTTTGGGATGTGTAAATGCTAGCACAGTCTCCTTGAGCTGCTGCTTCAATAGCACCGGCTACCATAGTCAGTTGTACCACTGCTGCCTTGACCATCTTAGCTTTTGACTTGAGGGCAGAGACCGGCTGTGCTATGAAACAGCCTACTGACATCTGTACATTGATCCCAGGCAAACAGCAAAAAGAAACAATTTCTAGATGGAATCCAGTGGAGTAGATTATAAAGAAAAGAGTGTGGGGGCAATTATTGAGAACGTTGTCTTTTTAAAGAATGTACTTCTGGAATTGTGTTTAGTTGGGATGGGGTAGGTCCTCTACGCATCCAGATGGTGTCACCAAACCTCAGAAGACATTTGTTTGGTAGGCAGCATGAAGGAATCTGAGTTGTTAGTATCTTCCAGAATGCACTTATGTGTTTGTACCAGGTTATAACAAGGTGGAGGCTTGGTTTCATAGTCTAGGTTTTTACAGAGATAGGCCCTTATTTTTGTTGTTGACTAAAGTACTTTGCCCCAAAGACACAAAGGACTAGCACAGTTAATGTCTATGTTTTGAGCTGTCATGAGTCATGAAGTTGCTTAATAATTTGTTTTTCAAAGCTGCCTGGAGTAATAGAATTTTGTTTCCCTGGTGGAATAAGACATTTTCAGTGCATGTCTTTTTGTTTATTTTTTTAAAGGCAGTTTTTTACTGCATAGCTCTGGACATTCTTGAACTCATCTGCCTCAGCCTCCTGAGTGTTGGGAATAAAGGCATGAGCTACCTCCACCCAGATTCTGTGTTTCTTTGTCGTGTGGCTTTGGGTGATGGGCTTTCTAGGGCCCTAGGAAAGAGGCACTAGAGTTATCTTTATTGCCTCCAAGATTTGCTGAAAGGTGCTGTAGTCTAGCTGGCACTCCTAACAGCAAGCCTTTCGTTTCTGTCAAATAGTGGCATGTGAACTCCTCTCACCTCAACAGTCTTGGGTAGCTCTCAAGGTTGCTTGTGATATGGGAACATCAGTTTTTGTAGGGTATCCTCCTGGACAAGCAGTGTACTATTCTATCTGACCCAGTGACAGGCACAACATATCTATAGGCTTTTCTAACTGGTATGGCATAAAAATAACAAACAAACAAACAACCCCAACCCAAGCTAAGCAGAGAAAGCAGCAACCAAGAAAAATGGATCCCAGAAAAACCCCCCAAAAGATTTATCAGTGGTGCAAAAGAGACAGCCTACACTGCACTCAGCAGCCCGAGTGAATATTCCTTGATCCTTTAGAAATGTCCACTCAGGTAAAGATTATGTCTTAAGGGTCTAATGATTTAAAAAACAACTCTAGTGGTATTAATCCACTTGCTACGCAGTTTTGTGTGGATTTGGTGAGAGCTAGTGTGATAAGAGAGAAGAAATTCTTAATTGAGAAAATAATTCTGTAAGATCAGGCTTCCAGAATTAAGGAAATTATAAGGAAAGCCTGTAGGGTATTTTTTTGCTTTTTTAAAAACATTTTTATTGGATATTTTATGTATTTGCATTTCAAATGTTATCCCATTTCCTGGTTTCCCCCTCCCATCCCCCTTTCCCCCACCTTTATGCTCCCCCACCCGCCCACCCACCCACTCCCACTTCACCTACCTGGCATTCCTCTACGAGGGGGAAACGAGCCTTCACAGGGCTAAGGGCCTTTCCTCCTATTGATGCCCGGCAACGCCATCCTCTGCTACATATGCACCTGGAGCCATGATTCCCTCCATGTGTGCTCTTTGGTTGGTGGTTTAGTCCTTCGAGAGTCTGGTTGGGTTGCAGACCCCTTCAGCTCCTTCAGTCCCTTCTCTAGCTCCTCCATTGGGGTCTTCGTGCTTAGTCAGGTAGTTAGCTGCAAGCATCCTCATCTGTGTCCATATGGCTCTGGCAGAGCCTCTCAGGAGACATCCATATCAGGCTCCTGTCAGCAAGCACTTCTTGGCATCAGCAATAGTGACTGGATTTGGTGGCTGCCTATGGGATGAATCCCTAGGTGGAGCAGTCTCTGGGTGGCCTTTCCTTCAGTCTCTGCTCTACTCTTTGTCCCTGTATTTCCTTCTATGAGTATTTTGTTCCCCTTCTAAGAAGGACTGAAGCATTCACATTTTGGTCTTCCTTCTTCTTGAGCTTCATATGATCTGTGAATTGTATCTTGGGTATTCTGAGTTTTGGGGCTAATATCCACTTATCAGTGGGTGAATACCATGTGTGGTCTCCTTAATGACTGACGTGATGTGAGTGGTCCCTTCCCTGGGCTGGTGATCTGAGTTCTATAAGCAGGCTGGGCAAGCCATGGGAAGCAAGCCAGTAAGGAACATCCCTCCATGGCCTCTGCATCAGCTCCAACCTCCAAGTTTCTGCTGTGTTTGAGATCCTCTTCTGTCTTCCTTCATTGATGTGCAGTTATATGGAGACATAAAATATACCCTTTCCTTCCTAGTTTTCTTTGGTCACCACAGCAATAGTAGCCCTGACTAGGACAGTTCATATGTTCTTATCATATATATGGAGTAACTATATTTTAAGGTTTTGACTTATCTCTGCTTTTTTAAAAGACCTTTTTTTGTTTAAATATAGAGAAATATTAAGGGAAAACATATTTCCTCATAAGGAATATTATTGTTTTTGTTATAAATGTTCTATGAGCCTGAAGCTTTATATAGTTTGGCTCAGTGAAGTTTAATGATATTTGTTGAAAATTTTAATTTGATTGCTACAATCTAATGTGAGGTTTCTAAGGGTCAAAGAACAGTCAAAATAGTTTATTCCAAGTGTCAAGTCTTTTTAATCATAAACAGTATGTTAAAATGACAGCTAGCAGAAGTCACTTTTAATTGAATTCAAACAGTTTTTTTTTCAAGAGTATAATTAAAATAATGGGTTCGGTTTGCAGACTCTCACATGTATGCGTATCTAGAATGAAGCAACTTTGCCAAAAGCATTGCTGTACATGCAAAAATGGCTCCATGCCGTGTTCAAACCTTCATTTAAGGGGTTGTTCCCTATACAAGAGTCTGCTTTTTAGACTATTGAGAGTGCACTTTCCTAGGGTACAACTTTGAAATTCTTTTTTCTTATTGGAAATTCTCTGCATTTATACTCCAGATGTTATCCCTTTCCCACAATTCCTTCCCCTCTCATGGCAGCTCACAATTCTCCGTAACTCTAGTTCTAGTAGATCCAGTGATCTCTTCTGAGCCCTATGGGCGTTGCATGCATGTAGTGTACTTATGTAGTTAGGAAAAGCACTTCCACACATGAAATAAAAACAAATTAATTCTCAAAAGGAAAAAGGAAGGTGGGTGTGCTGGGGAACTCAGTAGTCAAGAGGACTGGCTGTTCTTACAGAGGACCTAAGCGTAGTTCTTAGCACCCTGCGTTAGCCTACAGCCGCCTTTAGTTCTGGTTCTAGGGCATCTTAATGCCCTCTTCTAGCCTATGCAGGCGCGAGGCATACATATACTATATACACACACGTGACGGTGAGGCACATCATATAAAATAAAAACAAATAATTTAATATTAAAGAAAAACCAGATGAATAGATCAACTCCCTTCTTTGACATTCAGACTGTCTAATCACTGTGACAGTGTCTGACAGAATACTTTAAAGAGAGGAACTCTTTATTTTGCTTCATGGTCTCAGACATTTCAATCTGTGGTCCCTTGCTACTTTCAGGTAGGCTCCCACCCTAAACTTTCTAGACCTTCCTCAAATAGCTTTGAAGCTGGGGATGAAGCCTTCAAAACTGGAAACTCTTGGTGAATTACTTCCTCTTTAAACCATATGTTTCTCTCTTTTATGCTAAGTTCCTGTAGTATTGTTTCTGTGCTCACTGTTCCCTACTATGTGAACTAAACAATTCCTCATGGGCACCTTTGACACATCACCCACTCTGCTGGCACCATTATCAAGAATCCTCTCTGCAGCAAAATGCCAGAGTCAGGTATGGTGACCACTTCTCCCTTCCCTTTGACAGAACACTAGTGAAACCCCCCCTTGGTTTTATTCATACTATCCTCGCAGGGAAAAGTACAGTAACATCCCCCCAAAATCTGCAGAACTAAACCTAGACTTAACTTTCTATAAGATATTTTAGGCCAAGAAAGCCAAGTGTGCTTATTACATAGACACAACTTTCTTTTAACATACATACGATTAAAAGAATATGGAAGCTTGATTTTCTACGATTCTTGGAGATAGCATGCCGACCTCCAACCATTTAGGGTTGTTTGTGTTCACTGTCTAATTCTGTTTGGAAGAGGATGGACTCCTGACAATAGCTGAAGGACTGGGAAGTACATGAAAAGCGTGGTGGCCTTTGTAAAGGAGAACCTGTGAGTTACAGCGAAATGCATCTTAGCTAGGAGAGCCAGACTGAGCGGAGCAATTATACCAGAGAAGGCTAGGGCTGCCAGTTACCCATGCCTTAATTACTCTGGGAAGAAATAATTTCCCCTCGGGCCTACCTTTTGAATTGCTGTATTACCTCCTTCCAATACAATGGAGAAGACTGTGTGCACGTTGACATCAGCTTTCCTTGTATCTGTCACAGTGTCCTGCTGGTGCCTGTAGGGAAGTTTCAGGGTCAATCAAATCTGTGACTCCCTTGGGTTCTGATGGCGGAGACTACGGAGCTTGGAACCCAGAAAGCCTTTGGCCGCCACTGCACTGCCGGCGGACTTGGTTTGCGGCTGTCTTTGTACTGTGTTATCTGTAGAGAAGTCTGGGTGTGTTGCAGATTGGATTTTAATGAGAAAAACAAAATTGGAGGACAGGGAGTGAGCCCACCCTCAGGGCTTTATGGGAAACACTTGCCCTTCCCATCTGTTTGGCTTGTGTGCCGTGAACACCACATCTCCACGAGGTTTTTATCAAACAAGATTTAGGGAGGATGTGAATGAATGAATCTGTGTGAGTGAATTCTTCCAGAGCATTGATATGTCCAGTGTAGCTCCTGGCATTAACATTTGTCTCAACAGTCTTTCTAGGCACGCTTTTTTTTTTAGCAGCAGCTCTTGTTATTATTATTATTAATATTATTGAGCAAAAACGCGTAGTGTCTTGCCTTGTAGGGAAACATGGGATAATCATGTGAGCACGGATGCACAGCAAAACCTTTGAGTTCACGAAGTCTGTTTCTGTCTCTCCCTTCCTCCTTCTCTTTCCTCCTTTCCCCATCCTTCTCTCCCCAACTCCCCCTTTCTTCACATATCTATTTTTATTTGTTTATTTTTTTAAAAAATATATTGTATGTATGTGAGTGCACTGTTGCTGTCTTCAGACACACCAGAAGAGGGCATCAGATCCCATTACAGATGGTTGTGAGCCACCATGTGGTTGCTGGGAATTGAACTCAGGACCTCTGGAAGAGCAGTCAGTGCTCTAACCACTGAGCCATCTATCTCTCCAGCCCCACATGTCTATTTTTTATTTTACTCTGGTATATCTTATTCTCGTCCACCCTTCCTTCCCTTCATTGTTCCTCCTCTTATCTTTCTTCTGTCCCACATCTGCTTCTTCTCCATCTATTTTTTTTTCCGTCCCCTTCCCTCCCTGCTATTAAATAGGCCTTGCACTGCTTAGATCCCAGTCACCTCCAACGGTCTCTCCTATCTTACAGCTGATTTTGTACACAGGACTGAGGCTAACAAAGCCTACTGGTGGCACACTCCGTGTGATGGATACACTTTAATTTAAGGCGTCCCTCCTCCCCACGTAGGACACACTCTCGAGTTATAAAACTCTTCCTTTAAGAGCAAAATTTCCTCCCTCCCATCATCATGCAGGAATCAGAGATAGCCCGAGCAGTGCTAACTACAGGTGTGTTCTGTCAACTACCCATCAGCCGCATCTCGAGCCCCTTTTCTTACTCTGCTATATGAGCCAGAACTCTCCTTGGAGCCCCTGCCATGCTGTCTGTCTGTCTATAGTGTTGGTAACTCTTCGAATAAAAGTCTCTAACTCCAAAGGACAATCTGCCTCAGTGTCCGTCTTCATCCCTAACATGACGCCTCTGGGCTCCTCCACTCTGCCATCCTCTCTCCTTTCACTGTCTCTGTGTGTGAGACTGGTCTAGCTCACTGTCTCTGTGTGTGTGAGACTGGTCTAGCTCTGTACCGCGGGCAGGGCTTTTGTTCCTTGTGATGGCTGAGTGCTGGGTGCCTTTTCCATCTCCTGTTTGTTTTAGGTGCTGTATTGCTGCCTTTGTTAACCCCTTCCTTCCTGGTGTCCATGAGCTGAATGACCGCCATGGCTCCTAGTCTAACTCCACCCTGTGCCTTCTCTCTCCTACCGCACTGATCACTCTAACACATTCTCTCTTTTGCTGAAAACCATACTCTCTGCGCACAACCCGCAGACCAGGAGAAAGCTGGGTGTGCACATGTAATCCTTGCACTTTGGAGCTGAAGGCAGCAGGATCAAGAATGCGAGGTCATACTTGGCTATGCAGGAAGTTCCAGGCCAGCCTGGGCTGTAGAAGACCACGCCCAAGAAAGCAAGACAATTAAAGAAAAGAGAAGTGGGGCTTGTTGGTTCTTGTCTATAATCTCAGCACTCAGGAGGCTGAAGTTAAAGGAACATCTTGAATCCAAGGCCAACTTGAACTAGAAAGTGAGATCTTGTTTTCAGAAACAAAACATAAACGGAGACAATAACATCATCATCATTATCTCCATCATCATCATCATCATCATCATCATCATCATCATCATCATCATCATCAACAACAACAAAAACAACAACAACACAGAGACCTCTTTCATGGGAGAAATGTGTTTTATTCTCTCATTGTGCTGGAAATATTCCCAAGCAGGTGGGGGTGGTGGTACATGAGCTGGAGGGAGGAGTCTGAGGCAGGAGAATTGTAAGGTTGAGAGCCACAAGGGAAGACTGCAATACTTGTCTTAAAATAAGATTTAACTTACATAAGATCAAGCCAGTCAAAATTCCAGTAAGGATTGGACAGGTTCTCACAAAGTCCCACCCTATATGAGAAACTATTGGCTGTGATGGATGCTGGGGGAAGGAATTGTGGGTAATGAGTACTAACATGTTACTTATGTTCCAGTGGATATGTTGAGTGGGAGGCTTGGAGGGAGTTGGGGAGGAAACTAGGGTGTATTGGATCAAAATACATTATATGGATTTATGAATTTCTCAGAGACTAAATAAAAATCTTATGTAAAAATAGGAATAAAAGAAACACTAAAAAAGAGCAAGACACCTAATAGACTAGTAGAGAACTTGCTTCTGAACTGGGTTCAATCCCCACGCCAGGGATCCAGAAACCCTCGCAGGACCAGGCTTGTGAACACTCCGCTTCTCCCAGAAAATGCCTGATCTTGTTCATGTAGCTGTGTAGTGAAAGATAATCATAGTTCTCATGAGAGAGCATTAGCACTCTGCTCTTCAAAGGAGCTTACATGCTTTTTGGCAGAATATCTTGAACTGGGATCAGAGAGAACCATGGATGTAGTTACCTAGCAACGTGCTTTCAATTATAATGAGGTTAAGTAACTTTGCCCAGAATCTACACTATATCAAGAACTGACACCTGGCCAGGATTAACCAAATTCCATTAACTTGAAAAGGCCCTGTAAGTTAGGGTTGTTTTCTTAGGTGTAAACAAGTATTAGGCTTTAAAGACTAAATGCTACTGTGGCTTTAAGCCTTGGCTATGTCTGAAACCCTCTCTGTGGTAGATTGTGTGGGCTTTTTCCTCCTCATATTCCATCTGCTTGTGTTCACTCTGCACACATCTACTGAATGACGAATCTCGTGCTAAACATCTCTGACTTGGCACTGCACAGTGGGGGCCAGGCCTGTGAGGCCTTGGGTTCTATCTCCAGCAATTACCAAACAGAAGAACAAATAATCAGTCAACCCCACAAATGCAATCATGAACAGTGCACAAAGACGGACTGCAAACTCCTCAAATTTGTCTTTCACCTCCCTGCCTGGTTCTAAATCTCAGTGGTGTCGTTTCCCTATGGCACGTACCTCCCAGATTCCTAAAGCTAAGTTAAGCTCGACGGGAGATCCAAAGGTAGAAAGGGAGGGTTCTTGTAGACCATCTCAGTCACGTAACCTTATGTGCCTTGGAGCACAAGCCTCTACAAATGGAGGAAGAAGGTTCTCCCTTCTCCCCACCCAGCTGTCAGCCTGGGGTGATTGTTTTGGTATATCCAAGCAGAGTGGCTTCCAGCTTGATTTTTGTTCTCTACCAACCCCAGTACAGTACTCACACTATCTGATGACACAAAATTAAGGTTATTACTTGATGATTTTCTAATGTCACTGATTAAGAAATAATGTTGTTTGTTATTATTGCAGGGGATAGAAGTCAGCTTCTGCTCAGTCCTTCTTAGAAGGGAGAACAAAACACTCTCAGGAGGAGGTACAGGATCGAGTGGAAGAGCAGGGATTGAAGAGGGGATCTTTCAGGGGCTGCCTCACCTGGGGATCTACTCTATGTGCAACCACTGGGCCCAAGCACTAGAGCTGATGCTGGGAGGTGCTTGCTGGCAGGAACCAGATAGTGGTGCCTCCTCAGGGGCTCTGCCAGAGTCATGCACCTGAGCATGCTTACAGCTAACCGTCAGACTGAGCCTGGGGACCCCAGTGAGGGTGCTGGGGGTGAGGATGAAGGAGCTGAATGGGGTTCAGGGAAGAACAACATTATCGACCAAACAAATCCTCCACATCTCCCATGGACTAGAACACCAGCCATTGAGCACACATTGAGAGGCTCATGACCGCAGTTGCATATGCAGTGGAGAATAGCAGTGTCTGGCATCAATGTGAGAAGAGGCCTTTGGTCCAGGGAGGGCACATTTTCCCAATGTAGGGAAAGCCAAGGCACTGGGGTGGAGAGGGTGATTGAGAGCTAGTGCACCTTTGTGAAGACAAGTAGAGGGGGGAAGGGAGTGGGAGCAGGGTGAGTGAAAGGTATAACATTTCAAATGTAAATACAAAAAGTATCTAATAAAATAATTAAAAAGAAAAAGAAGTCAGCTTCTGGAAAACTATGAGAAAAGTCACTGAACCATGACTTTCTCTTTCTCCTCTTCTCCCTTCTTCTCTTCTCTTTCCCCCTCTTCTTCCTGCCCCCCACCCCAATCCCCTCATATTCTTTTCTTCTTCTCTTTGGAACCCTTCATGTATGCCAGGATGGTCTGCCTGTAACTCATATTGACCCATTAGTCTCTTCCTCCTTAGAACTGAAATTAGAGGCGTGTGACACCCACCCAGCTTGACTTCTTAACTATTAGAAAGTTTAGAGAAACTGAAATAATATACATGTACACTTTTTTTTTTTAGCCTTTCTTGCTCCATATCTCGGATTGGGCTCAAATTTTGTTTTTTTGCCTTGTCCCCTTATGTGCTAGGATTATAGATGTATGCCAACATACTTAGATCCAAAAGCTAACAGTTTATTTTGATAATTAACATTATGTATTATTCATAAATCATATATAACATACAAATACATAAAATCTATTTTTTCGTATTTTTATAATGCCTACATTTTCTTAGTACTGGGGATGGAAACCAGGGTCATATACTATCTGAACACTTAACTGCTGAACGACAACCCATTTTTCTACATACTATCTTTAAGGCATGATAATGATTTGGAAAACCGATTTCTTTTTTAAGTATCAGAATTTATTTATATATTGTGTATATGTGGGTGGGCAATGGAAGGCAGAAAACAATTTATAGGAGTCTGAGCTGTCCTTATGCCATGTGGGACCCAGGGATCAAATTGGAATTTAGGTCTTCAGGTTTGGTAATAACTGACTTAACTATGGAACAATTTAGCCAGACCCCATTTTTTTTTTTTTTTCTGAGACAGGGTTGCGTTTAGCTCAGCTAGCTGCAAATTAAACATGTATGTAGTCAAGGGCATTTTTGATCTCCACATTATGCTTCCCATCTCTCAAGTCTCGAAATTACAGAGAATCAATACATTCACTACTGCATATATCTTAAGATACATTCGTTTCTTGACACACAAATGTACACTCTCCAAATGCACAAATATGTAGACTCTCACACATAGTTTTTAAAACTTTGATAAGACTCATAGAAGCTAGCTTAGATGCCTATGTTTATAGTCTGAAACTTCAAATCCATGAATATATTATATTCTTCATTTACTTTAGATCTATTTAAATATTCTATAAACTGAGGATATAGCTCAGTGTTAGCTTACACAAACACAAACACACACACACACACACACACACACACACACACACACACACACACACGATCCTGGAATTATCCCAAGTAACATTATCTACAAAATGAAGTCATATATAAAATTTTATGATTACGGAGATATATAATGATTCAGTAGATAGTTTAAACTTTTTGTTCAATTCTTTTAATTACATGATAATTTTAAATCTTTAATGGCAATTAAAATTTTATTCTTGAGTGATTTTGCTGATATGCAATAAGAAACAATTACTATAAAATTTCTGTGGGGCTGGGAGATGGCTCGTAGATACTAGTGCCAACATTAGGACCTATTTCTAGCATCTTGTAAAAGCCTAATGCGGTAGTACACATCTGCAAAAATAAAGTTATGGTATAAAGACAGGCAGATCCCAGCAGCTAAATAGCTTGCCACTCTACATGTCTTAGAAAGTAAAATGGAGACTTGTGCCAGGAAAGCAGTGGCCATACCACCTTAGGAACCCAGAAGAATGTCCCACCAGGCCACACAAAGCCATTACACTTTCCTAAGAACCAGAAGGGAAAGAGAAAACACGGAAGAAAACATCAACTAAGATGAGACCAGGTATCAGGAGACAGAATTACAGTTTTCCCAATGACAAGTGCATAGTTAGCAATTTCAAAACACAATGAACAACAGTAGAGACAATATATCTAAGCTAGACCCCGTCAGACCTACCAGCCCAGCCCCTGGTTTAGTAGCACACCTGAAGTACAAAACAGAACCAAATCGAACAAGACAAGCACCTTAAAACATCTGTTCTGAGTATGATAGAGGTCCCCAAAGAGGAAACAAATCCCTTAAAGAAATCTATGAAAACACAGACAATGGGAGGAGATGAATAAGAATATTCATGACCCGAAAGTGGAAATAGAATCAATAAGGAAAATCTGGAAATGTAAGGGTGAGGAACTCAAGCAAGAAACTCAGAGGCAAGACTAACCCACAACACAAAAGCTGGAAAAGAGAATATCAGGCATTTAAGACAGAATAGAAGATATGCATATATCGGAATGGATATATATATATATATATATATATATATATATATATATATATATATATATATATATATATGTAACAAAGAAAATGTCAAATCTGAACAATCACACAAGAAACTCATGGCTCAAAACATCCAGAAAATCTGGGACACTATGAGATGAACAAATTGAAGAAAAATAGAAACAGAGAAAGGAGAAGAAACCAGGACAAAGGCCTAGAGAACATATTGAACAACATCATAGAAGAAAATCCTCCCAACCTAAAGTGAAGGGACTGAGGTAACAGAATAAACTTCATTTTGTTCTTAAGACTTTATTTATGCTAATTTTCCTTAGATTGGAACAATGAAGCAGCAACAAACTTCTAGCAGGACAGATTCCCTCTTGTCCTCCAAACTCTATTTTAAGCTGCTGTCCTTGGACAAAGCTACTGTGTATAAAGCTACTGTCTTCTGTCCTTGAAGTGATATGGTCTCCATCCTTGGGCTCTGGGAAAAAGACCAACATTCCTTTACCCTCTTATGCTTAGAAACCCTGCTTTCGTTTTTTTTTTTTTGTTTGTTTTGTTTTTTGTTTTTTGTGTTTTTGCTTTTACAACCCCCCTTCAACTAAAGCTGGGAGTCACTCTTTTTTGTTCCATCAAGAAGGTACTATGGCCCAAGCTTGAGTTTAAATAAAGACTCTCTGTGTTTACATTGGGATTGTGGTTCCTGGCGGTCTCTTTGGGGCTTTAATATTCTGGGCACAACAGAAGAAAATGCCTATAAAGGTACAAAAAGCATATAAAATAGCAAATAAACTGAATCAGAAAAGAAAGTTTCCCAGGAACATAATAATCAAAACACTAATTGTACAGAACAAAGAAAGAATATTTAAAAATGCAAGAGAAAAAGACAAATTAACATATAAAAGCAGACCTATTAAAACTATACCTGAATTCTCAGTGGAGACTCTAAACAGCCAGAAAGGACTGAAAAGATGTTCTTCAGACTCTAAGAGACCACAAATGCCATCACAGACTACTACACCTAGTATACTAGTCACCAGAAATGAAGACAGGGTATATGACATTTTACAATAATATCAAACTTAGCAATATCTAACTACAAATTCAGCCATATGAAAGGAGGTGTTGTGGGGGTATACACCAACCCAAAAAGACAAAATCAAACAAACAAAACAAAAAAAAAGCCCTCAGGGAATCCCAGACCAGCATAACGCATACACAACAACAACAACAACAAACAAACAAACAAACAAAAACAACAAAATAACAGAAATCAATAATCTTTGGTCATTGATAACTCATCAATGGTCTCACTTCTCCAATAAAAAGACACAGACTAACAGATTAGATGTGACAACTGGATGCATCCTTCAGCTGTATCTTAGAAAAAGACCTTAACATCAAAGACAGACATTATCTCCAGGTAAAGTGCTAGAAAATGGTATTCCAAAGAAATGAACCTAAAAAACCAAGTTGGTGTAGCCATTTTAATATCTGACCAAAACCACACTTCAAATCACAAGAGATAGGAAAGGATACTACAAACACATCAAAGGGAAAAGTCACCAAGAGGACATTTCAATTTTTACTATCTATGCCCTCAAAACAAGGGCATCAAAATTTGTAAAAGAAATACTACTATAGCTTAAATCACATATTGAATCTCACATACTGATAGTGAGAGCTAACACACTCTTACTAATAGACACGTCATACAGACAAAATTTAAAGAAAGACATGCTTGAATGAACTGATGGTATAAGCCAAATGGACCTACAAGTATTTGAAGAACATTTTATTTAAAGGCAGACTATAGCTCTGTAACTTAAGGAACTTTCTCCAAAACTGATCATGTAATTGAACACAAAGCACATTTCAAAAGATTTAAAAAAAAAAAAAAAAAAGAAAGAATACTCTATCTGACTCTAAGCATCCTCTCTGATCACCATGGAATCATACGGGAATAACTTGAGAAACTTGTCCTCTGTCACATTGAAAAATCAAAATATATATGAATAAAATAAATAAAAAGAAAAGCACATAAACAGTAATTTTCTAGAAACGAATCTTACCATGTTTGAATCAAGATCAGATAAACCATTTAAATTAATTTATAACTCCAATGAAATCGAAACAGCATTTAAGTCTCCTACCAAAAAAAGCTCAGAGCCAGACAGTTTTAATGAAGAATTCTACCTAGATTTTTCAAAGACTAGTTAATGTCAATACAGCTCAAATTATTCCACAAAGTGGAACCAGAAGTAACACTAACCTATTTGTTTTATGAGGATACAGTTACCCTCACACTACATAATGACCCAACAAAGAAATAGAATTACAGACTAATTTCCCTTATAAAAATTGATGCAAAAATAATAAAATACTAACAAACCAAGTCAAAAAGCACAACAGTAAGGTCATCTACCACAATTAAGTAGGCATCATCCCAGAGATACAGGCATGTTCCAACATATGTAAATATGATTCACCAAGTGAACAAACTGAAAGAAAAAAAACACATGATTATCTCATTAGATGCAGAAAAAGCCTTTGTCAAAATTCATTACCCCTTTATAATAAAAGTCATGGAGAAATCAGAGATACAAGGGGAATATCTAAGCATAATAAATGCAATTTACAGCAAACCTATACATAATACCAAACTAATGGAGAGAAACTCAACGGAATTCCACAAAATCAGAAATAAGACATGGTTGCCCACTCTGTAGCACTTGAAGTCTTAGCTACAGCAATAAGACAAGCAAACGAAAACCGAGGGGATATAATTTGGAAAGGAAAATGTCAAAATACCTTTGTTTACAGATGAAATGACAGTATATGCAAGTGGCCTTAAAATTCTGCCAGAAAACTCTTACAGCTGATAAACATTTTTAGCAAAGCAGCTGGATTTAAAACTAACAAAATAAGTAGCCCTCCTTAATAAAAATGGCAAACTGACTGAGAAAGAAATTAGGGAAACAATGCCTTTCACAGTAGCCCCCCCCAAAACTAAAATGTCTTGGTATAACTCTAACTTAGCAAGTGAAAGATCTGTATGATAAAAAACGTAAAGGCACTGGAGAAAGTATTAGAAGATATCAGAAGACGGAAAGATCATTCTTGCTTGTAGATCAGCAGGATCACCATAGTAATCCTACAAAAAGCAATCTACAGATTCTGTAATCTCCATAAAACATCTGTAACAAAAAAAAAAAATCTGTAACAATTCTTCACAGATCTTTTAAGGTCAACGTTCAGATTCACTTGGAAACACCAAAACATAGGATAACTAAAACAATTCTGAATAAGATAGCAGATGGAAGTTCACCAATTTTAATTTCAGATTGTACTATAAAGCTATAATATTAAAATCAAAATAGTATTGACAAACAACAACAAAACAAATCAACCAAGCAAAATATAAATAAGTAAAAACAAAAATAAACCAGCAGAAACACTGATCAATAGAATCAAGTAAAAGACACAGGAACAATTCCATAGATCTTCAGAAACCTGATTTTTGAACAAGAGACCAGAAACACCCTCAAAAAAAGTGAACACACTTTAACAAATCATGCTGGTCTAACTGGATATCTGCATGTAGAAGAATCCAAATAGATCCATACCTATGACCCAGACTAAATTTCAAGTCAATATAAAACCAGATACACCAAACTGGACAGCAGAAAAAGTGGGTAACAGCCTTAACTCACTGGCATAGAAAAAGTCTTTCTGGACAGAACACCATTAGCACAGGCACTAAGATCATGAATTAATAACTGAAACTCATAAGACTGGGAAGTTTCTGCACAGCCGAGGACACAGTCATTCACACAAAGAAAAGATTCTTATCAACTACATATCCAGTAAAGGGCTAATATCCAAAATGTATAAAGAACCCAAGAAAATAAATATTAAGAAAACAACCCAATTAAATAAAACGGGTTACAGATCTAAACAGAGAATTCTTAATAAAGGAAATAAAACAGGCTGAGAAACACTTTAAAAATGTTTAACATCTCTAACCATCAGAGAAATGTACATCAAAACTATTTTGAGATTTCATCTTATGCCTGTCAGAATGGATAAGATCAACAGAAGTGACAGCTCATGCTAGAGAGGATGTGGAGTAAGAGCTCATCCACTGCTGGTGGGAGTATGAGTGTGTACAACCACTATAGCAGTGTAGCAGATCCTTAGGAAGATGGGTATTGACATCCGGCTACACCACTTTTGGACATATATACTCAAAGAACTTTTTATTCTACCACAGAGACATTTGCTCAACCATGTTCATTACAGCTCTATTTTTAATAGCCAGAAATTGGAAGCAACCTAGATGTTTCCTAACAGAAGCATGGATAAGGAAAATGTGTACTTTTGCACAATGGAATATTTCTCAGTTATTAAAAAAGGACACCATGCCATTTGTAGGCAGAATGGAGCTGGGAAATGTCATCCTCTGTGAGGTATCGAAGACCCAGATAGAAAATGATTGTATATATTCACTTATATGTAGATACTAGCTGTTAGAACTACGATAACCACATAGTTACAGAGGATATAGGTATGCAGTAAAGAACTAGAGCAAAAAGACAGATCTCATTAAAGAAAATATAATAGATAATTATGATTGGAGGATGGAAGAGGATGTGAAGTAAGAGGAAGAAGGATCAAGCGGGGAGGGGAAAGGTAGGGAGTATTGGGAGGGAGGGGATAACAGGGAGAGATAGCTAAAATTTAGGGTCATTTGAGGGTAGTATGGAAACTAATCCATTAGACACTTCATAAAATATATGCACAAAGAGGGCAATATAAACGGAATCACCAAATAATGGGTGGTGGTGGTGGTGACGAGAAAATAGATGAGATGACATGGTCCCAAATGGACATCTCTTGTCACCAATGGAAGTGTCCAATACCAGGCTGAGTTTCATCTAATTCAGTTGTCGCCCAAATGGTAATCCTCAGACAACCCAGGCTGTTGTCAAGATAATAGGTTTCTATTATCTTCACCAACTTACAGCAAGGCCCCGTTGCTGAAAACATCTACACAACTCATGGAGAAGTCAAGCTGGTGCTCACATAGAGCCTTTACCTCTACGCTCCGGTGCCTTTGATACAGGAAGGTGCTCTGCATCCTATCAAATGAGAAATGTCAACACCAAACCAGCCACCAAACCTTCGATCTACATTGGTATAATGCTTGTAAGCTATACTAAGGGGATGGTGGAATAAAGGTTTGTAGGAGCAACCAACCAATGTTTGGTTGTACTTAAGGCCCACTCCAGAAAATGAGACCCAAATCCAAGTACTTGGTTTGGTTGACCAAGAACCAGAGACTAAATAGCTCAGGAACCTAGGGTAAACCCAAATAATCCTTGTCTGAAAAACAGTAGTGATAAGATGATTCCTAATGAGTCATTTGATCCTCCTAGATCAGTGCTGTGTTCGGCCATCATGGGAGAATCTTCTTTCTGAAGCAGACTGAAACAACTCTAGAGATCTACAGGTAGACACTACACAGGGATTGAGAAACATGGGAACACTCAGCTCCAAATGTGATGTCTCCATCAAATCTCCCTCCTCAGAGCTCAGGTAACCCCATGGAAGAGGAAGTAAAAGAATGTAATAGAGCAGATGGAAGGCTCCAAGAAAAAAGAAAAGGTCCTCTAAATCAACACGAGCAGAGCCCATGTGAAGTCACAAAGACTGTAGCAGCGCACACAGGTCTCGGATGCAGGGGTTTGTACTAGGTCCTTTACGTGTATATTATGGCTTCTAGTTTAGTGATTTTATGGGATTCCTGTATGCGTGAATGAGTGAATCGTTGACTCTTGTCCATTCTCCTGAGCTCTTTTCCTTCTGTTGGTTTGTGTTATCCCATTTCGATGTGATAGTTTCTGCTTTAACTTGTTATATTTTATCTTCTCATATCCTAGGATTCTCTCTTAGAATCTTACTCTTTTCTAATGAGAGACAGAAGGGATGAGATGAGACAGACAGATCTGGGATGGGAGGGAATTAGGGAGGAACTGAGAGGGAAACCTGTAATTTGATGTATAAGAAAGTAATCGATTTTCCATAAAGAGAATAAAGAAAATACAAAAAAAATATTAGATGAAACATGGCAGAGGAAGAGACCCTCTGCCCACATTTAACTTTTAAACATGTTTACACAGGTGAATGTGCCCACATATACATGTCTTTACAGGCTTGTGTAAGAACATATATACTTCTGTATATGTGTCCCCCATATACATAAGAGATGAATCACCCAACATACACACTCAGGTGAGTGTACTTAAACACGCACATGTGTTCACTGGTGATTCCTCCCCTCCCAAGATCTGCTCACAAGACAGTGTAACTTTAAGTTTTGCAAAGCCTACTTTTAATTGTGGTTCTTAAATGCTTTCATCTCCCTCTCTCCACAGCCCACAAAAGACAGTAGAAAAGAAAGGATAGGGGGGGGGGGGGAAGTGGACCTGTTTAGAAAGGGTTCTTTGAAGCAACTCCCATCTGCATTGTCAGGAAACCAGCAGTTCAGTTCGCAGGCCTACAGCAGCAGCTTGATCCACTTGCAAATATTTTATAAATATAACATTTTGGTGCAGCATGACCTAGCAGATACAGCCAAGCCTCAGGCAAATCTGCAGGGCCAACAGGAACTCCAGGAGAAGGTCTTGGCTGGTTCTCTCTCAGAAGCATTGCAAAGCTAGCTCTACCTACAAGCGAGCTAAGCCTTAGCCCAGCCAAGTCACTGTCTACTGGGTCCTATTTATATTCCCTCAAAATATCATGTGTTCTCATGACTCCATGGCTCTTGCCTAACCACATGTCTTGCTTCAGTATGTGAGTCTGTCTCAGCTGACAGCACTCTGCCAATCATCCGAAGTCTGCAGAAGTGGTAAGAGCCATAGCATACCACCAGAAGTTTTTCAGTGCATTTTTCTCTGTGGAGTACTGACGTACTGACGAAAGGAGAAAATAGAGTTAAAGTTAGAAGTAGCAATGTATCTGATTGGACCAATTGCTTTGAGACAGGAGGATGGGGTATACGAAGGTTTAAAATTAAATAGATTTCTTTTTTATTTCTTTTTATTTTATGTGCATTGGCGTTTATTCACCTGCATGTATGTTTGTGTAAGAATAACTCCCAGTAATGGGAGTTACGGACAGTTGTGAGCTGCCATGTGGGTGCTGGGAATTGAACCCAGACCCTCAAGAAGAGTAAGCAGTGCTCTTAACCTCCGAGTCATCTCTTCAGCCCCCAAAGGTTTAAATCTTAAAATTAAACATTTTAAAGTAAGGATTCAATATTAAAGTAAGGATATAATATACACACATCACTTTAAAAGAAGAATGAAACCAACACATAGCAAGTCCTGGCTGCAACACATTCCTTTTGTACCTGCCTTTCTTACCTGTTTAAAAGACTTGTGGTGATGCCTCTAGTTCTGTGTCTAGCTTGGTTGGATCTTTACTAACTTAATTGATCTTTCTTCACTAGAAGATTGTTGATAGAAACTGTGATGTCAGAGAATTCGTTGCTCAGTCATGGTTGGTCATTAAATATTTTCCTTTACAAATAAATCTGCAGAACTGAGAATGATGTCATTATAATACCACGCTAGGGATGCTACTATAATGCTGTGCTATGTCAGGTGTATAATAAAGTCTAATTGCTTGGTAACATGTAGCATCAACAATAGAATGTCCATTTCACAGATGAGATCATAGGCACTGAGGTAAGTTACAGGATTTTGAGGGCCACACCAAAAGAAATTATATCCTTGACCTCAGCAAATCAATTATTTTTCATTTTTGCCTGTGTGTATTTTTGTTAGATTCATTCACACTCCCCTCTTCTACCCTCCTCTGCCTCCAACGTATCTCCTACTTGACTCTCAGTTTCATACATATTTTAAAAGTAACCGTGTTAATTACCTTTCTGTTACTGAGATAAAGCACCAGGACCAAGGCTGCAGCAGTGAATACTAATTAAGAAAATGGTTCCATGCTGTGCTACATCTGGCTGCTCTCAGGCCCCATTTGTGATCTCACCACCATGGCCAACCCCTTGGTGGGTTGCTACTCCTCCTTTCCCAGCAAAGGCTGCCCTCTCGAGGTTCTCTTGCTGTGAACTCTGCTCACATTCCCAGCATCCACCCTCTGTAGTTATAGTCTCAATTCCCAGTAACCAAGGAAAATCAACCAAGTAAAATAAACTCTAGAAGCTTGTAATTTATCAACTAGATTTATATCAGTAAATTCTCACTCCACAGAGCATCCACACAATAAACTCAGAGACAACTGATATTGATATAAACTGCCCACCTCGGTAAGAAATTTGTCCTGTAATTATCCATTCCTTATAAGACATTCATAGCTACCTTTGGCTATTTAAAGTCACATGGGCTAGGTCATCCTTTTCTTCCTCCACCTTCTCTTCACCAGTTCCTCCTTATCTCTCCTGACTCTCAAAACTCTGTGGGAAAGAAAGGCAGAGAGAACTCTGAGGCAGACCGGTCCACCTCAGGTCTAGACCAGCCAGGATTGCATGGTGAGAACCTATGTAAAATAAAAATAATAATGGTTATTACAAAAATAATAGTAATAATAACAACAATAATAGTTTAAAATGTATTTGATAGTGTATATAAATACTTACTAGTAAAGTTTTATTGTGTATGAAATAAAATTGCCGTGGTCTCATGGCTTATCTGAGGCAGCCCATCATAACATTTACGCCGAATGGGCCTGATTCTTCTTGTTTATGTTTATGTGTTTGCCTTTTCCCTCAGGTAGAGTGGCGATGGTAGTAGTGGGATGGTAGTTGTGTCATGTTATGGAGCTCAGGATGACCTTCAACTTAAAAATGTCTCTGCCCAAGACTTCAGAGTGGTGGGGCCGCAGGCCTGCAAATCTATGCCTGTGTCCCTCCCCCCCCCCCCCCCCCCGCACTCCTCACCCATTTCCTGAGACTCTACCCTGAGCCTCACACAGGAGCTGAGTTAGTGCTCTCCCACTGAGCTAGAGCTTCAACCCCGATTCCTACTGTTTGGGTTCAGTTTAAATGGCTCAGATGCTATGACATGGTTATAGTCATTTGAAAGGTTTTAAATGATCAAACCAATGTGAACACTATATGTGCTGTGATTTATGACTTTGGAAATAGAATATGGGAAGCCCTGGCTACACTCACTTCTTATCTGGGCCCAGCTTGGTGAAGACAACTGTGTCCAGCTGTGCATTTGTGTTGATGAGCCAGAGACAGACATCAGCAGCACTGATAGGCGGGCGGCTGGCTCCCCAGGCCTTTAGATGCCCTGCAGTTACCTTCTGAGACAGCTTTATAAGATCATACACTGCTGCCTTGAGCACCAGGATTGAATTCTCAGAAATACTCACTTCAAGTACAGAGATGCAGAACCCATGTGATTTAGCCCTTGCTAAACCCTTATTAGAAATGAAAGAAATCCCTTCCTATCTCTTTTACCAACCAGCAAAGGTGTGAACATTATTCCAAATGCCAGTTCTTTGCCTCAGCACTTTGGACATATTCATTACAGCATTTTTATGTGCCTCAGGTGATTATCTGGTCATGGTAGGCAATAGTCAAAGGTTTATATAAAGTAATAGCATATAAGGATTACTGATATTAATATTAAAAATAATACCTGGCGCGGCGCAGCGCGGCGGGGAGGCTTTGGTATGAACAGGATTCGGATTCACGTCTTGCCAACGAATCGGGAGAGGATCACCCCAGTGCCCAGATCGCAGGAGCCCCTTTCTTGTTCATTCACTCACCGCCCATGTTCTCAGCCGTGTCTGGAGGGGCAGGAGTTTTGCATTAAGCATATTCTTGAAGACAAGAATGAGCCCTTCAAACAATGTAGTTACATTTCGACGAAGAATGGAAAAAGGTGCCCCAGTGCTGCCCCAAAGCCCGAGAAGAAAGATGGGGTGTCTTTCTGTGCTGAACATGCTCGAAGGAATGCTCTAGCACTTCATGTTCAAATGAAGAAGAGCAACCCAGGCCCTATGGGTGAAACCCGCTAGTGCCAGTTGAGCTCAAATGCTAAAACAGAGCTGGGCTCGCAGACCCCAGAGAGTAGCCGAAGTGAAGCCAGCCGGATACTGGACATGCTGGTGTCTATACAGCTGAAGAAGTGGCTCTTATTATGAGAGAAAAGCTGATTCGCTTGCAATCTTTGTACATTGATCAGTTTAAACGATTCCAGCACCTGCTTAAAGAGAAGAAGCACCGTTATTTACATAATCGGAAAGTGGAGCACGAAGCTTTAGGTAGTAGTCTCCTGACTGGCCCCGAGGGACTTTTGGCCAAAGAGAGAGAGAATTTAAAGCGACTAAAATGACTAAGGTGATACCGGCAACGTAATGGAACAGAAGCCTTGCTGCACAGACAGCTGAAGGAGCGCAGGATGCTGGCCAAAGACAGGGCTGCTCAACAGGCTTATACCACTCGTTCCAGTCAGAGGTGCTTGGCCTTTGTAGATAATGTTCGCTGCTCCAATCAGTCTCTTCCAACGACCAGACACCGCCTTACCCATATCTGTCAGGATACAACTCAGGTTCTCTTCGAATGCTGCCAGGGATCTGAAGAGGTACCCTGCGACAAACCAGTTCCTGGAAGCCTGTCTGAGGACCCCTGCTGTCCGCTGCACCTCCAGTTGCCTCCTCAGATGTATAAGCCCGAGCAGGTACTGTCTGTGCCAGACGATCTGGAAGCCGGCCCCATGATCTGTACTTGAGTGTTGCCGAGCTTCAGCCCACTGAGAGTTTACCACCGGAGTTCAGGGATGACTGGGGTGTTGTGGGCGATGGCATGCCATGCCCTCCGTCACCCCTGCTCTTTGATCCTTCTCTGACTCTTGAAGATCATTCAGTCACAGAAATTGCTGGAGGCCCAGGACAGGTGCAGGTGGCTGGGGATGGGTGCAGATCCCGGGGACCTGGAAACGTAGAGAAAGCTTGTGCACCATTCCCTCAGCGTGGATTGGCTACTGCAAATGGAAAACCGGAACCCACTTCTATCAGTTGACAGTTTGTTCTGGGAACTGTTCGCCTTTGGATTTGAACTTCCCATTCTTCAGACAAGCGTATCTCTGGTCATCTCTCACCGAACAGGGACGACTCAGACCACATTGTTTCCTTCGGGACTTTAGAGTGCTACAGACAAACATAATCCAAGTTTGTGCGAAATGGATATTTAATATTTAAGTTTTGGGATTTTTTTTTTTTTTTTTTTTTTTTTTTTTTTTTTTTGATAAGGAAGAGCGTGAGGTGATCCTTTGGGATGCAGTGCGTATTGGAGACTTGCCGGGGAAAATGACATTGATTGCTGTAGTGGGACTTCTAAACCGCAGACAGAAATCCACATGGATGTCTAGGTTTGGTTGTGGTCAAGAACGGTGCTCTTCAGGTGTTGGCTGTTAGTGTCTGCCTGGCCGTATCTAAGCCTGTGTTTAAGCCTCTGCTCCACATAACTGGGCACTAGAAACCCTTTCCCAGTGAGCTGTGCCTGAGGAAAGCAGCTCACAGGTCTGGGCTCTCCTTAATTCTTCTTGCTTTTAACTTATGTAAATTTCTGTGGTGGCTCCTCTATGTAAGATATAGTGAAGTTACTGTATATAGTTTCTATTAAATGTTGAAATGTTATGAAAATGTAAAAAAATACCTTTGTGAGTATGCTTTGTTATAAGGTCACATATTTGGGGTATATGATTTCTGAAGAAAATAAACTTCAAGTAAAATTTGTCATGTACTTGAAGTAGATTTTTATGTTCAATAACAATGTAATTAATATAACATTCCCATATGATTATGAGTTTCATTTATTTCATTTTTGATAGTAAAGTAAACAATAATAGCAGAAAAAAGTATACAAAGAAATCTTATATTTCATCACATTGAATAAAGATCTATGCATGAGAAAATGTGAATGAACAGCGTGTCATGGATCTTTGTCAGTGTGGATGATCAAATGGTAGAGACCTTATGTGTGTGGGTGTGTGAAATCAAATGTACTTTTATAGGTCCAAGTCCATGTGTGCATACTGAATACCTCTCCTGATTGGCTACTCTTACTTAACTTCCTATTTGGATCACTCTTCATATTATATTGGGGGGGGGGTCACTGCAGTTGTCATGTCTGGTAGTGACATGATCCCAGAAGGGGCAAAAAGGAAAACTCAGTTTAGTCCATGTAGTTGGGGTACATCAAATGTCAGGAGTTTCATGTAGTTGGTTTATTGGCAGCATATTTAAACTCAGTACAATTTGAAAAACTGTTTCCAGGCAACAACCATTTGAATTCCAGGTGTATAATAAAGCTCAAGGCTTGGCTACATAGACACTCCTTTACAACATGCATGCAATCATGAAGGTGACTTCTTTAGTTAAAAGGCCTAGAATATAATGTGGTCTCTGAGCAAGATAGTATAGAGGGTAGCTATAGAGTACAGCAAGCTGTAAAGTAAATGTGACAGAGCTAAAGGTAGTGATCTAGAGAAGGAGAGTCTGGAATAAACATTCTAGGGGATTTGGGTGATATTTGGCTCTACCGAGAACAAAGATCACCAGGCTGTTACCATTCACTCCCAACTTTCTGAGTGGAGAGGACCCAACCATGCATGATTCCCTGTATGAAGAATCTCTTGTGTACTGTATGGATACATGTCCTATCAGTGAAAAACCTATGGTCTTTAGAAAAGGGTAGAGTAGAAGGCGAGACATCTGGTAGGCAGAAAGGATTCTGGGATACAGCCAGGCATGAGTGGAGTCTCCTGAAGGCACGAGAAATGACAGACACATGGAAACTGAGCAGAGGTAACTAGCCATGTGGCAGAACTTAGATTAGAATAAGTGGAATATTAAATTATGAGCTAGTCAGAGAACATGTCTTGCTACATGGCCTAGGTATTTGTAAATATATTTGAGTCTTAGAGTTGTTATTTTGGGGAACAGGGTCACAGCTTATGGTAAACACCCTATAGCAATTCCTGGTTTTCTTAGTGATTTGTGGGCTCAAGGACCTTGGTAATCCTAAGATTATATCAGTGTGTGTATGTGTGCATGTGTGTGTGTGTGTCTGTGTGTGTGTGCATGCATATGTGCAAGTGAATTATGTGTGTATCTTTGGTTGAGTAGGATGGGAGTTGGTTTTCTCCCTCCACCTTTACACAGGTTACAAGAATTGAACTTAACATTTCCAGGTTTTTGGGTCAAGTACTATATTTGTTGAGCCATCTTGATGGCCCTGGATATTTCTTAATATGTTACAGTAACAAAGCATTGTCTCACATATAGAAAACATGATTTTTGTCCGTATAAATGGAGAAATGAATGCAGGAAAGTACAAACTATATGAACTCTCTTTATTAGCTAGGTTTCTCTACAGGAGCAGAGCTGATAAATGACATATATCACAATAGCTTATACCTTACAGCTGTGGTCTGGATAGACCAACCAAGAAGGAATCCTAATAGGAAGGCCAAGAATCTTTTCTTTAGGTCCAGCAGACTGGGTGTCTCAACAGTCTCAATCAGGCACCAGAGTCCCAGAAAATTCCCAGAGAGCTGCTAATCTTTTGTTAACAACAGTGTCTTAGTTAGTGTTTTTATTGCTTGTGAAAAGACAGCATGACCCCAGCAACTCTTACAAACAAAAACGTTAATTGGGGCTGGCTTGCAATCCCCAGGTTAACCCATTATCATCCCAGAAGGAAGCATGGTGGCACACAGGCAGACATGGTGATGCACAGGTAGAAAGGGGAGGTGGGAGGGAGGGAGGGAAGGAAGGAGGGAAGGAGGGAGGGAGGAGGGAGAGTGGGGGAGAGAGAGAGGGGGAGAGAGAGAGAGAGAGAGAGAGAGAGAGAGAGAGAGAGAGAGAGAGAGAGAGAGAGAGAGAGAGAGAGAGAGAGGGACGGACGGAGAGACTTGGCTTGGCTTGAGCATTTAAAACCTCAAAGTTCATTCTGATGACTTATTTCCACCAACAGGGCCACACCACTCCAACAAGGCCAGACCTCCTAATGGTGCCACTCCCGGTGACCATTGAGGGGGCTAAGAAATACCTCAGCAACAGGACAGAAAAACTTGCTATTGTGAGTGAGCAAGCAGCTAAAGCGCAAACGCTTCCCTCTTCTATATCTTTTTACGTGAGATTCCGATGAAGGCGTCGCCTAGATTTAAAGTGGGTCTTTTCACCTTACATAGTCCAATCAAGAAAATTCCTTATAGGCATGTTTTTGATATAACACATTTTGTATCTTCAGTTTTAGATTTAACAGATATAGTCAAGTTGACAACCAAGATTAGCTATTAACTCACTGAAAGAAATACAAGAGTAATTTGCCTTCTGTGGACTTGGTTAGTTTACATTAGTCATCAGTTAGTATAAAGTGGTTAGTTTATATCAGTCATCAATCAAGACAGCGCCCTACGGACTTTCGAACACGTCAACCCTATGGATGCATTTTTCTCAATTAAGATTTCTTTCTATTAGATGACTCTAGCTACGTCAAACTGTCGTAAAACTAAATATCACAGTTGGCTTAAAATATTAATTATCTTGATAGCATGAAAGTTTGGTATTGTTTAAAGTCATTATGTCTCATGCTATAGGTCAGTGCATTCTCCAGTCCCAGCCTGGTTGTATCATTCTTGACACCAGCCCATGTCTTATGGGCTCAGACTTCCTCGAGCTGTGAGCCTTCCCTGTTGTGGTTTAGGTGAAAGCTCCCATCCTCCTCGAGTATTTGATCTTGCTGCGGTTTGCACTTGCTTGTCCTGGACTTGACTTAAACTGTGTCTTATCTCTGCAGTGCCATCTGTCAGAAAATAAAAGCATCAGAAGATAGATGTGTTAATTCCTTGAGAGAATCAAAGGGCTGACTAGTCACATCTAATGACAATGAGGGAAACTCAATCTTAGTGATGGGAATGAAATTAATGTCTCTGGGCAGATCCCTGCATCCTCAGGGAAACACCAGCTCTGGCTTTGTACCAGTTTGAATCAGGCCCCTCCGATGATCTTGGATAGTCAAGTGAGTGTTGGTGGCGATCACATCTGTAAAGCTCTTAAATAAAGGAGTAATAACAGAGACATGGCTTGACCATGTTGATATGTAAAGCTAACTGTACCAGTCCTCGTGAGGTTTGATGGGGCCATATCCATCTGAGATTCTCTGAAAGCGTGGTCACTCATAAAGTTCAACAGGAATGTGTTGGTGAGGGTGTTTGCTTAATATATTTTGTTACCTTGACACAAGTTGAAGTCACGAGAGAAGAAGAAACCTTAATTAATAAAAAAATGGAGAAAACTTTCAATGAGAATTGTCCTATAGGCGATGCTGTGGGGGCATTTTCTTGATTAATTTTTTAAATTAATTTTTATTGGATATTTTCTGTATTTACCTTTCAAATGTCATCCCCTTTCCCGCACTCTAATCCCCCCTCCACCTCAACTTACTTCCACAAAGGTGCCCCCTCTCCTAACCACCCTATCCATCTCTGTGCATTGGCACCCCCTACACTGGACCAAACTCACCTTCACTGGACCAAAGGTCTCTTCTCACATTAATACCAGACACTGCTATCTTCTGCTACCTATGCAACTGGAGCCATGGGTCTCTCCATGTGTGTTCACTGGTTGGCGTTCTAGTCCCTGGGAGTTGTGGAGGGTTTTGTTGGTTGATAATGTTGTTCTTCCCATGGGGTTGCAGACCCTTTCAGCTCCTTCAGTCCTTTCTCTAGCTTCTTCATTGGGGTCCCATGTTCAGTCCGATGGTTACCTGCAAGCATCCCCAACTGTATCTGTATCATTCTGGTAGAGCCTCCGAGGAGGCATCCATATCTAGTTCCTTCCAGTAAGCACTTCTTGGCATCAGCAATAGTGACTGGGTTTGGCGGATGCATACGGGGTGGATCCCCTGGTGAGGCAGTCTCTGAATGATTTTTCCTCAATCTCTGCTTCTCTATTTGTCTCTGTATTTACTTCTGTGAGCGTTTTGTTCTCCCTTCTAGGAGGACTGAGGTTTCCACATTCAGGCTTCCTTCTTTTTGAACTTCATAAGATCTGTGAATTGTTTCTTGGGAATTCAGAGCCTTTTAGGTACAGTAGCTGCTTAACAGTGAGTGCATACCATGTGTGTTCTTTCATGACTGGGTTACCTCATTCAGGATGATAGCTTCTAGTTCCACCCATTGGCCTAGAAATTTCATAGAGTCGTTGTTTCTAATAGCTGAGTAGTACTCCATTGTGTAAATGTACCACACTTTCTGTATCCATTCATCTGTTGAAGAACATCTGTGTTCTTTTCAGCTTCAGGCTATTATAATAAGGCTACTATGAAGATAGTGGAACATGTGTCCTTGTTATATGTTGGAGCATCTTTGGGGTATATGCCCAGGAGTGGAATAGCTGGGGTTTCAGGTAGTACTATGTCTAATGTTCTGAAGAACTGCCAGACTGATTTTCAGAGTTGTAATCCTACCAACAGTGGAGGAGTGTTCCTCTTTTTCCACATCCTTGCCAGCATCTGCTGTCACCTGAGTTTTTGATCTTAGCCATTCTGACTGGTGTGAGGTGGAATCTCAGAGTTGTTTTAATTTGCATTTCCATGATGACTAGGGATGGTGAACATTTCTTTAGGCATTTCTCAGCCATTCGGTATTCCTCAGTTGAGAATTCTTTGTTTAGCTCTGTACTCCATTTTTTTTTTTTTTTTTATCTGTGGAGAAACAGCTTGCTGTAAGCAGTGCCAACCCTTAAGAGGTTCTCCTGGGTAGTATAAGAAAGCAGACTGAATGTGTTATATGTACTAAGCCAGTAAGCAGCATTCTTTTATAATGTCTGCTTCAATTTCTGCCTCCAGGTTCCTGTCTTGAGTTCTGCCTTTGCTTCTTTTGACGATGACCTACAACATATGAGCCAAATAAAGTCCCTGAATTGCTTTTGGTCACAGTGTTTTGTCAGAAATAAAAACCATTCTGAGAAAAAATAATATAAAGCATTTCTCAAATCAGGGTTAGTACTCCATGCAAACTTGCATGAAATAGCCTGACAGTAGGTTTTTTTTTTTTTTAACAATGCAAGGGACAAAAATATTATTTTCTAAAGCCTTACATAAACATCTTAAAATGTAAAACATGTTTAATCTATGCTAATCTCAAAGTTATTAGATAGGCAAAATTCTGAATGTCCCCTGGACTAGAAAGGAAGGTGAGGAATAAAGGGGAGGCAAGAGGTTCTCTCTCTCTCTCTTTTCCCTCCCTCCCCCACATCAAATTTCAAACCATGTCCTGTAGCCTCTGTTGCTCTTTCTGCCTCTGTGCCTAGAATCTTGTGGATTCCTGGAAGCCCAGACCTTGCAGATCCTGCCTCGTGTCCAGTGCTGCTTCTGGAAGACTGATGCAAGCCCTACGCAGAGGGCAGCAGATGGCTCTACCCTACTTCTTCCCCCTGTCTCCTAACCTCTCCTCTGCCTTCTCGCCCTGCGTCTTCCCAGTCATTGTCTTTGTATTCCCATCAGTCTGTGTGGTCAGATGGGTTTTCAGTGTTCTCCCCTCCTCCACGTGGAATGTGTGGCTGTCACTGTGGAGACCCGCCTTGCTCATCCCCAAGCTTTCTCCTGCACTCACCACAACGCCTTCCGAAACAGGCTCTCAAGGAGTGTTTGTGCAACGAACTTGAAAAGGAGATGGCCTGGGTGACTGGCACTTCTAAAGCCAGAGTGGTGGCGGAGAGAGGAGAAGACCACAATTTCAATTTACAAATGCTCTTCTGAGGGAAATGAACAAGACATTTAAACCGCAACGTCTCTTCCTGGGTAATTAAACAGAACAAAAGATAATAATAGCACAAAAATGCAATCACATTTTAATAGGGTCTGGAAATTAAAGAGGTTTTCTGACAATACATCTTAAAACATTCCCATTGCCCACATTAGAGAATCATAATTCCTGATGCCTTGAAACCACCCACTCCTTTGAATTATATTGAAGTTATTACCACAAAGCCTGGAAAGTAGTTTCATTGGTATTAAAAAAATCAAATGTAGTTCTTTTTAAACACCAGATGCCAGATGTAACATTGATTTAACCCCACTTCCTAAGCTTGTAAGTTATCCTGACAGGTACAGACTCCTGTGACAGAAGAAAAACTATCTCAGCACAGCAAGTTTCTTTATTGGCTTTGGTTCTCTCGACCTCAAAGTCCAAGAGCTGAGCATCCCAAATGGGCATCTGCATGTGGAGCAGAAGAAGAACCAAACAAGGAGGAGCCTCCAAAGAGTCAGAGAGTCTGAATATGGCTCCAAAGAAGGTATTATCTATCCCCCAAGATAGGTCACTGCCAACAACCTGAGAATTGACTATGGTAGTGTTGAGACTTTTAAAAAAGGTTTTGTTGCTGGGGTTGGAACCCAAGGCCTTGAAAATGATAAACAAATGACCTATTTTAGTGCCCCTCTTCATGGAAGATGCCACCTGTATGTTGAGAAGATTTCAATGTAATTATGACTTTTTTTTGGTATAGTGGATTACATTACACCAGAAAACTTTTTCTAAATTGTATGTATTGAAATATGGCCAGGGCTGGGGAGATGGCTGAGTGGTTAAGAGCACTGACTGCTCTTCCAGAGGTCCTGAATTTAAATCTCAACAACCACATGGTGGCTCACAACTATTTCTAATGGTATCTGATGCCCTCTTCTGGTGTGTCTGAAGACAGCTACAGTGTACTCATGTACATAAAACAAACAATTCAAAAATAAATAAATATGGCTAAAATAAACTTCCCATGGCTAGACTCTAGAAGTTTGAACAAATACTAGCTACAGAGTAAACCAGATCGCCTTCCTGCTAGCTGCTGTTTTCCAGAGAACCCAGACACTCTTACATTTTTATTATTTCACTTGTTTGTTTGTTTGTAAGTGTGCGTGTATATGAGTGCAGGTGAGTGGGAGAGACATAGAGATACAAAGATGGGGAGAGAGTCAGAGAGACAGAGAGACAGAAGGAAAGAAGGTATAGTGGTCAGAGGACAACCTGTGGGAATCTGTTATCTCTTTCCATCATATGAGTTCTAGGGATAGGACTCAGGTTATCAGGCTTAGCCTTGAGCACCTTTACCTGCTGAGTTATCTTGCTGGCCATTGTGGGGCTCTTTGCTACATATTATAAATTATATTAGTGATGCACATTTGGAAGAGACTAAATTACTCCTTATAAAGATGCTGCATTCAGCAGGCAGCATTGGTCACAGTTCTTGGTATCTATTCTGGTATATTTGACCTGAAAGGAACATCTGAAACTGTATACATGTCTCAAAGGGTCCCAGGACTATGGGGAGATGCTGAAATTCAAGAAAGAATACAATAAGGAGCAGTCCACCTAGGAGATAACCTACTACAGGGCATCCTGACAGACGCCACATAACTGCCATTCCCCTTAGCTTAGCACCGAGAATGGGTGTTATCAGAATCCAGAATTTTCTGACAGGGATGCCTAAAAAACAAGGTTCCTGTACTGCTATGTCCATTAGTGAATCTCACCTGTGCATTCTCTTCTTTTCCTCATTGCTGCTATGACTTTCTAACTACATCATGTGATTATGGTAGGTGGGCCTTGTATGAATCCTAGCTGCAAAGGCCTTAGGGATTTAGGTTAGATTTGTAGGTGCAACTCAGGAGAACAGGTTAGGAAAGCATTTGAAACAGCTGAACCGGTCTCTATGCACTGTCACGAGAAGATAGAAGATGTAAGTACTCAGCTATAGCAGGTGGCTTTAGTGAATGGCTGCTGAATCAGAACCCACCGTGATGTGCAGTCTGAGGCTGACTGAATGTGCAGAAACCCTGTCTAACTGAAACATGAGCCACAAATATGATTTTCTACCTTACAATAACCACATTAAGAAGACCCCCTCCAAATTAATTTCCTTACATATTTAACCCACACTGTTCTATATATGATAATTTTTGCATAAAACCAGTTAAGATTATCAAAGTAATTTATATTACTTCTTCAAACTAAGTTGAAGACCTGTATATATTTTTCCTACTAAAACACCCGTACATTTGTACTAGCTCCATGTTCTTGGGGGTCTACAAGAGAGGTGACTCTGCACAGCTGTTGCATCTGAAAAGTGCCGGCGATTTCACAGAGGAAACAGTAAGCCAGTTAGGACAAGCATGGGAGAACCCGAGTTCAAAATACTTCCAATTTACTTACAGTTGCTAATTATTTCTTTGCTGATACTAAATTCAGCTTCTTTAGGCTTCCTGTTTGGATGGAAGACCAGTAGTTCTCCAGGCAGGCCCCAGGCACCAGGTTCAACTGCTGAGATACCCAGCCTTGTGGATGGAACAATGACATAGTTCTTGATCTATTGAATGTGAGGCAGCCATTGTTACACTACCTTGAGAGTGTCAAGTAAGCCAAGCTCATGCCTCTTCTTTCAATATCTCTATATCTCTATCATCTATCTATCTATCTATCTATCTATCTATCTATCTATCTATCTATCTACCTACCTACCTACCTATCTATCTATCTATCTATCTATCTATCTATCTATCTATCTATCTATCTATCTATCGATTAGATATAGATATATGTTGTTAGTTCTCTTCTTAATGAATACAGAGTATATCCTCCAAAGAGGCTGAACTTCACATTTCCAGCATCCATGTGTGAAGAGTGTGAGTTGTCTACACCCTTTTCAGTCTTTGCAGTTGTCATAGTCATTCATCTTAGCCCTTCTCTGTGGCATCCAGTGACATCCATCGAAGCTTTAATTTGCATTTCTCCAATGGCTAAAGATGTTGAACACATTTCCCTGTGATTGTTACCATCTGCATGTGTTCCTCAGTGAAATGTGTCTTTCTGCCTCTCAACATTTTGTAATTTGATTATTTCTTTATTTTTCGATTGCATTTTAAAGAGTTACTTTCTTAAACACATTCCAAATGTTTGTCCTTATTTTATGTACAGTATTATTAGAAATATTCATAGGGCCACAAAGGAAAAGACCACCCCTCTGAATAAGATGCCACAAAAAGGTAACTAACTATAGTTCTTATCAGAAGGATACACAGCTCCCAAAAACCAGGGAGCAAGTTTATGGCCATTGTGGTACCCATATTTTTATCTTAGAGGGATCTTGGCCTTTTCTTACTGGTTGAGGTTCAATCTTACAATCTACACTAATCAGCTACTTTAATAAATGCACCAGAAATGGGGGGGACAAAGGATTCAGGGCAGGGTGGAAGAATGGGGTCTCTTGACAGTTGAAAAACTTCAGGATGGTTATATCTGGCTTATCAAGCATTCTTTTCTTTGGCACGGGGATTAGAAAGAAGAGGGAGAGAAAGATGTAAGGGGAAATAGCCATAGCATTGTTTTATAAAAAAGACTAAATCTTTTTATAATGGAGTGCTCATGAGTTGTGTAGACAATTCTGGAAACCTGTAAGTATTCAGAATTAAGGGAAGATAAAACTAGTTTTGCACCATTTGGCAGGAAAAAAAACTTTACTACCTCTTAGGGCATGTAAATAGGTTTCTATACTCTTAGTAGCTCATGTTTTAACTATCTTTAAAGGAGCAAACTTTTGATAAATCCAATTTTAATTTTTTTCTTTTTATTGCTCAATCTTTCTTAGGTGTTCAAGACTTTCTTCTTCTCAGACTGGATCTCAAGAATTTTGTTCTATTTCCCCCTAAAAGTTGTATACTCTTTACTTTTTATTATTGTTGTTAATTTTATTGGATATTCTTTGTATTTACATTTCAAATGTTATACCCTTCCCCTCCATGCCCCTCCCTCCTCCTTCTCAACTTGATTCCATGAAGGTGCTCCCTCTCCCAATCACCCTCTCCACCGCAGTGCCTTGGCTGATGATGATGTTGTTCTTCCCATGAGGGTGCAAATCTTTCAGCTATTTCAGTCCGTTCTCTAGCTTTTTCATTGGGGTCCCTATGTTCAGTCTGATATTTAGCTGCAAGCATCCTCATCTGTATCTGTATGACTCTGGGAGAGCCTCTGAGGAGACATCCATGTCTGGTTCCTGCCAGTAAACACTTCTTGGCATCAGCAATCGTGCTTGGGTTTGGTGGCTGCATATGGGATGGATCCCCAGGTGAGGCAGTCTCTGTAGATCTTTTGTTCACTCCCAGCTCCTCTATTTGGCCTTGTGAAATAGTCAGAATTTAACAAAGAGAATATAGCTAGAATTGATTGTGTAACCATAATCTCATTTGGGGGAGGCTTGTATATTCTTTATGTTTTACATATTCTGAAAACATTATGGTCAGTATAATTTATGTGATGGTAGGGATGGAGCAGAAGGCTTCACACATGATAGGTAAGTGCTATCCTGCTGGATTAAAGATCCCAGACCTATGCTAATTCATTTTGAACTAATTTTTTTAACATAGAATGTTTAAGCAAATGTGTCGCTACCGTCTCCGACCAGCAGAAAAGGAGCAACGACACAGCGTTCTTCTCAAAGCGGTTTATTCAGGAACCTTACAGCATGCTAGTGAAAATCTTTCTGTCTCCTTTCTGTCTCTCTTTCTGTTTCTTTTTTTTTCCCCTCTGCCCCCAAGCGCAGTCCCTTTATTCTCTCTCAACTCCACCTCCTCAGTCCATGTTTCGTGGCTGCAGTTCATAGGTCTGCGTCATCTGGCCTGATCTTGCGTCATGGGTGCGCCTGCGCAGCTCTCACGATGGGAGTGGCTAATCTGGGGGGGGGGGGCAGGAGGAAGTCAGGTGCTAGTCACAAGACTAGGCCGGAGTCCCAAGTGCCATTTTTGGACTGCCACCACACCCGCTCTCCACACAAATGTTCATATTCTTTTGTCTATTGGTATACAGTTAGTTCTACCTCTGCACTGAAAGTAGCTTTGTTCTATCAGATTGATTTTGAGCTAGGGTCTTGGCTAGTGATGCTGGAGAAGTTTAGGTGCTGGACAAGTTCGTTGTCCCATGGGTTTATCTATGTCTTCCTCTGCTACTTACCCAAGGTCTTTAATCCTGGAAGTAAGAACAGAACTTCAGAAGAGTTCAGTTGTTTCTTATTTATTCTTTTTCAAGATTGTTTTAATTACCTCTGTCATGCATGTGATACATGCTTTAGTGATCTCTGTGTAGGCACTGCATTGGCAAGATTCAGTCAGCATTGGATTCAGTTTTTCTCATCAGTTAGAATGTACCTTCTTAGCTCTTGTGACTAATGTTGGAAGTATGTGATGTAATTCATTATGTCTCAAGAGCTTTTCATCATCACTTAATATAATTTAAATTTCCTATTAAAAATAGAATCTTATGCAGCTCAGCCTGTTTTCAAAAGTCACTATATACCTCATCCTGAACTCTCACTTCCGGCTCCTACCTACTAAGTGCTGGGATTATAGGCATTATTCTTAAACACACATATCCTGTTAATGCTCTGGTAGCTTTGCAGTTACAGGTTTTCTGTTTCTGAGCAGTTGAATACACTATCATCTTATTATTTTTTCTTTTATTCTACACTCTAGATTTTATCCCCTTTCCAGTTTATTCTCCAACTGTTCCACATTCCATACTCTTCCCTGCACCCATGTCTCTACGAGGTTGTCCCCAGCTCACCCACCCAACCAGACCTCTAAACTCCCTGGGGACTCCAGTCTCTTCAGGGTTAGGTACATATGTGTTGGGGAACCCATGTCAACTGGTGTATGCTGCGTGGCTGGTGATCCAGTGCCTGATAGAACTCGGGGATCCAGGTTAATTGAGATTGCTAGTCCTCCTACAGGGTTGTCCTCCTCCTCAGCTTCTTCCAGCTTTTCCCTAATTCAACCACCGGGGTCAGCAGCTTCTGTTCACTGGTTGGGTGCAAATGTTTGACAACTAGCCAGTGACTATGTAAACAAAACGTTCACCATCCATATCAGTTGCTTTAATGAGACCATTAATCATACACTTTGTGATGGTTACTTTTTATTATGCAAGATGAGGATGTAGAGACACAGGACATACACAGTATAGTCTTTAGCCACGGGATAAAGTGAGAGTCTGTTTTAGTTAGTTTTCTATTGCTATGATCAAACACCTTGATAAAGGCAATTTATAAAAGAAGTGCGAAGTGGATATAACCCCACAGACAATGGGGGATGAGCACTGAGTATTGGTTTGGTCTGCTCCAAACATCTCCATTGAGATGGTCCAAGAATGGCGCATGAGGTTCCTGTTTGTGTGTCCTCATCTCCTGCCTGTTGGGTCCTTCAGCTACTGTGTTGTGCCTGGTATCACCTTGCATAGAGGACTGGTCTGGAGCTGCTAAGTCTTATTTGGTGTTTGCTAGAGGACAGAACTGCTACCAAAGATGATTGAGCTTAACACCCCCCTAAAAAATTGCTGAACAGGTCAACTTGTCCTGTATCCTAATAACTTTTCCTCTATTTCTGCTGGTTAGAGCAGAGGTTGAACCCTTATTAAAAGGTGTTTGATCGTAGCAATAGAAAACTAAGACAGACTCTCACTTCATCCCGTGGCTAAAGACTATACTGTGTATGGCTTATGTTTTATTACATGACTCTGTAAAACTTTTTCTGAGAATTTCTTGTAGATGCTTTTCAGTATCTCCTGGCTTTCAGGACCATCCCTATCATACTAGGAAGAAAAGCCAAAGAAAAGAAGACCTTGACCTACATTTATGTCAAGAACCCAAAACAATGCTGCTGACAGATAAGTCTGTAGTAATGGCAGTGTAGTTGCTGATACCACCTCCACCGAACAAGTGGAAGGGCCATAAAGCTCCCACTTAAAAGTCCAGTGCATGATCTTGTTGGAGTTGCCTGTTGGCCGTTGGGGTGGTAGCATTGGGAGGACACATTAATACTACCTTTTCTTCTTTATGGGTTGGCACTTTTATCATTCTATAACTTCTCTTTTTAAATATCATATTTATTCTTCCAGTGCTACTTGACCAGTATAGGGTAGCACACACCTGCAGTCCAAGAATGTGAGAGGCTAAGGTTGAGGATTTTAAATCATCCTATAGTGAGTTCAAGTACTAGTGAATAAGAAGGAACAGTTGAAGCTTTCCACGTCCCGCTTCTCTAGTCTGGTGGTAACTGTTGGCTTTTCGTCTAAAAATAACAGATGTAAGTAGATCCAATGGAAACCTTTTAAAAGACTTGTCTGTTTTTGATAAATTTATAAACATATACAATCGAATATGATTATATTTATCTATGTTGTTCACCCAAAGTTTTTCAATATGACCTCTTCCATACTTCATGTCTTTTTTTATTGTTGTTTATTTATTTATTTATTTTTTCTTGATAACTCTACTGGCTGGTGTTGTGTCAACTTGACACAAGCTGGAGTTAATCATAGAGAAAGGAGCCTCAGTTGAGGAAATGCCTCCATGAAATCCAGCTGTAAGGCATTTTCTTAACTAGTGATCAAGGGGAGGGCCCTGCCCATTGTGGGTGGAGCCATCCCTGGCCCAGCCCATTGTAGGTGGTGCCATCCCTGGCCCAGCCCATTGTGGGTGGTACCATCCCTGGGCTGGTAGACCTGGGTTCTATAAGAAAGCAGGCTGAGCAAGCCAGGGGAAGCAAGCCAGTAACATCCCTCCATGGCCTCTGCATCAGCTCCTGCTTCCTGACCTGCTTGAGTTCCAGTCCTGACTTCCTGTGGTGATGAACAGCAATGTGGAAGTGTAAGCTGAATAAACCCTTTCCTCCCCAACTTGCTTCTTGGTCATGATGTTTGTGCCAGAATAGAAACCCTGACTAAGACAATAACTTATAATTGAGTTAGTCCTGGCCCTATGTGAACTGATGCTAGATCGCCCACTGGAGCATGAGAAACTTTCCAGTGGCCACATCCTCAAAAGAAGATTGATTTCCCACCCCAATAGCTATTACTGCCAACCACTCTTCACTAAGGGGGCAGGGCCTAGACATCATTTATAGCTGTGCCAGAACTTTGGCCGACTTGATGCTGTGAATTCACAAGCCACACAGGCTTGTCTACACCTCAATCTTATGGAGACATTTGTTTTTCCAACTGGGTCCCTTTCTCTGATAACTCCAGCTTATGCCAATTGGATATAAAACTAGCTAGTGAGCCATACAAGTTGAGTAATTTGTTATTGTGATCATGTGTCTTCCACTGTACTAATTCTTTCCTTCTCTCAGCAGTTCTGCTTTTGAGCACACCCATCATGTTTTAATTACATTCCTGTGTCTTCACTGCTCGAATTCCCCTTTGGTTTTAACAGTGACATCACAAGTACCACTGAAGGATAGAGAGTAGTTCAGGAGAAGGGAGTGGAAAGGAGGCTGTAAGCAGAGTGAGGGCCTCTGTTGGGGTAGTTGTTGATGTACAAACTCATCTTCTAATGCTGGAAAGAGTGTTATGAGACAGGAAAAGCCCGATTATCACTCATCTTAAATGCTTTTACATTTGAAATTGGGCTGTAGTATTTGTAATGCACTGGATAAATTGGTTTAGAGCAGAAATTAATATTTTTGTATGTCCTCATGCCCTTTGATAACCTAAGTTGAACTTTTACCTTTTAATAATGTTTTAAGTATATAAAATTGGGGCTAAAGAAATGGCTCATTAGTTAAATGTATTTGACATTGTAGAGAACCTGGGTTTTGTTCCCAGCACCCGCATTAGGCAGCTCACAATCGATGCCTCCTTTTAGATTTGCCAGGCACCAGAATATACCCCACCCCCAACATAAATTAAAATGAAAGCAAACATGTTTTTTAAAAAAAACTTATAAATCAAAATACATAGAATTATATAAGAAACAAATAACAATAAAAGTTTCCATATAAGTAGTCTATGCTGTTAGCAAGCCTATAGCTGCTAATACTCACTGTGATCTATACTCCACATTTATAGCTGAACAAATACTGTGTGTAGGTTAAAGGTTAGTGAAAAGCAAGGTTTGACTTTTTCTCTCCAACTGGATTTATAACTCTGGGTCTCCTTATCTACAGAGTCAGCGCCAAGTGTCTGTACGTCTCTGGTTAAAAACTCTGTGGCTAGTTTGGTTTGGCATGTCATGGCTAATTATTCCCAAGAACAAGGAAGATCTGGTCCAGATCAATATCTGCCACACAGGCTTGTCAACAACTACCCCATTGTCTTGCAAATTGACAACCTGAGAAGCCAAGGGAGACTGAAGAAAGGCTGAGGCATTTTTTTTTCTCCTGGCTCTGTGAGGCTCTAAGGAACAAATTAGGTAAAATGCCACGTTCATTTTAAAAATTTTTAGTAAGCATACTTTAAAAAAAAATGTGAAAACATTAAATCATAAGGTAAAAGAAGGCAGCTCATAAAACAATATGAAAACATAGAATTTATGCTGGAACTAAATAAATTCACTAATGATGTCTGATACCTCCACGCATGGCGCTCAGAGAGAGAAAAGAAGGTATATTTTGAACCCAAGCTGAGCAAGTCAATTATTGAATGAATCACAGTACGTAGCCTCCCTGAGCTGTTGCCTGGACACAGGGATTTAAATGAATGCTGGCCACCCTCTGGTGACTCACAAAAGTTAAATATAAACAGAAACAAGCAGATGTCGCTAACTTGATGTTACATTTGATCCTAGAGAAAAATGGCTTACTTCTTCAAGGTATGGATTCTCTGGCTGTACATACATAATTCTTAGAGTTGTCTCCAAATTAAAACAACCAGAGTCAGGAGAATGACATTTGCACCACATAGACATTCATGTGCTCTTTATATAGCTCATAGGTTTTATGATGAGTATCAGTATGGTTGGAGGCTTTACTGTAGGGAATATTACACGGATGTCTATAAAGAAGCATTTTAGCTGAGGAATATTGGCTTCTCAAGATTTGTTTTCTCATTGCTAGCCAGTGTATTGAATACTTAGTGTCCTCAAGTCACTATTCTGACACCATTAATTGACTTGGCTTTCCCAATGCTCTAGTAACATTAATTCCCCTATATTGTAGAGAGTGAAACGGAGGCAACAAAGGTCGGCAACTTTTTCCACGCAGCTGCTAGGACATGAGTTTGTTCGTCTGCACATCTGCATAACCCTGGGATCTTCATTTGTTCTCTCTTGCTCTCCGTCTCCCCCTGACTCCCATTGTAGGGAATGGAGAAGCCAGGGCTTCATGCACAAGGGTCAAAGCATCCCACGACTGAGATATACACCATTTCTTTTTCTTACAGCTTGTGAAGCTGGATAGCAGTGGATAAGGAAGTGATAAAAGTTTAAAAATATCCCCTACGTTTACTTCCAAAGAGCAATAAGATAGGTGTTACAATTTCTGGACACAGTAATTGAAACTGGATTCGAGCCTGTGTGAGTCCCTTGAGGTATCTTTAGCCTGAAGAAAAGAAGTCTTTGATATGAAAAATAGAAAATATTACAGTCATATCTATCTGAGCTTTATAGTTTCTGCCTTTGAACCAAAAATTACCACAACTCCAATACTATTAAAATAAACACCCATATTTCTTTCTGCTTTTGATAATAATGGATATTTATATTAATTTGTAATAATTGTAAAATTTTTTCTCACAATTTTTTATTGAGGTTATAACTGAATTTAGCTCTTCTAAGACAGTTGCAACTTAAATGTGTTTGATAAGCATGTGAGTACTGTTGAACTAGGGACAGGCCCTGTTTTAGTCAGTTTTCGATTGTTGTAAAGAGACACCGTGACCATGGCAACTCCTTTCTTTAATTAAATTTATTTTATTTATTCATTTAAACAACTCAATATCGACCCTTCCTTTCCTCCCAGAACCTTCTCACACAAGTTTTTCCCCATTATGCTTTCCACTTCTCTTTTGAGAAGGGGAATCACCCCTACTGGGTCCCTTTAGCCCCAATCAAGTCACTGTGGGAGGCACATACTCTCTCACTGAGGCCAGACAAAGCTCTCCACTTATGGGGTATGGGGTCCAGAGGTAGGTAGGTAACAGTCTCAAGGACAGCCTCTGTTCCAGTTGTTGGGGGACATGCATGAAGACCAAGCTATTCATCAGTTACTTATGTGCAGGGGGCCTCAGTCTAGTCCAGGCTCACTCTTTAGTTGGCAATTCAGTCCCTAGGACTCCCCCAATGGTTTAGGTTAGTTCAGTGTAGTGGTCTTCCTGAGGAATCCCTCTGTTCTTTGTATCTTTCAATCTTTCTCCCAAACTTTTGTGAGACTCCCTGAGCTCCATCTAATATTTGGATTTGAGTCTGCATTTCTTTCCATGGCTCCTGGGTAGAGCCTCTCAGAGGACAATTATGGTAGGTTTCTGTCTGTACACATAATGGAGTATCATTAATAGTGTGAGGGATTGGTTCTTGCCCATGGAGATGGGTCTCAATTCGGGGGAGTCATTGGTTGGTTATTCCCTCAGACTCAGCTCTGTCTTTGTCCCTGCTAATCTTGTAGGCAGGACACATTTTGGTTCAAAGACTTTGTTGGTGGGTTGCTATTCTTATCCTTACACTGGAAGACCTACCTAGATACAGGAAGTGGCCACTTCAAGATCCATATTCTCCACTAGAAATCTCTGCTAGACCCTCTGGGGCCTCTTCCCATCCCAGGTCTTCTGGCATGTCCTAAAGATTGCTCTCCTCCCCCAGCTAATTTCCCTCCTTCCTCCCCTGTGATTCCTAAATTTGATGACCTTACCCTCTGATATCTATTACTCACATATATTCATAGCAGCTTTATTCATAATAGCCAGAGACTGGAAAAAACTTGGATGTCTCTCAACTGAAGAATGGATACAGAAAAAGTGGCATATCTACACAATGAAATACTACTCAGCCATTAAAAAGAAGGACATCATGAATTTCAGAGGCAAAAGCATGGAACTAGAAAATACCATCTTGAGTGAGGTAGCCCAGACCCCAAAGAACATGCATTGTATGTACCCACTGGTAACTGAATATTAGCCATAAAGTACAGGATAACCACACTATAATCAACAGACCCCCCCAAAAAAAAACAAACAAAAAAACAAAACAACAACAACAAAAAAAAAAAACCAAATAACAAGGAGGGCCCAGTGGAGGATGATTAAACCTTCTTACAACTCTTAAAGGAAAGAATTGAACTGGGGGCTTGCTTACAATTTTAGAGGTTTAGTCCATTATCCGCACAGTGAGACGCATGGCAGCATACAGGAAGATGTGATCTTGGAGAAGATGTTGAGAGTTCTTCATCTGGATCTGCACCATCAGGAGTAGAGAGCCACTGGTCCTAGCTTGAGCTTTTGGAACACCAAAGCCCACCCCCAGTGATATACTTTCTCCAACAAGGCCACATGTGCTGCAACAATCCCCACCTTCTAATCCTTCTCAAGTAGCACCACTGTCTGAAGGCTAATCATTTAAATATATGAGCCCTATGGCAGCCATTCTCATTCAAATTACAATAGGTAACCTTTTTTTTAAATGGTTACTTTACATTTCAAATGTTGTCTCTCTTCCAGTTTCTCCTCCTCAGGCCCCTAGTCCATCCCCATCCCTCCTGCTTCTATGAAGGAGCTCCCTCACTGATCCACTCACTCCCACTTCACCATACAAGCCTCCACAGAACCAAAAGCCTCTCCTCTCACTGATGTCAGATAAGACCATCCTCTGATACATATACAGCAGTAGCTATGGGTTCTTCCATGTGTACTTTTGGTTGGTGGTTCAGTCCCTGGGAGCTCTGGGGGCTCTGGCTGGTTGATATTGTTATTCTTCCTATGGGGTTGCAGATTCCTTCAGCTCCTTCAGCCCTTCCCCTAATTCCTCCATTGGGTACCCTATGCACAGCTCAATGGTTGGCAGCAAGCATCTGCTCCTTCATTGGTCAGGATCTGGCAGAGCTTCTCAGGGAACAGATATGCCAGGCTTCTGTCAGCAAGTGCTTCTTGACATCAGCAACAGTGTTTGGGTTTGGTGTCTGCAGATGGGGCAGTCTCTGGATGGCCTTTCCTTCAGTCTCTCTTCCACTCTTTGTCCCTGCATTTCCTTTAGACAGGACCAATTCTGGGTTAATATTTTTGAGGTAGGTGGGTGGGATCATCCTTCAACCAGGGTCCGTGCCTAACCTCTAGATATGGTCTCTACAGGTTCTTCCTCCCCTTTGTTGGGTCCTGGGAACCTCTTGATTTCCTGGCATCTGGAGCTTTCTAGTGGCTATTCCCAGTTCCCCATTCCCTACAGCTCCACACCTCTATTCAATTTCCTGACCCTCTGTACTCTCCCACACCGGATCCTGCCCCCTCTTTTTCCCTCTTCCTCCTCATTCCTCCCAGGTAGTCTTCTATCTTCTGTGATTCACCCCCGAAGTAGGACTGAATCATCCCCACTTTGTTCTTTCTTCTTATTGAGCTTCATATGGTCTGTGAGTTGTATTGTGGGTATTCTGAGAATTTTTTCCTAATATCCACTTATCAGTGAGTACATACCATGTGTGTTCCTTTGTGACTGGGTTACTTCACTCAAGATGATATTTTCTAGTTCCATCCATTTGCTTGCAAATTTCATGAAATCATTGTTTTTAATAGCTGAGTAGTACTCCATTGTGTAAATGTACCACATTTTTTCTGTCCATTAGTCTGTTGAGGGGCATCTGGTATAAATAGCAACCTCAACCCTACGTATTTTCCTTAGTGTTTTACAGGTGTGATACACTTTCTGTATGGGTTTAACATGGATCAGATGTGTAAAACTGTCTTGGTCATTGAACCTGTTTATCTGTAGGAGTTAAAGATGCTCTTTTAAATCTCTGAAATGGCAGAGAAAGGCAGCAAATCAGGCTAGGTCTACATGGTGATCTTTTTCATTGATTTTGTTGTATGCAAGATAAGAAACTTGATTCACAAATTCAGATATGTTATCTTTGGTAACTGCATTTTTTTTTTTTTTTTTTTTTTTTTTTTTTTTTTTTTGCTAAGTTGTGTGGTAGGAAGACCTTCAAATCATATAAATCTGTTGCCTATCAGGAAACAAAAATACTTTCTTCAACCACAGGGGTATTAGCAGTCCAGGCCTTGTCCTACCCCTCCCCCAAGCTTACAGACTGCAATTTACTTCTGAGCTCCCAGACTTTCTCTGTGTGGTTTCCTCTTTAGAACCCCTGCTAATTGGTGTTCGAATTCTGAATTCATTAACAAGTGCAGACTACACAAATGTGCTCCATGCGTGTACATTTACGTTTATATGGGGTCTACTGTGTGGTTCAGGATGCTTTACTCTCTCACCTTAGCCTTTTAAGTATCTGGGGAATTCAGATAAAAGCAGTTATACCCGCTTACTCAGTTCTTTTAGTAACGTATTGCATTTGTCTCTCAAGTTGTGCATAGCTATTCAAAAAATCCACATGTGTAAATGAGTTACTTTATATGCAACAGTACCATAAAAAAATAACATGTATCATAGCAGACAGACCGGGACCACAACAAAGATGTCACCATTAGGGGTTGTCCTACCAATTATAACTTGAATATAAAATGACCCCTCTCAAATTCTTTGTGGACCAAAGGTTACTCATTGGCGGCAGTGGCACTATTTGGGGAGGCTTTGGAAACTTTAGGAGTAGGCCTAGGTGGAGTGTGTAGGTTTCTGGAAGTGTGCAGCCGGGAACTGTATCTTTCTGTTCCTCTTTCTATTGTTCTTTTTTTTAGATGCCATCATGCTAACTCCCCTCTTCTGTTGTCTGCCATGTCCAGTGTTGAAATCGTATGTATGCTAAATTACCTTTTGTTCCCTTGCTCTGTTGATATAAAATATTTGGTCACAGAAATGTGAAAGGTTGTAATACAAAGCATTTGTTCTAGAAGCGTACCTGTAGAATCTCATTACTTTGAGTAAACCCGACCATCTGGTCTTTAAGTTTGTGGAATGGGCTTGTGGGAAGAATTTACTCAGGCTCATAATTCCATAAATAGAGCAATAGGAGGATGCATTGATGAGAACTCATAGCACCTAAATGCTGATGGCAGTGCACATAGTGGGTCTCCAATTTCTCCTCCTCTCCCCACTTTAGCCAAGATGTCTGACACAGGATTATTTTAGAGGCAATGATCGGGGTTGTTGACATGTAATACTCCAAAGACCATAACTCTGAGCCAAATGTGGATTTGGAAAATGAGTATTGTAATCCCAGAGTATTAATAGAAGACCATTAACTATCATCAAGTGACTTCTAACCGTTTTGGAAATAGAAGATGAAGATAAACTCAGATTGACAACACTTTCCAGGAATGAGATATAGCAGGAGTTGGCCTATATTCCAAGTGCAAACAGGAGGTTATTCTAAGAAAAACAAATCACAAATTCTTTTTTCAAGTGTAGGTGTACTTCCAACAAGGAGGATGCACAGCAGAGATTCTCAACAATGTTGGGAGCATTGAATGCTGTAAGACTGACAAACAGAAAGCATGGGAAAGTATATTTAGGATGGGAAAAATATGGAAAGCTCAGCAACTTTCATGCCCATTATATAAGTCTTGTAAGACTGATGATGAAGACAACTTCTAAAAATATTGTCCAGTTTTTAGAAACATAGGTTTTAGAAAAACCAAACATACACAGCATAGAAAAATAACAGAACCATTTACACTGAGTCTACCATTCCTCATCCACTGACCAAGTAATCATCAGAGAATGTGTTATAAAGTGTACTTGAGCGAAGGGAATTTGAAAAGATGTGCATATTTTTTAAGCTTACAATGATAGATGAATCAGAAAGACCAAGACAAAGTACTTATTTAAACCTTTGGTCTGAGCAGATATGCTAATGAAATCAGGAATAAATATACTTGATTCACAGCTGTATAAATGTGATCAAAGTAGAATAGTGACGTCGCTGAACTAGAAAAGAGTCTAAGAATAAGCTACAGCATCATCACGGATGAGTCGCTTATGTAAGCACACACTGAAGAGCTTTTATGAAACATCGCAGCAGAGGTACTCATAACATTACTCAAGTCTTGCTCCAGTATTCACAGTTCTGATATTTCTAAGGAGTTAAAGATTGGTGTAGCCAGTGTGGTAAGCTTGCTGCTCCAGTGCATGTGGGCTGCCAGTGTTCATGGCCGAAATGAACCAGTTGGCAAACTCCTTTAATTGGATCGACAAAAGAGGGCAGTGCATTATGTACTACTACCCAAGTTAAATTCTAGGCTATGGTCAGTAAGCTGGATTAATGGAGAATACGCTTTGCAGGAACACTTAAGGGAGCAGTGCTCAAGTATAATGCATAAGGACTGGAGGGACAGAACGCCTGTCTGTTGTGGACTCCTGAAAATGTGACAGGTATGTGTTTTTAATCAGTTGACTTTTCAGGGTTTTTCTTTGTTTGCTTGCTTTGTTTTGAGGCAGGGCCTCACACTGTAGCTTTGCCTGGCCCGGAACTGGCTCTGTAGACCAGGCTGGTCTCAAATCCCTAGAGGTCTGCTTGGCCGTGCCTCCCAAAAGGTAAGGTTAAATGTGAGCATCACTACACCCAGTGTGTTAGTTAAATTTAGACAAGTTTTACCTGTAGAAATTCTCTCACAAGTGACCTGCAGTAGTTTGATATTTATGTTGTTGTTGTTGTTTATTGGATATTTTCTTTACTTATATTTCAAATGTTATCCCCTTTCCCAGTTTCCCTTCTGGAATCCCTCCATCACATCTTCCCTCCCCCTGCTTCTATGGGAGTTTTCACCCACCTGCCTACTCCCTGGCATTCTCCTACACTGGCATATTAAACCTTTACTGGGCTAAGGACCTCTCCTCTCCTTGATGCCCGATAAGGCCATCATCTGCTACATATGTTGCTGGAAGCATGGTTTGCACCATGTGTATTTTTTTGGTAGGTCGTTTAGTCTCTGGGAGCTCTGGGGGTTCTAGTTGACTGATATTGTTCTTCCTGTGGGGTTACAAACCCTTAAACTCCTTCAGTCTTATTTCTAACTCCTCCATTGGCAATGCCATTTTCAATTCAAATGTTGGTTGAGAGCATCTGACTCTATTTCTCAGGCTGTAGCAGAGCCTCTCAGGAGACAGTGATGTCAGAAACCTGTCAGCATGCACTTCTTGGCATCCACATTATTGTCTGGCTTTGGAGATAGAATATAGGATGGATCCTCACAGGGTATGGGTGGCCCTTCCTTCTGTCTCTGCTCCAAATTTTGTCTCTGTGTTTCCTCCTATGGATATTTTATTCCCCCTTTTAAGAAGGATGGAAGCATCCCCTACTTGGTCTTTCAACTTCTTGAGCTTCATGTGGACTGGGAAATGTACCTTGGGTAATCTGAACTTTTGGGCTATTATCCACTTATCAGTGAATATATATACCATGCGTGTTCTTTTGTGACTGGGTTACTTTACTCAGGATGATATTTTCAAGTTCCATCCATTTGCCTAAGAATTTCATGAAGTCATTGTTTCTAATAGCTGAGTAGTACTCTATTGTGTAAATGTACCACATTTTCTGTATCCATTCCTCTATTGAGGAACATCTGGGTTCTTGAAGCTTCTGGCTATTATAAATAAGACTGCTTTAAACATAGTGGAGCATGTGTACTTGTTATATGTTGGAGCATCTTTTGGGTATATGCTCAAGAGTGGTATAGCTGGGAACTCAGGTAGCACTATGTCCAATTTTCTGAGGAATCACCAGGCTGATTTCCAGAATGGTTGTACCAGCTTGCAATCCCACCAACAATGGAGGAGTGTTCCTATTTCTTCACATCCTCACCAGCATCTGCTGTCACCTGTATTTTTGATCTTAGCCATTCTGAATTGTGTGAGGTAGAATCTCAGTGTTGTTTTGATTTGCATTTCCCCATGACTAGGAATTGACCATTTCTTTAGGTGCTTCTCAGCCATTTGATATTCTTCAGTTTAGAATTCTTTGTCTAGATCTGTACTTCATTTTTAATAGGGTTATTTGATTCTCTGTAGTCTAACTTCTTGAGTTCTTTGTATATATTGGATATTAACCCTCTAACAGATGTAGGATTGGCAAAGATCTTTTCCCCAATCTGTTGGTTGCCGTTTTGTCCTATTGACAGTATCTTTGCAATTTCATGAGTTCCCATTTGTTAATTCTTGATCTTAGAGCATAAGCCATTGGTATCTGTTCTGGAAATTTTTTTTTTGTGTCTATGTGCTCTAAGCTCTTCCCTCTTTCTGTCCTATTAGTTTCAGTGTATCTGGCTTTATATGGAGGTCTTTGATCCATTTGGACTTGAGCTTTGTACAAGAAGATAATAAGGGATCTATTCTCATTCTTCTGCATGCTGAGTGCCAGTTGAACCAGCACCATTTGTTGAAGAGGCTGTCCTTTTTCCATTGAATGTTTTAGCTCCTCTGTCAAAGATCAAGTGATCATAGGCGTGTGGGTTCATTTTTGGGTCTTCCGATTCTATTCCATTGATCTACCTGCCTGTCTCTGTACCAATACCAATCAGTTTTTATCACAATTGATCTGTAATACAGCTTGAGGTCAGGAATGGTGATTCCCCCAGAAGTTTTTTTATTGTTGAGAATGGTTTTTGCTATCCTGGGTTTTTTATTATTTCAAATAAATTTGCAAATTGCTCTTTCTAACTCTATGAAGAATTTAGTTTGAATTTTGATGGGGATTGCATTGATTCTGTAGATTTCTTTAGGCAAGATGGCCATTTTTACAATGTTGATCCTTCCAACCCATGAGCATGGGAGATCTTTCCATCTTCTGCGGTCTTCTTCAATTTTCTTCTTAAGAGGATTGAAGTTCTTGTTGTACAGATTTTTCACTTGCTTATTTAGGGTCACACCGAGGTATTTTATGTTCTTTGTGGCTATTGTGAAGGGTCTCAATTCTCTAATTTTTTTTCTCAGCCTTTTTGTCCTTTGAGTAGCAGAAAGCTCCTGATTAGCTTGAATTTATTTTATATCCAGTCACTTTGTTGAAGGTGTTTATCAGCTGTAAAAGTTCCCTGGTGGAATTTTTAGGGTCACTTAACTATACTATCACATTATCTGTAAATAGTAATATTTTGACTTCCTCCTTTCCAATTTGCATCCCTTTGACCTCCTTTTGTTGTCTTATTGCTCTGGTTAGTACTTCAAGTCCTATATTGAATAGGTAGGGGAAGAGTGGACAGCCTTGTCTAGTCACTGTTTTTAGTAGGATTGCTTCATGTTTCTTACCATTTAGTTTGATGTTGGCTGATGGTTTGCTGTATATTGCTTTTATTATGTTTAGATATGGACCTTGAATTCCTGATCTTTCCAAGACTTTTAACATGAAGGGGTGTTGAATTTAGTCAAATGCTTTCTCAGCATCTAATGAGATGATTGTGTGTGTGTGTTTTTTTTATCCTTTGAGTTTGTTTAAATAGTGGATTGCATGATGAATTTTCATATATTGAACCATCCTTACATTCCTGGAATGAAGCCTACTTGATCATGGTGAATGATCATTTTGATGTGTTCTTGGATTCAGTTGGCAAAAATTTTATTGAGTATTTTTGCATTGATGTTCATGATAGAACTGATTAGACGTTCTCTTTCTTTGTAGGGTCTGTGTGTGGTTTAGGTATAAGTGTAATTGTGGCTTCATAAAGAAATTGGGTAGTGTTCCTTCTGTTTCTATTTTTACAATAGTTTGGAGAGTATTGGTATTAAGTCTTCTATGAAGGTATGATAGAATTCTGTACTAAACCCATCTGGTACTAGGCTTTTTATGGTTGGGAGACTTATGATGACTTCTTCTATTTCTTTAGGGGTTATAGGATTGTTTAGATAGTTAATCTGATCCTGATTTAATTTTGGTACCTGGTATCTTTCTAGGAAATAGTCCATTTCATTCAGATTTTCCAGTTTTGTTGAATATAGGCTTTTGTAGTTGAATCTGATAATTTTTTTAATTTCCTCATTTTTTTGTTATGTTTCCCTTTTTATTTCTGATTTTGTTAATTTGGATACTGTCTCTGTATCCTCTAGTTAGTCTGGCTAAAGGTTTATCTATCTTGTTGATTTTCTCAAAGATCAAGCTCCTGGTTTTATTGATTCTTTCTATATTTCTTTTTGTTTCTACTTGGTTGATTTCAGCCCTGAATTTGATTATTTCCTGCTGTCTACTCCTTTTGTGAGTATTTGCCTTTTTTTTTTTTTTTTTTGGTTCTAGAGCTTTTAGGTGAACTGTCAAGCTGTTATTATATGCTCTCTCCAGTTTCCTTTTGGAGGCACTCAGAGCTATTTTTCCTATTAGCACTGCTTTCATTGTATCTCACAAGTTTGGGTATGTTGTGCCTTCATTTTCATTGAATTCTAAAAAATCTTTCATTTTTTAAAAATTTCTTCCTTGATCAATTTATCATTGAGTAGAACATTTTTCAGCTTCCATGTATATGTGGTCCTTTTGTTGTTATTGAAGACCAGCCTTAGTACATGGTGATCTGAAAAGATGCATGGGATTATTTCAGTCTTCCAGTATTTGTTGACTCCTGTTTTGTAAGCGATTATATGGTCAATTTTGGAGAATGTACTGTGAGGTGCTGAGAAGAAGGTATATTCTTTTGTTTTAGGACAAAATGTTTTATAGATGTCTGTTAAACCCATTGGTTCATAACTGCTGTTAGTTTCACTGTGTCTCTGTTCAGTTTCTGCTTCCACGATCTGTCCATTGATGAGAGTGGGATGTTAACTCTCCCACTATTATTGTGTGTGGGGCAATATAAGCTTTGAACTTTAGTAAAGTTTCTTTTATGAATGTGGGCTTACTGGCTGGTTTTGTGTCCACGTGACATAAGCTGGAGTTATCAAAGAGAAAGGAGCCTCAATTGAGGAAATGCCTTTATAAGATCCAGCTGTAAGGTATTTTCTCATCTAGTGATCAAGGCAGGAGGGCCCAGTCCATTGTGTGTGGTGCCATTCCTGGGCTGGGAGACCTGGGTTCTGTAAGAAGCAAGCTGAGCAAGCCAGGGGAAGCAAGCCAGTAAGTGACATCCCTCCATGGCCTCTGCATCAGCTCCTGCTTCCTGACCTGCTTGGGTTCCAGTCCTGACTTCCTCTGGTGATGAACAGTGATATGTAAGTGTAAGCTGGATAAACCCTTTCCTCCTCAACTTGTTTCTTGGCCCTGATCATTTGTGCAGGAATATAAACCCCAACTAAGACAAATTGGTACCTGCATAGTAAGGTATTCTTGTGACAACCTGACCATGTTTTGGGGAGGACTGTGGAAGGACTTTGGAACTTTAAAATAGAAGAGGCATTGGGATATCTAGTACTCTGTGTAATAATCTGTAAGAGCTTGGAAGATAATGTTAAGAACAGTGCAGAAGATGGAGGTCTGGCTTGTGAATTTTTGGAGGGAAAATTAAGGACACTTATCAGGGCTGTTGCTGTTTTAATTATGAAGATATTTTGTGGTTTTGGTTAGCTGGGGCTGAAGAATCAGCTGTGATTAACAAGATACCAGAACTACTAAAGCAAAACCTTTGTATCACTGGGACTATTGATGCTGGTCAGCTGCAGCTAAGAAATTAGTGGTGATTAAGAAGACATCTTTGAGGTGAAATCTTCTGGGAGATGTTTCTGAGAGCACAAAGAGGCTGTGTTCCAGAGATAGCCAAGTTTGCACCTCATGCTGTGCCTGGACTTGGTAATGTGTAAGAGTCACCCAGGTGGTACTGCTTTGAAGGAATGAAGGGGTCATGAAGAGCAGCTGAGGCTTGGCACTGTGAGAGACCATGGAAGGCCATTGGTGAAGGTTCAGCTTCAGTTGCAATTAATGACCCAGGACTGAAGGGGTCATGCAGAGGAGCTGAGGAGAGCCTGTGAGAGGCTATAGGTGAAGCCTAATTGCAGTGGAGGACAGCAGTGTTTTGGAGATGCCAGTGCCATGGGGTGACTTCTAAGAGCAGCAGCAGTAGTGGAGAACAGGCAGCTGGAGCCTTGAAGACAATGTGTGTGCTACAAAGGGCAGAGCTGGAGAGCTGACCCAAGTCCTTGGAGAAGCCCAGAAGATCATGAGTGGATCCCAGACATTGGACAGTTAGAGTTTGATTTTGCTTTTGACGGTGACTGTGCCCTGATATTTTTCCCCTCAGGAAGGAAGAAGTGGAGCCCACAGTTAAGAGACTTTGAATTGAAAAAAAGACTTTGATTTGTAAATACTGTGGGACTCTTAAGGTTAGTTAGATCTTGGGGATGAATAAGAAAGTAAAGGTTGAGGCTTAATGGAAATATGTTTGTGTGTCAAGTTGACAAGGGGTCAATTGTAGTGGCTGGTTTTGTGTCAACTTGACACAAGATGGGAGTTATCACAGAGAAAGGAGCCTCAGCTGAGGAAATGCCTCCATGAGAGATCCAGCTCTAAGGCATTTTCTCAACTAGTGATCAAGGGGAGAGGGCCCCGCCCATTGTGGGTGGAGCCATCTCTGGCCCAGCCCATTGTGGGTGGTGCCATCCCTGGGCTGGTAGACCTGGGTTCTATAAGAAAGCAAGCTGAGCAAGCCAGGGGAAGCAAGCCAGTAAGTGACATCCCTCCATGGCCTCTGCATCAGCTCCTGCTTCCTGACCTGCTTGAGTTCCAGTCCTGACTTCCTGTGGTGATGAACAGCAATGTGGAAGTGTGAGCTGAATAAACCCTTTCCTCCCCAACTTGTTTCTTGGTCGTGATGTTTGTGCAGGAATTGAAACCCTGACTAAGACAGTGGTGACCTTGCATTTGGAGCATGTATTACGAGCGTATTGTGAAAAATACCTCTCGATTCAAAGATACTGATTTTTTTTTGCTGGACCTCACAGCCAAAGTTAACAATACACCATGAGATCACTTAAGACCTAGGACTCTATAGTCTATTCTGTAATAACCGTGTTTCTCTTTAAAATAATATTGTAACAAATGACCTTGGATTTCCCTTGTAAATAATTTTACAGACTAAACTAAAACACAGCTATAATTTAGTTATGTATTCATCCATGTTCTGTTCTAGAGATAGCAATGTATGTGTGCATATTCTGTAATGGTCATATGTTGTTCATGTTCTGTGATGGTCATATGTTGTGCATGTGCTGTGATGGTCATATGTTGTACATGTGCTGTGAAGGTCACATGTTGTACATGTGCTGTGAAGGTCATATGTTATACATGTGCTGTGAAGTTCATATGTTGTACATGTGCTGTGAAGATCATATGTTGTACATGTGCTGTGAAGGTCATATGTTGTGCATGTGCTGTGATGGTCATATGTTGTACATGTGCTGTGATGGTCACATGTTGTACATGTGCTGTGAAGGTCATATGTTGTACATGTGCTGTGAAGGTCATATGTTATACATGTGCTGTGAAGTTCATATGTTGTACATGTGCTGTGATGGTCACATGTTGTACATGTGCTGTGAAGGTCATATGTTGTGCATGTGCTGTGATGGTCACATGTTGTACATGTGCTGTGAAGGTCACATGTTGTACATGTGCTGTGAAGGTCATATGTTGAAAGCAACAGAAGACTGTATGTGTTTCTTGGGCTTTTCCTTGCGCTCTTTTTCTTCTGTTTCTTTGTTTTTATTTCACTGTTAGTTTTTTAGATGCTGTTTATTTTCTAATGAGAAAAGAAAGGTTATAGATTTGGATGGCGGGATATGGGAAGACTCTGGGAGGAGTTGAGGGAGGGGAAACTATAATCAAAATATGTTATATGAAAACTATTTTGAATAAAATGAAATGAAATAACAAAAGAACCAAAACAGGTTGACACGCAACCTTACAAAACAATTATACACCATAAATGTTAGAATGGTGTACCAATATTACTTGATAACATTTGTTTGTTATCTGGGTCACATGAAGATTTAATCACTTGTAAAGTTCTGTTAACTATTTCTGTAAAAACATCTTTCATTCCTTTCCCATTTGATTCTTCCTATGTTGTCCAATAGTCCAGTAACTACAGAGAAAAGTCCTGTTTACTCTCCCCCCCCCTCTCCCTCTCTCTCTCCCTCTCTTTCTCACTTCCTCCCCCTCCTCCCCCTCTCTCATACACACTCAGTCTCTCTCCCCTTCCTTCCCTCCTTTCCTCTCTCCCTCCAACACCCCCCATATACACACAGAGATAGAGACACTCACACACAGGCATGTTGTGTAATTCAGAAATCATTCTCTGAATGCTATTTGACATGACAACATTCTTTCAGATCCACACAACAGAAAGACTGAAGGTAAAGGTGAAAGATACAAGAAAAGGAGGAGAAAATTCAAATCTGGGCTTACTCTTGGTTAAATTACTCCAAGGGGAAGCGTTTTTAATTCCCTTTCCTTAAAGTGACACCTACATTGTCTACTATGAAGTTATTACTAATCTGTTCAGCACTGGGACAGGCAGGTAAATTGTGGGCTGCAGAGGCAGAGGTCCAGCTCGAACTGGTACTGCCAAGAGGATTATGCATACACACCTGTGCCGTCCATAATGTGTTTAATAAATCACCTACAAAATTTGATTTTAGTCTCTCTTGTTACAATATGAAGCACCTAATCAAGACGTTATTTCGGAGTTTTAAGACTTTTCTCAACCCACTGAGCAACAATATTAGTCATGACTCTGACATAATATATCAGAGACTGGGTATTAAACTGGTCTACATAAAAGGTCACCCTTTCCTGTTGGTGTCTTCCACAGGATACATTCTTACAGTACATTGTAGAACTACACTTTCAGGAGGCATGTTCTTGAGATGCTAAGATGCTTCTCGTGCTCTGGCTCAAACTCAATGTCTGTGTGCGTTCTGCCAGTGCTCTGCCTCTGAAGTACACACACAGCTCTGTCTGTCTTTGTATGTGTGTGTGTTTTGTGTATACATGTGCATGTACATGCGTGTTTGTGTGTAGGTCAGATGTTGATGTTGGTATCATCCAGTATTATTCTCCATCTTAATTATTGAATTTTTTCAACCTTTATTTTTATTTTATGTGCATGAGCATTTTCACTGCAGGGTTACCTGCACACCGAGTGCATACAGTGCCTACAGAGCTGACTTGATGGTGCTGGATCTCCTGGGAGTAGAGTTACAGTTGTGAGTCATTGTGGAGGTGATGGCATCCAAACCAGGTCCTCTCACAGAGCAGTGCCCTTTACCATTGTGCCACCTCTCCAGCAGCCCTTACCTCTTTAGACAGTGTCTCTCAGTGAACCCAGGAGAGTGTCTTACTAGAAAGGTGTGGGATCTGCATGCCTTCTTTCCCAAGTACTGTTAATATATGTGTGATAAATTCTGCCTTTTAAGTGGGTGCAGGGGCTCCAGAAACTGGTATTGGGCTCACGGGATTGGCATTTACACATTGAGCCATTGTCATGGGCGCATTTTCTCAATGTAGGGGAATGCCAAAGCACTGAGGTGGAGAGGATGATTGGGAGAGGGTTCACCTTCATGGAGATAAGTTGAGAAGGAGGAGATGAACAGGGGGAGGGATAACATTTGAAATATAAATACAGAAAGTATCCAATAAAGTAATTATAAAAAAAAAAAAAAAACATGAGTCTAATTCCTGGGACCCACATGGTGAAAGGAAAGAATTGACTTCTTCAAGTTGTTCTCTGACTGCCACAGGAACACACACACACTAAACAAATGTAATTTTTAAAGAGTTAGTTTATTAAAAATTAAAGCCAGAAACCTCTGATGTGGAAGCGCTGGATGGAGGCTGTTTTCTAAATTGTCATGGCACATATATTAGCAATTTGCCTTTAGGAAACATAGGTGTTAACATAATAACCTTTTTAATTATGATGTGAAAATGTTTAGAAATTACTACAACATCCAAATAAACACATAAGGAGCTAGAGGCGATGAGAAGTGTCTTAAAGCCTTTGCAGTAGTCAGCTAACGTTCACAAACATGCTGTGGGATTAGACCATTTCCTGGGATGCAATGCAATACAATCACGTAATGATGCTCCTTGTCTAGAGCCATTTCAGTTTAATTCCCACAACAACTGCATACATTTGGATGAACAGGTGAAAAAATGCAGCTAATATTTATCCATATGCAATGTGCATATATTAATATTACTGCAGATACCTTGTAAACATTTTTACAATGTAGATATGGAAAAAAATTTAATTTTTAATTGCACTTACTTATTTATTGTATGTGTACATATTTGTGTGTCTGTATGTGCTTGTGTCTTGGAGTGTGAGGTCGAGCAATTTTGAGGAGTTGGTTTTACCATATGGGTAGTAGAGACTGAACTCAGTCCTCATGAATGCACCCTTCCCCTTACTGAGCTGTCTTGTCAGCCCCAGAAAGTATACTTAAAAAATGAAAGACCTATTTGCTTTTACTCTATTTTTTATATCAGTTTTCTGTGCCGCCTACACAGCATTTATTTTTCAATAGGTCAAGTTCATCATCTCATGAACAGTTATTGTAGACACTCATCTGGTTCTAGTTAACTTTAAACAACAGCTATTTTGTGAATATATATGTATATAAATTAACACACACGTGTGCACGCGTGCACACGCACACGCACACACACACACTCACTAGAATGACTCTGTAGTCAGGCTGATCTAACAGTAGCTGCCTATGAATGTATGGACCAAGCATCCAGCAATTGTTCAGTCCACAAGACTGGATGTCTCACCTGGTCTTCAGTGTATGTTAGAATCCTGAATAAACAGCCTCTACTGCCAGGGAATAAAAGGATTTGCTAGTGAGAAGAAAGCAGGCAGGTAAAGGGAGCAAAAATGTCCTTCTTTCATGTTCTTATATAGGCTTACAGAAGAAGGTATGGCCAAGATTAAAGGCCAGTCTTCGGTGTAATAAGAAGAAAAATAGGGTTTTTTTTTCCCTTCACCCCTGTCAAGTGTTTTTGGAAATTGGTGCTTCTTTCTTTACATCATTCCAATGGACTATATTAGGCTCTTTCAACTTATATATTTAAGATAGAAAAAATAAGAATAATTTTTGATACAAACATAAAAATGAGCACATTTATTAACAATAGGAAAATTACTTACAGTAACAATTAAATCTCACATAAAAAAACACAGCCAAAGGAGCACAAGAAACTTTTTGATATTCTGATGCAGTATCATCAAAGACTGTCCCACACATACCTTAACATATACCTACATAAAACATTCATTTCATAGGCAGAGAAAAAACAACAACAACAAAAACAAAAAATGACTTTTGTCTGTGGCCGTAACAGATTTCCTGGCTTTCAGCTTTGGTTATCTACTACAGATATACTTCACATATTTTTTATAAAATGTAAAGAACAAAAGCTGTGCATGGTGGCACATATCTTTAGTCCCAACATTAGAAGAAGCAAAGACAGGTAGGGCCCTCTGAAACTAAGGTCAGCCTGCTCTATGTATCAAGTTCAAGACCAGCCAGACCTACAAAATGAGACACAGTTTTTACAAAAAGAAAAGCAATAACAACAAAAAAAACCAATATTCATCATATATATATGTGTGTGTGTATATATATATGTATATATATATTCCTGCTAAATATGGACATTGAGACATCTGGAAGGGGGGGTGGGAGTTGGCTAGTCATTATGAAGGCCACACCAACAACTGCTATTAGTCTCTGATGTCTGCATTCTGACTGGATCCAGGCCCTCAGGGGTTGAAGCCGGTCAGTTCAGTGTGGTTGATGATAAATCTCACTAAATCTGCTCATTCTGCAATATACAAATCTCAAAACAAAATGTAAACATCACAAGACATCTGCTTGGGTTGTATTAGTCTGTGTAGGGTGTACAGACTAGTTAAGATGAAGTTCTGCTCTTTGAGCATGCAAAACACATTCTTTTGTATGAACCAATTTTAATACCAACCAATTATGTCTTCATCTGTGCCACGTGAGGGATGGCACAAAGAATCTTTAGCTTTTCTGTTTAATTCTCTTGAATCTAGTTCTTCGGGGGGTCTGCCTCTCTCGAATCTGATTTCTATAACTCTGGTAGATGTACAGACTCTAATAGTCTTTTCTAAAAACACAAAGACAAAGCCTTTCTCTGAATTCAACATGTCCTTTAGTCAGTAATCAGAAAAACTTTTAACTTGACTACTCTCCCAGGGGAATAATAAAAAAACTACAAAACTCAAAATCACACCCATTTTGATCATTAAAACACTTCAAAACAAATGAAGTAAACTAAACAACTACTGTAGGAGCCTATTCTTAGGCCTTTTCTAATTTGTCATGCCAGAATATTAACTCAAAATTCCCATGGAGCCCACGTTCAGAGATTATGAGTATTCTGCAGACTATATTATACCATCTATGACTCAAACTTCCACTAATATCTGCCTATAGGAAGCAGGCAGTTTCTACCTGCTATGTTCTCTGTTTAGAGCTTCAGACTTTTATCAATACCTGCGTATAGCAAATAACCATCACTGCTCTCTGCTTAGAGCCAGTGAGTGTATTTTTTTCCTGTACTAGTTCTGTGCTGCGGGTAAAATTCTCCACATGACTTGGGCAAAAATCTGTAGTCTATCTCTCCTTAAAAGCAAATAAACCAAACCTCCAAATTCTGTCCTGTGATTACCTGGTTGTAGGAAGTAGGCTGCTTTTACTGTCTGGGTTTTTGCCTCAGAGCACACTTTTTTTTCCCCCAAATTACTCTACAAAATAGAAACATAAAGACCACTACCCAATTCCTTCTATGAAGCCACAATTACGATTGTACCTAAAACACAAAGACCCAACAAAGAAATAAAACTTCAGACCAATTTCCCTTATGAATACAGATGCAAAAATACTCAATAAAATTCTTGCAAATTGAATCCAAGAACACATCAAAATGATCATCTATCATAAACAAGTGAGCTTCATCCCAGGGATGCAGGGATGGCTCAATATACACAAATCCACTATATAAACAAAACTCAAAGAAAAAAACACATGATCTTCTTTTGAGATACTGAGAAAGTATTTGACAAAATTCAACTCCCCTTCATATTAAAAGTCTTGGAATGAGCAGGAATTCAAGGCCCATACCTAAACATAGTAAAAACAATATACAAGTAGCCAACAACAAACTAAATGGAGAAAAACTTGAATCTATCACACTAAAATCAGGGACTAGATAAGGCTTCCCATTGTCCCCCTTCTTATTCAACATAGAACTGGAAGTCCTAGCCAGAGCAATTAGATGACAAAAGGAGGTCAAAGGGACACAAATTGGAAAGGAGAAGTCAAAATATTACTATTTGCAGAAGATATGATAGTATACTTAAGTGACCCCCCAAAAATTCCACCAGAGAACCAGCTGATAAACAACTTCAGCAAAGTGGCTGGTTATAAAATTAACTCAAACAAATGACTAGCCTTCAGCTACTCAAAAGATAAACAGGCTGAGAAAGAAATTAGGGAAATGCTAGCCTTCACAATAGTCACAAAGAATATAAAATACCTTGGTGTGATCCTAACTAAGCAAGTGAAAGATCTGTATGACAAGAACGTCAAACCTCTAAAGAAGGAAATTGAAGATCTCAAAGATGGAAAGATCCCCCATGCTCATGTATTATCAGGATTAATATAGTAAACATGGCCATCTTGCCAAAAGCAATTTACAGATTCAATGAAATCTTCATCAAAATTCCAACTCATTTTTTCATAGAGTTAAAAGGAGCAATTTGCAAATTTATTTGGAACAACAACAACAAAAAAAAATCAGGACAGTGAAATCTATTCTCAACAATAAAAGGAATTCTGGGGGAATGACCATCCCAACCTCAAGCTGTATTACAGAGCAATAGTGATAAAAACTTCATGGTATTGGTACAGGGACAGGAAGATAGATCAATGGAATAGAATTGAAGATCCAGAAATGAATCCACATACCTATGGTCACTTGATCTTTGACAAAGGATCTAAAACCATCCAGTGGATAAAAGACAGTATCTTCAACAATTGATGCTGGTTCAACCAGCACTCAGTCAGCATGCAGAAGAATGCAAATTAATCCATACTTATTGCCCTGTACAAAGCTCAAGTCCATATGGATCAAGGACCTCCACATAAGACCAGATACACTCATACTAACAGAAGAGAAAGTGGGGAAGAGTCTTGATCATATCGGCACTGGGGAAAATTTACTAAACTAAACACTGGTGGCTTATGCTCTAAGATCAAGAATCCACAAATGCCACCTCATAAAATTGCAAAGCTTCTGTAAGGCAAAGGGCATTGTCATTAGAATAAAATGGCAACCAACAGATTGGGAAAAAAATCTTTACTAATCTTATATCTGATAGAGGGCTAATATCCAATATAGGCAAAGAACTCAAGAAGTTAGACTCCAGAGAATCAAATAACCCTATTAAAAATGGGGGACAGAACTAGACAAAAAAATTTTAACTGAGGAATACCGAATGGCTGAGAAGCACCTAAAGAAATGTTCATCATTCTTAGTCATCAGGGAAATGCAAATCCAAACAACCCTGAGATTCCACCTCACATCAGTCAGAATGGCTAAGATCAAAAACTCAGGTGACAGCAGATGCTGGTAAAGATGTGGATAAAGAGGAACATTCCTCCATTTTTGGTAGGATTGCAAGCTGGTAGAACCACTCTGGAAACCAGTCTGGTGGTTCCTCAGTAAATTGGACATAGTACTACCTGAAAACCCAGCTATTTCACTCCTGGGCATGTACCCAAAAGATGCTCCAATATACAGCGAGGACACATCCTCCACTATGATCATAATAGCCTTATTTATAATAGCCAGGAGCTAAAAAGAAACCAGATGTCCTTCAACAAAGGAATGGATACAGAAAATGCTGTACGTTTATACAATGAAGTACTACTCAGCTACTGGAAACAATGACTTCATGAAATTCCTAGGCAAATGGTTGGAACTAGAAAATATCATCCTGAGTGAGATAACCCAATCACAAAAATACCCTCATAGTATGCACTCATTGATAAGTGGATATTAGCCCCAAAGCTTGAAATACCCAAGACACAATTCATAGACCACATGATTCTCAAGAAGAAAGAGCAAAGTGCTGATGCTTCAGTTCTTCTTAGAAGGGGAACAAAAATATGCTCAGGAGGAAATATGGAAACAAAGCTTGGAGCAGAAATTGAAGGAAAGGCCATCCAAGACCCTGCTCTACCTAGGGATCCAGCCAATATTAAGCCACCAAACCTAGACACTATTGTTGATGACAAGAAGTACTTGCTGACAGGAGCCTGATATAGCTGTCTCCTGAGAGGCTCTGCCAGAGCATGACAGATACAGAGGCGGATACACGCAACCAAACATTGAACTGAGAATGGGTCCCCAATGGAGGAGTTAGAGAAAGAATTGAAGGAGTTGAAGGGGTTTGTCACCCCAGAAGAGCAACAATACCAACAACCAGAGCTCCCAGGGACTAAACCACTATCCAAAGAGTTCACATGGATGGACCCATGGTTCCAGCTGCCCATGTAGCACAGGAAGGTCTTTGTAGGCATCAGTGGGAGAAGCCCTTGGTCCTGCCAAGGCTTGATGCTGCAGTGTAGGGGAATGTTATGGTGGATAAGCAAGAGGGGGGTGGGTGGGTGAACACCCTCATAGAAGAAGGGGGAGGGGTAATGGGACAGGGGATATGGAGGGAAATCTGGGAAAGGGAATAACATTTGAAATGTAATTAAAATATATTCAATAAAAAAAGCTAATAATCCAAACCTTTAAATTCTGTCCTATGATTCCCTGCTTGTAGGAAGTAGGCAGCTTTCACTCTCTGGGTTTTTGCCTCAGAGCAGACTTTATGTTGTTCCTGCATGTTTGTTTAGAATTGTGCACGTGCACATGTGCTCAAATCATGTGACTCCTTCTCCCTGCTCACTAGGACTAAATCTCCATCTTTCAGGCCAAGAATCTACATTTCTAGTGGGTTCTTGCATAACATGCTGGGTGTCACCTGTTACGTGTATTATAAAACAAAACAAAACAAAACAAAACAAAATCCCACATTATCACTGGCTAGGCAGTGGCCTGCACTTTCATTCTGGCACATAGAGACCTTATATTTCCCTTTTTGCTAAAGCCTGTTCCAGCAAAGCTGGCTCTGCCTCTGGAGCTCCAAAATCACTCTCTCCTCCCCGAGGCTGGCTTCTGTCAAACCAGTGCAGTGACCCCAAATTTTATCTGGGGGTTCACTCTGTCAACCCCACTCTCTGCTGTGGGTACCTTTCTCTGGAGCTCAGTTGAATGGGTGAGGAAGGAAAACACCAGACAATCTCACTTTAGAATAAACAGACAACACAATCGCTGGGCATAGAATCTAGCCAGAGGTAGATCCTGGAGGATTCTGCTATCTGTACTAAGAGTCCCCAATCTACATCTTGTCTGCCTTGCTCCCACCGTCCAAAAGCCTCAATATGTTTTAAAAGTAACAGGTGCCTTCCTCAGAGACAACATATATCAAGGAACAGCAATTTAGCAGTCACAGCCATCCCACGAGATTTCACCAACTTTTTCTCCCCAGTCACTAGTTTCTTTATCTGAGTTGGTGGAGAGACTTTTTTCTTTCTTTGATAACTCTGTCACCCCACTCACTTTCTTTGCTTTGGGTGAAGGCTCTTTTGACCTCCTCCATCCATCTTCCGCAGGTTGAATCAGTTTTTTTGGTGTCCACACAAGCTTCTCAGCACCATGATCAAAACCACATATTACTCCCTTGGCTCTAGTTAATTACTGGATCTGGACCATTCCATTGGCCAAATCTCTCCAAAGAACTGTAACCTTGAATTGCTTTGTAGTGGTCTAAAAATGGCCATCTTTGCCAAGCGTTTTTAAAAATTAATTTATATAAAAGAGAAGGTAAAGTATTGTGAGGAGTAGCTATACTACCTTATTCCCCCTCCTTTATTTTTGGAGAAAATTTAAGTTGTCCATTAGCTTTTTTCACAACAGATTTACCTTGAGGGTTATATAGAATGCTTGTGATATGAGTTACAGGATACTGTTTGTAAATTTCCTGAAAAGCTTTAGTGGTATATCCAGGAGCATTACCAATTTCTACTATTTTATACTTGCCCAGAATAGCAAAGTTGCTGAGTAAAAAGGTGATACAATCCTTAACTAATTTTCCTGATAGAGGAACAGTGAGCGTGAGAAAAAATAAAAGTTTCCACAATGACATGAACAAATTTTAACTTCCCCAAACCAGAAACAAGAGAAATGTCCATGCACCAAATTATTTTTTTTCAACAATCCTCAGGGATTTCTAGCCTACAAGGGAAGAGGCAAAATATTCATTTTTATTCATGAAGATCATTTCTCATCTATCAAGAGAGCCTGATCTTTGGTTAGTGAGAAATATTGTTTTTCAATGCTCAAGCATTTTGATGAGAGCATGTATAAGATTCTTGTGCTACTTTTATGGTTTTAGTTCCTAGGGAAAATGACAGTAAAATGAGTTTTGTCATATGACAAATGCGGTTTGTCACAAGGAGCATACATTTTTATTGGCGCTTGTCCAAATAATTGCTTTTTGTGGGACTTGCTTTGAATCTTGCAAGGGGATCTACTCCATTTCCCTCAGAGGTCCTGAAAAGTTAGATCTAATATGTACAAAATAAACCAGATTTTCCCATGTCTGCAATTCCTGTTGAATTGATTGTAGTAAATCATGAATAGGGGTGCCTAAGGAAGTTATCTGTGATGTTTCCAGAGGTTGAGCTGCCAGGACTGGATGTTATGAATGGGAATGTGATTTTGGAGGTTGAGGGTAACATTGTATGGAAGCACCTGGGTGAGTAAATGTCAGAGAAGTATCTCTAGAAACCCTGCACCATTTTTTTTTTGTGGCATCTACAAATACTACTTGTGCATAAGGTATTAGCTGGAGCCAGGTAGTTTTAGGAAACAAAGAACAGCTGACCCATATTGATCACAAGCCTAGTAATCATGAATGAACTGGCTATACAACTTCTAACTCATTGATGGGTTACTACGATTGGGTGTTTTACTCACTAGAAAGAGGGAGAATCCTCCCATGTCTTCTCTGATCTCCCAGAGCCTCTTGTATTGGGGACCCATTGCATTGGGAACATATATCATGGTTTAAAATGGGTTGATTTTTGTATGGTGTGCAAGAAACTTTCTTAATAACCTCATTAAAAGATTAGGTGAGGAAAAAACAAAAGTCTCCTGCTGTCAGCAGCTTCACTTGTGGAAAGAGGTTAGGAACAGGGAATTAGAGCAAGAGGAAGAGGAGCCAAATCAGGAAATGGAGGAGGAAGGCAGTTAACTTCAACAAGAGAGAGTCACTAGGTAGTGTATCTGCTGGCTCTAGGCTTTCTTCTATTCAAGTGTTCGGCATTTTCCTGATCACTTTCATTTTTAATTTTACCTCTTTTATCAACTATTGTTTTTATTTCTTTCCAAAGTGGAAATGCATCACTAGGAATTTTTTTTCCTACTCTCTTGTGTTAGATTTTCCCTGAATTGCTATACCTGAGACCACATTCTGGGATCCAGAGATCTCTCTTTAGGGAAGGTGTGCGTGTGCGTGAGTGTATGTGTCTCGTGTGTTGTGTGTATGCATGTTGATGATGGGAAGTTGGTGTTTCCTATCTTGGAGGCATCCTTATTTGCTTAAGGTGAGCCTTTGTATCTTATTCCATAACATGCAATGCCTACCATTATGCTTGTAATTTATTGTTATGGGAACTTGTTTTGTGAATGAAGAGTGTTCTGTGTCTAGGTTGTCATTAATTCTGACTGGCTGCATCCAGCTGCTGTTTTGATGTTCTATCATTTGGGTAATCTTTAGTTTTTTCTTTTGGGGATACATTCTGTAACAGGCTTGCACTGGAGATCAATTACCTTTCTGGTTTCTCAGTCATGGGCTTCTCTTTCCTTTCCCCTGGCAGAACAACAACCTAATCTTTTATTGTTGTAATTATTTTTTTGACAATTGCATACATGGATACAATGTGTATGAAGACAATGCCCTCCATTAGCCACTCCCACTCCCGCTGACTCCCTATTTCTCAACTCTTCACCTTCCTACTTTCGCATTTTCTTGTCTGAGGTCTTGTCCAGGTACCTAGAGCTGCTGTGTGTACAGGATTTCAACAGCCAATCCATATTCTTAAGACAGGGTTCATGACATTCCCTTTTACCTTTCAATTCTTACGTTCTTTCCAACCCTTGTTCTACAGTGTTTCCTGGGCTTTGGAGAGGTTAGTAAAGATTTCTTTGATGGTCACAAGGCAAGATCTTCTAGAAAGACTGCCCTTTCATGACTCAAGGTAGCAGTGAACTAAGACCGAAGCAGGGAGGCCTTCTGAGTGCATTGGTGTATCTAGGCATGACACCGTCAGGCATTTTCCAGGTTGCACAGTGCAACTCTGAGGGGCTCAGGTTGAGTGCTAAGCAGGAAAGATGATTTCACGCATCCCAGAAAAGGGAGATCTTTGAACAACATGGAGAGTTTCCATTTGAGAAAACACAAACCATCTCCAAGGCCACACAATGCAACTGCAAGGGCCTGGGTGACTAGAAATTAGAATAGGTGAAATTTCTGCTCTCCATCCATACGTGTGTGATTTGGCTGATGTGGTGAAAAGTTCATCCTTTAGAGCAGAGAACAAAGAAAGTTTATTCAGCACAGAAGGTATGCAGCTGGCATGCATGAATAGAAAAACCTGCTGTGTTTCATACCATAAATGACATATATGTTGAAGTTACAGTAAGAAATAGACTCATTTAGACATTTCAAGGTTAAATTGAATTCTAATGTATTTAAATGCAACTAAATTGAATACAGATTCCTGAATCATATCTTTCATTTTAGTATTCTTTAGAGTATTACAGTTTCCTTTTAGTTTAGCTCTGATGAGGAGTATAAAATCAACCTGAGTTTTGCATTTCTTTTATCTGCCTGAAAGCAAAACTTTTATCTTATATCTTTGAAATGATAATCAGATTTGGAAAGTGGGTTGTAAGACAGAAAGCATGAAGTAAGGATCTATGTTTTTCTAATTTAATTAATTACCATTGAAAATAGTACACATAAAGTTCTGATTACAGTTTTTCCTCTCTGAATTTCTCCCAGTTCCTTCCATCTTTCCTTCCCATATGGATCCAAACTATTTTTATCTCTCCTTAGGGAGAAAACAGAGATATTGGGGGTTCCTATGGGACCCCTTCTGACAACAATTCGATTAGGTATAATCTATTCCAAATATGGGCAGTTTCATTTGGTGATGACAGATGTCCAGTTGGAGCTTCATGTCCTCTGTTATTTGGCAATTCTAGATTACCTTCATATATGTATATATTTTATTGAAGCTTCCATTATGTAATAATTCCACATGACCTCTGAAATAGTCCATAGTTTTTGTTGTTCATCCCATATTCCTTCCCTCACACCCATCTCCCTTCTCACTCTATGTTTGACCCTCCAGTTCCAGGCTTACGTCATCATCCTTCCATAACTATCTACTCTATTTCTCCTTCCTAGGAGGATACAAACCTCCCCATCCCTTAATCTATACCTAATCTCCGTGGTTATACAGATTGTATCTTGCTATTAATGATTTAGCATCCAATATCCATATATAAGTGAATACATTCCATATTTATCGTTCTGGGTCTTGTATAACTTTCTCAGGGTCATTTTTTTATAACTCTATTTATCTGAGAATTTCATGATTATATTTTGAAATAGATGAGAAATAGTCAAATATGTAAATATTTTCTTTATTCATGTATCAATAAACAGACATCTAGGCTGTTTCTAATTTCTGGCTATTATGAATAAAGCAGCAATAAACTTGGTTGAGCAAATGTCTCTGTAGGAGGATAGAGCATTCGCTGGGTATGCTGCATTGGTTTCCGTAGTGGACATGTAACTTTGCACACCCACAATGGATGTGTTCCTCTTAGTCCAAAAGCTCACCAGCATGAGATATTTTTTTGTGTGTACTTCTCAATTCAAAAGAATTTATTAATAGGAGAATGCTAGGGAGATGAGGCAGAAGTGGGTGTGTGGGTTGGGGAGCACCCTCACAGAAATAGGGAGGAGGGAAGGTGGCAATAGGAATTTTCAGAGAGGAAACCAGGAAGGGGGATAACCTTTGAAATGTACATAAACAAAATAACCTATATTGTTTATTGATCTTGGCCATTCTGACTAGTGTGAGATGAAATTTCAGCATCGTTCTAGCTGGTATTTCCCTACTGACCATTTGTTCAAATGTTTCTCAGCTATCGGTGTTTCTTCTTTTGAGAATTCTCTGTTCAGATCTACAACCATTTTTAATTTAGTTGTTTGTTGTCTTAATATATTGTTTTTAGAGTATGTTATATATATATTTTGATATTAGATCATTATCAGGTGATTGTTGGTAAACTTTTCTCATTCTCTAGCCTGCCATTTGTCTGAATGATGGTGTCTTTTGTCCTTCAGAAGTTTTTCAGTGGCATGAGGTGCAATTGTATTAACTGTTTTCCTCAGTGCCTACGCCAGTGATGTTCTGTTCAGAAAGACTTTTCCTGTTCCAATGAGTTCAAGACTATTCATCAGTTTCTCTTCTATCAGACACACTGTATCTGACCTGATGTTGAGCTCTTTGGTTTCTTTAGAGTTGAGTTTTCTGCAGGGTAATAAGTATAAATTTATTTGTTTTTTTCCACATGTGGCATCCAGTTTGACCAGCATCATTTATTAAAGATACATTCTTTTTTTTCAAGTGTGTATTTATGGCCTCTTAATAAAAAGAAAAATCAGGTATTCATAGGTGAATGGACATAATTTGGGGCATTGAATTAATTTCCATTAATCATCCTTTCTGGTTTTGTGCCTATACTATGCTATCTTTTTTTTTATTAATATAGCTCTGGTGCATGATTTAAGAGTGAGGATTGCCAGGAGTTCTTTTATTATTTAGTATTTAGCTGAATTATTAGTTTTAACTATCCTTGGTTTTATGTGTGTGTATGTTTTCATATGAAGTTGAAAATTATCCATTCAATATATATAAAGAATTATGTAAGAATTTTGATAAAAATCGGATTGAAACTGTACAATGCTTTTGATGGTATGGTCATTTTTACTATATTAGTCCTATAGATTCATGAACACAGGAGATCTTTTTATCTTCTATATCTTTTTCAGTGTCTTTCTTCAGTCATAATTTTTATTTTTATTATACAAGTTTTTCACTTGTTTGGTTAGACTTACCCCAAGGTAGTATTTATTACTTGAGTCTATTGTGAGTGTAAAAGGTGCTGTTTCCCTCACTTCTTTCTCAGTTCATTTGTCATTTGTATATGGATGGGCCACTATGTTTGTGAGTTAATTTTGTATCCTGCTACTTAGCTCATTTTTTTTAATCAGCAGTAGGAGTTTCCTGGTAGAACTTTTGGGTAATTTATGCATCCTATATTATGTATCTATAGATACTTTGACTTCTTCTCTCCCTAAGTGAACCCCCTTGATCTTTTCCAGTTGTCTTATTGCTATTGTCAAGACTTAAGTACTATATTGAATAGGTACAGAGATAGTACACAAGCTTGTCTCTTATTTCTGATTTTAGTGAAAATGCTTTTAGTTTCTTTCCAAAATTTGATGTTGGTTATGGGCTTGCTGTAAACTGTCTTTATTACATTGAAGTATGTCCCTATATCTCTAATATCTCCAGAATTTTTATCATAAAAGGGTGTTGTATTTTGTTAAAGGCCTTTTCTGAATCTAATGAAATGATCATTTTTTTCTTTTATTCTGTCTATATGGTGAGTTACATTTATCAGTTTACATATGTTGAACCATCCAAACATTTCTGGGATGAAGCCAACTTGATCACAGTTGATTATGTTTCTGATGTGCTCTTGGATTTGGTTTCCAAGTATTTTATTGAGAAATTTTGCATTTATTTTCAAAACGATAATGACATGTAATTCTCTTTTTTGGTTGGGTCTTTACATGGTTCAGGTATCAGCGTAATTACAGCATCATAAAAAGAATTGAGCAGTGTTCTTTTTGCTTTCCTCTCTTTCCATTTTGTGGAATGATTTGAAGAGTATTTAGATTATTTTATTTAAAGTCTGGTAGATTTCTGTGATAAAACTTTCTGGTCCCGGATTTTTTTTGGTTGGGAGACTTTTAATGTCCGCTTCTACTTTATCAGGGGTCACACATTTGTTTAACTTGCTTATCTTGGCTTAATTTTGATAGGTGCTATGTATTAAATAATCTCTTTCTTTTAGATTTTACAATTTGGTAGAAAGAGGTTTTTAAAAGCATATCTTTATGATTCAATGGACTTCCAGGGTATATGTTGTTATGTCTCTCTTCATCTTTGATTTTATTAATTTGGATTTTTTTTCTTTCTGACATTTAGTTAATTTGACTAAGAGATTCTCAGTCTTATCAATTTTCTCAAAGAAGACCTCTGTTTCATTTCTGGTTTTCTCTTTCTTTCTTTGTGTGTGTGTGTGTGTGTGTGTGTGTGTGTGTGTGTGTGTGTGTGTGTGTTATTTTATTGATTTCAGCCCTGGTTTTGATTTTATCTTGCCATCTAATTGTTTTAGATGTTATCTCTTCTCTTTGTTAGAGTTGTCAGGTTGGTGTTATTTACTAATATGAGCTCTCATCAATATTTTTTTTAAATGTAGGTACTTAGAACCACTTTGATTGTGTCCTATAAGTTTGGGATATTGTCTTTTTATTTTTATTTAATTCTAGGAAGTTTTACATTTCTTCCTTAATTTCTCTTTTAACCTATTTTCCATTTGCTTTTGAGTTTCCATGTGTTTTTGAGCTTTCTATTACTGCTGATACACAGCTCAAATCTATGGTGGACCGCAGGCTTAGGTTTTTAAAAGACCTACTTTTAAATAGGGTTCTTAAATGCTATGGCCCCTCCCTTCTAGCCCATCATCCAAAGGTAGGAGAGAAAAGATGGTAAATAGGACAAGAGGATGTGGACCTGTTTAGATGTGGTTCTTTGGGGGTATCTCCAATCTCTGTTGTCAGGATACCAGCAGTCCAGTTCAGTAGTATCAGGATACCAAACATAAATCAGTAGCAGTGGCACGATCCAGCAGAAACTGCCAGGCCTCTGCACAGTGGGCTCAAGTCAGTGGGAGTGACCAGGACCAGCCAGGACACAAGAAGTTCTCTGCCATGCCACTCTCAATGAAATGAAGATCAGCAATGTAGTGTTGCTAGGCTTGCTATGCAAGTGCCCTGTCACTGTCTGCTGAGTCCTGTCTGTATTCTTTCCAAACATCATGTGTTCTTGCGTTAGCAAAAAAACACACGAGTCTGCCTCTGCAACATATCAGTCTGAATCACATGACACTACCAGAAACTTTCACTTCAGTGGTCACTTAGGTTACTTTGATTTTACTGTATTGGTTTGAAATTTCTTTTGTTAGATATTAAAATGGCTACCTCTGTTTGCATCTATTTGCTTGGAATATCTGTTTCCACCCTTCTAATCTGAGGTGAGGCCTGTCCTGATATTAAAGTATATTTCTTTGATTCAGCAGAAGGATAGATCTTGTTTTCAGGATATGTACTGTGTCTTTTTATTGGGGAATTGATACCATTAATGTTGAGAGATATCATTGAAAAGGATTTGGGTATAGTTCATCTCTTCACATTGAAGTTTCTCTTGTAGTGACTTCTGTGGTTCAATTTGTGGATACATATTTGTTAAATTTGATTTTTATCATGGAATGTATGTTTCTTTTTCTTGATTTAGTGTGAGTAAAACTCTTGACTGCCATTTGTGGTCTCCTAGAGTCTGGAACACATTTGGCTTTTTGGCTTTTAGGGTCTCCATTGAATAGTCAGTTGTTATTCTAATAGGTCTTGATATGTTGCTTGATATTTTTCCCTTATAGTTTTAACTTTCCTTCTTAGTTCTTTATGTTGAATATTTTAATTGGTATATCGAATGGGGAGTTATTTTTCTGATCCTCTGTGAGAGGCTGTCCCACCCACCCACCCGTTCCCTCCCACCTCCCTGCCCTGGTACTCTATATGCTTCTTTTATGTTGATAGGCATCTCCCTTAGGGTAGAGAAATTTTCTTTTATGATTTTGTTGAAAATATGTTTATGCCTGTGAGCTAGGTTTCTTCTTCTTCTTTTGTTTTTACTATTTGAAAATTTTCTCTTTCCATAGTATTCCAGATTTTTTTTTTTTTTGTTTTTAGATTTAACATTTTCTTTGACTGAAGCATCCAATTTTTCTACCTTTTCTTTTCAGTACCTAATATTATCTCTTCCATCTTTTATGATGGTGAAGCTTGTCTCTGAGGTTGAGGTTTCTTTTTGAGTTATTAAATTTCTCATTTCCAGTTTTCCTTCAGTTTGGTTTTATTTATTGATTCTATTTCTGCTTTTATGTCTTAGACTGCTTTCTTCATTTCATCCAACTGTTTGTATTTTCATTAATGGATATATTCATATTCTCTTTTAGAATCTCCAACATATTCTTTTTTGCTGTTGTTTTGTTTTTTTATTATTGGATATTCTCTGTTTTTACATTTCAAATGTTATCCCCTTTCCCCCCAAAAAAACTACCATTCCCCCTCCCCCTCCATTTGCTTTCATGAAGGTGCTCCCTCTCCCAACCACCTTCTCTACCTCAGCCCTATACTGGGGAAATGCACCTTCATTGGACCAAAGGTTGCTTCTCCCATTGATGCCAGATAATGCCATCCTCTGCTACATATACAAATGGAGTCATGGGTCTCCCCATGTCTACTCATTGGTTGGTGTTTTAGTCCTGGGAATTCTGGGGGAATTGGTTGGCTGATAATGTTGTTCTTCCCGTGGGTTGCAGACCCTTTCAGCACCTTCAGTCCTTTCTCTAGCTCTTTCATTGGGGTCCCTGTGCTCAGTCTGATGGTTAGCTGCAAGCATCCTCTTCTGTATCAGCATGGCTCTGGCTAAGCCTCTGAGGAGGCTCCCATATCAGCAGGCTCCTTCCACTGAGCACTTCTTGGCATCAGCAATAGTTTGTGGTCCAGCATATTCAAAAAGGCTAATTTGAAGTCCTTACCTTGTATATCAGCAATAATTTATGTATCTCAGATCCTACTATAGTAAGGTTGCTGGGTTTTACTGGAGACATATTATAGTCCTGTTATTGATTGTATTTTTATATTATTTTCTAGGCATCTGGTTTTGGGCTAATTGCAATTTTAGGTGTTGATACTTGTCTCCTCTTTGTTGGGTGGGTGTTGCATTTGTTGGTTTCTGCTGTCCTCTCTGGTACTTAGGAAGGTGTGGTAGCTGTGCTTTGCCTGATAGGGATGTTTCTGAGATTCTGCTAAGTATGGCCCCTGGGGGTTCTGGGTCAAATGTGTTTCTAGGTGTTGACATTTAGAAATGGGGGCTAGAACTGGGGACTTAAGGCATCCACAGGAAGCAGGAAAACATGTATGGCACCAGGATCTTCATAGTCTCCTAGGTATCAGAGCAGAGAGGGAGGAGAGGTGAGTCTGTGGGATTAGATTTGAAGGACAGGAAAAAGAGTCAATGTAGCCTAGCTGTTTGCCTGGCTGGCATGCCTGGGAGGTTCCCAGAGAATGCCTATAGGATTTGTGAGCTGAGACGAAGCAAGCGGGTGGTGAGGAAGGTTGTAAGGGGTCTCTGTGATCTGCCACAGATGGGAGGCTGCAGCTGCTGATTTGCTACTGAGCTGAGAATGATCCTGGCGGAGACTAAATATTGCTTACTTACTTCCCTGGCTGGTGACTTGAATCTAGTTTTTAAAGTGGAAGGAGCATCTGAACAAGGAGGAAATACTAAACAATATTATGTAGTAAACACAATCATGATAAAATGAGCCTAGCATATTAGGTTAAATATTTTCTCAGATGAACTATTTGATATTAGTGTTTCAACCCCTGCTTTGCCAACTATGTTTTATAATGTAAATTTAGTTCCTACTTGTTTATTTATCACCATGGCAACAATTGCCAGTAATATGAGGCTCACTCAGAGACCCACACGTGCAAACATATTATTTTACACACATTGGTACAGTTATAACATCGGAGAAATAAAGCGAGGGAGGTGTCAGAACCAAGCTTGCATACTGAAGTACTGTACTACCCAATATATACGTTTGTTCATTTATGCAGCGTCCAGCTCTCAGGAAATAGCATGGGGCTTACACCAGAAGAAATGATAGCATCTTCCTCATTCTGCACACCATTTTTTTTGCTTTCTTCCAGATTGTGTTTTAGCTATTGTCCTTGTTACCTCACATAACTTACTCTTGGAGAAAGTCCAGAATTAGCTTAGTGTTTTATGTATTTTATATATATATATATATGCCTAGAATTGTAGAATTATCTCAACTTTGAGTTAGAATCATTTCAAAGTAAAAAATAGGGAGAAAGGAAAGAGAATGGATGATATAAAAGAGTCTATTAATTTTTCTCAGTTTAATCTTGAGTAGCTGCACTTCATGGAGCTCTTGAAACCGCCGGAGCATAAAAGCCACAGAGAGGCTCTTGTCCAAGTCCTCTGTTCCTCCTTTGAGAGCGCAGTCCTCTGATGTTGTGGTCTGTCTGAACAAGCAGAGACTGACCTCCATGACCCACACCCACAAACTCTTTTGCTCCTTGGCATCTCTGGCTTTTCTGATGGACATCAGTAGGAAGCCAGAGCACAGAATGCAAGTGGGACCTTTTTCTTGTGGGCTCATTACTGTTGAGCAGATCCAACACCTTATCATATCACGCAGCCCTGACTATCTAAGATCTCGCTATTCCCTTTAGATAGTGTTCATCCCTCCTGCTCTGAGGCTGGATTCATGGGGGCATTTCTTTTTTCCCCCTATTTCCTTCCTTCCTTCCTTCATTCCTTCCTTCCTTCCTTCCTTCATTCCTTCCTTCCTTCCTTCCTTCATTCCTTCCTTCCTTCCTTTCTTCTTTTTAACCTTGAGACAGGATCTCACTATGTCATTCAAACTGATCCAGAGCTCACCATGAGACCACACTAGCCTCATGAAGAACCACCTGCCTCTGCCTCCCAAGTGCTCGGGTTAAATGTGTGGACTACTACGCTTGGATTGTGGTGCATTCTTCTCTATCTCTTGCTATTTCTCTAGGTGTTACCTACCTTTATTGTTTATTTATTTATTCATTTTTTAAAGATTCTCGAAGTACCCAGTTTCAGAATATACTACTGGATTGTTGTGAGATAGGACACACTACATAGTGTGTTTCAATAAAATATCTGACAGATGACAAATGCTTAAATTGATTGAATTTAAAGTTTAATGAGCTACCTTCCTTAGTAACAAAGGACAAAATAGTTGATTAATTACAAAGGGGAAACTATAGACATATATCTCATTACAAATATTTGTATTGGATTTTATATTTAAATAAAATAAGCTGTGCCTACTTAAGCTTGTATCCATAAGGTATGAATATAAAATATGATGTCACACTGGTCTAACATTTATAACCAAAACTACCCCATACCAGAATACCACCCAGTCTATACTTATTAATGAACAAATACCCATAATAAAATACATTTTTAATAACAAAATTCTTCCAAACAAAGTCTTATTAGAGATTTGAAAATGAGTATAATTTTAAAAACAGGCCTGCTTCTACTTGAAGATTGTGCTGTCCTTGGTCTAAAAATAGAAGAGGTGATTACAGCATAGCCCAGAGTCCTCCGTAAGAGCCTTCCTGGTATTTGTCACATGAACACAAAGCAATCTGGATGCAAGAAGATTAATATGGTACCCACCATGTTAACACAAGAACTGACATTTCTAGCAACACTGTTACCAGGGAACTACAAGTCTTTGTGTCTCGGACACTGTTAGGCAAACTGAATGGTTTTATTTACTCTCATTTCCCTACTCCATCCCATCATTTTTAATTCTGAGAATTTTCTCTTCTGTAGATTATTAAAGGGCACCTTTGGTGTTATGTCATATGCTGTTCATTAGTGTCCGGTGGCAATAACTCAAAGAAGCATCGTATTGGAGTAATTAGGGGGCAGGGACACGGCCCTGCTCTATGGGCCCTGCAACCACTCCATCTGTATCACGGCTCTGCCTTACTCTCTGTGGTTCTGAGGATTTGATACGTTTGAGGTGAATGAACCACTTCAGGCAACTCCTGGCATTTCACGAGAATTCAGTCCATGAATGAGAGTTATCTTCTCTTAAACATAGTTTTCTTGTGGGCTATCTCCAAGCATCGCCTAACCGTGACAGGTGGCAAAGTTAAGTGTTCACCGGGAGAAATTGCCAAAGGTGAGCGATTTCATGACTATTTCTTTACCATTAAGTAGTCTTGAGACAAACCAGCCTTTAAAAAGAAAGAAACCCGGGAACTCAGACGCACTTTGCGAGGATGACTACAGAGAGAAAAGAGCTGTAGGCCTCAGCTGGTAGGTCAGTTTTCTGTTCACCCCTCCGAGAAGTCCTTTGGTTTCCCAGGATGTAGTTGCATACTGCTAGCTTGGTATGTTCTGTAAACACCAGTGTTTACTTATGGAACCAGGGTCACCTGATTATGTGTTGCAGTAAATATTAAAAAATAATAATGGTTTATCTCTTTTCCGGCCCTGAGATCTCACTACTCATGCCTGACCCTGACGCAGAGCCTCCCACACCTCTGTCGCTCAGCCTGAGCCACCCGGTCCAAGCAGCCCTCGTGGCCCAACCCTGTCCTCACAAGTCCCTTCCCTTGGCAGTCTTCCTCCGCCTGCCTTTCACCTCCGTCCTGGGTGTTCATTTACCCCAAAACTCACATAAATACAACTCTACAGCCCAATAACTTTTCATATAGGTTTATATATTCAATTCTCAATCCATAAACCCTCTACTCAAGATTGCATCAAATAGACAAAGATACAAACTGCCCTTCTATGTGAGATACTAGACCTATAAAATCCTTAATGTTCATAGCTATTTAATGCCACTCTATATCACCTGGGGCTAGCTGGTCCTTGGGAACCTCCATCTTGCCAAGATCTCTACCCTCTGACCTCTGACCTCTGAGACCTCTGCCTCCTCTCCACCTCCCTCGCCTGCCCAGTCACTGGCTTTCCTTTATTTTACTAATTAAAATGGGAAGGTTCAGATGACCTCACCTCTTGAGTGAGTGACTGGGCAGCCCTTCTTGGGGAAGTGGAATTAACATTAAGATACAAACAGCTTAAGGACAATCTACAATTATGAGTTCCCACCCCTGACTTATCAGGGATAGGTCAGAGGGGTCAAAGCAAGACAAAGGCTGAGCTAAGTTTATGACAAGCAATCACGCTTCTTATACCCTTATCAGAGACAGAATACAATGGAAGTTGTCAGGAAGAATACATTTGTAGTTGCCAGGATACAATGGCGTTTGCAAGCTATACAGAGTACACAAGATTAATACCTAAGAATCATTATTTTGCCAGGCTTCTATAGGCTTCTCTGGCTTCTAGGGTATGCAGAGACGCACAGGTAAACTGAATACTTCACTGTCTAAGGGGTTGCCTCAGTTTCTCAGTAAGTGAAAGACACACAGTGCCTCAGGAGCCACAGAGTCTAATCTGAAAAACCTATGACACACGTCTCTCATGGCAGCCAAACCAGGCCAACTCCTTAACTTCCTGCAATGTCCCAGGACAGCCTGTTCTAGCTAAGGTTCCCCCACCACACTCTTTCTCCCTCTCCCTACTCTTCTCTGTCTCTCTTTTCTTCTTTTCCTTCCTTCCCCAGCCTTGCACATGCTAAGCTGCTGCTCTACCACCGAGCTGCCTCCACCACAACCTGGTTTCCAGAATACATGCAATGTTTTGAAGGCCAAAGGTCATCTTAGGAAAATCTACTTTGAGCACAGCAGCATAATTCCCCAATCTTAGCAAGAAGGGGAACTATTGCCTAGGACAATAAAATCTGAGTAGAGAATTGGCATGCGGATGCAGTGGTCATTAGACCATGCCCACAATCTCCTGGTTCTGGTATTATATTCTAAATACTAAATCTACAGAAATTATCCATAGTACCTTCGTGTCACCATAACAGAGAACAGATAACTGATAATAGCCTTTAGTCTTTTATTAAAGTTTTGTAAGCTTTACGCTACAGAAACTTGGGCCACACATAAATTGACTGCCAGATGAGAGCTGACTTGGTGCCAGAGTTAAGCTGTGAAAAATGGTTAATTCTAAGAACAGCCACAAATGTGACTCAGCTGATTAAGAAAGGTGACGGGGAAACCATGAATAGCGATATGCCACTAAGTGTTCACACGTCTAAGTGAGCACCCCACAAGGAGCATATGAACTGTGATTTAGGGGCAATCAGAGACAGCGTGGGCAGGAAATGCTTCTCCATTAGCAGCTTTGCTCCTGAAAATGAACAGGTATTCCGTGGATTGAAACAATGCTGAAATTCTTCAAATGGCAAATGTCCCCTGTGACATCCTTTGATGTGTTTTGGGGGTTTGTCCGTTGATTAAATGCTGACTGAGCACCTACTATGTTTCTGTCACTAAGAGTAGAGAGGGGACACCTACACACTCTTCTTGTACCACTCAGTCCATTTAAAACCAAGCATCGGATGAGCGTGTGTAGATGAGACCTACTGCTGGGAAGATGTAGGAGGACTTGAGAGTGGTTGATGGACTGAAGTATTTAAATTTTTCAAAATAAATGGATAGCTTTTAATCATTGAGAAGTGCGCTTAGATTTCAGTTCTGCCGAGCATGCTTGGGCAGACGGCTGGGAAAGTGTTGGCAGGAAGATCAAGGGAGCTGTGTTCTAGGCTAGATCTGATGGGGGCCTGAGCACAGCTAGCTTAGCAGGAGTACAGAGAAGGGTGTGGGCACTGATGAGCATGTTGAGTAGCTAATGAGTGTCACAGGGAAGGTTTCTAGTTAGTCATGCCATAAGTTGCTACCATTAACAAATCTGTATGGTGGGTGTGAGGGATAGGAAGAGTGACATGAGAAGTCAAGTGAGAGATGCTTGTGTATGAAAGGGATGTGTCAATGGTGCCTAGACACAAACACATGGGCTACTAGGATTGATTTGGGCTCAGCTGCGGGGAAGACATCACCAACACAAAGAGGTGATCTGTTATGGGTTAGGACTCAAAATGGCCCAGATGAACCATGACAACTTCAAATAAACAAGTCTATGTTTGTAGGAAAGGATGCTAGCAAGTTCTCCAGTGTTTAGTGAAATTGCTTTCATATGATTTGGTTGATGTACCGGAGCTTTGTATTTCAAAGAGCTGTATCTTAAAGCTCCATGCTCTCTTTACTACTATTCTAAGTAATTCTAAGTTATTTACCACATCAAAAAGGGATAATAAATTCTCAGCAGCCAAAAGGATATACGTCATCTACCTAATATAGTTTCCAATAGGAACATATTCTTCCTCTTCAAAACTAACTATACGACTATATGATTCATTCATAATGTCCCATTGTATTCCTAGAGACAACTTCTGTTTCTTATTCCTGAAATGTGATATGGTAAAAAGTTTATCACAACTATTTTACAAATTTTTATAAATTTAAATGGTATAGATTTTGATTTTCAGTTATTGTGTACTTTCTGACTACAGTTCTCAGACAAGATATGCAACCAATGTACCTGGAGAACATGACTCATCTTTAATATTAAGATTCAGACTTCAAAGTTTAATTGGCTACATGATCATGATCAATATTTAGGGAAATAATATTTAAAGATACACCCGAATGAGAAAAAATGTTCTAAATTATTTGTGAACCAAAATATTTATTTTGACATCTTAAGAGATCCTTCCAAGTCAGAACTTGAAATGATGTTCTTATTATAAAGCTAGTCATGTGGTATTTTGGTTTTGCAACAAAGGCATCGAATGTTACACTGTCCCAGAAAGTGCTCTCTGAGTTTTAGACCCTCAGTCTTAGACGTAGGTTAGACCTTGTTAGTTGCTGTGTGTTGGAGCTCATGCCATCATAAGTTGTCTTCTCAAGCAAGGACTGTGCACATAGAACATAAGAGATGAAATCATACTATGGTATGAAGTATTACTGAGAAATAAAATCATAGAAAAGAGAAACCATGTCCAAAAATCACCATCCCCAAACACATCCCTATCCCCACAAAACTGCAGCCAGGATTTTAAAAACCCTGAAGTTAAAACGCTAGAGCTCAGAGGCACAAGGTGTTGGTATTGTCTCGTATGCATGTGGTTTTAGTTACCTTTCTCATTGCTGCTGTAAGACATGCTGCAAAGGCAATATAAACAGGGAGGGCTTCTTATGGTGCATAGTTGAAGGCAGTGGAGTATTGCAGTGGGAAGGCCTGACAAATGGCCTTTAAGACAGCTGGATGCACTGTGTCTGAAGACAGGAAGCAGAGAGGAGATGTCTGTGCTCCACTCAGCTTCTCCCTATTCAATAGTGGACTCCACCCATTGATGGTACCCTCTGAAGTTAGGGTTGTTTCACAACTTCAATATACTCCAAGTAGAAACTCCCTCTTAGGCACCTGGATGTTGGTCTCCTGGGTGAGCCTAGATCTTGCCAAGCTGATAGTTAATATTTACTATCACACGTAAATAATAGTTAAACGTTGTGCTTAACATGCCTGAGTCATAAGGGCCTAGAAAGTGTGTCTGTGAAGGTATTTCTAAGAAGACTGGTATGTGGGTTAATGAAACAAGTGGTAACATTCTGCCCTGAATGTGGATAGCACCATCCAGTACGTTGTAGGCTCAGATAAAATGAATGAGGAAGAGGAGAAAGAGGAGGGGAAAGAGGAGGAGGAGGAAGAGGAGGAGGAGGAGGAGGAGGAAGAGGAGAAGGAGAAAGAAGAAGAGGAGAAGAGGAGGAGGAGGAGAAGGAAGAGGAGGAGGAGGAGGAGGAGGAGGAGGAAGAGGAGAAGGAGAAAGAAGAAGAGGAGAAGAGGAGGAGGAGGAGGAAGAGGAGAAGGAGAAAGAAGAAGAGGAGAAGAGGAGGAGGAGGAAGAGGAGGAGGAGGAGAGAAAGAGGAGGAGGAGGAGGAAGAGGAGGAGGAGGAGAGAAAGAGGAGGAGGAGGAGGAAGAGGAGGAAGAGGAGGAGGAGGAGGAGGAGGAGGAAGAGGAGGAGGAGGAGGAGGAGGAGAGAAAGAGGAAGAGGAGGAGGAGGAGGATGCAGCCCTGAAATTCACTTCTTGAACAGCTGTGTTTTCTTGCCACCATGTTCACCAGACTGGGTTTATTCAGCCCTTGGACACAGGCTGTGTGAGTGGTTCTTCTAGAAGGTACTTCAGTCTTGTATCATTGCAACCTGCCCAGTGCTCTCTCACTGCTTCTTTTAAACACATATGTCTAATTAATTTTCTTTTCCATATGTATATGTAAGTTCAGCTCTCTGGGTTCACTTAGTACTGCTTGTATGTATGTGGACACCTGCAGCCAAGCAGCAGGTCCACAAGGTACTTGGCTTCTGGGTCTGCAAAGCTGTACAAATGCACAGGACACATTTGTTTACCTGACTGCTGGGAACCTCCTCTGCAGGGGAGGCTTGATATAGTGTTTTTTGTTACTTTTCTTGTTCCAGTGGCAAAATGCCCAGCAACCATTTAAGAGAAGCCTCGTTGCGGGGACATATTCTGCTAGGGCAAGGATGGCATAGTGTTCTTGGTAGCAGGAGCTGTGACCACGACTTGTCCAGATCTTCGTGGATAAGGACAAAGAGGAGAACGGAAATAGGGCTAGTCTATAATCCTCAGAGTCTGTACCCGGTGCTCCAACCAGGCCCAGCATCCAAAATGTTTCACAACTTTTCCTAATAGCACCACCAGCCGGGGACCAAGTATTCAAACACACAAGATGGTGGAAGAAATGGGGGGGGGCACTTCTGATACCTACAGCTCTAGGCCTAGAACTGGATTTGTTCATTTAGAATTTTCCCGTCATTAGTAAACAGTACCATCATGCCCCTAGTCCTTAGAATAGAACTTTTAAAGGAAATGCTCCATAGGAGGCCATGTTCTGCTTTCCTGGAGCAGAGCTCTATTTACTCTCACTTTCTCTGTGCCCCAGAGATTCGTTTCAATGCCACACCCGTAATGATGCCACCATAATTTTCTCCAATTGCTACGAACAATTCCTTCTCAGGAGCTTCCAAAGACTCCTCTGAGCATTAGTGTGCCTTTGTTGCAGAGCTGTATTCTGCGTTACATTCTCTAAAGTGTATTCTGAACAATACCAGTCCGACAGCAGCACGGTGGCGAGGTAACACAGGCTCAGAGAATTCTGCACATTGTCATTCATTTTGGACTGTTCTGACTTACACGAACAGATGAAGACTCCCAAAGGGTCTTTAGTAGAGAAATCTACACACCCTTAACTTACACAGTTTTGCTATTTCCCACCTATTATCTGCTTCTGTGCTGCAGAATGCTTCTGTTCTGTATAATACCTGCTTCCTGTGCCCTATGACTCTTGAGTATGGTAGCTCTTTGGTGATTATTGGATGTACTAAATGTTCAGGTGCCCAGTAAATAACATCTTATTGATATTTCCTTTTGGGAAGCTCTGCCAAACCTCATCTGGACCACCATTAACTAGAGAAAACAAAGTATTGAACAACCTGAGAAAAGTCTGACTGAGAAACTGGAATTGCTAGAGGCCACTGTCAGCGGAAGAAAATGAACCCTGAACCAGCGGATGGGAGATAGAACAACTATAAACATTTAGAAATTTCATCTCTGACTTGTGGAAAGGCAAACTGAGAAGCATCAGGGGCTCAGTACTCAGATTAATATGTGAGAGCATTAGCTATATACTAAACAGAGCTCCCATGAATCATGCTTTTCCGAGACACATTCCATATCTTACGGCAACTTCGTGGCGTAATTGTTTTTGCGATTTGGCTGGCTATTGCAGTACTCGTAGGCGCTCTATGCTAAAAATGTAAACTCTGTACCCAGTTTGGGGGACGGGCTGGTCTTGTGTCTTTTAAGAGAGAAACAGAGCTGCTTTTCACTGGGGTCTGGTGAATAGATGCAGTGAACACTTGGCTCTTCTCACTGTTCTCTGAGGTGCATCTTTTAGGAGCACAGTGTGCAAATCGGGAAACACAGTCATCTGTTTAGTGTCATGAAAAGCGTTTCATTTTGAAACAGTAATAACCGAGCAGCTCTAAGTGGCTTGATTCCAAACACTCAACACAGATGGAAGTGCGACTTCCTTCATTCTGTGAAATGTCATATAAGAACATCGGAACAAAGGTGTGCGCGTGCTTCTGTTCTCCCACCGCTGGGACGGCTGACTGTCGTCTATGTGAGAGCACTTGTGGTATTTTGACCATTCCTTCGTTACACTATTTGTAAAGTACAAAACAAAACAAAAGTCTAACAAACAAGCAAAACAAACAAGTAAAATAACTGCCGTTACAATGAGCTTTTTATCTGTTTTGGTCTCCAGCTTAAAGTCTGTAATAAAACATGACTGATTTAGTAGTAAAAACAATAGTTGGCCTCCTAAGACTCATCTCATAGTAATATAGAGCACGCAAACCAATTTGCAGAGATTGGAAACTGTCACATCCTTGCACTTGAGCAAGTCTTTCATCCTGGGGGCGGAGGGGTTATGAAGTGGAAACCTTCACCTAAACAAAAGAGATGGCTTGTTTTTGCTGAGCATCTCCAACTGTTCTCCAAAGGCTTTGCCACCAGGCTGACTCTTTGGGCGTGGTGCTGATAGAACCATCAAGAGTTAGAGTTTAGTGGAAAGGACGCCCTTGGAGGGGCTCAAGGACCCCCGCAGCCCCTTCCCATTCTCAGAACCTAAGGAACCTACTTATTGTAAGGGTGGATGGTTTCTTAACCAAACTTTTCTTCCCTCTTGCTGTCATGAAAGAAATGGATTAAATTAACATCGAATGTATAAAAAACCTAAGATTAATTTCATATTTGAATCTGACTCGGCAGTGAAACAGATACAGTGGAGCAGCTAGAAGGAATTGGCTTTGCAAATTTTTAATTGCGAATGTAAAATTTCAACCTTGGAATGTGTGCCATAGCTTAAAAATCCTAGTGTGGTAGAAGCAGAGAAACCTGGGGCATAAATGATTCAGGATACCTTTCCGGGCATGTAGATATAAAGCCACAGTAGTGGAGCTCATGAACTCGATCACATTCAGAGTTTTTTGAAAAGATCTTCCAATTTTTAATAAAAATTTATCAGACATTTATTTTTTAGGTAAAGCTTAACTTTACAAAAAATAAACAATAAAAATGAGAGGGGCCCAGTGGGTGAAGGCACTTGCAGCCAAGCCTAAGTTCTGGGATCCATATTATAGAAAGACAGAATAGACTCTTAAAAGTTTCTTCCTGGCTTACACACACTCCATAGAATGCATATGCACACACACACACACACACACACACACACACACACACACACACACACACGCATGCATGCACCAAAAAATATTAGAGGGTCATTTTACATGTTACATCAGAAAATATAGAGAATTATATTTTGCCAACCCTCACTGCATGTTAAGTTGCTATAGCCAACCACGTACAAGTCTTTATTTGGACAGAAGGCTTCAGCTCCTTAGACTAAGTGCTTCACTAAGCGAGAGCGTAACAGCGGACTCATTTCCGGACTGCGCTTAGACTTGCCAGTTGGCTTCAGAAGTGACCGTTTTGCCTTTGAACCTTCAGTGAGCTCTGCTGTACCTCCACTTCTCAGCAGCACTCGGTGCTGCTGATGCTTGGATTTGGGACGCTCGGGCAAGAATCTTCATGGCTTTTGACCCTAAAAAGGTCCACAATGGTAAGTCACCTATCTTCTTTGGTGAAGTACCTGCTAAGGACTTTGTCTTGCTCACTGTTTGCCTTTTATTGTTGGATTTCAAGGTCTCTTTGTATTTGGGGCTATAACTACTTTATTGGGTGTGCAGTTTTTAAACAATTTTCTCACTGGTGACGTCTCTGTTGTGTCCCCTTTTTTGTTGGCCTGACAGAATTAGCTAGGGAGTAATCACTCTGCTTGTATCAAAGCAAGCCTGGGCTATAAAGTGAGAGTGTGTCTTAAAGAAAAATGCTGACCTTGATACTGCGATATTCCTAACCTGGTCATCTTATTGTTGAAATAGAAATGCACTCACCCTGTCTGCTGAGAACTACAGGTTGTCTTTGGTTTTGTATTTCCAGTGCACTGATTTCCCTTTTGGTTTTTATTAGGTATTTCCTTCTGCTTGTGTTGACTTAAAATGTTCTTAACGACTCCTTTCCTAGGTGAATGTGTCCAGGATTTACCTCAGATGGTTTTCTTTCTTGTATCTGCACCCAGGACTTTCAGCATCTTTCTGAGAGGTTTCTTTCTCTTCTTTGAAAACTGCTTACTGTAGCTTGGAGAAGTTATTTATCAGCTTGACATAGTTCAACATTTATCTGGAAACATTTTGTGGACTTACCTGCTATTCAAAGTGCATTGTTTGGTATCTAAGAGGACTAAGGTAAAACAATGTTTATTGTTTCTATCCCCTTAAACTTGTGGCAGAATGTTGTAGGGTCCAAGGTATCTCTGTGATTCAACCCTGTGAACTTGAGACATGTGTAGCAGCTCTGCTGATAATCGAACAATTCAGTATTTTATCAATGCCACCTAGGTTTAGTTAGGTGACAGAAGGTAGTCTTCATTTTGGTTACTTCCTTGCTGATATTTTTGGAGACTTGGTTGACTGTTCCTAAAAAAAAAAAAAAAGGTGTTTGGTTTTGAAGAGATGAGCATTATGATCACACAGCTATTATGAGCATTTGCTGCTCTTCCAGAGAGTCAAGATGTCATTCCTAGCTCCTATGTAGTGCTAAAGTAGTTTTAATTCTAGTTTCAGGGAATCTGATACCCTTTTCTGGCCTTTCTGGGAATCAGGTACCCACATGCTACAGGCATAGAAAGGCAGGAAAAACACTCATACATATAGAATAAAGTCAAATAAATCATTAAAATTAGGGCACAACAAGAGGGGGTTGAAGCCTTCAGCTGTAAGCGTTTATTTCTCTTTGCAATATGGCTATTTTTATGTCATAAGTTTTCATACTGTGTTGTCAAATAAATAACAGCCAAGATGTTTATGTCGTTCTGGATAACTGATTCTCTTATTTTCATGGACCACTCTTTAGAAAACTTGCTTTGTCTGAAATTAGTATAGTTCTTCCAGTTTGTTTTTGCTTAGTGCTAGAGAATTATGATTTTCTATACCTTTACTCTACCCTTTTACATAAATTAAATTATCTCTTCCTTTACAGTAAAATGTGATTTCTATCTTTTACTTGATATATTCAGACTATTTTCATTAAAGTTATTATTGATATAGTTATATCAGTACCCATCCTGCTTAGAGTTGTTCACGTTTATTGTCTTGGTTGTTTCTTTTTTCATTTTTTTTCTCCACTGTTTCTTGACTTGAATACTTTTAATTGTACACTGCACAATTCTATTTCATGTCCCTTCCTAGCATAAATTAATTTATACCCCTAAATAGTTTGTAATGGTTGCACTCGCATTTGGAACGTGTAAATCTATTTTGAATCACATGTATCTATTTAGTCATCAGTGCCATTACATTATTTACAATTCTTTCATCCTTTATAAAATTTGTCACTAGTTTCATTTGTGTAGAAGCCATAATAAGGGCATCGTGATGAACAGTTGCATTTTCAGTCAACTTAGAAAAGAGAAAACACGCGGGTTTACTTTCATTTCCATTTTCACTAACGTGCTTCACCCTGGGTTTCTCGGTGACCGTTTCCATTTCCATTGGAAAACTTCCTTTAGTAGTTTTTGCAAAACAAATATGCTGGCCACAGATTCCAGCAGCACTGTTTATCCGAGGAAGTCTCTATTTTTTTCTTTCCCCTTTAGGGTTAGTTGTCCTGAGCAGAGCAGGTTGGGTTTTGAGTAGTTTTTGGACAAGTCTTTGGTGCTTCCTCTATAAGAAATGTATTTTCCCATTTGTTTTCCTCCTGTTCTTTGTTTCTCTGCTGGTTGAATATGACAGGTGTACATGCACAGGTTTATCTTTGTTCTTTTTGTTTATTTGCTTGTGTGTGGGGGGGTGGAGAGAGAGAGAGAGAGAGAGAGAGAGAGAGAGAGAGAGAGAGAGAGAGAGAGAGAGAGAGAGAGAGAGTTTTTCTAGGTAGCTCTGGTTGTCCTAGAACTCACTATATAAAAACCAGGTTTCACCTTGAACTCGAATATTAGCTTTCTATTTGCTTAGAGCACCTGCTTTTTCTTTTTTCTTTTTCCTTCCTTTCTTTCTTTCTTTTTCCCAATTTTTAATATTTATTCTGGTTGGTGTCATCTTCTTTTCCACACTCTGAGGAACATTCTCATCTGTCACCCTTGAAATATTTTGTTCTTTTGACATTATCATTATCCATAAGCTCTATCTTTTGTGGTATAATGTATGTACATTTGTTACATTTCTTTTTTTTTACTGAAAAACTTTATTTTAAGAACCAAAGATAAATGTACAAATTTTAAACATTTTTGCATAAAAGTATACGAATACATTTTTAAAGGTTGTAATTAAGTATTTGTGGGTACATATACAAGTACATATGTATATATGTAACAATAATATAGGAAAAGAGGCTATTAATTTAGGAGATAGGAGAGAAACTGGGAGGGGCTGGAGGGAGGAAAGGGGGATGTGATACAGTTCTATTTTAATTAAAATATATTCTTTTTTTTTCCTTGAACTTCACACAGTCTGTGACTTGTTTCTGGGGTGTTCAGAGCTTTCTGGGGTTAGCATCCCATTATCAATGACTGCATATTATGTCTGTTCTTTTGTGACTGGGTTATCTCACTCAGGATGATATTCTCTAGATGCAACCATTTTCTTAAGAATTTCGTTAAGTCATTGTTTCTGATAGCTGAGTAGTACTCCATTGTGTAAATGTACCACAATTTTTGTATCCATTCATCTACTAAAGGACATCTGGGTTCTTTCCAGCTTCTGGCTATTATAAATAGAGCTGCTATGAACATTGTGGTGCATGTGTCTTTGTTGTATGTTGGAGTGTTACATTTCTAAAATTCTCCTTTTTCTTTGTGTAATTCCAAGAAAGTGTTAGTGAAACCCAAAAGGCACGCAGGAGCTGATCTGATGCAGTCCCATAAGGACCTTTCTTATTATTATAATAATTATTATTATTGTGGAGAAGATCCCAAACACTTATTGGGCAAGGTTTTATAGAAAGAGGCAAGCCAGGGGTAAGTGTTTCCAGCCTGGCAATCATCTAATTGGAGTGCTATTGTGGCAATTGGCTGGTAATGAGATTCAAAACATAATCTTAACTTCTCCTTCCCTTTGCATTGGTGGTTGTTAAGCAGGGGTGGGCTTGTAACCTAGCGGGGAGGGTGCAGATTTGTTGGAGGGTAATCTGGAAACTAAAAATGCTGAATTTGTTGGGGGAGATTAACCTGGAGATGGAGGTCTTGTTGGGATTAGCCTAGAAACTGGAACTATGCTCACGTTTTGTTTGTTTGGTTTAGGTTTTTTTTTTTTTTTTTTTTTTTTTTTTTTGGTTGGGGTAACATGGAAACTATCATTAGGTACCAGCCTGTTGGTTTACCTGAGTTCAAACTTAGGTCAGATTCTCTAAAATCTCGGAGTCTGAATTTAAGAGATTTGGTCTCTCATTTGTACCTAAATTGTGAGGACTCTGAAAGCAGGGAGTGATAGGTCCACAACAGGTCTAAAATCTAGTGTTGTAAATAATATTTAAGTCTAAGAATAATCTCTGGCTTGATGCTTTGTTCTCTAGATCCACTGAGCCAAGGGGTATCTTACTTCTTGTACCTGTGGTTTATATTTCTCAGTTTTGAACGGTCCCACTGTGTAGATTGTTCCAAAGATGTTTGTATTTTAATGTTAATTCCACTTCCCCCAGAAGGGACGTCTAGTCCGAGACTCCAACTGAACTTTCCCATTTTAATTAGTAAAATAAAGGAAAGCCAGTGACTGGGTAGGGCAAGAGGGGTGGAGAGAAGGGAGGTCAGAGGATGGGAGAGGTCAGAGATTGGAGAGGCAGAGGAAGTGAGACAACAGAGGGGAAAGATCATGGAAATATGGAGGTTCCCAAGGACCGGCTAGGCCCAGGTGATATTTATTGGTGTTAAAAAGATATAAACATTAAGGATTTTATAGGTTTAGTATCTTATATGAAGGGCAGTTTGTATCTTTGTCTACTTGATGTAATCTTGTTGTGTAGAAGGTTTGTGGACTGAGAGTTGAACATATAAACCTATATGAAAAGCTGTTGGGCTGTAGAGTTGTGTTTGTGTGGGATTTGGGGGTACAGAAGTACCCTGGGACAGATGCAGAGAACAGGCAGTAGTAAATCACCCAGGGAAGGGAGTTGTGTGGATGAGTTGGGCTGTGTTGGCGGCTCGGGCCGGGCTCCAGAGGTGCGTGGGGCTCTGAACTAAAACCGGGCCTGAGGAGTGAAACCTCAGGGTGATAAAGAGATAAACTGATTTTTATTTTTTAATATTTACTGCAACACCACTGTGTATTGTAGCTGGCCTGAGAATCCCTATATTGATAAGGTTTGAAGTCATTCAAACTCATAGTGGAATTACACAGGTGGATCACTCCTGGATAGCTGGACCCATTCCTGTGGTAGCTTCTGTGTTTGACATATGCCTTATATCCCAAAGGCTGAACTCACATACTGGTAGCTCTACTGATTTGGGGTTTAGTTGGGTCGACCTGAGCAGAAGCCAGGACAGTTGACTTCGTACACTTAGAATGAATATACTCTTAGTACAATGAAGACTGCATTTTAAAAATCTCACATTGCCCAAGTCCACATCACAGACTCAAAGTTGACAACCCAGCTTACACACAGCCGTCCGAGAGTGTGCATTATGGAAATGTACAACCCACTTTCTACAGCGGCTTTTTATCTGGCTCTCACTTGCTTTACTGCCTGAAAGTTTATTAAAGGCTAGATTTTATATCCAGTGTTTTCATTCTTCACTCCCCCATAGCAAATGTGAGGGCAAGGAGAAAGAATTGTAAAGAACAAAATAATCTCCAAATAGAGGGGTGGGGTGCCTCAGCCAATTTACTCTCTGGAAAGAATCTGAAGTCTGGGAGACAGTAGAGGCCAAATAGGCCACCCTGCTTCCCCGGCAACACTAGGCTTGCAGGCAGGTAGCTCTCATTAGGAGAGAATCAGCGCTATTTGAAAATCACAAGGATTCTGAGCAACTTGCACCAGTTCCTGGAAGATGCATTAAGTTAAGGGGCAGTAAAGGCTTTCAGAAGCAGTTTGTCTCTGATAAGTCCTCACAGGTGCTTAGAGAAAACATAAAAATATCCCAAATGTCATGAGGTGTCACAATTTTCTAACATTTAATGATTAGGGTGTCATAAAATGAGTCATTTGCATTTTAAAATTGTACTTATTTTTTCCTTTTTGTATGTTAATGTGGTATGTATGTGATTTAAAACTTCAAATACTCTATTTTATCTGGGGCATGTTGCTTAAAACAAAGAATGGGGCAGATCTTCGTTTCTTTCTCTGCTCCTACGGATCCAATCCCCCCAGTTTCATCCCCAGCTCTGAAGCAGAAAACCTGTGGCAGTTCCCACCCCATCTCTGCTGTGTTCCACAGATATTCTCCTCCTAATTCTCCCACCAGTCATTGCATTATCTCAGGCTACAATGCCAGTAGGTCTTCCATGGGAACCCACAAGCCAGGCCTGCTAGGGAAGCATGTTGGCTAATTGCAAATCCTGACCTCTTCTCGTATTCTTCTAAATCCAACCCTCCAGTCTCACCCCCAGTTCTGCTATAGAACATGTGCTATAGCCTCTCTTTCCTCCCCTGCCCCAGTAGACCCTAAGGGTCCCTCCTACTTGCCTCCCCAACTCATTACTTTATCCAAGCTTCCTGCTCCAGCAGGCACTCCTTGGAGACCCACTGGCTTCTCTGATTAGGGAATCGGATAAGCTAACTACAGACTTTCACTTCTTCCGTTCTACTAGTCCAATCCCCAGTCTCATCCTCAACTCTGTAGCATATCTTCTGCTGTGGCCTTTTCTCACCCTCTGCCACCCAGGGGATTAACTAAGGAGATGCTTGTGGAAAAACCCACTTTCCCCTTCTTGTGAAGCCCTTCCTCCCTCTTAGCCCATCCCCATTCTCAAGTTGCAATCCTCAGAAAAACCTTTTACATAGAACCCCCAGTTCTCACAGCTGTCAGGATCCCGGAAGATTTTCCTACCAGGTAACACACAGCCACCACACTTTCATAAGAGCTTAAGAGAAAACAAACAAATAAACAAACAAAAAACAAAACACTTACCTAATAAAGACAAGGTCAGAAATGACCACCTAGTATAGCAATCTTCCCAAGCCCAGATGCCTAGTCACCACTGTAAAAAACAATCAATAACTTCTAGAGAAATACGTCTCTACTAGAGCCCAATAATACTACCATAGTAGGATGAAGAGTCCATCGTAGCTGAAGCATAAGACAAAGATCTTAAAACTGCCTGCATGAAGGTTATAGATTTTTAAAAGAGGAGTGAATAAGTCTTTTTTAAAAATCTATTAAAACAGAAACAATGGAAGAAAATGAATGAAAGAATTCAAGACTGTGAGTAGAAATACAAATCAAAAAGCAAAAAGAAACAAAAATTCTAATTGAAATTTGAAAATGAAAAATTTAGATTTTGATCAGGAACCATGGAGGCAATTATTACCAACAGAATGCAGGAGAGGAAAGGAAGAGTATCAGGCATTGAAGACACACTAGACAGAATGATCAGCTGGTCACGGAGGATGTTAAACCTAAGAAACCCTGACTTGAAACAGCCAGAAAATCTGGAACACTATCTAATCTAAGACCAAATCTAAGAATGATAGGAATAGAAGAAAGAGAAGAAACCCAGGTAAAGGCTCAGAAAAAAAAAAAAAAATCAACAAAATCACAGAGAAAAATCTCCCTAACCTAAAGAAGGAGATGACTATCAGAGCACAAGAAGCAGTACATAATAGTAAATGGACTGGACCAGAAAATAAATAACCTGTGACATATAATAACCAAAACACTCAGCATAGATCACAGAGAAAGAATATTAAAATCTGCAAGGGGAAAAGACCAAATAACATATCAAGGCAGACCTATTAAAATTAAACCTTAAATAGAATAGAAGATCCAGAAATGAGCCCACACATATGGTCACCTGATTTTTGACAAAGGGGCAGTAAACATTCAATGGAAAAAGGACAGCCTATTCAACAAATGGTGTTGGTCCAACTGGCACTCAGAATGCAGAAGAATGAAAATAGACCCTTTCTTATCTCCTTGTACAAAGCTCAAGTGTAAGTGGATCAAAGATCTCTACATTAAACCAGGTACACTGAAACTATTAGATGAGAAAGTAGGGAAAACCTTAGAGCACATAGGCACAGGAGAAAATTTCCTGAAGAGAACACTAATGGCTTGAGCCCTAAGGTCAAAGATTAACAAATTGGACTTAATGAGATTGAAATGTTTCTGTAAGGCTAAAGACACTGTCAAGAAAACAAAACGGCAGCCAATAGAGTGGGAAAAGATCTTTAAAATATATTCTTTTGTTTTAAAGTAAATACACTTGAATGTTGCCATAGACAATGGGTTTAAATGTTCCTGTCTGTTTTGTTTATGTGAGGTGAAACACCATACTATTAAAATTGCCTAAAATAAAAAAATAAAAATAAATTAAAAATTAAATTAAATTAAACCTTATTTCTGAACAGAGACTAAAGGGCCTACGTAGATGTTCTAATAACACTAAAAGACCACAAACGCCATCCCAGATTACTATACCCAGCAAAACTTTCAGTTACCATAGATGCAGAAAATAAAATATTCCAGGATATAACTTGATTTAAGCAATATCTATTTACAAATATAGCCCCACAGAAGGTACTGGAAGGAAAACTTGAATCTAAAAAGATCAACTACATAGGAGAAATAATCCCACACAACAATATCAACATCAGAGCAACCAAATTACAAAAACCATCCATCATTGGTCCTTCATATCTCATTGTCTCAATTTCCCAAATTAAAAAAAACAACAACAACAACAAAAAAAAAAAAAAAAAAAAAAACCAAAAAACAACAGACTAATAGAATGGAAACAAAAACAGGATCCACCCTTCTACTGAACCTAAGAAATACAACTATACTTCAAGGATAGACTGATATTTTACCTAAAGTGTTGGAAAAAGCTATTCCAAGCAAATGGACCTAAGAGATAAGATGGTATGGCCACTTTGATATTTGTCAAAATAAATTTCAAAGCAAAAGTAATCAAAAAAGACAGGGAAGAAAATTAAATATTCAAAAAAGAAAAACTCCACCCAGAGGACATTTCAGTTTTTAACAACTACGACCCCAATACAAGGGCACCCATACTTGTGAAAGACACATTGCTACAGTTAAATCACATATTATCCCCCAGACACTGATAGTAAGAGGTTTTAATGCCTCATCCAGACAAAAACTTAACAGAGAAGTGGTGGAGCTAATTAAAATTTCAAACTAAATGAATCTAACAAATATTTACATGACATTTCATTCAAATGTAGAAGAATTTAACTTCTCCGCACCTAATGGAACTTTATCTCTAGTTGGACACAAACTAGGGCCATCTGGTTTTAGCACAAGTTTCTACCAGAATTCCAACAAGAGTTAATGGCAGTACTCCTGATATCATCCCCAAAGCAGAAACAGAAGAAGCACCTACTCATTTTATGAAGTCATAGCCACTCTGATACTCAAATGACCCAAAGACTCAACAAACCCAGAAAATTACAGATGAATTTCCCTCATGAAAATAGTTATGGAAATTCTCAGTAAGATAATTGAAAACCACATTAAGAACAAATAAAAATACAACCCACTATAAAACAGTAGAATGTATCCCAGAGAAGCAGGGATGATTCAACAAACACAAATTCATCAATATAGTCTACCATACAAACAGCCATGTGATCATCATTTTATTAGACGCAGAAAATGCCTTTGACAAAACCCAACACCCCTTCATGATAAAAGTCTTGGAGAGATTTGGGATACAAGGGACATATCTTACATACATACATAAATGTAACAAATGCAGCTTACAGCTGGTCTGTAGCTAACATCAGTTTAAGTGGAGACAAACTCAAAGCAATTTCACTAAAATCAAGAATAAGACAAGGTGGCCTACTCTCCCCTATTCAATATCTCTCATACGTATTCATTAGAGTGCTTGAAGTCTTAGCTAGAGCAATAAGAAAAATGAAGGAGGTTACGAACGTAGTACAGCCTGCTCTCCTGTGGTATGGTGAGGCATCTTTTGAGTATATGCCCAAGAGTGGTTATGTCTGTGTTTTCCAGTGGATCTATTTACATTTCTCTGAGGAACCTCCAGATTGATTTCCAGAGTGGTTGTACCAGTTTGCAATCAATCCTACAGCAATGGAGGAGTTTTCGTCTTTCTCCGCATTCATGCCAACATATGCTGTAATGTAAATTATTGACCTTAGACATTCTGATTGGTATTGGTGTAGGTTAGAATCTCAGAGTCATTTTGAGTTGTAGTTCCCTGATGGCTGAGGACTTTGAACATTTCTTTAAACCCTTCTTGGCCATTTGAGGTTCCTCGGTTATGAATTCTCTGTTTACCTTTATACCACGTTTTTTGATTGGTTGTTTGGTTTTTGGAGGTTAGCTTCTTGAGTTCTTCATATGTTTTGGATATAAGGTCTCTATCAGATATATGGTTAGTGAAGATTTTTTCCCCTAATTTATAGGTTGCTGATCTGTCCTATTTATTATGTCCTTTGCCTTACAGAAGCTTTTCAGTTTCATGAGGTTTCATTTATCAATTCTTAATCTTAGAGCCTGAGACACTGAAGTTCTTTTTAGGAAATTTCCCCCAGGCTCTTTCCCACTTTATCTTCTATCAGATTCAATGTATGTGGTTTTAAGTTGAGGTCCTTGACATACTTGGACATGAGCTTTGTGCAAGGAGACCAATATGTACTTATTTTAATTTTTCTAAATACAGACTGCCAGTTAGACCAACACCATTTATTTCTTCTTTTCATTGTATATTTTTGGCTTCTTGGTCAAAGATAAAGTGTGTATGAGTGTGTGGTTTTATTTCTGGGTTTTCAATTCTATTCCATTGATCAATGTGCCTGTCTCTGTACCATTACCATCCAGATTTTATCACGATTGCTCCATAGTATAGCTTGAGGTCGGGGATGGTAATTTCCCCCAAGAAGTTCTTTTATTGTTAAGAGTTGTTTTGGCTATCCTGATTTTTCCATATAAAATTGATATTTGCTTTTGCCATGTCTCTGATGAATTAGGTTGGAATTTTGATGTGGATTGCATCGAATCTGTAGATTCTTCTTGGTAGGATGGCCATTTTATTATGTCAATTGATCTCTCAGTTTTCTGAGACCTTCTTCAATTTCTTTTTTCAGAGACTTGAAGTACTTGCCATACAGATCTTTCACTTGCTTGGTTAGAGTCACAACAAGGTATTTTATATTATTTGGAAATATTGTGAACGGTGCAGTCTCTCTAATTTCTTTCTCAGACTGCTTATCTTTTGAGTAAAGGAAGGCTACTGATTTGAGTTAATTTTATATATAGCCATTTTGCTGAAGTTATTTATAAAGTTTAAGAGTTCCCTGGTGTCACTATCATATCATCTACAAATAGTGATATTTTGATTTCTTCCTTTCCAATATGTGTCCTTTTGATAGCCTTTGAATACAGTTCAGTATCCTCTCCCCCTCCCTCCCTCCCTCCCTCCCTCTCCCCCTCCCTCCCTCCCTCCCTCCCTCCCTCCCTCCCTCCCTCCCCTATTCTCTGGGTGTTGTTTCACTTCTTTTCTTGGATTAGGGAGATTTGTTGTGTTGGGGTTTGTTCTTGTTGTTTGTTTTGAGAAGGAACTTAGAGAGAGAATCTAGAAAACTTGGGGTACAGAAAGATTATGATCAAAATAAATTTTAATTTAAAAGTTGTTTTAAATAATGAAACAGAAATGAAACATGTCATGGGAACCTCATCTTCAAAACCTCTTCTTTAAAAACATAATTGATCTATATCATCTTTATTATCTCTATCTATAACTATATCACCTATATCTATGTTTTAACATTATTATCCTTATATTCAGTTTCTGACAGGAGAGCTTCTCATAATTCCAGATGAACTAAATTAAAACTCCAGGAAGGCAGCAAAGAAGTCTTTTTGGGGGAAGGGGGCGCTGTTTTCTGTTAGATCAGAGGATTTTACTAGGAGTGGTGTGAGCAGGGGGGACAGTGACAGAGCCTGTGGCATCCTGTTTCCTGCACTTGGGGTTCCTGGGAGAGCTCCTAGAGTCTCCAGCAGTTCTGAGCAGACAGCAGGAGGCCGACCAGGCTGGCAGGCATCGCTGCTGCAGCCTCCTTCAGCGGATTGTGGGTTCCTATCCTGCCCTCCCCAGGAAACGCAGGTCTTTGTTGGGACCAGCCAGGTAAGATAAAGATTGCTGTTGGGAGTCCTATTATCTAGCGAGCACCGAAACGTGCCTCTGTTGAATTCGGTGGGGCGACCCCAGTGTGAATTTCTTGTGTTCTAAAACGGGGTGGGGTAAGTTTACGTCTTTTTAGGAGCCAAGTGGCTTCTGCATAACACTTTGATGTATTCAATGGGCGGAATCAGATTTCCACAGGTGGAGGGAAGAGCTCGGGACACTGCAGCCACTTCCAATACGGACCTCATTTCTCCTTAAAGCTACACCTCGAGGACTGACTCTAACCTGTGTTTTCAATCCTGTCTCTAGTCAGCGGCAGTGAGCTGAGTAGCCGCGGGGAACGCCCCCTCCGGTGCACATCCAGAGAAAGGCTAGGAGACTCAGGCGGAGCCAGGGTGCAGATCCCTTAGTCGCGCTGGTTTTACAGACCCTTAGGCTGCTGAGTGGAATCCGGGTGGTCGCTGGTTCTCCTGCCCTCTCCAAGATGCTCAACTTGTCGCTCTTCGAGCCTGGCGGGGGCAATGTGTCTTGCGGCGGCTCATCTTTGGGCTGCCCCAATGGGTCCAATCTGGCGCCCCTGCCGCTGCCGCAGCCACTGGCGGTGGCAGTGCCCGTCGTCTACGGGGTGATCTGCGTCGTGGGACTGGCGGGCAACTCTGCGGTGCTGTACGTACTGCTGCGCACGCCGCGCATGAAGACTGTCACCAACGTGTTCATCCTCAACCTGGCGATCGCCGACGAGCTCTTCACCCTCGTGCTGCCCATCAACATCGCCGACTTCCTGCTGAGGCGCTGGCCCTTCGGGGAGGTCATGTGCAAGCTCATCGTGGCCGTCGACCAGTACAACACTTTCTCCAGCCTCTACTTCCTCGCCGTCATGAGCGCAGACCGCTACCTAGTGGTCCTGGCCACAGCCGAGTCGCGCCGGGTGTCCGGGCGCACTTACGGGGCAGCACGGGCTGTCAGTGTGGCGGTGTGGGCGCTGGTGACGCTGGTCGTGCTGCCCTTTGCGGTGTTCGCCCGGCTGGACGAGGAGCAGGGTCGGCGCCAGTGCGTGCTGGTCTTCCCGCAGCCCGAGGCCTTCTGGTGGCGCGTCAGCCGTCTGTACACGCTCGTGTTGGGTTTCGCCATCCCGGTGTCCACCATCTGCGTCCTCTATACCACCCTGCTGTGCCGACTGCGAGCTATCCAGCTGGACAGCCACGCCAAGGCCCTGGACCGTGCCAAGAAGCGCGTGACCTTCTTGGTGGCGGCGATTCTCGCTGTGTGCCTCCTCTGCTGGACGCCTTACCACCTGAGCACCATCGTAGCGCTCACCACCGACCTCCCGCAAACGCCCCTGGTCATCGGCATCTCTTACTTCATCACCAGCCTGAGCTATGCCAACAGCTGCCTCAACCCTTTCCTCTACGCCTTCCTGGACGACAGCTTCCGCAGGAACCTCCGGCAACTGGTGTCCTGCCGCGCAGCCTGATGCCCTTCCGACCAGAGGCTGCAATGCCTGCTTGGTTTCGGGGGAATCCCGGAAGTTCGGTTCCCAAGAACACCCTGAAATCCCGAGGCCCCTTCCAGGCATTCAGTACCGCAGGCCCTACCCGGACGTAACCGGGATTTGTCCAGCCCGGAGGTGAGGCTGGTGCGTAGCAAGCCTCAGGACAGTTTGGGCCAGGACTATTTTCTCCCTACAGCTGAGGGCAGGGCTTGAACTTAGTGTGAGTTGTGAGCAGTGTTGTTGGAACGTCATTCTAACTCTCCCTCTATTTCCCTGTGAGTAGGCTCCTAGGATGTCCGAGACATCCGTCCCTCAGGAGGCTCAGCATCCGCCTGTATATTTTGCCTCTTTGCTTTGCACCACGGATGCCAGTACTTTTGACCTCGCTGCTGAACAACTTGGCCCGACCCTTCTTAGGTGCACTGCCTGGGAACAGGTTCAAGGCCACACCTCACTAGAGCTGTGTGTGTGGTGGTGGTGGGGTGATGGTGGCGGTGAAGGGGGGTAGAACCTAGCTATGATTGACAAACATAGAGTTAATCACCCAGTCTTTATGTCACACAGCCTTTCTTCTTTCCAACTCCCAATCGATAGCAGGTTGCAAAAGCTTAGAGTACAGAAACGTCACCAGAGAGCGAGGTTCTAGCGCCCTCTAGAGGAGGCAGGTGTCCAGAGAGTTTCTGTGCAGCTTTGTAAGCAGGCAGGGTTGGGTGGGTGGGTTAGGGGAGTGTGTGCACCAGCCATCAGTTCGTTACATCTTGGTCCTTTGTAGCTTCTGTAAAGTAGTTTAAAGTTTTTTTCCTGCCTTCCATAGGACTTGGGCCATCTTCTTGTAATTGTTAGCGTGTGCAGTTTTTCAGGACCAAGAACTCTGTAAATAAGACATTCATCTCAATCTCCTAGGCTACGTAACTTAGAGGAATATAAGAAATAAAAGATGAGACCTGTTCCAACCCTGGTTCCCCTTCCCTCAGTATTCTTCCAGGGCCTACTTTCAGTGAGATCCTGACAAAGGAACCACTTTGCAACCCTAGCTTTTTATTGTCGGGACACTTGGCTATTTTCTAACCGAAAGGAACTCCAAAGCTTTGTCCAATTCTTGAGGGTAGCCTCTGAAGGCCTGGGGAACATCTGTTTCTGATTACCCACGAGGATCAGCCAGCACCTACTTTCATCTCTTTAGTCTCTACCTATGGAAGACAAGCATCAGGGAGGAATCTGCAATTCACGCCGCAGATAGGAGGCCTGGAATAACCAGACTCATCAATGGGTGTGTGTTTTAAACTGTATGTTTAGGATGATTCCCAGGTTGGGGGGAAAGATATGCTTTACAAGTTTTCTTTTCCTGTGGGGAAGTTCGATTTTATGTGGAACCAGAATGTTGTCGGCAGATTTTGTTGACATAGTTTGGCATGTAAGCCAATTTCTCAGCTATTTACATTCAAATTTCTCCTAATAAAATATGTGGAAGGATAAGCCTCACTCTGATTTTGGTGTATGAGAATTGGTTTCTTTAGCTGTGAGAGTTGTGGGAATGTTGAGAAAATTATCACGTATAAATTGAGAAAGTTGATCTCCGGTGCAAATAACAGTAAGTTGTCTAAAAGGTTTTCATCAGTCATGGACTTAAACCATGGTCATCACGACCTCAGAATAGGCCTCTGCTGCTGCCACATTTCTGGGAAGCACTCCGCAGATATTTGTTGTGAAACTTAACCTTGAATGACCCTCTGTGATTTTTTTTCCAAATTAAGGTTTTAAAATTGAGTGACCTGTAGATGGCCCAGGGTGAATGGATAAAGGATACAGTAGGGCTTTGGTCACAGATGTAGCTAAGCACTGTCTCATTGACTGGAAAGTCGGTCTTCATCCATGCGGCCACAACACAAATCAGAGGGAGGTCCTGGCAGTTTTCTATCTGTCATGCTGTCACTGCTAGAGATGGGTTTGTGTCTGTTTTGTGGTCGCTGATGCTGCTGGGAAGACACAGGGGAGAGATCACTGTGTCCATGACAGTTCAGCACAGGCTGGCAGTTTAGTTTTCATAAAGAGGAGGACTAAACATCAGTGTCACGCTGGCTTTCTAAGCCCATGGTGGTCACTGTATCACCTACAGGCTGTAACCATTCTGTGAGTATTTGGGCACTATGCCTTATACATAGCTTTTCTCTCTTAAATAATACACAGAATAAACAAACAAGCCGCATAGGAGTAAACTTTACAGTTCCATAATTCTTACAGTCTTTGTGTAAACTATGTTGTTTGGCTTTACCATTTCTCAGATCAAAAAGTGTGAATTTGGTTTTACATATTTTAGTATAGTTGTATAATGTGGGTTTTATTCTTTCTCAAGAAATGCAGGAATTTGCTAATTGACTGCAGAAGATCTCAGCCTAAAATAAAAGCTGAAACGTTCTGAGTGACAAATGTATATTGTGGTTTTTTTTTAAAAAAAAAAAAAAAAAAAAACGCCAAAAAATAAAATATAAACATCAGCAACATCAGCCACTTCCCCCTAAACAAAAACCAAACCAAAACAACCAAACAACAACAAAGACGACTCTAAAGCCACACATGAATAGAAAGCTAAAACAAGCAAGGCCAAGAGGTAAGAGTGGAGAAAGATACCCGGGCATGCTTTCATTAGAACGGGGAAGTGCAGGGTTTTACTCAGAAAGCTTGTACATGTGCATAGGAGAAAGCACTTCCGGGACAAGCACATCTGAGCACGCTCAGTTAGATGAGTGCTACTGAGCATGCTCAGTTAGAGGGCATTATTTATTTTATTAAATTGCTTCATTTATTCTCATTTCAGATGTTGCTCTTTTTCCCAGTCCTCCCTGCCAAGAGTTCTTCACCTCATCCACTCTTCCCCTTGCCTCTAACAGGGTGCTCCCCACCCCTATCCCATCACCCCTGCATCCCTATTTTCTGGGCATCAAGTCTCTACAGAATTACTATATATATACATACATACATACATACATATATATATATATATATATATATATATATATATATATATATATACAGAAAAAATTTGGATCAAAAATTTTGAAGGTAGGTTGGTGATCCCGTCCCTCCACTGGGAGCCCTGTTTATCTACTGGAAGCAGTCTTTTCATATTCCATCTTCCCACCACTAGGCATTTTTGTAGGGTTAGTGGAGTCCCACATCTGCTCCACCACAGGGCAAGGCTGCGGGGGAGGCAGGGATGTGGGGAATTGACAAAGTTACCCAAGACACTGTCTGTAGCCTGGTGGGTGTCCTGCTCTAGAGAAGCCGGAGGGTAGGGAAGCTGGTTCTGAGGCACGGGACAGCTGGACCTGGCTCAGGATCGCTGGGCCTGCAAGGAGGTGGGAGCCATCTGATGCTCAGGCTCTCTGACACCCAGGCCCGGCTGGATGCCGCGGAAGAGCTGAGAACTGACGGTGGCCTATGGGCTGTATCTAACCCGGGACCGAAGGGGGAAAGGGGGAGACCGAGGTGGAAAGAGGGGAGCTCTGACTGCCTTTCAGGGTTCCACACATTTCGGCTAAAGTCATTCCCATTGAGTCCTGGGAGCTTCTCACATCCCAGATCTCTGGGACTCTGTAGAGGTTTCCCCAGACCCCCCACTCCCTCAGCTGTATTTTCCCATACATTCTCAGGATCCTCTGGGCTTCTCTCCTGTCTCCCCACCCAACCCAAAACAGCCATACCCGATCCTGCCCCCTTTCCCTTCTCGCTCCCCTCTCCCTCCCTCTGCTTCTATGATGATTTTGTTTCCCCCTCTAAGTGGGATTGAAACGTCCTCACTCGGGCCTTCCTTCTTGTTAACTTGAAGGTCATAGTTAAAGAAGGGACGTGGTGGTCCGGAATACATCTGGGCACATTCGGCTTACATAGTAAATACTTGGTGGACAACATTCCTGGGCCTGCTCAGCTTGCACCAAGGGTAGAAGGTGGTGAGCACTGTCGTTGCCCCGTAGTACTGGCCCATCACTGAAGTACAGAGATGTCCTCAGAAACATCCTTTCCAAGTAGGCTTTGGCGATGGCCAACGACCTAGACACGTTGAAGGCGAGTTAAGGTAGGAACCATAACTTCACTTAATTGCTAGGTTTTGAAAATATCCTCTTTATGGGAATGCCATACAATGAATACGCAGAGAGGAAAAAGCTGACAAGAAATGGGGATTGAAATATCCATATGCATCTTTTTCTCCTTCTGAAAATGGTGCAGAGCTTGACCCAGGAATCTAGAACTTACGTTGGCCACAGAAAGGACAATAAGCATTTATCATATGACCATAGGCATCTCTTCTTGAGTGTATGAACCACCACGAGGAAGATGAAAAGAAAGGGCTAAGTTCTTGGCATACATACGCCATTCAATTAGAAGTATACATGAACATGGCCCATACACGTGCAAGGCAGAGAACCTTACTGAAGTCCCCCCTTTCCCCAGACACATGTCTTAATATGGGACCTTACTCTACCATGGACAGTGTTGTACACTGAAGGTCAAATACCTCCTGTAGGCTCCTGGGTTTGAACACTTGGTCTTCAGTTGGTGGTGATTTTTTGGAGGGTGTTTGGAACCTTCGAGATTACGAATTCTGGATGACCGAAAATGGGTCTCTGGATATTATTACATTATTAGTCCTGACTATGGGAGTGCTCTCTGTTTCCTTCCTGCTATGACATAAAGCCACACCATGTTCCCACCAGTAGAGACCCATGGAACCACTCCCACCACCAGGTTTTTCTAACCACGATGGACAAAGATTCTTTGAAACTATGAGTCAAAATAAAACCTTCCTTGCCTAAGTGTCATTGGTTAGATATTCCATACTGTGGCAAGAAAGTACCTAGTCTTATTCTATTTTGGCAAAGATAGGTTAGGCTTCAATGATAATTAGATGCAGTAATATTAAGTATTAAGCTACAGAAAGCACTGGTGTGTTTGAATTACTTAATATACCAAGGAAAGTATTTCTGCTATTTCATTATGCTTCCATGATGGACAGACAGAGGATGATAACTTTAGGGTGTTAGTGAACTAGGGTAATATAATCTCAGGAAAGTGTTCCTAAGAACATGTTAAGTGCTAAAACTATCTTGGGTAAAACTCGTCTTTGGAACAGCCCTAAAGTAAACTGGTCTCGGGACCAATTTTTATACAATGTGACCCTGAGCCCTAAAGTAAACTGGTCTCAGGACCAATTTTTATACAATGGTTAACTGATTGACCAATTTAACTGTTTCTATGAACAACCCGTGCTTTCTGTACACATCACAATTGCATCACAATTGTATTTTTTGTCTTTAAAAGCTCAAACCAATTGGAAGTTGTGGCTGTTTCCCACTGATCTGCTTGGGGGCAGCCCTTATTCAGGCCTCTCAGGATTCTTTTCTTTTGGTACCTTATAACAGCAGCAGCAGCGGCAGCAAAGTTTGATTTTGAGGTGTTATTCTATGACAGAATGCACACCTAGGATTCAGAAGACCCTGAGTTTGGTCCCAAATGGAGAAGGAGGGAGGGAAAGAGAATATAAATAAAAAGACCCTCCTAACTCAGCCTTGAAAAGCATATGGAGTTGTTTATATGCAAAAATAAAAGTACACTACCCAGATCAAGCTCCTTGGTCAATTGCTTTGCAAAGGCACCTCCCATTGTAGCCTCCAGCCCCCATGCCTGTGGAGGTTGCTCCAGCATTTTATCTACAACAGAATGTTGAACTGCTTTGTTTCATCTAGAATATAGTTAACAATGATTGATGTTCTCCTTGGACATTTGTTTATATTATATCTCATGAAGTTACCTGGCAACATCCCATCATTTAGAAGGACAATAGCAAAAGACAGGCAGAGAGAAGAAAAGACAAAATGATGTATTCAAGAAACTGTCAGAATGGATGTCATGTGTGCACACACATCGCAAAGCATCCTTCCTTTTATGACAGACACTGCCCTGAAGCAAGAGCACATCATACTCCCTGGAGTGTTTCTGGGTACATGACTGCACCCAGGCCAGGGGACACAGCAGCCAAGGGATCATTTTGTGAAACAAAAGAAGTATCTAGGTCATCCTGTCTTCTTTAAAGAGTCCAGAAGAACAGACTCAAGGACCACAGTGACTAGCCAGCTGCATACCACAGAAAGATGGGTGGTGCCCCGTATTCAATTGTATGTGCTCAAGAAGGTGGGAGAGATTGTCAGTGCTCCCCCAAACCGAGGGGTTTATCATTTATGTATGCCAAGTAATAACAACAAAATTCTGCATGCTTCATCTGTCAAAGTGGCTTATTTCAGGCAGCAAGGCACTAGAGAAATGCCAACTATTTTCAGGGTATGTGGCCAGAATGAAGTGAACTGCAAAGGATGTAAATATTTATACCTGCAAAGTGCCCAGTGAGTCATCTACAGGCTTATTCATCAGGCTGGTTTCTGCTCACTCCCCTGTTCCGAAACCTGTTATCTTTGTAAAGACATGCTGTTTAAAATCACTGGCAAAAGAGGGTGTTTCCCCATATAATTTCTTTTTTGCAAGTATGATTCAGGTTTATGATTTAGTTGCTATGGTTATTGTATTTTAGCCACGGCACTAAAAATGTAAGTCAATGTGAAAACATTTCAAATGTGCAAAAGTGAGGTTTCTTGAGTCTTTGTGCGTGTGTGTTTGCACTTGAAAGGTGATTTTAAATATTTCAGGAATAGATCCAAACCAACAGACCATAGGTCAGTTGGATGGTTAAGTGAGTCAGTGGGTGAAATCTCTTCCCATGAAAGCCTGGGAATATAAGTCTTATTCCAGGAAACCACATGAAGATGAAAGAAGAGAATTGTCCCCAAAGTTGTCCTCTGAGCTCTGCACTAGAGCCATGGTTTGTGCTCTCATGTATACATGTGTGTGCTCACGAACACACAATCAAACACACACGTGAGCTCACACACACACATGCACACGGGGGTGGGGGGGTGTTGGCAAATAAGAGACGAATAACCATGTATTCTTTCATGTAAAACAAGTAGTGATTGAGTTTTATTTCTTAAATAGTTTTATTTTTATCCAAGAGGTGAGCGTTTTAGCACTGTCCTGGCAGGCTTCAAAAAGCCAGGCCCTCCTATCTAGTCTCTCTAGACTCGAGTCTCTGTGAGAGCTACTTCAGTCATTTATTATGAGATTAAATTTATAGCTCACTTGTAATCCAATTGCAAACATACTTAGGAGGATTCGGGTTGGCTGCTGGCATTCTTGAATGCTCATCTTCTTTCAGACTTTTTCTTCACCTCCAGTTTTGTTCTTGGTTCCCTGTGTCCAAAAAAAGCCCCAAGGTAAATTTCTTCATTTTGTGCCCCTTTTCAGGAATTTGGGGAGCAGAGGATGCTTATTCCTTTTACAATTTTTCCTTTGGCTTCCCTGTTTCTCACCTCTGATCTCTTCACTCATACATCAACAGGCTCATACATCATTATAGAGACATTTCTCCTCTCTGTGGCTCAATACGCCTACCAGCTCTAAAAAGTTGTTGGTGAGAACTCTGCAGGCACAAACCAGAGCAAACCCCAGTGTGTATAAGGAAGCTGAGGACCATGAGACCTGTGCAGCTGTAAACGATCCCAAGATCCAGCAGGAAGAAGGGGGCTGGGTACTAAATTTCACCCTTATCCAAAGAACGTATCGCCCGAGAAGTCGACCACACGCCAATGGAAGACCACACATCTAAGAGCATTTAGGTAGCACAAAATGACACTGATGGAGAAGTAAAGAGGGCACAAAGTTGTGTGGCTAGGGAAGTGGAGACGGGTGTGTGAAGAGTTGAGAGGGAAGATGAGTATGATAAGACACATTGTATGAAATTCTCCAAGAACTAATAAACCAAAAATATTGCTACTGATGCCTCGGCTGCCTCTCACCCATTTCTTTCCTGTACATTCAAAACACAGTTTCCTTTTTACTATGGTAGGGTTTCAGATAATGATGCGTATTATATAAATATCATCATTAAAAATGCACGTGCAAATAAATATGTTTTTGTGTGTCTGTGAGGGTACAGGGATAGCATATGTGTCCAAACCTGGATAAGCCTGAGTAATTTCAAAAGGAACCTGTCACTTGAAAGACAGACTCCAACAGAATCTAAAGCTCATAAAATGCCTGGAAATGAAACAACCTTCCGTAGTCTGAAATGTTGTGTTTCTCTGATATCATGTGCCCAGAACTTACTTCTAGGTAAGATACTTCCAGGTGACTGTCAAGACGTTATGCCCTGTCTCTAGTAGAGCAGAATCTCTGTATTAGCTCCTCAGCCCATCTCGGGCACAACAGACAAGACGCATGCACAGTCCACATGTGGCTGGCTGCCTTTGACGCTTGTTAAATATGATCTTTGGGTGACATTTGACGTCAGCATTTTTAGTGCACAAAGCCTGAGCCCCAGGATAAAACATGGAAGAAGGCATGCAGGTGACACACAGGAATGTGAACAGGAGAATCAATGCTGTTGAGAGAATGTGAAGACAGTGCCTCCAGAACTCATGTGTGACATCATCTACGTGCAGCAGTGTCGACAGAGGAGACCTCTTGGAGGACACAGGGCCAACACCTGATTAAACTTTGTCTAATTGTAATAAGCTAATGTCCTGTGTAATATTATGAATACTAGACTCTAAAGTGTGAAATAACACTGCTTAGGCACCAGGTAGTAGCTTTTCTTGGTTCACCTTTTAAAATCTTAAGGGATTGTTTTCCTTCTTGGCATGCTTCACAGCTGTTAATTTCCTTTACATTGCATATAAACATTTCCCCAAATAATATTGTTTGTGACTATAGTTTAGTTTGTGCTCAGTAACTGAGAAGGAAATTGGCTTCTGAATTCTGTTTGCTTTCTCAGCAGGGTGAGCCAAACTTAAGACACTCCGGTGGGAGTGATTTATTTACCTATGTGCTTATTTACTTTCTCTTGTTTAAGCTGTCATAAAAAGTGGAGCTCCAGCCATCTTTAAGATGAGTTGCACAAATATATCAGGCCCTATGTTTGTATCAATGCTACATTTAAAAATAATCCAAAAGCAGATACATCAGAAAGTAAATGTAAAACAGCAGGAGGAACCATGATGTACTTTACAAGAAAACCTCAACAATGACAAGCATCCAGACCTCACTTGCTGGGTTCTTTTTTTTTCTCTAGCCTTTTGAGTTATCATTTTAGTGACTTAATGTTTCCCAAAGACTGAGCGTGTAGCAATATTTTCCATTTCTTCATCGTCACAATTTTATTTAAGTGTACTGGTTGGCCTAATTACTATAATGGGTACATTTAGGCATATATTTTGTCTTTATTCCTTTCACCATTAGGTAATGTCCCCTTTCCTCCTGCAGTGTGCATGACTTGTCTTTCCAATCGAACGCCCACTGCATTGAATAAAGCAAGATGTACATGTCAGGTGTGTTAGTTACATTTCTCTTGAAGTACAAAAATGGCATGACCAGAGTAAACCTTGAAGGAAAGATTTATTTGGGCTTTCAAGTAAGCGTCTGCCATACAGGACATATGGCGGGCATGGTGGCTGGAGTAGCAACTTGGGCGCCCATATCTTCAATCACAAAGAAAAGAAAGCAGGAAGAGTACACTGGGAGTTGTGTGAAATTTTGGAACCTCAATGTCATCTACTAGTGACCTTTTTCCTCTAGCAAGGCTAAACCTCTACCTGAAAAATGCCACCAACGGGGGACAAAATATTCACATGTGTGAGTCCCTGGGAGATGTTTTCAACTGAACCACCACACTTGATAAATCCAGGCTATAAGTAAGCATGTGAGGTGTTTTCTTAATTAGCAGTTGATGCAGGATGACCAAGCCCATCGTGGGGGTGCTGTCCCTGGCCTGGTGGTCCTGGGCTCTATAAGAAAGCAGACTGAACAAGCCATGGGGAGCAAGCCAGTAAGCAGCATCCCTCCAGAGTCTTTCCTGACTGAGCTGGCACAGAGCTCTCTGTACATTCCCAGATCCTCCTTTCTTCCAGATGCACGAAGTCTCGTCATACTCAAGGGGAGTTTAGTTACCCTCTGAAAGTAGTTAATAACCAGGCTTAAGGTCAAAATACCCATGACCTTAGAGTTTAACCTACTCAATACTTTTTCCCCTCATATGTAAATCTGTATTTTCTTTTTAAAAGAAAACCACAGGACAAGATTATAAGTGGTGCTAACAGTTAAAACATATGCCTTGAGATTTTTTTGTGACCTAAGGATACTTTCAAGCCTCTTTGGTCCACTTGTATCTGACACATCAAAAGTCTTCTTGTATGTGAACCTGCACAATGCCTCTCAGAAGCCAAATTATGCCATTTACAAAAGAAAAGACTTTAGACTAAAACCAGTTATGCACAAACCTTTTTTAAAGAGTGTAATCTTTGACAATTTAGGTATACATTACATTCTTTGAGTCATTTAACTTCTAGAACCACAACAACCACCCACAGACAGACACACAGACACAGACACACAGACACACACACACACACACACACACACACACACACACACACACACACTATCACTGAGACATGTAAGAGTGCCTTAGTTTTGTGTGTTCTGCACCATTGCCTTTCAACGAACCTGAACTTTGCTTCATACTGACTGGTCCTGAAATGCAGCTTAAGTAGAAACCCTGGCTGCAGCTGAGAGGGGGGCTCTGTGAAGGTGCCCTTGGACACCATAGCTAGCCAATGCTTAGGTTTTTTTTTTTTTTTTTTTTCACTGCTAGTAACACATCTACATATAAACACCAAGTGAATACGTGAAAGCATTTACAATGGAAGGAGAACAGGCCCTAGTCATTGCCCCTCTGCTTCTGTTGGGACAGGTCTGTGCTCCACCTGTTCTTGAACTCACTTCCTATGTAGCTTGGGCTGCCCTTAGACTCTTGGTTCTCTGTGCCAGTCTCCTGAGTTCTGGAGTTAAAGATGTCTGCCACCAGGCTTAGTGCCCTCTAAACTTGTCTATCAACTCTTGTCTATTTTTTAAACACTTTCATAAGGTTTTAGAAAAATAAAACCTTTAAATTTTTTAAACAGCGCTTTACAAAAGTATATACTACCTCAAACTCTGGTTTTCTCAAAATATGATTATTTTAAGAAGTTCATGTGAGAGTGTCTTCGTCACTAAGCACTTACTGCCCTGTGGTCCCCCTTACTATGATGTGAGGTGACTTGATACCTCTGAGATGAGAACACTCACGCACTGTGATGTGGCATTAGAGTATTTCATAGCAATGCCATGAGCACAAACATTGAAGTTTGTGCATTCATTGCAGCAGTGAATCCGATAGCAGATCCTGCTTGAGAGCAAGCAATATAAAGAGAACAAATACATTGGGTAAGGAGGTGATTGATGTCCCGGGAGGGCAGAGAACAGCGTGAGGCCACACTGCCCTACCCACTTGCACAACTGAAATCCTTTTAAGAACATTTTTTCTGTAATTTACATTTTCCTGATTATTATTGCCTGCATGTGATAAATGTATGTATGTGAGAGCAGATGAGGCATGCCACAGCACACGTGTGGTCAGAGGACAGCTTTCAGGACCTGGTTCTGTCTTTCCTCTCTGTGTTCTGGGACTCAGTCTCTGATTAAACCTCCCGAGCCTTCTCATCAGCTCCCATTTACGTTTTAAAATCGCAGCTGACCCAGGTGATTCAAACTGCAGAACACAACGGCAGAAAAAGGAAATGATTCTCTCTGCAGAGCAACAGTGAGTGATGAAAGAACTCATCATGGATCAAGTCCCAACCATCGGTTAGATTTGGGGACTCTCCGTGGCAGACATAAATTTTTCTTCATGTGTTGTGTAGTTAAATGCTAATAGCCATATATCTAAAGCCCGTGTAAGAGTCTTGTAAGGTTTTTTTACGGGTGTGGAGCCAGGCAACGCAGGAACTAATGGATCTGTGTATAATGTCCTAAAAGGGTAAAGCTAAGGCTTCCTTGTTATCAGAACTGGTTGCTGTAGCTGCCGTCTGTGATGTTCGGTGTCTTTTCTGCATAGCAGCATTGCTGAGGATCTTCAGGTGTTGACTGGGTTCTTTGCTAGTTCCAAACTTTGCAGCAGCCACGATAATCACGATTCCTGTGATATCAGGAAAAAAAAATGGTTCCCACAACTGCGTTGCATATTCACTAACTGACTTTGCATTCAGGTCCTATAGAAGGGGAGAGAACTTGAGCATCTCGTAGCCTGAGCCAGTGGAGTAGAACGGAGGTGAGTTAGAGCCTTACTACAGACGCTGATGAATGTAGGAGAGGCAGCCACACCTTGAAGCACTGCTCCAAAGGGAGGATTCAAGGAAAGTGGCCTTCAATCTTTTGTTTCTTTAAAGCCATTCTTACTGATTCACCTTCCCCCCCCACCACTGTATAGTTTGAAGGCTATGATTAATAATCTATACTTGCATAATCGACATTTCAATCAAGATGCAGGGAATTTGTGTTACCCTTAAAATATACCTTTCACACCCTTCACACCAGTCTTGCCTGTCGAGTTGCATTCGACATTGTCCAAATCAAGATAATTTTATCAAGGACAATATGGACCTAGTAGCCAGGGATTTCTTTGTTTTAGAATCCCTTCCTTGTAAATAGACTGCAAAGGTGTGTCTGGGTCCCTGGTATGGATGCCAGTTTCTATATGCACATGAGGTTGTGTATATGCATGTGAGGCTGTGTGTATGTGTATGAGGTTGTGTGTATTCATATGAGGTTGTGTGTATGCATATGATGTGTGTGTATGTGTATGTCTTTGGTTGTGCTTATTCTATGCAATACAGTTATATATTTGTTATTATGTGGTTACTTGTACATAGAATACTATACATTATTTATATTTATCTATAATGTTCATAAGAATGTACTTGTTTGTATTTCTATGTGTGGATTTTGTGGGTGCGTTCTTCTCAAGAGGACACAAGTGTGTACTGGCCCCTAGTGCTGATGTAGGTTCGTGTGTACATATGGGACTGTTTGCTTTCCTTCATTTATATGTGCTTCAGACCTTTGTATTCATCTGGAAGTATATTTTTGTCTTTGCCTCATTCACTCTGACTTGTTTTCACCTGTTTGCCTTTGTTCGATTGTTCGTTTTAAGCTAACGTGGAGTGAATGGAAGAACTAAAGAATAATAATCTTTGTAATGCTGTGAAAATTCCCTCCCATTTTTGATGATCTTGGTGTCATGAAATTATTAATATCTATTCAATAAGTAGTACATATAAGTGGATAATTTTAAGACGATCAACTCACTCAAATATTAAACTACCAGTCTCATGACTTTCACGCCTTCATTTTGTAAGTATTCATTGGCTCACTAGGTGGCACTAAAAGCTCAGCTATGAACACTCAAGTCTTTGCCAATATGCTTGTAGAAGACTGGAGGCTTCTGTGACATCTCCTAGTTCTTAAAATGTGTGCTTCGGATACTGAATTGTAGATCCCCACGACTGATATCTTCTGGCTCGGGTCTGGGAGGGTACCGACTCAGTTCAATTTAAGGGTAGACCACTGAGAGTTTGACAATGTTCCAATGAGTATATAGACAACATAAATTAGACCTTTTAATTCTTATTTTTATTTTCCTTTTTTTGTGTGGGAGGGTGTGAGGTCACAAGGATGGATGTCAGGCATAAAAGGACTGAGAATTGAGTATGTTTGGGGTGCATAATGTGAAAGTCCCTGAGAATCAATAAAAAAGGTTAAAACAGGAAGTGTTGGGGGCTACAGAGATAAGATGTTTACTAATATACATATTGATTTCTATGCTGGGTGTGATTTTTCTATTACAGTCTCTAGCACAATGTATAAAATATATTTATTCAAATCATAACATTTAAGATGTGAACCAGGTAAGAAAGATAGCTTAGGTACGAAAGATGCTCGTTAACCTGACTTGAATCTGTGGGATGCAGATGGTGGACGAAGAGAACTGAGTTCTCCTGTGAGTTCTTCACACATGCCTATGTGGAGACAAAAGCGTGACACACACAAAGAAGTAAGTAAATGAATGAGAAAACTCTGAAAAGATAATACTAATTTAATAAAGGGGCATTTAACAATCAGTTCAAAAACTATGATCACAGATTGGATTTCCAAAAATTGGTGGTGGGGAGAGCTTCCTGGTTAAGAGAATGTAAGACTTTGCAAAAGACCTGTTTCAGGTTCCCAGACCTATGCTGGGACACTCACAATTGCTAGTAAGGTAACTCCAGCTTCAGGGGATGCAGTATCTCTGGTTCTGAGGGGCTGTGTACATATATTTATGCACAGACACCTGAGTTAAGAGTAAACCACTCTCCGAATGTTTTCTTCTTGGTCTTTTAAAAAATAAATACTTTCTTTCTCCTTTGTATTAGTTCTTTGGTACTTTAGAGTATGTTTAGATCCTATTTGTCCCCTCCCCCAACTCCTCTCAGAGCCAGGCTCACTTCTCTACCCATCCTACTTTGTGTTAAACAAAACAAAACAAAATCCTTCATCTCAAGTTCTATTTGTGCTGCCCATAATATTCTCAGATGTGTGGCCTTCCACAGAATTATAGTGGACTTACTAGAAGCTATGCTCTGGAGAAGTCTGTTTCCTTCTGACAGCTTCATCAGACAATGGGACTTCATACCCATCTCCCTTCTCCAGTTCAAGGCTTTGGATGGCCTGAAGTTGCATAGGCCTTGTGAATGTTATCACAGCTGTTGTGAATTTACCTGTGGATTTGCTCTGCTGCATCTAGACTAAGCCTGCTAATTTACCCTCATCCATCATTTCCAGCTCTCAGCATCTTTTTGCCTCCTCCTTTGTAATAATCCTTGAGGCACGGAGGAAGTATGATAGGGACATCCTACTTAGTGCTGACCAATAGTGTTCTCTTCACTATGAGCAGTTGTGGAGTCTCTGTGTTAATGATCATTAACGTTAAATAAAAGCTTCTGCGATGAGGGTTGAAGGGTGCATTGATCTATAAGTTAAGGTTTAGTTTAATACTACATCAATTAGCATTATGTTCTCCTCTAGGGCCTACAACTCACAGAGCCACAGATCTTGGCTCATAATGGTGCTAGATATGGGTTTCATTTTGTGGGATTTGACTTAGATCTAATCATAAAGTAGGTGACAACATCCATGATGTCTGTGCTACTGTCTCATTAGTGGGCACATCCTGCCAGGACAGTCATTGTGCCACATGTCACTATGATTAACTTGTAGTTTAAAAATAAAAAAGTTGTTTTGTCACATTTTGAAAATAATCTTTGTTTCTAAGAATTTGTGTGTGTGTGTGTGTGTGTGTGCCATTGCATGTTTATGAAGATCAGAGTAAAACTTGTAGAAGATGTTTTTCTCTTCTACTACATCCATCCTGGTGGTCGAATTCATCTTCTGCCATAGAAAAGGGGGACTGGATTTGATCAGTGTCTGCTCTATTTGGGAGTCAAAATATAACATTGAAATCCGTTAACATACGCAGCAAATACATGTTTATAAAATAATTAAAAACACAAACGATACCTGTGAGACAAATATGAGCAGGTGTCTATGTACAGGATGTCGTTCTCACATTTATGTGTTCTGTTTTAATTTCTTTGAAGACTTATGCTTAGCAGCAACAGTTCAATGATGAGGTAGGGCAACTCCAGTATTTGTCAGTAGTCACAGACTCCTAATGGACGGTAGAACTAGGAGTGATGACATTTTTGTTATATAATGAAGCAACGTCTTTCACTGTTTTTTTTTTTTTTTATTTGTTTAGTTAGTTTTGTTTTGCTTTGTCTTCACATGATGGAATTGCACAGTTTGTGTTGTAGTGACTGAAAAGTAATAGATAAAACCATTTGAAGTGGTTTCTAGAGAAAGAGGAAAAGTTGCAGCATTTTTTCTAGTAACAATTTCATTATTATATGTTCCTTATATACAGTGACTTATGACCTTCATACTAAAGTATGCCATGTATTTGCATGTTCACCCTCCAGTAGCATATTCTGTTTGACTCCTGCTTTCTACTACTTTACTGCTTCTTCCCCAAAACTTGCCCTTCTACTTTCATGTCCTGATCTACCTACCTACCTACCTATCTATCTATCTATCTATCTATCTATCTATCTATCTATCATCTATCTATCTACCTACCTATCTATCTATCTAATCTAATCTCTATCTATCTATCTCTGTATCTATCATCTATCTATCTAATTTAATCTAATTTCTATCTATCTATCTCTGTATCTATCTATTATCTATCTATATAATCTGATCTATATTTATCTATCTATCTATCTATCATCTATCGTGTACCTATATAGAAAGGGAATTAATTAAAATGACTTACAGTCTGCATTCTAGCTAATCCGACAATGACAGGCTATGAATGAAATGTCCATGACACTAGTAGTTTCTTAGTCTACGAAGCTGGATGTCTCAGCTGGTTTTCAGTATACACTAGAATCCCAAAGAGGTAGATTACAATACCAAAGAAGGAATGGCTGTATTAGCAAGGCAAGAGTAAACAGGCAAACAGAAAAAGCTTCCTTATTCTGTGTGTTTGTATAGGCTTCTATACAAAGAAGATTAGAGGTGGGTTTTCCCAGTTCAAATGGTATAAATTAAACATGTGTCTTTTCTCAGTTCAAAAGATCTAGCTAAAAAGTATGTCTTCCTATCTGAAAGACCCAAATTAGAAGTGGATCTTCTTGCTTAAAATTAGCAAAAATCCCTTGCAGGGCATTCTCTCTACTTTCAGGTATTAGTTGATTCCAGATGTAGTCAAGTTCACAACCAAGAATAACCAACATATTACTGATCTCTATCTACCTATTATCCGGATTCTGCCTATGAGAGAAAATATTATTAGTTAATGCAATTCTGTTTGATTCAGCTGACAGTTCTAACAATGGTGCTTTTTGGAAGTGGTGGCTGAAGTTGCCTTTGTTTGATTTCAACTTTAAAATTTCTACTCAAATATGTAAGACAGAGCTCAATCAAGACTGTACTGATTTGCTTTTTAGCAAAGGAACAATTCATGCTTCAAAGAAGCAACTCTGGAAAGTCTCCACAGAGTATGTTGAGAACCCAGAAGCTCTCATCAAAGAAAACTCAATGACTAGATGTGAAGAAATATACCTGGATTTGTTGATGCTCACACCATTCTTGGCCAAGTGGAAGATTTCTTTTGGAGCCTAAACATTTGAGCATTTTCCACACATAGACACTATTCCAGATTATATGCACTCACTAACATCATCAGCCATCAGAACACCATGGATATTTAGGGGCCAGGTGCCAGGGAATGTGTAAGGAGAGAAAAGCAGATTCTTTTGTCATTGTTAATACTATTCTTGTTGAAAAACTGCGTATCATGTCTAGCTCTTTTCTTCTATGGTACCTTCATGATTGGTTTGGCATTTGCCATGACAACTGCTGGATATTTCATTTCAAGTGATGGAGGGCATACATCTTCTCAAGTAAGAGCAAGAATATCAGAAACCTTAATACCATGAAATGCTCTGAATATGTGCTTTTGAGGAATGAATTATGGATGTGTATATGTTAATATCTTTCTTTCTAAATGTGTACAAAAATTTATACTCTAGTACTCACATTTCCTAATTCATCAAGCTGTGCTACACATTTGTATATATTATAAATTTATGATAATTTTATTGTCCAGCCAGTTGATAAAATATAGTTACAGACATATTTGATAAGTACATTTTTTAATTATTATAAATACAAAAAATGCGTATTTGAAATAGCTTGAAAGATTCTACTAGTAGCTCCTTTTTGATGCTTCTTCAAATCAGAAAGAACGTTGCTTTTGTAGTGGTTTGCACGGTATATGAACATTTCTGGCCAAAAGAAAATTACTTCAGAGGCGTGGAAGCAGGCCACAGCAACCCCATGACACAAAGTTCTGAGTGGCAATCACAAGTAGTAATTTCAGAGGCTTCCCAGAGTACAAGGGCTTTTCAGCTAAAAAAGTACAGCAAAAAAGCCACAGACACTCTGATGATTCATCCAGAACAGAACAGCTCTTTCCTGTGGATGAACGACATTAGAATCCCGTTTGTTTAGATTTATACAACTGGGAATTAATAAACAAAGTCCATAAAATGAATGACTACCCCTAACTACCTGAAGCATTCAATGGACCTATCAAGCAGATATTTAGCTTCATATCAAATATCTAAGTTTGGTAATGTATGGTTACACTGTTCTAACAGCAACTGAGCTTGAAAAATTATTGGATATTCGAACAAGGAAATTTCTGCACAGGCTTTACAGAAGGCAGGGGAAAATGGTCAGAGTAAGTAAGGTAAGAATAAAACCGATACCAGCCTAATCTTTGTTAATGCTGGGTTGATAGCATCAGCACATATATTTTTGTCATGTAATTGTAGCACAACCTTAGAAAAACATCTTCAGAAAAAAGAACACAGCCCTGTAAGCATAAAAACGCTTACCAGGTGTTTACATTGAAGTTTTAAATAAAGTACATATGGAATTGTCCATAAGAAGGGTTTCTATCAACTTAAAAACAATGCTCAAGATAAAGGTCTATGAAGTTAACCCCGATGGACCAGACTGACTCCATAATTTTTTTCATTTTACTTTTCTTGGATATATTTTAATTTTCATTTCAAATGTTATTCTCTTTCCTGGTTTCCCCTCCTTAAACACCCTATCCCATCTCCCCTTACCCTGCTTCTATGAGGGTGCTACCCCTCAATCCCCTTCCACCTCCCTCCCCCGAAATTCCCATACACTGGAGCATTGAGCCTTGGGAGTACCAAGGAATTCTCTTCCCATTGATGTCAAACTACTGAGGCAATTCTTTGCTACATATGTAGCTGGAGACATGGGTCCATCCATTTCTACTCTTTAGATAGTGGTTTAGTTCCTGGGAACTGTGATTGGTTAGTATTATTGTTCTTATGGTAGTGCACACCACTTGAGGTCAAGTACACATTCTAATATCAAATAAAATCAACTTTCAACCAAAAGTTATTAAAAAAGATGAGGGAGGACACATTATACTAATTAAAAAAAAAAAAAAGAAAAAGAAAGAAAATCCACCAAGATGAAATCTCAATTCCGAATATCTAAGTTCTAAATACAAGGGCACCTACATTCATAAAAGAAACCTTACTAAAGCTTAAAAAAACACATTGAACCTTGTACAATAATAGTGGGAGACTTCAACACTTCACTCTCATAAATGGACACATCATAGAAGCAGAAACTAAACTGAGACAAAATGAAACTAACAGAAGTTATGAACCAATTGAGTCTGACAGATATTTATAGAATCTTTGGTCCATTTGACTGGAAAATTGTTTTCTAGCCTCTTACTCTGAGGTAGTGTTTGTCTTTGTCACTGAGGCGTGTTTCTTGTATGCAGCAAAATGTTGGGTCCACTTTACATATCCAGTCTGTTAGTCTGCGCCTTTTTATTGAAGAAATGAGTCCATTGATGTTAAGAGATGTTAGGACAAATGATTATTGTTTCCTGGTATTTTTGTTGTTAGAGGTGGAATTATGTTTGTGTGGCTGCTTACTTTGAGTTACTTGAAAAAAGATTATTTTTTTTATGCTTTTCCTAAGGTATAGCTCCCCTCCTTCTATTGAAGTTTTTCATCTATTATCCTTTTTAGGACTTCATTTGTAAAAAAAAAAAAAATAGCGTGTAAATTTGGTTTTGTCATGGAATATTTTGGTCTATCCATCTATTTTAATTGAGAGATTGGCTGTATATAGTAGCCTGGACTGACATTTGTGTTCTCTTAGGATCTATATGACATCTTCCCAAGAATCTTTTAGCTTTCCTAGTCTCTGTTTCTAAGTCTGTTGTGATCTTATAGGTTTGCCTTTGTATGTTACTTAACTTTTTTCCTTACTGCTTTTAATATTCTTTCTTTGTTTTGTGCATTTGCTGTTTTGACTGTTATGTGATATGAGAAATTTCTTTTCTGCTCCAACCTATTTAAGAGTTCTGTAGGCCTCTTGTATATTTATGGGCACATCTTTCTTTAAGTTAGGGAAGTATAATTTTCTGTAATTTTGTTGAAAATATTTACTTGCATTTTAAGTTGGGAATTTCTGTCCTTTTCTATACCTATTATCCTCAGGTTTGATCTTCTCATTGTGTCCTGGATTTCCTGAATATTTCAGGTTAGGAACTTTTTGAATTTTGCATTTTCTTTGAGTGTTGTGTCAATATCTTTTATCATATTTTCTGCCAGTGAGATTCTCTTTTCTATTTATTCTGTTGGAGATGCTAGCTTTTATGACTGCTGATTTCTTTTCTAGGTTTACTGTCTGCAGGGTTGTCTCCCTTTGGATTTCTTTATTGTTTCTATTTCCATTTTTAGATCCTGGGTAATTTTGTTCAGTTCTTTCACCTGTTTGCTAGAGTTTTCCTGCCACTCTCTAAAGGAGTTTTGTGTTTCTTCTTTAAGGGCTTTTTCCTATTTACCTGTGTTGTCCTGTATTTCTTTAGGAGAGTTATTTATGACCTTCATAAAGTCCTCTAACATCATCATGAGTTGTGATTTTTAAATCAGAACCTTGCTTTTCCTGTGTATTGATGTATTCAGGACTTGCTGTGGTAGGAAAACTAGGTTCTGATAATACCAAGTGGCCTTGGTTTCTGTGGCTTATTTTCTCAGACTTACCTTTCACCCTCTGCTTATTTTTGGTGTTAGCTAGTCTTGCTGATTCTGACAGTGGCTTTACCCTCATTTAAGCCTGTGTGTCAGCACTACTGGATGACAGCTCTTTCCCGTCAGTGTCTGGGTACAGGGTCAAGACTGGGCACAGAGAAAAACTGGAAGAATTGTGTCCCAAACTGCTTCTAGATGCCTGAGTTCTGAATATTCCAGGCGGGTTTGTCAGAGCAGAAGTAGTGGTCTTATCTGTGCTCTCAGGTGTGTCAGCTCTTCTACAGGACCTGCTTTTTCCTAGTGCCATTTGGTTATAGAGAACTCTAGCACAGGGTCAGGTCTGGGCACAGGATAAAACTGAAAGGATTCTGTTCCTGACTGCTCCTTAGTTCCTGTGTCCTGGGGGCTCTGCGTGTGTCCTCTTGGGTCAGGAGTTTGAGCAGAAGTGGTGGTCTCACCTGTGCTCTCAGATGTGTCAGCACTCCCATGAGTCTCACCTGAGATCTCAGGTGTGTCAGAACTCCTATGAGTCTCACCTGTGCTCTCAAGTGTGTCAGCACTCCTATGAGTGTCACCTGTGCTCTCAGGTGTGTCAGCACTCCCATGAGTCTCACCTGTGCTCTCAGGTGTGTCAGCACTCCCATGATTCTCACCTGTGCTCTCAGATGTGTCAGCACTCCCATGAGTCTCACCTGTGATCTCAGGTGTGTCAGCACTCCTATGAGTCTCACCTGTGCTCTCAGGTGTGTCAGCATTTCTGTGAGTGAGTCTCACCTGTGCTCTCAGATGTGTCAGCACTCCCATGAGTGTCACCTGTGCTCTCAGGTGTGTCAGCATTCCTGTGAGTGAGTGTCACCTGTGCTCTCAGATGTGTCAGCACTCCCATGAGTCTCACCTGTGCTCTCAGATGTGTCAGCACTCCTGTGAGTCTCACCTGTGCTCTCAGGTGTGTCAGCATTTCTGTGAGTCTCACCTGTGCTCTCAGGTGTGTCAGCACTCCTCCGAGACTAGCTCTCTCCCAGAGGAGTTTTAGTAAAGAGAGCTCTGGCACTCGGTCAGCTCTAAGCACAGGCAAAAACCTGAAAGCGACAAGGCAGTTTCTAAAGATAAAATGTCCTTTTATTGAGCAAGTACTTTGTGGAGGAAGAAATTGCTGGCTTGCATGTAGCATTCTTCAGTTACAATTATCTTTTTATTCTTATTCATAGGATATTCCTCAAGTATCCTATAAATTCTCCAAATATTACCCTTTCCTTCCTCAGACATTTTTTCTTCCCATGAGAGAGTGTTGGTCCTTTTGTCTTTCGAAATAAATAGTCACTTCTGCTGCAGTTAGCGTGCTATATTTCTTGCTCTGTCTCCTTAATCTGCTTCGGAAGTCTAACATACAGAATTGAAGTTCAAGGACTGGCCCCTGTGAGTTTCTTCTTGAGTTCTCTAAGTTGGAATGGAGAATTAGTTTAAACTGGAGAAATTTAAGACACATCAGATGGTGAAGAAGCATTTGTGAGTAATATACTCTATCATTCATATTAAAAACAATACATTAGGAAAGTCAGGCTTCCATGGCTATAGCTTAAGTCTTAAAGACCCATGTATTTTGTATATTAGCCCTTTGTCAGATGGAGGGTTGGCAAAGACCTTTTCCCAATGTATATTCTGTCATTTTGTCCATTACAATGTCCTTTGCCTTAAAGAACCTTTTCAGTTTTATGAAATCCCTTATAAATTGTTGATCTGAAAGGGTCTATTTTCATTCTTCTGCATGCTGAGTGACAGTTGGACCAATACCACTTGTTGAAGAAGCTGTACTTTTTCCATTGAATGTTTACAGCTCCTTTGTCAAAAATCAAGTGACCATATATGTGAGAGCTCTTTCTGGATCTTCTATTCTATTCCATTGATCCACGTGCCTATTTCTGAACCAGTACCATGCAGTTTTTAGCACAATTGCCTTGTAATATAGTCTCAGGTCAGGGATGGTGATTCCCCCAGAGGTTTTCTTGTTGTTGAGGATGGATTTCGCTATTCTAGGTCTTTTGTTATTCCAGATGAAATTTCACATTGCTCTTTCCAGCTCTATAAAGAATTGGGTTGGAATTTTGATGGGGATTGCATTGAATCTGTAGATCACTTTTGGTAAGATGGCCATTTTTACAATGTTGATCTTTCCAATCCATGAGCATGGGAGATCTTTCCATTTTCTAAGATCTTCCTCGATTTCCTTCTTTAGAGATTTAAAGTTCTTGTCATACAGGTCCTTCACTTGCTTAGTTAGAGTCACACCAAGGTATTTCATAGTTTTTGTGACTATTGTGAAGGGTATCTTTTCCCTAATTTCTTTCTCTGCATGTTTGTCCTTTGAGTAGAGGAAGGCTACTGACTTGTTTGAGTTAATTTTATATCCAGCCACTTTGCTGAACTTGTCTATCAGCTATAGAAGTTCTCTGGTGGAAATTTTGGGGTCACTTACACTATCATGTCATCAGCAAACAATGATGTTTTTACTTCTTCCTTTCCAGTTTGTATCCGTTTGATTTCCTTTTGCTGTCTAATTGCTCCAGCCAGGACTTCCAGTACTATGTTGAATAGGTAGGGAGAGAGTGGGCAGCCTTGTCAAGTCCCTGATTTTAGTGGGATTGCTTCAAGTTTCTCACCATTAAGTTTGATGTTGGCTATTGGTTTACTGTATATTGCTTTTATTATATTTAGGTATGGGCCTTGAATTCCTGTTCTTTCCAAGACTTTTAACATGAAGGGGTGTTGAATATTGTCAAATGCTTTCTCAGCATCTAGTGAGATGACCATGTGAATTACATTGATGGATTTCGTATATTAAACCATCCCTGCATCCTACTTGGTCATGGTGAATGATCGTTTTGATGTGTTCTTGGATTCAGTTTGCAAGAATTTTGTTGAGTATTTTTGCATCAATGTTCATAAGTGAGATTGGTCTGAAGTTCTCTTTCCTTGTAGGGTCTTTGTGTGGTTTAGGAAGGAGGGTTATTGTGACCTTGAAAAATAAGTTAGGTAGTGTTCCCTCTGACTTTATTTTGTGGATTATTTTAGAGAGTGTTGGAATTAGGTCGTCAATAAATGTCTGATAGAATTCTGCACTGAACCCATCTGGACCTGGGCTTTTTTTGGTTGGGAGGCTTTTGATGACTGCTTCCATTAATTGTTTTTGTAAAGGTGGGACACTGATTTCTTTGAGTTCATTTCATATCTAGCCACTTTGCTGGTGATATTTATCAGCTAAAGGTATTTTCTGGTAAAATTTGGAGAGTTATTTATATATACTATCATATCATCTGCAAATAGCAATACTTTGACTTCTTCTTTCTGATTTGTATCCTCTTGGTCTCTTTTAGTTGTCTTACTGCTCTAGCTAGAACTGCAAGTATATTGAAGATATAGGGAGAGAGTGGGCAGCGTTGTTTTGCCCCCGATTTCAGTGGGACTGTTTTAAGTTTACTCATTTTTTTGATCATTTGTTTTAGTGCATTTACCAGAGCCTAAAATGCAGTTCATGCAGACTAACCAATCTTCTTGCTTAAAAATGAAGCCTCTCAGTTGTTGAAGCATTTCATATCCAACCCCCATTTCATGAGGAGGAAAACTTTGGCGAGTAGTTCTCAATTCCAGTGGATACAGACTTTTCAGCTGAAAACTCAAAAGCTGCTTTATCAGCATTTGTTCTAACAAGACCTTGAAAATGCTAATTTATGATGACCCGAGATAGCTTTAAGAATTCTCCAGGACAAATGAGGTGTGGAGACCCAGTCTACGGTTAACGGAGAGCTGTGAGAAGAAGAGTTGAGAAACATAGAGGCAGAACTTGAGTTCTTGGCACTCAGCAATGGCTGTTGAGAACATGTGCCTGCCTATCTAAAGAGGTTGGAACTAAGGCTTTAACATGAAACTTAGATGTTATAGTTAAGGATCCTATTTCCTGAAAACTGAAGTAGTCATTGGTACTGTTTAAGTGAAATTGAAGACAACTGATTTCTGGATTGTTAGTACAGAGGGAAACAATACTGTAGTTACATTATTGGCATTTTATACCCCCATGTTATTCACATTATTCCCTTCAAAAGTGCTGCTACTGAGGACAAGAATAGGGGATGCTCAAATGTCTCTCTGGTGACTGGTGATGCAGCATGGAAAGCCACAGAGGTAGCCCCAAAGTAGGATTATGGTTTTTACCTCAGATCTTTGTAAGTACTAATTCTCATCAAAGAACACAACACTATATAATGTAGGTGCACACTTTGCTTCTTAATTCTTTTCCTGTTAATATAGAGTCTCCTAAGATTCTACTAAAAAACTCTTTTCTTCAGATGGAGTGGTTCATATGATCTATTAGCAATACCCACCTCCCACCAGGACTGGAGAGTTGGCTCAGTGTGTAAATGCTTGCTGTTTAAATATGTGTAGTGGAATGTGGATTCCTAGAACCCATTTAACATCCAGGGAGGCCCAATGGCTCCAATAATTCCAGCACTCCAAAAGCAGAGACAGGAGCCATGAAACAAGCTGGATATTAGCTAGACTCACCAAATCAGGGAGTTCTAGGCTCAGCAGGAGACGGGGCTTCAGTAAATGAAGTGTGTTTTACAAAGCCACTCACCATCCATTCTGGTCCCCACTCATGTGTAAACTTGCACAAGTCCACATACCCAGTCACACTACAGAGTAATTTCCCTTCAGTTTTCTAGAATGATAACAGCAACTGGTACATGAAATATTTGTGTATACATCTTTCTGGTATGTTCACATATTATCTCTCATGCTTTGCTCAATAGCTGGCCATGAGTGTGTTAATTGCTGCCTCTAGCACACCAGGTCCTGAAATGGGAAATGTCACCTGAATTTGAACCTTCGGTGGTCAGCACAGTGCAGATAGAGTGAAGGTGTTCAGTCAATGGGGCATAAACACAAACCATGGTTCATGATAGTAGCAATAATGCATTCCTTACATCGCTCTACGTAGTCAATATACAATTCAGACCATGCCCCTATAAATACTTCCAGTATGGATTTTCTGAATGAACATGTTAATTAAAGAACACAAATAGTCAGCCACGTTTATTCCTGTGTCAGTATCAGAATGTAGAGGGCATCAAACTCGTGGGCAAACTAATAAGCTCCGGGGAAACCAGGGATGCTAAATACACTGTTTCCCTCCTCAATGGGATGAAGTGCTTACTTAGTTGTCCCTCCTGGTACACTAGGAATGGATGTACCTTTACAACCTGGTGATGCTACCTTTCTGATGAGCTAGGCTCAGCCTGTATCTTTCAAAACTTATGTTTTGCTCAGTCCAAATGCTTTATCTCTAAAACCTTGAGCATTTATTTTAGCCTATAAAACTTATCCTTGTGACAGACGGCTTTTGTACTTCACAACAGCCTAAATGACGTCTATGTTATCTTAGGTCAGGCATTAATCCCACCAAATGAGGGTAAAGATCATTATCAAAATTCTTTGGTAACATCAAGTAGGCTTTATTTTCTGTCAGGTAGCTATATCTCCCTAAAACTGGGTTTGAATAAAATAGCATCAAACACAAGAAGATACATTTTATATTCTCTAAAAACTGCATGACAAAATCATTTTCAAAGACTGTTGTGTTTCCAGAGAATTTTTGGTTATGTAGGTACTTGGCTGAATATTTCAAAATTATTTAGCAGAGTATATTATCTTATTAGAGTATATTCAGGGTGTTTATCAAACCCCATATTGTCAAATATCAGAAACATGTTAAAGCACGGTCAACTTGAACTTTACAACAATCAGGATTGAACTTGTTCGGGCCTTCTAACAAAATGGCTTCCATCCTTAAGATGGAGTCAGCCAGACCCAGACTCAGCTGGAAGAGACAGTCTCCCAGGAGTGCGGACACATCTGAGGACACAGGGGAGACCACCACTGCTGCTCAAACTCCTGGCCCAAGAAGAACCTGCCTGGAGCCCTCAGGATACAAGAACCTAGGAGCAGTCTGGAACAGGATGCCTCCGGTTTTTACATGCATCTGGAGCTAACCCTGTGCTAGAGCCCTCTGTATCCAGACCCCACTGGAAGAGAGCTGGTCCCAACAAAGTCCTGACATACTGGAGAACAGTGAGAAGACCACCACTTCTGCTCTGAGGGAACTGCCTGGAACCTTCAGGACTCAGGAATTGAGAAGCCATTTGGGACACAATTCTTCCAGTTTTTGTCTGACCCTGTGCCACAGCTCTCTGTACCCAGACATAGCTGGGAGAAAGCTCCAGATACAATTCACAGACCATATGAAGATCAAGAAGAAAAAAAGACCGAAGAGTAGATGCTTCAGTCTGTCTTGGAAGGGGAACAAAACTATCCACAGGAGGAAATAAGAAGACAAAGTTTGAAGCAGAGACTGGAGCAAAGGCCATCCAGAGACTGCCCCACCTGGAGATCCAGCCCACTTACAACCACCAAACACAAACAATATTGCTGATGCTAAGAAATACATGCTGACAGGAGCCTGATATAGTTGTCTCTTGAGAGACTTTGCAGATATTGATAAATACAGAGGCAGATGCTCACAACCAACTATTGAACTGAGAATAGGGTTTCCAATGGAGGAGTTAGAGAAAGGATTGAAGGAGCTCAAGGGGTTTGCAACCACATAAGAACAACAATACCAACCAACCACAGATTCCAGGGACTAAACCACTATCCAAAGAGTAGAAATGGAAGGACCAATGGCTCCAGCTGCATATGTGGCAGAGGATGGCCTTGTTGGGCATCAATGGGAAGAAAATCCCTTGGTACTGCCAAGGCTTGATGCCCCAGCGTAAGGGAATATCAGGGCAGGGAGGTAGGAGGCAGTGGGATGGTGGGGGGCACCCTTATAGAAGTAGGGGGAGGGAAGATGAGATATGGGGTTTATGGAGGAATAACTGGGAAATGGGATAACATTTGAAATGTAAATAAAATGTATCAAATAAAATTAAAACAAAAAAAGTGCCTTGTCCCACCAATCAGTATTCAGGTGACAGTGGGTGTGACTGATACATGCAATGGCAGTTTGAAGGAAGGGGCTAAAATTGTAACATAGGAACTTAATCCGGATCTGTCAGAATTTGTTTGAGGTTTATCTCAAGACCTTTCTATGACAGAGTTATTCCATTGTACTATTGTACACTGACCCACTTATAAGTTCATAGTTACTTACCACAAGTGAAATGTATCCTCCAAGTTTTATGTGTTGAAAAAAAAATCTGTAAAGCATATATTAATGGAAGTTGGTAGGTAAGACATTTGTGAGGGGACTTGATTATGACAGTTCCATTTATATGAATGGATTATCCATTAATTGACTACGTGATTAATAAATGAAAGACCAAGGGACTAGATTGGAAATAAAAATGTGCTTTCCTTGGTATTCTTTCTTGTCATTTTGGCCCCACCCTATGTATCCTTTGATTCAGTAAGAAATTTAATATCACATGTTATACCAAGTTTTTGACTTACAAGTCTCCAGGTCTAATGCCAAATAATCACCTACTTTTAAACAAGTTACTAGGTCTTAGTTTTATTGTTTTGTTTTAGGAACAGAAATGAACCAAAACATCTGACTATTTTCTATATTTGGCTACGATGAATTATGTATTAGTTTCTATGTGAAGGTTATTCCATTTCTTTTATGTAAAACTGAATAAATGAACCAAGTGTTAATTCTGTATTTAACCATTTGAGAAATTTCCGGACTGTTTTTTTCAAAGAGGCTGTCCTGTGTCATTTCACATGCTAAATAAAACTTCTTACTGCCTGTCTGTCCAGTGGGTGTTAAGTGCCATCACAATGTGTTTGATTTGCTTTTCCTTAATGAGTATTTTGGCCACTGCTACATGTTCTTTAGAGTAATGTCTGTTCAAGTTCTTGTGTTTATCTGGTTTGAATTTGTGGAGTTTAGTTCCTTTCTTTGTAATGTATTAAAGATCCTGAATCTAATTCAAATGTATGATTTGCATCCAATTCCTTTCTGTACACAGTCTTTTCATTTCCTCGATACTATCGCCTAATACACACCAGAGTTCAGTTTGATGAAGTCTCGTTTATCTTTTAGCTATTTTCATGCTTTCACTGCTAAATGTTAATTTGAAATTGGAAGGATGAAGAAGCAGAAGAGCCCCACTTTGACCCAACCTTGTTTGTTTGCCTTAAAAACACACAGAAACGTAGACCACTGAATTCTGAGAAACCCCTTTTCTACTGTATTTACTGTACAGAACAAACAAAAGAAGCTTCTTTTTTAAAGGAGGTTTTCTTAGAACTTGTCACTCATCTTAATAGTGTTATTTATTTCAAGATGCAAACATTTTTCCTAAGGGGAGAAATACAGATTGTTATGTTTATTATCAAGAGGATATTTTCCAGAATTTCACATTTTGTATATTTTCTCAGAAACTTTGATGCTTTCCCATAGCAAACAGGAAAATTTTAACTAAAGAATGTAAGCTAAAAGATGTTTTTCTAAAATATTTCAGTACATTGTAAGGCTACAATTCCAAGTATCATGTATGTAAGATATTTGTCATGGATTAACAATTCAATTCTCTCTCTCTCTGTTTGTTTGTTTGTTTATTTGTATTGGGTTAAGTAATACCCAAAGAACAGGATCTTTTTCTTTCTTAATGTATTCATAAGGGTGTTTCTTCAAGAGACTAGTACTTAACTTGTTAAACTGTCAATAATGTGGGTGAACATTTTGCCGTCATTTGAGAGCCAGAATAGAATAAAAACATGAGAGTCAGGGTATCAGAAGAATGAAGCTGTCGGTAGTCCTACCAAACTGAGATTCCAAGAAACACAGTGACCAGCATGAGAAAAACATCCCCAAAGGTATAATAGTGGCACTTATCTCTTGGGAGTGACCAACAACTATATAAGTGGACTTAAAGCCCACTCAATAGCCCCAGACAGCAGCACAGACCACAGTAACCACATGACCTTCAATGGTAATACTGATCATGGACATCAACACAGCCCTTAGCCACGGCATGACCATGGGCACTAAGATGGCCCTTGGCAGCAGCAGGGACCACAGACCTCAACATGGCCTCAGGTGCAGCACAGGCCACACACATGGTCCTGTCCTTCAGTGGTAGACTAGGCTACTGATACTGGCATGACCTCAGGTGGCAGTATAGACCACGGACACCAACGTGCCCCCTGGATTTCAGGCCTCAAGGGGCAACATGAATCCTGGAGTCTTCAAGAGTCCTCGTCCAGAAAGTCAACTGTTCTCCATCTCAGACATTCTGTCACTGCTCAGAGCCAGGGTGATTTTATGTACAGTATGTTCAGAGGCAGAGCCTGCACTAGCTCTTGGCTACCACACAGCACCCTGCCCGACTTGGCAACTATATACTCCCCACTCCCCGCTGCCTTCTCCCACTCCTGTCAGTGCCTCCACATCTCTAGTAGCTCCATGTGCCACTCTGTTCCTCTAACTTTCCCACCACTCCATCTCATGTTTGCTTGTCAAACTGCACTACACTTGGTTTACTGTTTTGCCCAAACAGCTTTCCATGGAAATACTCATAGCAAGGAGTCTCTGGTCTGGTTCATGTTTGTTGAAGCAGCATAAATGCTGGGTCTTCTTGGGTAGCTTACAGTGGCCAGCGTCAGGATGGTGCTTCAGGCTGTTGTACATTGCCCTGTCCTCGGTGCTCCTTCACTCCTGCAAGACTGCTACGCTTGTAGGCTGTGGGCACTGCTGCAGTCCAATGCTCCCCCACAGCAACCAAGGGCCTATGGCCAGGGAAGGAGTGGGCACTGGCTTGGTGTGTTAGCTCTCTTCTGTGTACCCAGCCCTGTATGGCCGATACAGATTGTCAGCTGTGGCCTGGTGCAGGATACCTAGACCCCAGGGGTGCAGGAGAGACTCTACCCCACTTCTGCTTCTAGCCTACCATAGGAGCCATGCCTGCTGTGACTGTCTTGGTACTGCCCTACATTAACGTCTCCTCCAACGCCCACCCCAAAGGAGCGGGGAGAAACGGTCTAGGCAGAAAGTTGTTGAAGAGAGGTCAGTGGAGATACAGATTCTGAAGCATCGCTCTTCACAGTTGATGGCTTTTGGCAGGGTCCTGGGTGCGGCCACTGGGGACTCTTTGACCATGCTCTAGTGAATGTATGGGCAATATAAATTGGACGGGTTATTTTTCTCTTTCCTTTTTTTTGAGGGGGAGGTCAGAAGGGTTGGGGAGGGGGTGGACCTGGGAAGAGTTGGAATTGAGTGTGATTAAGTACATTATGTGAAACTCCCAACCAAATAGTGAATACAAATATTATGTGGGATAAAATGTCATAATGAAACTATTACTTCTTATTTTAAGTTAAAGTTAGTAGCAGGGTTAGCATGAGAACTCAACAGGTGAAAGTGCTTACTGTCGACCCTGACAACCTGGGTTCAATTCCTCGGCCACATATGAAAAGAACATAATTGACTCTTGAAACATTTGACCTTCACATATGCACCACTACAACTCTATGTTCCTCTCCTATACTAAATAATAAATGTATACATACATAATAACCAGAATAAAATAGAAAATTAATATGGAGAAATATATGCAGGTCAAAAATACATAAAGCAATCTGTTTATATTTGAATGAATCTAAAATGGTTAAAGCATAATATTTTAAAATAAATTTTCTCTTCTCTATGTGTCAGTTTAAGAATTTGGTAGCCTGGGTGTAGTGATAAAGGCCTTTCATCCCTTTCTTGCAGTTGGAAATCAGAGGCAGGCAGATCTCTGAGGTTGGGGTCAGCATTATCTGTAAAGTGATTTACAGGACAGCCAGGGCTACACAGACACTCCCTGTCTTAGAAAAAACGAAACCCATAAAAGATTGTTTCCTGCCTAGCTAAGCCAGCATCTCTCCTGTCTGAACTTCAGCCTTTAGACAGCTTTCCAGTCGGTATCTGACTGTCTTGAATCCTCCATCTTCCTGTACTGCTCTGAAGCCATTCTTGATGACACATGACTTTTCCTGTCTTCAATTCCAAGTTCCTTCACTCATTTGCATGTTTTGCACCAGTCTAGAAAATCTAATCAACAGATGCTCTGATCTTAAATTTATGCCTGTGCCCTCTAGTTAGTCTGGCTAAGGGTTTGTTGATCTTGTTGATTTTCTCAAAGAACCTGCTCCTGGTTTTGTTGATTCTTTGTATGTTTTTTTTTTTTTTTTTTTTAAACTTGGTTGATTTCTGCTCTGAGTTTGATTATTTCCTGCCATCTACTCCTCTTGGGAGTATTCTTTTTGTTCTAGAGTTGTGCTGTCAAGATGTTAGGGTATGCTCTCTCCAGTTCATTTTTGGAGGCACTGAGAACTCATAAAGCATTTCCTTGTCATGCTGTGAGCGGTGTCATGTCTATCTGTCTTGGTAGGGGCACAGGGCTGACTTTTCCTGACTATCGGTTCTCAGAATGAGTTTCACTCATCACCAAGGCTTGATCTCTACTTACCAGAGTTCATAAATGTATTTTAAGAGCAAAGACTTTAAATATAAAGTTGTCTGGTCCACCGTGATTATGACATACAGGTTGAATTTAGGAACCTACATGGAAGATATTTGAAAGTATGATTTGATTTTTATAACAATAGAGAGCAGACTTGGTTTAGTCACAGTTCCTGAATTTTTGCCTTTATGCAGAGGCTTACTCATGCAGAGCAGAAATAGGATATGAATAGTTCAACCTCTAGACCTAGAAAGTAAGTACTTAATTAGAATAACAGAGTCTAACTGTTGCTTGATTGACAACATTGGGAAAAAGTTTGAATCTCCTGCTTGGTGAATAATTTGTCTCACATGGCTTGTTATAAAGAAGTTAAGCTAAAGGTCACCTTGAAATACAAATATTTCATAGCTTGTCAAATCTTGGATTTGGTTGGCATAGAAATGTATCATTAAAATACCAAAGAGCAAGTAAGTTATTATTTTAGCTTTTTTCTTATATGGATATGGGGTTAATACTGTCTAAAACTAATACTGTAAGATCTTAGGAGTTTTTTTAAGTATGGAAAGTAGGGTCAGCATTTTCTTACACACACACACACACACACACACACACACACACACACACACACACACATTTAATTACATTGCATTTTACCTTAGGAAATAAGGAGAAAATACTTGGAAAAAGAATGTTGGGATTCACAGAATGAGTGGAAAAGCAGTAGGGAGTCTCTACCACTGGGGACCCCTCTTCTGCAGGTACTTTTCAAAGTATAGACATTTGGGAGGAAAGACAAGCAAGAGTTACAAAGCTTCAGAAACACAATGGACCTTTCCTGGCTGCAATTAGCTTTTTCTGCTGAGATGCTTGTATAATCCAACCATCTACTGACTTTATATGCCAGCCACTAGGTAGACTGGAGATGGGTGTATACTGTTCTCATCTTAAAGAAAAGAAAAAACCCATATAGTTAGCTAATTTCAAGTTTTAAATTTGCTTTTCTGGCATTGCTCAGGTACTTTGTGCCAGACAATAAAAAAATAAAAATAAAAAAGGAATCTACATTTCCTATTGGAGAACACTATTTGCTTTAATTAAATAAAAATAGAAAAAATAGATAAACTTAGTGATCAAATATGTAGACATCTGTGAAGGACCACAACATATCTTAATGAACTAAAGGTGAGTTGAACATAGCAGAGCTAAATAATTATAAGTGAGAGTTATTGAAACAAAAATATATATTAGAGCATTGACATCAACACAGGTTTTAAATTTGTGAACTAATTCTATGGTTAATGTAACTAGAGGAGAGAAGAGAAAGAGAGAGAGGGAGAGGGACAGGGACAGGGAGAGGGTGAGGGAGAGGGAGAGGGAGAGGAAGAAGCTGAATCTCTATAAGGAAGCCATTGTTGTCAATATGTAGATGAAGGAAGAACCAGGATGTAAGTATGTGTATTGAAAAAAATACATTGAAGAGTGGCAGGACTCTTGGTACAGGATTGGACAATATAGGTTCTGACAGGGCCTGTGCAGGTGTTTAAGTGACAGGGACTACTGTCCTTATCTGTGGAGGGTGCTGAGATCTCCCTTACATGGAAATTTGGCAAAATCTTGATAAAGATAATTTTTAAATTCCAAGTTTCTTTGTGTGCTGTGATATTGTTATGTTTTTATTCCTTTGATGTTGTCCCATTGAATTACTTGTTTTTGAAATGCATATTGGGTGTTCATATAGCCTAGACATCATTTTAGTTTCTAGGAATCTAGCAGTAAATAAAACAAATTGATAGCCTATATCATGCTGGGCTATAAAAGTAAATAAAATAAACTCCATGGTAGTGATAAAAATTATTTAAGGGGAAAAATAGAAATAGACGTAATGAGAGAGCATGCCCAAGATTAGATGAAATAGGACCCATGATTACTTTGGTAGATGAAGGGAAGTAGACAGTAGGTTCACAAGAAGTTCAGGGCAAGAGTGTTACTCAGTCTGCGAGCAATCAGTCTTGTAGAGATCATATCTCTGAAGCAAAGGGATAGAATGCTGATCATGAAGAGTTTCTGGAACACAGTGAGTATTTTGGCTTTTTCCATTCATGAAAGGAGAAACCACTTAGGATTTCTGGAAGACTAAATTAGGCCCCAAATGGATGTTTCTCATAGTAAGTTGAGAAGCTCTTCAAGAGGCAAGGACAGGAAAATAGAGATCGGTTTTGAAACCTTTGGAATGATCTAGGCATATATACTCAAAGGTGATGACAAGGGGCATATAGTCTGAGATGTAAGCACATCCCTGATGTGCTTATTCAACACATTTGTGGACAGACACCAGACAAAGTATAAGAGAAGGAAAAGCCAAAGGAAATTCTCTAATTAATGGAGTGGATTTTTTTTTTTTTTTTTTTTTTACAAAACAGAATTATTTATTTAATGTACAGTGTCACTGTCTTCAGACACACCAGAAGAAGGGCATCAGATCCTATTACAGATGGTTGTGAGCCATCATGTGGTTGCTGTGAATGGAACTCAGGACCTGTGGACGAGCAGTCAGCACTGTAAACTGCTGAGCCATACCTGCTTGCTAGTCTTGAACTTTCCATCATGATGGTCATGGATTCATCTGCTGAAACTGTAACCAATTTCTGAATTAAAAGCTTTCTTTTATAAGTTGCCTTAGTTATGGTGTCTCTTCATATTAGTAGTATGTGAAACACATACAGTTTATTAAAGAAGTACAAATCATCCCAAAGAATGGAAGTTGGCTCTGAAATCAGAAACGAACCCCCGAAGGTCTGGAAGTGTTGGTGTTATGTACTCCTGTAGCTGCCTCCCGGATAGATTATCTGGGTTCTTTTGCTCTATTCCAGGAAGGCACGGCTTTCAGTCTTCCTCTACAAACTGGCTTTTTTTACATGCCAAGCTCCGTTCACCTCTTTTCGTTCCTAGTCTCCCAGCACAGTAGACAGTCGGGAAACAACGATCTACTTTCTCCTGATACCTTCCTCTCTTTATTTTACTAAAATAAGACAAACTGCCTATTTCTTTTATCCAGCCAGAGGAAAATCCACGTGATCTTCCTACTGCTCTATTCTCTAGCAAGTTTAAGTCTTTGTTAATGACATAGTTTACAGGACCAGTGATTTGTGACTTGCTATTGGCAGATCTACATTGGTAAGAGTAAATTAGCCTGTAATGGGCATGTCTGTCATCTTCCAGTCGATGACATACATGCATTCAAAACATAGCTCTGTAACTTGATTTTCATAGTTGATACCCACCAAATAGGCCTCTTTCACCCATATCTCTGAGCCCATAAACACAGCACCCCAACTCCAATGGGTCCTCACTGACAGATCACTTGCTTTCTTTCTAGTATGTATGCTTTTGTTTTTTCTGATATCTCCTTTGCAAATAACCCTTTACTGTCTGTCTGTTTATATTTACTTATACAGTCTTTTTATTAATAAAAACAGGAAATGACTAAAGGGGATGTGAATCCATTGTTACTCTGAAACAACCTCACTATTAGGTCTTGTTCATATCTAGCACCTCAACTGTTTTCAGTCTTCTCACATAAAGTGAAAAATGCTGGTGGCTCCTCTCTTTTGCTTAGCAGGACCATCACATGTTCTTTGGATGATGACAAGTAGCAATTAAATGCCAGCCTTAAGCCAGTTCCCATTCTAGCAGGACACAGAGAGCGTTCACACACCAAGCTAGATTCTCAAGACCAGAAAAGCAATAGAATGATATGAGATACAGACACAATATTGAAGAATAAAATTCAAGCACTTGTTGACACTGTGTGGGCCATGTACATCTTCCTCAGGGCCTCTACCTTCATCTCAATCTCCTGTGATATAGTCACAGGGTATAGTGACCATGTACTCTCAGGACGCAGAAATGCACTCAAAAGAAATCCTTTTGTCATTTCTTTATGTGTAGAAATACCTGAGATGTGGCCAAAGACTGCTCACTCTCTAATTAGGGTGCACTCTGCTAACTTCTCAACAAAGCTGGAGAGATTCCCTACTCCTAATTAGTGGACTTTGGAGAGGCCCGCCATGAAGGTCTTTGAACTGTATAAACTGACTGTGGCGAGTGTGTGGCTTTGTAACACTCTGAAGGTCACCATGACTCAGGGTGCCTCACTCATTTCTCTCAGAAATGTGTGGTTTCCTTTGTGAGCCAAGGGGAAGAAATGCCCCAGTTTCTCATATGATCTCTTCGTAGTAGCTTCTAACTTATTCTAGCATTCTGCAAATGAGTTTGTAATCCCTCTCACTCTAAATGTACCTAAGGATGAGTACATCTCAGTGGATCGTTTAAACAGATGTGTTTTGAATTTTAATCATTCCTGACCTGGGGCAGATGAGTGCTTGATCTGAATACACCACAATATTTTAGCTAGCTTTTCAACTCTTAAGCTTTTGTGATGTGCCACCGCATGCATCTCAGAATAGATCTCACCATTTGCTGCAGAGACCCCGGCATGATTACTGCCCCATCCTTGCACACGTCAGATAAAGACAGTGAACGAAATGTTAAGGTGAAATTATAGCAAATTTTTATTCTTATGTGGTTTCTTCTGTTTATCACAGTAATTTCTAAATATTGTCTTGGGACACAGCCATTAGTTACAGAAAGGGATCCTGGAAACTATCCTGTTATCAGCCATGCAGAACTAGAATGCATCACCCACAAACATCCTACTTAGGCACGGGAAGTATTGTGACCTGAAGTTGGCCAGGAAATAGCAAACTGAAAAAGAACTCTTTATTCTCTCAGCTCTGCATAAAGGAAGAATATACATTCTCTTGCATATATTCTCTAGTCTTTCATACCATCAAGAGAATTACTTTAACCCATAGTGATGATACAGTGCCAAAAACATCAGGAACATTAGCCTGCATAAACTACACTTTTTAATTTTAATGGCCTTTATATTCCATTATTTCCCTCACATATTTACTTTCTTACAATTTACTGACTCCTTAGCTTAATCCCTCTTTACATTTTGTAACCATTTATATATAATTTACCATGCTGTGCTAAAATGGCATATAAGTGCCTCTTTTCAATTCTTTGTGGTTTCACATTCTACCCTGCTGCTGTGGTTTGGGAACAGCTACTTGGGCAGGTACAACCCAGAGATGCTAGGTCAAAGCTGGGGTTCCCTGAATTGCTGGCATCCAGTTCCTACTGGGAACTATACAGAAGAGTCAGGAATAGAGAATCAAGGTTCTATGGGCCTTTGACTCTCGGAAAATGGGTATATTCTACCTCATTAGGGTGGGGCAGATATTAAATGTTTTTTGCAGAAAGGAGTGTCCAGGAAATGAAGCTTATTGGCTAAACCTTCAGGGCCTCTAGATAGCTCATGGTGTTATCTATTCTGGTCTACAAGACCACAGGTCAGGTTTTCCACGTGGGGAGTGTGCACATGTTCCAGGCCACACCCACAGTGACACATCTACTCCAAGAAGCCCATACCTACTATATATAACAAGGCCACATCTCTTCCAACTGGGCCACACCTTCTAAAAGTGCCACTCTCTGGCCGAGCATATATAAACCATCAAACCTACTATCAGTGTTTTCAGGCCAATGGATTGTACTCAGAGCATGCCCAAAGCCATCTTTAACCAATTACAAAGCTTTCCTACTCCTTTTCCTGATTGAGTTCCTCCCAAAGCTCAGCTGTGGGTGGCTGAGCCCTTGGTACAGTGAACTTCTTCTTCTTGTGGCTATGTTTCTACTTATACATCTTCTCATCTGGCTATACTTCTACTTACATTTTTACTTATATCTTTCCCTCTATCTATACCTCTACTTCTATCCTTTTTTTATACAAGCATTTTGAGAACAGCATAGTGTTTTGCTTAAGCTTATCTGACATTTTAAAAATCTTGACTACTAATTTCCCAAAGTAGGAAGTATTATTTTGTAATAAATAAATAAATGCACCAACAAGAAACTAATTGGTGTGCCTTTTAACAGAACAATTAGCTAAATGCATCTTAATAAAATGTCTTTGTTCCATGGAATTTTTAATTTAAAAATATCTTGTAGTCAGACTTCATGGCAAGTTTCTGTGTGTAGTGGGTGGGATTAAAACAGAAATATATAAGTGGTCCAAATGCAAAGAATATGTTTGTGGTGTGCTCAGCCACAAATGGATATCTGCATCATACCACCTCACTTGGAAGTTCCAGGTACCATCATAGAGGAGAGAGCAGGATGGCAGGAGACAGAGGCAAGGGAGGCTCAACGCTAAACATTATTTCCTGGACACGGAAGAACCTCTGCACTTATGAAGGTACAAAAGCTATGGTTGTCTGCATAAGCCCTCATCCAATCAGGACAGCCACCAACCTGGCATGATACTCATCAGAGGTGAGTAGGGGATAAATGAGGAGCTATTGGCAGTTGATGTATTTTGTAGGAAGAAGTGTGAATTTTCTTTGAAAGTGCTGCCCTTGGTAGATCAAGCAGGTTCCAGTTGATGGCCCACACCTAAGAATTTATGGGCAGCACAACTTTTACTCGGAGTTACTTTTTGTTAAAAAAAAAAAAAAAAAGAGGACGTGAAACTGAGAGGATCTAGATGAATGGTGGGTAGGTGAAGATGCAATTTCAGAAGGAACAAGGAACAAATATGAACGAAACACACTGCAGGCATATATGAAATTCTCAAACAATAAAAACACTCTACTAACATATTTTATGAACATGACACATTGAAGTTTAAAAATAAATTTATTATTTTTTTGAGAATTTTATACCAATTATTGTATTAATATCATTTTCACTCCACTTCTCCACTTTCTCTTCTTTCTACATCCTTTCATGTTCCTACCACTTCCTCTGAACTTCATGACCACTTCTTTCCTTTAATTATTTTTCTGATATATTTGTATAAATAAATTCAACCTGTTGATTTCATTTATTGTGGTCGACAGGTACATGTGTTTAGGGCTGACCATTTAGAATTAGATAGCCCATCACGGGCTTATCCCTTGTAAAATATTGATTCACATTCTTTCAGCCCTCATTAATTTTTTGTAGCTCTTTATCTCGGTCTACAACTTTGTGAGACTCCCTCATTTACTTTCTCATGCTAGCTGGTGTTGTCATATACATGTCTTTCTTTGGATTCTATTGGGTTGAGATTCCATGAGTGTAGATCTCTGTCATGTATAGAAGACACTATCTCACACCAGATGTCCTAGACCTCTGTAATTTACAATTTTTCTGCCCTCCCCCCATGATCTTCCCTGAGACTTAGATGTAGAAGTTATGTTTAATATGTATTGGGGAATGGTTATATGATCAGTCACTCTCTACATTTTTACCAACTGTGGATTTCTCCGAAGGCCTTTGTTTGCTGCAAACAGAAGCTTATTTGATAATGGGTGTCTTAGTCAAAGTTTTGTTTCTGTGAAGAGATACAATAACCATGACAACTTTTATAAAGGCAAACATTTACTTGGGGCTGGCTTGTAACTCATGGTGGGAAGCATGATGGCATGCTTGTAGACATGGTGCTGGAGAGTCACTGAGAGTTTTACAACTGGAACAGCATGTAGCAGGAAGAGAGCAAAAGACGCTGGACTTGCCAACCAGGCCACACATACTCTACCTAGGCCACATCTCCTAAGAGTGGCACTTCTAGGAGCCAATGGGGACCATTTTTATTCAAACCACCACAAGATCTTTGAAAATATTATGGGTGTTTAGATTACATTGGGAAATATACAGGTCTAGAAAATTGGCAACAGTAGGTTCTCCCTTATTGTCCATCACCAGCCATGTGTAGTTGGTTAGGTTTATAGTATCAGCGATAAGTCCCATGCTATTGAGTTGACCTTCAGTTCAATTTTGGTGCCTGCTTTTTAAGATATTTAATATCATATGACTTTACTGATATAAAATAAACAAATAAAGTTGTGTATGTTTACAAACTACAACATAATGTTTTGACATATACATATGTTACTGTAGCATGTAATTATTAAAAAACAAACCATACCAATGCTGGCTACTCTTTGATATCATGGTCTCTCCTCCACCATTGGCAATCTGTGCCATTCCCAATTTCCTGAGGTTCCCTTGCTGCTCACCATTCGCATTCCCAGTCATTGTCCCCTGCGGCTAGTCTGCCAAAACTGGCTCTAAACCCTCAGCCCCATATCAAGAAACTCCAGAGACTTGCAATTTATCAGTCAGATTTATAACAGTAAATTTTCAACTCACAAAGTGCCCACACAAAGAACCCAAAACTCAGTTGATATAGATACAAGCTGCACACATAGATTAAACAGATGTGCCCCATATTATTTATTGCCTCTCTAAGAAATCCCCAGTTTTTATGGCTCCCATGACAATTGGGTCTGCTCCATTTTTGTCTCATGTAGGTTCCATATTGTCTCCTTATCTCTGTCTCTCCTCTCTGCCCCTCTGTCTCCCTCTGTTCCCCCTCTAAAACTCTCAGCCCACCTTCTCTTTCCACTGCCCAATCACAGGCTCTAACCTTATCTCACACCTTTCCTTACCTGTGTACAGACAGCAATCCACACATCACAATTTGATGTGCACACCCGAGCTAATTGATATTGATATGCATATTTAGTAAACCTTTATAAATATATTCTCTTGCAAATTTTGAGCTATATGATGTATTATCTGCAGTGATAAGGCAGTGCAATAAATCTCCATAACTTATTCATGGTGTTCAACTGAAACTTTTGAGCACTTAGCTTTTTAGTCAGCCACCAGAAATAAAACATTTTGTAATGGCCTTAAGGTCACTGAGTCAGAGCAGGTCTAAGGCCAAAGTATCTTTGCTTGAACTGAAAGATTTTCAGCTCAAAATTATTGGCCTTGGGAATTGTTTTCTTAGATTCTATATCAGAGATACATAGAAGTCTGTGAAACTGTGGCTCAAGGGTACCAGAATATATCTTCAAATGAAATTTGGAGTTGGCAGTGTCATTCACATTGCACTGGTTTTGTAAGCATGAAAAATCTGAGTCGTGCAGGTTAAATATATTTTCCCTCTGATTGTGTTAGGCCTATCATTTGTAACATGCATTTTAACTGTTTGACTCAGCTCAATACCTCTCAGATAGAGGTCAGGGAGTTACAGGTGGTTCTGACCTTGAGCTAGTTTGTTAGGTGGTCAAACAAGAAGACCCAGAGTTTGCAGGCTTCTATGACACAGAATTTTAAATGGGAGCTCATAAAAGTTTTATAGCAGTTCTAACAAGGAGATATGATGAAGAAGAAACTCAAACTAATAATAGAATTGATGTTGAAAGATTTTTTTTTTTAAAAAAAAGATGCTTAGGACGCATTAAAACATAGAGAATAGAATTTAGTTATGGGAGTGCTATCCCCAAATACCCTAAAGATAAGTAGTTTGTTAGGCTTGTTAGAGACAAGGGAAATTGATGATGCTAGGGTATAAATGTTTGTTCTCCAGCATTGACCAGACGCTAGGCTCTAGATAAAGGGGACAGCACAAGGTAGCCAATAACATTAGATCCTGGTCTGTCGTTAAGGCCCCTGTGCTTTTCTTAAAAAAACAAAAAAACAAAACAAAAAAAAAAACAAAAAAAAACAAAAAACAAAACAAAACAAAACAAAACACTTCTATTAGGTGGGCAAGATGAACCAGGGTAACAACTATTCAGAAAAGAACAACACTGGCAAACTTAAAATAATCTTGGCAATATGTAATATCTTTGCTGTGTAAACCTCCTATCTACCTAAGGAGCTGGACTTGCAGTCTCAGATCCTAAGCTAAGGACCTAGAAGACATTTAAGGATGACAGTAAATGGTAACTCCCTAGCAGCATTACAATGGCCATCTATAAAGTAAATTTGTAAAAGAAAATAACTTTGAATTCTCTGTCTCCACTTGCAGATTCCAGGAATGGACCACTTTTCCCCCTCTTCCTAACTAGAAATTAGTTGTTACTTCTCATGTTCTCCACACTTTTCAGTTGTCCTGGTATTATCTTAGTTTTCAGAGCATCCTCCTCTTTCTCTCCTGGAGCTGCATCCTCCTGTCTTATCTTATTCTGATATTTGTCCTTCACTTGATTATACAAATGCAGTTATTAGCCATCTTACCAGTCTTTCATTTATTTGTCCACCCACTCATTTATTATTTGTGAATTTATATCATCTATCAAGCATTTAAGAATATGGGCATAATTACAAAGCCAAGCCCTACTACAACCACAAAGGACAACACACCAAGGTACCACTTGTAGACAGAAGACTGGGACCAGTTTTGTTCAATATCTCATGTTCTCTGATGTATAGATATAAATGCATCACCCTTTTTGAAAATTAGAAGCAACTCCTGACAAAATGCCAGATAGGCTGACAACAGACCTTCACCTTCTTTTCTGTTTCTCAAGTTCTGATACCCCAAGTCTCATCCACAACTTTGTAGCAGAACATCTGCTGCAGTCGTCTCTGTTTCATCAATGACCCCCTTCCCAGTGGAGCTCAAAGACCTTCTCTTTCAACCTTCCTTCTAATTCATCCCAGTACTGTAGTCACCAGCACCAGCAGACATCCCCTGCAAACACACAAACTGGCAAGAAAACATGTAAGCTAACTGGAGACCTTCAATACTCTTTCCAAAGCAAATTCTCCAGCCCTATTCCTATTTTTGCAACAGAACATATATTGCACCCTTCCTTCCCCCTCTGCTCACATCTACTGTGGATCTGAAGACCTTCCTTTCCTAACTGCACCTGTTGCTTTATTCAAGCTCTTAACTCCAACAGGAACTCCCTGTTAACCCACAGACCATTTGGCCAGGAAAAGATGTATGCTGTCTGTAGATCTTACCCTCTCATCCTGTTACTCTAGATCTCCCACCTGGTCTCATCCCCAAAAATATAGTAGCCATTCTAGAGGTGGTCTATCTTCACTGGCTCCTTGCACTTCAAGTAGATAAAATAGTCTCTGGTTCAACACTCTGCTCTCTCCATCATGTGAACTCCTTCAGACACTTGCCTATTCCCATTCCAAAGTATCAGTTTCCACTACCCAGAAACACATTTACCTGGAACCCCCAGTGTTCATAGGTAGCAGGAAACTTTTTTCTACCAAGAAATACACTGCTATTATACTCTCTGGAAATAAAGAGATGAATCAGAGGCAAATGTTAAGTCGTGTGTGTGTGTGTGTGTGTGTGTGTGTGTGTGTGTGTGTGTGTGTGTATCAGAAATCTGGGATACTATAAAAAGACCAAATTTAAAAGCCAGTAGTGATATATGAAAGAGTCTGATAGAGGAAAGAGCAGATATTCTGGTCAAAAGCCCAGAAAATATTTTTGACAAATCATAAAAGAAAATTTTCTTAACCTAAAGAAGGAGATGCCTATGAAGCTACAAGAAGCATACTAAACACTAAATAGATTGGATCATAAAACGTCTTCGTATCACATAATAACTGAAACATAGACACAGAACAACAACAACAAAAGAATATTGTCATTATACCTGACTTCTCAATCACACCTGAGACTCTAAAAGCCAATAGGGGCCTGGAAAGATTTTCTAGAATTCAAAGAAAATACAGAGCATACCCAAATTTATGGGGTACAATGAGGTCTGTTCTAAGAGACAACTTTATAACAGTAATGCCTCCAAAAGGAACCCAAGCAAAACAAAACTGGATAGATCTAGTAGACAGATACTACCTCCAATACAGTTGAAAGCTCTAGACCTAAGTGACAAGATCTCAAGAAATAATCAAACTCCTGGTTGAAATCAATGAAACAGAAACAAAGAAAACAATGCAGAGCATCAGTAAAATAAAGAGCTAGTTCTTTAAGATAATCAACAAGATAAACGTGCTCTTATCTAACCTAATTCAATGGCAGAGAGAGACTATCCAAATTAACAAAATCAGAAAAGAAAAGGGTAACATAACAACAGACAATGAAGCAACACAGAAAATCTTAAGGACATTTGTCTAACACATATACTCTACCAAGTTGGAAAAACTCTAAAAGAAATGGTTAATTTTTTAGTAGGTACCACTTACCAAACATAAATCAAGATCAGAGAAGCAATTTAAACAGAACCAAAACCCTTAGGAAATAGAGCCAGCCATTAAAGGTTTCCCAACCCCCAAAAGCCCAGAGCCAGATTGTTTTAGCACAGAATTTTAACAGACTTTAAAAGACAAGTTAATGCTAACATTCCTCAAATTATTCCACAAAATAGAAACAGAAGGAACATTGCCCAATTCATTTTATGAACTCACAGTTTCTTGGACACTCAGATCCCATGAAGACTAAACCAAGAAAGAGAATTACAGACCAATTTCCCTTATGAACATATAAAAAATGCTCAAAACATAATTGCAAACCAAATTTAAGAACACATCTTAATGATCACCTACCACGGTCAAGTAGGCTTTATTCCAATGATTCGTGGATGGTTTAATATAAGAAAACCAATAAATGTAATCCAACAAATGATAAAAACTTAAAAAAAAATGATCCTAGCCTTATGATTATTCCATTAAATGCAGAAAAGACTTTTGACAAAAACCAACATTACAAAAGTCTTCATGACACTTAGAGAGATAAGTGATATATATATATGATAAAGATGATTTACAGCAAGCTCATAGCTGACATTAACTTAAATGGAGAGGAACTGAAAGCAACTTCAGTAATTTCATGAACAAGAAATGTTGTCCACTCTCTCTGTAACTATTCAGTATTGTACTTGAAGTCTTTTTTTTTGCATTTTATTGAATATTTAATGTATTTACATCTCAAATGTTATCCTCTTTCCAGGTTCCCCACCTCTTATTCCCTTCCTCCTGCTTCTAAGAAGATATTCCCCCTCCCACCCACCCACTCCCACTTTACCAACCTGGCATTCTCCTACACCGGGGAAATGAGCCTTCACAGGACCAAAAGTTTCTCCTCCTGTGATGCCAGACAATGCCGTCCTCTGTTATTTATGAGACTGGAGCCAAGGGCACCTCCATGCTTATTCTTGGCTGGTGGTTTAGTCTTTGGGAGCTCTGGGGCATCTGGTTGGTTGATATTGTTCTTCCTATGGAGTTGCAAACCTCTAGCTAGAGCAATAAAATGGATAAAAGAAACAATGGGATACAAATTGGAGAAGTCAAAGTGTCTTTGGTTGCAGATGATATGATCGTATATATAAATGGCTCTAAAATTCCCTCAGGTAGCTCCTACAGGTGATAAATATTTTTATCAAAATAGCTGGATTCAAAGTTACATCACAAAAAATCAGAAGCCCTCCTATACACAAATTACAAATGGACAGGGAAAGAAATCAGGGACAAATTATTTCAAATTAGCTTCAAATAATATAAAATATCCCACAATAACTGTATCCAAGTAAGTGAAAGATTCATATGATAAAAACTTTTAGAATGAAATAGAAGAATATATCAGAAGATAGAAAGATCTCTTATGCTAATGAATCAATAGCATTAGCAAAATAAAAATTGCCATCCTACCAAAATCAATTTATAGATTTGATGCAATCCTACTGGAATTTCTGCACAATTCTTCACAAATTGTAAAAAGACTTCCGATTGTATGGATGAATGGGTCTCTCATCCTTGTGCCTGTTTTTAGGACTTTTTTCTTCTCTTGGGGTGTCTTGTTCAGGCTTGATGTGATGGGTTTTGCCTTATCTTATATTTTAATTTCTTAAGCTTGGTTGATAACTCTTAGAAACCTGTTCTTTTCTAATGATAGATAGAAAGGGATAGGTAGGTAGGGGGAGGTGGGGAGACACTGGTACTCTGTAAACAGGGAAGATTGTATAAGGGAAGAATCTATTTCCCAGAAAATGAAAATAAACAAGTAAACAAACAAAACCAGAAGAATGTCCTGGTGACTAAATTTTCTGTTATCAGTTGTTTTTCTCTAGTTACTCATATTGTTTAGCCACAAGAGACTCTTTTAATATCCACCTAGATTCTATGGCTTCATTTCATTTTCAGAACTGTTTATTTAAAGAAATTTGTTCAACAGGCATTTTCCATGGCAATTGACTTTTATTTATTTTATGTGTATGACTATTTTATATGTCTGTATACTAAGTGTATACATGGTGCCTGAGTAGTCCAGAAGATAGCGAGTTACTTGGAAATTTGGAGTTACAGATGGTTAGAACCTCTATATGTACTGGGAATGGAACCTGGGTCCTTTAGAAGAGCAACCATTGCTGTTAACCACTGAGTCACCTATTCATCTCCAAGGCATTTTTTTCCTCAAGGAGATAAATTGAAGAAGAAACATGCATTCACTGGAAACTGACAAAATAAATTATGTAAGATTTCCAAATTCAAAAACATATCTGCTGTCTTTTAACCTAATATTAGAGTTCAGTGATTATAAACTTCCTGAAGAGTCCTGGAAACAACTACTTCACAACATTTGCATACACTAAGTGGCTTCTTCAAGCTTGTTGAAAAATAAATAGCTTACCCAGGCCTCCCAGACAGACCAGTGACTCCTTCCATAGCTTTTCCCCCTCACCTACCATTCTCACTCCTTCTCTTTTCTTTCCTCTTTTTTTTTATGATGTTGGAGACAAACTGAAGGCCATGAATATTCTAGCAAGTGCTTTACCACTGAGCATATCCCACTTCCCCAGTTTTCTTACCATAGCAATTGCTGGCCCTTCCTGAGATTCTAAATAAGTCATACTGCTAAACTCCATTTATATTTTTCTAGTTATGTATCAAAATAATGGCTTGTAACACAACCACCCATCATGCACTCAATACTTGGTACTTAATGATAGAAGTGACTGTTATGTGATGCTCTCCTGTTTTATCTTTGCACAGACCACATTTGCACTTAGATAAATTGTTCAGTCATATTTATTTCTGTAATTGTTCTATCTAAGCTTTTAATTATTTACCTGTCTTGACAAATTAAGTTGTATCTTATTAAGATTTCTAGAGGTCAGGTTTCATATCATCTCATGCAGAACTTGTGGACACTGGTAAAATACTGGCTTTGTTAGAACTATGTAAAACAGTGGTGTTTCATTTTTATATAAACTGGAATACAACCAAATTATCTATCATCTATAATATATCACCAATTTATTTCTCATCTATCATTTATCTGTTTATCCATTATCTATCTATCTATCTATCTATCTATCTATCTATCTATCTATCTATCTATTTATCTATCTATCTATCCATCCATCCATCCATCCATCTACCTATATATCTATCTATCATCATCATCTACCTCCAAATCATTATTTATATTCCATATAGTTTGCTATGATCCACTTCAACAATTCATCTTACTAGAAAAAGAATGTCAACAGGAGCAAAGATCATCCTGCATGGGCAGTCAAATAGCAGAGGGCTAACAGGAAATGGAACTGGACTGTAAAACATGGCTTATCCTTAGTGACCCTCAGTTGAGGCTTTTTCTGTCAGATGATTCTACACTATGTTACATTATATCCAATTAAATATAGATAAATACTAGTAAATAATTTCTTGCTAGAAAAGAAAATGGAGAATGTATCATCTTGTCAGGAAGCATAGACTAGACTCTTCTTGATCATTGTTGTAAGCAAGATACAATGAAACATGAAAGCTAGTAGGCAGAACTTTGGGAAGAGGAAGGATACTTTAATTGTTTTGAATTATTTTCCCTAAAGTTTGTAATAATTATAAAAGGAAATATAATTCAGGTAATCATCTTATAGCCCCATAAGTAAATGACAATGAACTTTGTCATTTGATTTAGCATACATTTATTGTCATTTTCTCTGGGACAAAAAAGAGCCTCTGCTCAGAGTCTCACAGACAGAAGTCAAGGCACCTGCAGGTTCTGTTACCATTTGCCACTCAGGGTTGTCATGTGAACCCAGGTAGTGTGTAAGCAGAACAAGTTCCTTCTCTGTACATTGGAGTTTGTCACTCCCCTCAACCCCGTGCATGTGTCCTGCGCACCCTCATGCTGACTGCCATTTATGGTGTTATCAGGTCCTAGACACCAACCCAGTTCTCTGCCATGGGAGGGAAGGAGTGCTTCAACATGTAGCTTGCTCCTACAAGGCCAGCAAGGATGCTTCTTTCACTTGGAACTGAACTCCCTTCTTTTACTGGCTCTTTAACTTCCTTCAGACCAACATAGGAATAGTCAGTTTTCACTGACCGGAAATCAACTGACCCTATTTAAACTACAGAATTTGCCTTTTTTTTTTTTCTGTACAACACAAACATGGGAATGTTCTCTACTTTTTCATTTTCACAACTTTAAAAAAATAAGTCTCAAATTATTTTATAATGAAAGGTTAAAAAAAATCAGCACTCTTTCCCAGAAGGTGGGTGAGTTCTAAGAGCTAATGATTTTGGAGCTAAATGTTCCTGATGTGCTTTTCTGTGCTTGGGTAAGAGAGGAATTTATCATCTTTCCTTTTCAGACAGTAAACCTGTTAAGGCAGGCAGAGGTGGATATAGAAACAGTTTGTCACAGAATTGGGAATTCATAAATGATTCACACCAAAGAGGGAAGGAAGGAAAGGGGTCACCCCACACGGAGAGCACAGAATATGCGGAAGAACCTGCATGGCATTGGTTTAGGGGGGGTGGCTGCCAGTTTAACGATTCAAAATGATCAAGGCTCAGAACTGTTTGAACACAGACGGAAAGCTCAACATTGAAACAGAGGCAATTCTAAATGGACTCAAAGGCGAGCTTTGTGTAGCAGTGGCTCAGCAACACAGGGCTCTGCACCCGGAGAACGTTGGAGCTATACAGGAATGAATGAGAGTGGCAGAGCCTGGGACACACCAGGGTTCAGAGCCGAACCTGAGTCATAATCACCAAGGCTAAAAGAGTGGTCACAGGTGCAGCACGCTGGGGTCTCAGTTAAGAAACCATTGTGCTGAAGGACCAGCAGGCTAGACTGGGCATTGACAATTTCCGACCTCTATTTAGTTTCCAAGTCAGAGGAGGTGGTCGGTGATGTATATTCATTTGTGACTTTATCTGGAATCCACAGGTAAGGAAGCAGGTCTGGCAGTACTAGGCAGACACAGGAAGTCCTGTCGAGAAGCAGTCACAGGCAGTTGACCTGGACTTGATGCCTGAAACGTAGCTGAGGGTCATTTAAGTAGCGCCTGGATTCAAAGTGAAGGCAGCAGCAGGAATGGGCTGCATATAGGTTGAACATACATAAGCAGCTTCTGTCTTCATGACTCAAACCCTGTGAGGTCCGTAAATAGCAGCAAAGGTTTGTGCCCTCTCTGATACTGCTGGCAGGAGGATGGAGTGAGGTTTCCTGCGCCTGCCATGATGTTCTAAGAACTGAATGTGAGTAGCAGATACCCCAGCTCTTTCTCTGTTATAGGACCCATAGTCATGGAATGAACCAAGCTGAGGCTGAGATAATTGAGAACAGATAACTATATGAAACTTGCATAGATACATTTTATTATTTTTATCTAGATAATATATCAGTCATTTAATGTTTATATGAATAAGTGTTTTAAGTAATCTAGGGATGATTTAATATATACAAAATGTTTTTTCATGGTTTATTTGTAGGCACTACTACATAAGAGACATGAACATTTAAAGATTTTAGTGTCCCAAAAAGATACTGGAAACACTCACACAAATGACCCTGAAGGCCGAGTGGACTGACAAGGTATGTCCAAGTTTGGCAAGGCATCAGCTAGGTCATCTATATATTCCTGTGTATAATCATCATTTTATTTAGATACTTATTGAATACTATTAATGAAAATGTGTAAAATAATTAAGCACTGTCAATCATTCCTGAATTAAAAAGTATTGAACACCTTGGTCTTGACCAATGTTCAGAGAAATGTGAACAGTTTTTATTCTTCATTTTTTCCTATGCATTCTTCTACACAAACACACAATCCGGAGAGAGGTGATTTCTAGAATAGTGTAGCTCTCTAAAACCCGGAATCCACTTTAGCTTTCAGTAATCATGTTTAGCTGCTTGCACTAGAGGAAGCATGGCAGAAAGACATTTGCAGATGTCCCATGGGGAAGAAGCAGTCAGGAGGGGACTGATTGGTACACATTATTCTCTCTAGTGCTGGGACTCCTGTGTGGCTATTTAATAAACACTGTTTTTCTTAACTTCATTTCCCAAATTTATTTTAGAAGCTCATTGTGCTCATAAAAACTTAATTTTTTTAACACACAGAGTATTGGCCTACAAACTGTTTTTGGTCAGGAAATATCAGTATCATATAAATTGTCTACATAAATTACATTATATAAAAGAAACAGTAATAAAATGTTAGAAAACTTTTCTTTCCATCTAGAAACCGAATATTCTTTTCTTTTTGTATTGTTTTTGTCATAGCTCAGTTTTCTCCTATTCCATATAAATCAGCTCTTTTCCTGTTTTAACATCTCAAATTACAATAACTCATTCTACCTTTGTATATAGGGCTCATTACAATAGATTTGCAATAGATATCGGAAGTCCCAGATCGTACTGTATTGTAGGTGCAGGCACAGTAACATGATAATTGAGAGCCAGTCTGTTAAATAAAATGGATAGAAAGTAGCAATGGGAGTTTAGTCTATACAAGTGAGGATACTATATACAAAGATTTTTTCATATCTTCATGGGATACAGTGAGAGAGTAGGGCTTCATTGTACCACTAAAAATGATTCACACCCCTGATTCTATGAAATATTTACTTTTGAAAGTTCTCATGTTTAGTATTTCGGGCAACTGAACCACGTGTTAAGGAAAATTACTGTATTCCCTCTGTTTCATGAGGAGATAGGAAATGCCTTTCTAATCACATTACAGAGATCTTAATTTAGCCATTACTCTATTTTCTTTCTCCCTTCATCTTCTCTTCCTCCCTTCCTTCTTTTCTATCTTTTTTTTATTTTTATTTTTTGAAACAGGGTCCCACTATATAGCCCAGATTTTTCTCACACATGAGAATGCTATTATAGGTGTGTATGACCATGTCTCATTTCCAATTTGTTTCTTTTTCTTTCTTCTCTCCCATCAGCCCTCCAGTTCTTCCTTGTTACATCTCTTCTTTCTTTCCTTATTTTCCTTCTGTCCTAGTTTGGGTTTCTATTGCCAAGAAAAGACACCATGACCATGACAACTCTTATAAAGGAAAACATATATTCATTGGGGCTGTCTTACAGATTCAGAAGAAGAAACATTGTGGCATGCAGGTAGACATGGTGCTGCAGAAGAAACTGAAAAATTTAGACCCAGATGAGCAGGCAGCAGAAAGAAACAGTGAGCCACTCTAGTTATAGCCTGAGCATCTGAGACTCCAAAACACACCCCACAGTGACACACCTTTTCCAACAAATACACACCTACTCCAAGGTCACCATTTGACATTTCAGCTTCTCTGCAGTGTCTCTAACACTTGCTTTTCCCATTAGGATCCTCGTTATAGCTATGGAATAATGTTTTACTCCAGTTTTGATCTCCATCTTCCTAATACCTTGTGAGGCTGATCATCTGTCATTGGAGAAATGTCTGCTCAGATCAGTAAACTGTTCATCTTGTTTCTACTGAACAGGTGTCTATACACTCTGCATACAAGGCCCTTATAAGGTATGCAATTTAGAAAAAAAATCTTTTTATTTTTTTGTATTTTTTTCGTTCCTTCCTTTCTTTTCTTGTTTCTTATTTCTCTCGCTTCTGTCTTTCTTTCCCATGCTTCTTTTATTTATTGGGTACCAAACCTCTTTTGTATTTTTACTTATATAAAGAATGTTTAAAATTTTTTGGTAGTGTTCAATTGATTAATCTTTTGTTTCAGTGCTTGAAAAAAGGAGAAAAGATGTTCTTAGTCTAGGGCCAATGACATTTACAGCATGCATTTAAATTTTTGATCACTTTAGCTTTTATATTTAAGTTAATGTGTTTATTTAAATCTTATTCTCTATAACATACATTAATGGTTATAGAAAAAAATTACAAATTGTTACATATACTGCTGCTACAGGTTGCTTTTCCCTCTATATTTTCAAGGCTGTTCAAGGGGAGTGTACCTAGAGACTGTCCAGGGGGAGGAGGAGGAAGAAGAATCGTGGCATCTGGTTAAGCAGACAGCACCAGGCAGCAGCACAGGTAGAGCAGGCAGCCCAGAGGCTAAGGCTTGTTAAGCCAAGATAGGCTGGGAAACGGCGGAAGCATCACTGCTCAGCTCCAGATGTGATGTTTGAGAGGATGGATGGATGTCAGGGACAACCCTCAATGCATAGAAATGGGCCACAAATTAAGTCTGTGCTTGGAAAAGTCTGGCATTGCCTTAGCAAAGCACCAATTAGATGGCATTTAGCCTACTAAAAATTTCTGCATGAGGGAATAAGCTCATAGTAACTGGGGTAAAGTTTTCATACAATGAAGAAGTGACTTAATATTTTAAAAGGTCATTTTTTATTTCCTATCTGAATTGAAATGATTGTCTTATTAAATATATCTATTGATAATTAAATAAATCTATTGACAATTAAAATGTGCTTGTATGTACTTGTAGAAAAGCCTTTCTTTAATATTTTGAAATTCAAGCAACTAAGATGAAGAAATAATTGAGAAGGATGCATCCATCGGTGGACTCACACTCATGCCCAGGTCAGGTGTGGCTAGTTAGCCCAACTAACTATCTTAGTCATTGTATTGTTGTGTGGAGACACCATGGCCTAGGAAACTCTTATAAAGGAGACTACTTAACTGAGGGCTTGCTTCTGTTTCAGAGGCTTAGTCCATTATCCTTGTGGAACAGTTATATTCAGGCAGATGTAGAGCTGGAGAAACATCTGTGAGTTCTGTATCCTGATGTACAGGAAACAAGGAGAGAAGGAGAACTAGACCTGGCAATGGCCTTGGACATCCAATATCCACCCCAAGTGACAAATGTCTGCCAACAATACCTACTCCAATAAGACCGGACCTCTTAGTCCTTCTCACATGGTACCACTCCCTAAGTATTCAAATTTATGAGCCTATTATGACCGTTTTTATTTGAACCACCACTGTCTCCAAATATGAGCAAGGAAGAAGTATCAGCACAAAAGGAACTCAGGCTAATGCTGATAGGATTTAGTGAAGCTTCAAGTCATCAACACTGATGGAGGACAGAACAGCTTGCATCCTTTCCTACAGGCACCTGAATGCATCTTGCTTCTGAGCCTGTATGGGGTCCAGCACTGGAGAAGGTTCTTTGAGCAGAATGGGGATTATACCTCCTGCTTCAGGAGAAGCAGTGTTGCCTGCTAGACAGATCTCAACAGCTAGAAACCTCTTCTTTTATCAAGAGAGAACTCAGATAGAAAATGAAGAGATAGCTTACTGATGTGATAGGTTGATCTACTTGTCCATGAAGACAGTTATATACCTCAGAATGAGTTAATTTGTACATAAACAAAATAAACTGTTTTTGGAATGTTACTCTAAAGGGTAGCTATTACTGGTGTGTGTGTGTGTGTTTGTGTGTATGTGTGTGGTATGTGTTTGTGTGTGTATATGTGTGGTGTGTGTTTGTCTCTGTGTAATGTTTTATTACATGCTTTCACAAGATAGCTCAATTTAAATTGGTAACTATTTTGAAAAATTTCTTTCCAGAGAATAAAAAACTTAGCCCAAATGGTGTTTGTTTTGAAAGAAAATGGTCTTATATATTTTCCCCACAAAATAAAATGTCTGTTGAAGAAGTGTTTCTAACATTTAAGATTCTTCCACTTCCTTATAAATGTATCTCCTGAGATTGGCAGGCAATTTTGAAATCACAGTGACACAGCAAGAAAAAAAAAACCTGCTACTCATGTTCAAATTACTTTGCAAGTTCAGAAATAAAATACTGTAATTCTGGCACCTTTCCATTGTAATTCGGCACAGACAAGGTATAGAAAGAATTTTTCATGGTCATTGTCAGACTAAAAAATTACTGCTGACTTGAAGTGGTTGTGAAAATATCCATATCTCCTGTTTTTTGTTTAACCTTCTCAGAAATAGAAGGTCATTTTATTTCACTGAAGATGTTTTACCACAGAACTTCCTTTACAGTGGTGTGGGTGTCTGATGTGAGTTTATAGAGAAGGTAAACTTTTTGTTCTTATTTAGAGTTGTCCTGACATAAAGAGAAGGTAGGTTCCAAAATATTAGAGGCAGCCTTATCCATTAAGATCAATTAAACAGCTCTTATTTCAGTTTCTATATGCCTACAGAGCTTTGCATGTTAAAATTGAGGTTAGAGAATGAAAGGCTGTGAGCTTAGAGGAACACATTGTCTTTAACAAGTGCTTCTGCTAAAACAATTTTCATATAAAATACTTCTAACCATCTCCCCTCAGATCTGTTGCCTTGCAGTCTAAACTATCCCCCAAAATATGTACCAGAAAACTTGTACAGCTGATAAACACCTTCAGTAATGTGGCTGGATACAAAATTAGCTCAAAGAAATCAGTTACCCCCTTTATACAAACAGCAAAATGGTTCAAGAAACAAATTAGAGAAACAACACCTTTTACAATAGCCACAAATAATATAAAATATATTGGTATAACTCTAACCAAGCAGGTAAAAGATCTGTATGACAAGAACTTCAAGTCCCTGAGAAGAGTAATTGAAGTAGATCTCAGACGACGGAATGATCTCCCATGCTCAGGATAGGTAAGATTAACATAATGAAAAATGGGCATCTTATCAAAAGCAATCTACAGATTCAATGAATCCACATCAAAATTTAAACACAGTTTTTTATATACCTCGGCAGAGCAATTCTCAAATTCATATTGAAAAGTAAAGATATTAGGATAGCCAAAACAATCCTGAACAATTAAAAACTTTGGCATAAATCATCATTTCTAACCTCAAGCTGTACTACAGAGTAATTGTGATTAAAAAATGCATAACTTAGTGCAAAAACAGACATATTGACCAATGGAATCAAGTCAAAGATCCAGAAGTAAACACACAGACATATAGATACTTGATTTTCGATAAAAATGCCAAAACCGAGCCATGGAAAAATGAAAGCATCTTCAACAAACGCTATTGGTCTCCATGACGTCTACACGTAAAAGAATAAAAATAGATCCATGTTTATTACCCTGCACAAAACTGAAGTCCAAGTAGATCAAGGACATCAAAATAAAATTAGATACACTAAATCTCATAGAAGAGAGACTGGAAAATACCCTGAATGCATTGGTAATGTTCTCCCGACTTAGGCTCTGAGATCAACAATTGATAAATGGGACCTCATGAAACTGCAAAATTTCTATAATGCAAAAGGAAAACTCAAAGTAAGCAAGAGTCTTGAACTCTTTTCCTCGATAACCTGCTTTGTATTTGGAATGTGCTTTTGTTACCCTCACAGGTAGTAGAAGGAGTGGGTTTACTTTATATTACCCACCATCCTATCCACGATTATCCAGAATGATGCACAACTTCTCCTCCTGACTATATGTGTGTGTGTGTGTGTGTGTGTGTGTGTGTGTGTGTGTGTGTGTATAGCTTGAAGTCTTGTGAACTTGCACTTGTGGATGTATCCAACATGAATTCAAATGAACATTGTTCAAATAACCTTGCTTAACTCTCAGAATGTTCTCAGAATATAAACTGTCTAATACCTTGAATAAAGCTGGCTATTCTCTGCCTCATTTTATGCTCTGCTATCTCATGGTTACCCCATTAAACAGAGGGGCAACATAAAATAGAAGAAAAGTTTTTCAAATATTAATGGAAATCATTCTGTCAGAACCGATATTTGACTGTTTATCTGTGTTGTTGTTGAAGCAATATCTCTTTACAGAGCCTAAGTTGTCTTGGATCCTACCATGTCGTTCACATCAAATTCATAACCCATTTCAACCTGCTCAGTACTAAGATTACAGAATGTGTACCAGGATGCCTGCATCCTGAAGATTGGTGTGGCTTTGTGTCAATGTACCCTGTGGTCAGTGATGCTAATGTCTGGAGAATCAAAGATCATATTCTCGATATTGGAGTAGGGATTAATTAGGGCCCTTGAGATTTCTGAGCTAAAAAGTTGTACAAACAAAGCTTGTCTCACTTTTATTATTAAAGCAGGCAAAACCTGAGGTGATGTTTACAGTTATCATAAGAAAATACAAAGATAATAAGGGAATCAGTCTTGTCATCTTTGATCAAGAGAAAAGTCCCAAGAATATTCTTTGCTGTTGCATTTCCCACAGAGATAATGTGGACATGTCAGTCCATTCACAGATCACTGTTCATGCAGTTCTTTCTAGAAAGCCTTTCTGGAAGGACACCTTGTGGGAAGAACGGTCTGTATTCTGCCCCATGCATAGTTTATAGTAAGTTCACAGGCACCCACAGTTTTGGTTGTTTTTATCCATAAAAATGTCGATTTTCTCAGAAATGGGAATTAAAACTTGTGCATTGAAAATTATCACAGGAAAAACAATAAATATATAACAGGGAAGAAAGTGTTTCAAGTATTTACCTGCCGTCCAGCTTCTGTAGAGATTCTAGCAGGTTTACACTAAAGTCTCATGTAGTTATTTATAAATATAAACATGGTGCATCTTTATACTGCTGTAGGATTTCCTATGATTTATCATGACTTCTCTCAAACAAATCTATAGATGATGATACTTAAAATGATAATTTATCTCACTACACTAAGTTGTGTGATACCAAGGCCTTTCTTTAAATCAAAATGTTGGAATGTGTTTTATTTCAGAATTTCTGTTTGAATAATATATATTAAATTATTTCCATGCATTAAGTCATTTCTGTTATTGTTTCAGGTAGGACACTAAGTAAAATAAGGAAAGTGTGAGTTTGACTTGATGCAGCAGATTACTATGTATACACCTAGGACTGATTTCTTTTATTCTTGTTATATTTAAATCAAAACAAATTGTATACTGTCCATTTTATATATGCATATTTTTAGGAAGCTTCTACAGTGGTATTTTTCCATATGGATTTTTTGAAGGCCTGTAGTGTCACTTGTCACTCCTATTTCCCTCTTTTATCTTCTCCTCCCATTCCTCCCCCTCCTTCTTCCAGCTATCTAGTTATCTACCCTAATATTATACTTTATAAACCTTGAGAGATGCCCTGATTCCTCCTGTTTCTTTTACCTCTTTGGCTATCCCAATTGAAGCATGCATATTTAAAGCTTTAAATTAAAAAATTACATATAAGAAAAAACATTCAATATTTATCTTTTGGGTCTTGACACCTCCCTCAGGATGATTGTTTCTAGATCTTTCCATTTACCTGCAAATTTTCTAATTTTCCAAGATGTCCATAAATTGACAAATAGGTGACGAAAATGTGGTACACTTATACAATATTATTCAGCTTTTAAAATAGAAATTTCTAGATGCTCTAAAGAAAATGAGGGTTTTATTTATTTAACAAGCTAACCGAATACTTGGAACATGCCAGCTTATATCTGTGGTTGTATTTTAAATATATTTTGTTCCTTTCACCAAGGAATTATGATGTAGTGGAGAAGATAGGTGATTAAGGAAATAATAATACCATCTATATTACTCCACCATTATTATTAACTTTTTATTGACTTTAGTGCAAGTCTCTACAAGATACTTTCAGGAATCTTTAGTTGAAATTATATTTGACATTAGAGATCCAAATCTTATTGAAGTCAATGGAGCACGTAGAGTGACACAGTCATTAACATGGTGTAAATGAGCCGAATTATATTCCTTCCCATCTGGCTTCCAAATGAATGTGACTCAGTCTATGATTTATTCCCCTAACTTTTGCTCAGTTACTGTAGGATTATCCCTAGTCTAATTTTATAGTGGCTGTACTGTCTCCCCAAGTATTTGCTTTTTGAGTCTTCCTGGGGTCTTAATGGGTTCTTTCTGTTCCACCATTATGTCCTCAAGGTTCATTTTACTTCTGGCACATGTTCCTAGTCTATCATATGCAGTGAGGACTTTCTATTCTTTCTGTCCTTCTCCCAAGTCTCCTTCATGTCTTCTTGTGGTCCCTACCTGGCACCCTCAGCTCCTAACAGAATCCCTGATTCTTCTATTCTCCCCAGTAATTAGCTGTAGCCATGATATTTAATCAAAGTTTTAAATTGGGGAACAAAGTTTACATAGCCTAACTTTTTGTATGTGAGGATCTGCTTGTTGGGGGCGACCAGATCTTAGGAGGAGCGTATTTAGCATTTGAATACATAGCAGCACCCTACCAATCCCCAACAACATGACTTTAAAATATTGTACAAGCCATGCTTTTCTTAAAAGATAAAATAGAGACAGAATGTTAGCACAAACAATTTCATCACATCTAGCACATTATCAGATCCAGGCAGCCACTTGCCACCTGAAAAAGAAAGTCTATGCTTACTACACAGCTGCTCATCTGTAGTGTACAGATGCCTGGAAACCTGCAGTCTGATTTCTGTCTCACTAATTTCTGTGTTCACATGTTATGTGATTGGAGATGTTACTGGCTGTTTCCAGTTGCTCTCACTTAGGATAAAGACACATCATATTTGTTTACTCGTGCATGTGAATTTCTGCCTTTTTAATAGCACAAATGATGCACATACTCACCACCAATGAAAGGGAAGCCCAGTTCACCTTGTTTCCACCAATGCAGTTATCATTTCAATTTATAGCAATTCTAGACAAGCTATCTGCTGTTTTCAAAGTTTATTTCCATGTATATAAGGACTAAAAATTTTGAGATCTCTAATGTTTCTTAGATTTTTATTTTCTTCTATGAAAGGTGTTGATGTAAGTAAGCTCTTTATGTATTTTTAATCTATTTATTGTGTATATAGTTTTTCTTCTTTATTATAGAATTGTAAAAGTTCTTGATATAGTCTGAGTTCTGAGCTTTATTTATTTATCTACTCAATATGTCCTATCCTTTCATTCTGGTGAAACTTTAAAACTTTGAATTCTTTCAGAGGTAGGGAGGAAAGAATGTATGTTACATTATAGCACTTTGATCACACTCACCCCATTTTCTCCAAAGTCGACCGTCCTACCCTTACCTTACCCCTACCCACAGAAAATAAAAGAACAGGAAAGTAAGGGTAAACGTTCAATCTGTGTTGCTCATACGCTCACTGGAACATGGCCAAACTCATAGTCGCCGTCCCCTGGAATAAAACTGAGTATCCCTTATCTCTGGCCTCTTGGTTCATGTCCTGCCATCCCCTGGAATAAAACTGAATATCCCTTACCTTTGGCCTCTTGGTTCATGGCTCCTCCTTTGGTTTTCTTGCCCATCCCCCTTCTTATTCTCTCCCCCAACCCCTTTTCCTCTTATAGTTCAGTTGACTTTTCTACAAATGTTGATTCCGGACCCTTCCAGATGCCTCTGGCTGTTCTCTCCCTCATGTCTACAATAACACCTCCTCAACCACACCTAAGAGCATTCATGACCTCGTTTTCATTCATCTGATGCCAAAACCACAGGAGTGGCATTTGTGAGTTCCTTCTAAGGGACTCAGCCTCTCTAAGCCAAGTTTCTATTTCGACTATCCTAAGATATATATGTGTGTTTCCGCTGGCTCCTGCTGTATACATATTTGACTCTAAATTCTTAGGGTCTGCCTCTTCAGCTGCTTCTACCCTCTATCTGCTTTAACCTCTCTCCTCAACTATTTGGTAAAATTTCCTCACTCTGGCTTCTGGAACTTAGTATGATTCAGCGTTGCTACCACATGAGCAATTCTGTATGAAGACACTTACCCATCTCCCTCTCTTGGAACCTCCCCTTTTTCCAAAAGCCTTTTCTTCTTCTTCTTCTTCTTTTTTTTTTTAACTTTATTTTTAAAAACAAAGATAAAAGAAAAAATTTTAAACATTTTTGCATAAATGTATACAAATATACAAATACAATTGTGTCAGTGCTTGGCTTTCTTGGTTTTTTTTTTTTTTTTTCTTTTTTTTAAGGTTTGATACTCTGCATTAAGGTCTTACTAGTTACAATGAGCAAAAAGTACATGTAAAACAGGGTGTAGCCCGGAATTAGTCAACGTTTTCTTGGTGTGTAAGGATTGAGTATGACTTTTTTTGGTTTTGTTTTTTTTTTTTTTTTTCTTGAACTTCACACAGTCTGTGAGTTGTTTCTGGGGCAGTCCCAGCCTCAGGGGTTAGCATCCCACTATCAGTGACTGCATATTATGTCTGTTCTTTTGCAACTGGGCCAAAAGCCTTTTCAGTTGATTTCCTCTCTCCTGCTGTACTGGCTGGTTTTGTGTCAACTTGATGTAAGCTGGAGTTATCACAGAGGAAGGAGCTTCAGTTGAGAAAATGCCTCAATGAAATCCAGCTGTAAGGGTGATCAAGGGGGGAGGGCCCAGCCCATTGTGGGTGGAGCCATCCTGGGCTGGTAGACCTGGGTTCTATAAGAAATCAAGGTGAGCAAGCCATGAGAAGCAAACCAGCAAGTAGCATCCCTCCATAGCCTCTGCATGAGCCCCTGCTTCAGCTGACCGGCTTGGGTTCCAGTCCTGACTTCCTTTGGTGATAAACAGCAATATGGAAGTATAAACTGAACAAATCCCTTTCTCCCCAACTTGTTTCTTGGTCATGATCCTTTGTGCAGGAACAGAAACCCTGACTAAGACACCTGCTATTAGTCTCTCATGGCTTTCAACTCCTACTCGAGCTTTCTTGGGGCCCCCTAGAAGCTGCAGTCCCATGGCTTCTCTATGCCCTATAACTTCTATGATATTAGAATGCTCCCTCAGGTGGAGTTCATTTCTGGGACTCTTGCCCATTGTAATGGCTATTCCTGATTGTCAATTTGACTATATATGGAATGAACCATAATCCAGACTTAAAGGGCTCACCTGTGATCCAGATCTTGAAGCTGGAAGACACAAGTTTCTGACCTGGATCTTGGCATAGGGATCTGGAGGCATAGTGACTATGAAAAGCTTAGCTCCAGGCAAGGTAGTGCAGGCCTGTAATCCCAGGAGACTGAGCCAAGGAGATCTCCGAGTTCAAGGTCAGACTGGGAAAAAGCAAATCCAGGATCCAGGCATGATGGTACACATCTTTAATCTGGACTGCACCCTCTGCTGAAGACCTACATTAGGACATAGGAAGAAGGAAGATTTGTTCTTCCTTACCTGCTTGCATCTATTTCTCAGCACATCTGTTGAAACCTACTTCTATAGAAGACCACCTGAGATAACTAGCCTTATGGGACTGAGCAACTACTAGATTCTTGGACTTCCCATTTACAGCTGACCACTGCTGGGTTAGTTGGACTACAGACTGTATGTCATCACAATAAATTTCTTCAATATAGAGAGACAGTCCATAAGTTCTGTGACTCTAGAGAATCCCGACTAACATACTCTTCACATCTATATCATTTCCATCTTTCTCTGAGCTCCCTCTTGGAGCATATTGGAACACTCCCTTTGGTGGAGTTCATTTTGCAACCTTTTCTCCTTGGACTCAACAATTGCAATAAAGCATTACCATGTTACTGCAAATGGCTTGACCTCATTACAGCTCAAAGGCCAAAAAGTTTGGCACACTCAATTTTCAATTTTCCCAGATCATAACAACTTCTGCCATCATTCAAATAAATGTTCTCTAAACTTCGTAGAGCTCAACTTTCTCTACTTGTCAATCCTGAGAGTAATTACTTTCCAGTCCTCAAAACTGTTTATCTCTAAGACTTCTCTGTCCTTTGCTTTCAGGAAATCTTTTATGACTGTTGTCTTTATAAATTCCTAAGATCTACTCAGGTTGACAGTAACTACTTGAAGATATATGTCTAGCCTCTTTGTCTTTGATAACTTCATTAAGCTATAGCTCCTTGGATAAACTGAGCTTTATAAGAATCTGATATTCTGTGTTGTTGCACTGTAAAAAGGGCCAGAAAAGTAAAGTTTCCAGTCTTCCTGTGGGTTGTATTTATTTTGATGTGAAAAGATCTTCAGCTAAATCTTCAACTCAAAATTTTAAGGCTCAAACATGATAGAATATGGAGATGTAAACTTCCCACTCCTATAAAATGTGATAATTTGTTGTAAACTGTTAAAGATAATTAAGACATGTAAGTTAATTCTGTACCCCATTAATGAATAAATTCTTTAGTGAGCTCAGAACTATGTTTACAGTCATGCTAAGCACACAGATGGAGTTCATTTAACAGCCTTTATTTAGTCTCCTTTTGTGCTTTCAAGGTTAAGCCTAGAGCAAGTAACTAAAACCAAATAAAGATTGTTGAACATCAGATATATGTATAGTTAATAGAAAATGTTCCCCAAACTCTTCAGAGACATATTGAAAGTGGTATGTAAAATGTTTGATGAAAATGTTTCCCATGGTAGACAGAAATATCAGCTCCTAGTGGTGACCCTAAGACCTCCAAAAAAAAAAAAAAAAAAAAGAAGAGACACCAATAACTCCGCCTGGATTGTGGCAACATTAACCACTGAGCAAAGAACTGCCCCATGCCTCACCCAGCACCAGAGTTCTGTACAAATGGTGGACAATTTTGGGTTTACTGCTCTACTCTGCCTCACCAAAGTAGACTTAAAAATGCTTTTTAATTGTGATTTAAAAATATCTCTGTCCAGTCTACATACCCAGCTTTCTGATGAAAGTACTAATTTAATCTGAGTCATTTGTTTAGATTTTACTATGGCTTAAAAGGTTGGAGTCTAGTGATTTTTTTTTCTTCAATGTTTATTTCAGTACACAAAATGATAAGGCTAATATGATTCAGAGAGTAACAACCTGTATCCACCTCTCACAGGTCAAAAGAATGTCAGATAAATACTCCTGTCAAGCCAGAGCCTAAATATTCCCACCTTTGTATTCCTGAAGGTATGATTCCACTCTCTCTTGCTCTCAGGTCTCCTCCCTTCCCCAGACTACTCGGACCCATGGGCCTGGAAGTTTCAAGAGTACAATCAGGACAAAAAAATTCTTCTAGATTCTTTACCTTTTCTTTTTGTCCCTAGTCTATGAGTCCCAGAAGATCTGCAATCAACCAGAGACCGTAATCTCTAAACCTTCTGCAATGCACTGGCTTGGGTATTCCTTTGGAATCTACACCCCAGATTAGTTGGTAGGAGCTAGCAGCAGGTACTCATCCAGAACCTGGGCAGAAAGGGAAGAAGGATTCCTGTAGCCTGCAACCCTCTTTTTCTTCCCAGCTTTCACCAACATTCCAGACTTCTTGGGTCCCCTCAGAACAATACCCTGCTTCAGTATAAATAACTTACAGAAGAGATTATGTTACCTCTTATCATCAAAACAAACAAAGAAAACGCTGAAATGTTAAGTCTCAAGTAAACTTGGCACAGGTCTCACTCCCTAACCCACATCCTTGCCTTCTCTTTTCTTGCTTATCTTCTGATTCCCGTATTAACTCAGGCATTTTGACCATGTGTGCCCTTGGTGCCTATATGCTTTCTCAGTTCCTTTGTCCCCTGATCCTTTCTTGTTTTGTGGCTCCTCTCTTGATCCACTTGTGCTCTTTCTCCTGCTCTCCCCCTCTCTATTCCTATAGCCCATTGGCCATATTTAGTCTGGACCCTTCAGATGCCTCAGGCTGTTCTCTCCCATGTATATACAACAAGACCCTTCTCTTCAACCATTCCTAGGAGTGACCATGTTCTCATTTTTATTCACTGTGTGCTTACACATTCAAGATTCTCTCTTAGAATAATGAGTTTGTGAATAGAACTGTGGTTTTCACCTGTGCCATAAAGTCTAGCATGTCCTCTGTGAACATCAGAGATATTTGGTGATTATCTAGCTTTCTGGCTTGTTTATGCACTCCTAGTACAGTCCCGTTGCCTTAGTATTATCAATGCTGGCCTCTAAATTTTCTTTTTTACTTGGAGAAAAAGCTCATTTCTAGAGGCCTAAGTCAGTGTACCTTTTAACTATTGCTTTGCAGAAACATTGTTGACTTACTTTTGATGTGTCTTGTTTACTGTCTTGACTAATGTTCATGATGTGCTTATGTCTGGTAAGTACACTCAGGAACTCAGTCTCCTAAAGCTATGTTTTGTCTTATCTGGTAATCGATAGAGCATAGATTCACGAAGCAAGTCATGAAATTAAAAACACAACATCAATTTTGACCGTGCACTCTGTTTCCAACAAGTTTTGAGCTATGTGGTAAGTTTTCTGCATCCTCTGACTATGCCAGTTTTCCACTGAGGAGGGAAAATGACATCCCACTCATGACCACAAAGCTCTGCACTGTGCAGATCTTGTGTTTCTTGTGCTGTGATCCTGATTCCTGAATCTGTCTTTGCAATTACTTTCTGAGTTTTTTTGGCATAGGTGATATTCTTTAAATTTTGTCATTGTTAGTTTGACTCTCCAGCCATGGGCCTTGACTCTTGTTTGTACTTCAGCTTTTAATAAATTATAGTCAAATTCAGTGTACATAGATGATACACATAAATATTTGTTAAATGAATGAATTGTTTTGGAGAATTTCAAACATCTGAATGCTATATACTATTAGTATCAGAGAAGAACATGATTCTAGAATTGATTTCATTCTAGACTTGTATGAGGTCTTTCACTGACACTGGAAAACTGCACTGCATTTTTCAAATGTTTTGTAACGTCTTCCACATCCTTTCAATCTCTCATGTACAATGATATATTCTCCTTGTGTTCAGGAGAATCTCAGTTCAATTTTACACCCTCATAGTACTTTGATCTTGAATTAATTAGAAGTGAGAAAGACTTTGTTGGAAAGATATACTTTTAAAAAGTCCAGTGAATGGCAGAACAGAAACAGTCTTATCAGCTTTGGCTTTGGGAATGGTTTTAAGTCTCAGGCAAGGAGAAACTGGAACTGGATCATGAGACATTGATGAGGAAGAAGGAGGCTGGGGCATTCTGGGAATCTTTCTCTAAGAGGTGCAGTGAGAGAAGGGAAAGTAGGCACAACTGCAGGGTGTCAAAAACATTTGTGAAATAAAATTCACCTGAAGGCTGTCCTCCTCCTCAAATGCTTGACTTATTCTAGAAGTCCAAGATGGTGGCAGGATTTGGGAAGTGTAAGTCAATGTAGAGTCAATGTTCTGGCGCACTAGATAGAAAGTTTAAAAAAATGTTTTCTGCTCCCATATCACATGCTAGATTATGTTCTGCCATATGATGTATTTTTATGATCATAGTTATAAATGCAGTCATTCTCCAATATCCTCAGTGTTATTTTTCAATTGTGGTTAATGTTCTTTTCTTCATGTATTCAGTTTGTTTTGATTCTTTAAACTATAATGGCTGTCTCTGACAATGTGAAACTTAGATCCATCAGGACTCTTCTCTGTCTGACTAATTCTTTCACAATAATGATTTTTAGGTTATATATTTTGGAGTGAAGAGCCAAAGATCAAAGCCAGGGCATAAAACAGGTATGAAACTACCTAATTGATGCAACCAAACTTTAAGATTACTGAGAAAATGTAATAAGATAGGGATCTGGCCATAGGCCTCTTGCTCATGATGGCTGGAAATATATACACGGTCTCAAATACAACCTCCAGCAGGCAAGCTGTGACACAGAGGAGGTGTGGAAATGGTTCTCATTAGGCTCTTGACTTACAATGCAGCAAGAATCCCAGGGGCTTTACAAATCCTTGGCCAAACAACCTTCCTACATTTTTATAAAACCAGGATGCTAAAAATAGAGTGCAAATAGATTTCACCCAAGGGGGAAAACTGAGGAACTCACACTGATGGAACATGCAAAAGTTGTAGTGAGATACTGCTGTTACCATCCAGAACTGAGGACACTGAAACTCAATGCAAGTGGGGACTAAGGTTACGTGCCTGGAACTTTGATGCTTCAAGGATTTTCTTTCTTTCCTTCTAATTATTTTCTTTTCTGCTTCCCCCATGGTCAACCCCTTGAGACACGAAATCTCAGTATCCTTTATGCATTTCCTCTCTACCCAGACACCCCTTCTCCCACACATGCCCTTCCACACTGTTTGTCATGTTGCCATGGATACTCTTCAAGCTCACTTGATTTGTTTTTTTTTTTTTTTTTTTTTTTTTTTCTGTTTACACTACCATTGCAAAGGATTTGAACTTTTTCAAACATTTTCAAATTTAAGTTAGTTTTTAGTATAGTTTCATAAATTAATGTTCACTGTCTTTGTTTTAAACTTTAATGTATGACAAATTACCATAGGCCAAAAATAGATGTTTTTTTTTTCAGTTTAGAAAATAGCAAAACCAAAACCAAGCAACAATGCAGCAACATAAAATTGCAATAGAGGATCCCTGACAAAAACGAAGGCTGATTTCTTGCAGTGATTCATGATATAAGTTTGTGAATGCTTTCTCTTCTGCTCTATTTTGTTTTGCTTTCTTCATAGAACCTAGATGTGGAGGGAGTGTGATATTTGAATAAAACTTGGGATTCATATAATGTACATTTTTGAGTATATACATATACATACTTCTTGTTAACAATGATTAATAGGAATTGAAAATAATAAAAAGCGAAAGATACGAAAGTCCAGATTAAAAAATGACCTATGGTTCTTCATTCATGTACAGATTCTGCATCAGTGTTTTAAGATTTATTTAGACCCCTTTAGTAAAGAATATTAAAATCATTTTCTTAAGTTGTTATTGTTGTTGCTCAGATGGGCAATTTCTAGGCCTAAGTTTTGGAGAGGATTCTAAAAATATTCTTTGGTTTGGAATTTATTGCGTTTGGACATGCAATAAGTTGTTTTTATAATTTTCATTTTCAGTGTGTATTAAAATAATGTTTCATTATGACATTTTAATACATGTATTTTATTTAAATCAATCATATATACCTAGTGTTACACTCATCACTATCTTTTTCTAATTTTTAACAGTTCCTGTTTTACTTTCATATCCTTGCCTATCCCCAAATTTTATACATAGTATATTTATTGTTTTTGAGACAGGCTTGTTTCAGTTAACATGATAAATTTTGTTCCATCCACTTTATGCATTTGACATAATTTTGCTTCTGATTAAGACAATGCATTGTATATATAAAGCATATTGTCTTTTTCCATTATCTGTTGACGGGCACCTAAAGGGATGATGTCATGATTTGGCTGACTTGATGATGTAGTAATAACATAGGTATGAGGTATCTCCATAGTAACAGCTTGCTTTCCTTGAAGTTATATATACAGTTAGATAGCTAGAACATATGGTGGTTTGGATCTCAGTTTTTCATGGAACTTTTGTCCTGGTACATCTGAAAGTATCTGCTCATTTCACCTGCCCCTTAATTGTCTTAATTTTTATTTGGTATTTTATTTCTCTATACATTCTGAAAATTAACCCTCTGCTGTATTAATGTTTGACAATGCTTTCTACCATTCTCTTGGCTATCTACTTTGTCAATGCATCACTTTCTATGTAGATTTTTAAAAATTTAATAAAATATAATTTATCAATTCAAACTATTTTGGAAGCTAGTTGAGTCCACTGAGAAGTCATTGTCCACACCTATATCTTCAAGGCTTAGACTTCTGAAGGCCTTTGATTTATTTTGGGCTGATTTTTATACAGGTCAGAGACAAGGAATAATCACTTTTCCCAGCACCATGTATTAAACAAGCTGCCTTAGTTTCCAACACATGTTTTTGACACTTCTGTCAAAAATACAAGGGCCAGAGCTGCACAAATTTCTTATTTATTTTCTTTCTTTAATTGTTCTCCATCTGAAACATATGTTCAACAAAACCTGCTTGTATTTTATGCAAAGAGTAAAATAAGGAAGGATGGAAAACCTCATTTAATTCATATAAAAGCAGATACAATGATGCATGTCTTTGCATTTGATTGATTGATTGATTGATTGATTGATTTTCTTGAGACAGGCACTTACTTACACAGACTAGTCTTAAAGTCCAGATCCCCCTGTCTCAGGCTCCTGAGTGTTGGTGTTATAGACAGATGTGTGCTATGCCTACCTACCAGGCAGATAGCATTTGAAAACTGACTCTACTATTTATTTATTTATTTATTACCTTTTTATTATTATCCATACACACAAAATGACTGTGATTATATTGTTGTTGTTATTGTTACATCTAAATGATTAACACTTCCAATATACAGTCTACTTCATGGAAAATATTTAATCAATTTATATTGATTTGGTTCTTCAGAACCCTTCTTTATGGCTCTAATTCTTCCATCCTGCTGTTGATCTGAGTTTTCCTCTCCCTCTCTCCCTTTCTCCCTCTCTCCCTCTCTCCCTCTCTCCCTCTCTCCCTCTCTCCCTCTCTCCCTCTCTCCCTCTCTCCCTCTCTCCCTCTCTCCTTCTCTCTCTCTCTTCCTCTCTCCCTCTCTCCCTCTCTCCCTCTCTCCCTCTCTCCCTCTCTCCCTCTCTCCCTCCCTCCTTCCTCTGGATGGCAAACATCCCACCCTATTCTTTATTCTGCCCAGACATTGGGTGATCAGCATTTATTGACAAGGTATGAGAGTAATGTTAAAAATTGTTTACACAAACTTGAAACAGAAGATTCCTGACCTAGGCATAGCAATGCTAGGTCCAGATGGAAATGAGATATGAGGGCAGAGAGAGGAGCAGTTGAGTAATACAAGGGTAAACTTTAACCGTGAACTGTAATATTATACACACAGGAAGTTTGGAGGGAATAGGCAGAAAAACACAGAAGACCAGACTCCAGTTGATATTTATCCATTAATTCAGAACCATCTCTAATATTTTGATACGTGTAATATTATATTGTTATTTATTATTTCCAAACATCCCCCCATATTATATTTCTTTGAAGTGTAAGTTTTATGTTTTAACGGGAAATATGCAAATCATAATTTTTTTTTGCCATCAAAGTGATGTTTCCCTTTTACATCTGTAGATCAATTATAAAAACTATTTCTTTTTTTAGCATTGAGAAATGAACCCTGCTTTACACATGACAGGCAAGCATTCTGTTAGTCAGCTACATCTTCAGTTACATATAAAGTTGAGATTGTAAATAGACTCGTATCTATCACCTTGCACAAAATTCAAGTCCAACTGGATCAAAGTCCTCAACATCAAACCATACACACTAAATCTAATAAAAGAGAAAATGAGAAACTGCCTTGAACACATAGGCACAGAAGGAAAATTCCTGAACAAAATACCACCAACTCAGGCACTAAGATTAACAATTCATCAATGGGATAACACGAAACTGAAGAGGTTTTTACAATGCTAAGGAGACCATCAACAGGACTAACCTGCAGCCTAAAGAACAGGAAAAGATAGTCACCAACCCTACATCTGCCAGAGGACTAATATCCAAAATATATGGAAACGTCAAGAAACTAGATACCCAAACAACCAAATAATCCAACTGAAAGAGCTAAACAGAAAATTATTGTTTCAAATCCCATCAAACTTGAGGACAATGAAAGGTGCATCAGAATAAAAACTTGTTGTCAATAACTTTGTTTAAGTTATTTACCAAGGCATTTTTAGAGTCCCAAGTAATTGGCTATTGCTAATAGTATAAAAATTATTCTGAGGATTAATGTGACTGATGAGCAGCATTAGATATATGGAAAAGTTAATCACATGTAAATATAGAAACCTAACAGAGGCAGATATCCCAGTCATTCTCCTGCAGCCCCTGGGGCACCAAGAATTTTTTTGGGGGGTTGAAGATCTGTCTCCATGGCCTTGTATGTAGCATATATTTGCTTATGTTTTCTCTTCAGAATGTGAGAAAATAACTTTCTGTTATTTTATCCAGTTTATTAAATTTTGTTAAGTACACATGCTAAATATGATATATATATGTATGTATATATTTGTGTGTGTGCCCAGAAAGATCTGATCAAGACAACTAAAAGCAGAGAGAAAAGAAAGAAGTATTAATGTATATTAAATGAAATTTAAGCTACAGTAGGAAAATTAGGTATATATCCTGACTATACTGTGTAAATCTTACCAGTCAAAGGAGATCCTCCCATGAATTAAAAAGTGTCCTTTATAAGAAAATTACATAAAATAGAATAACACAGAAAGGAAGGAAGAATAAAAAAGGTTATGTAATTATTGCCATACTATTAGCAATAGTTTAAATCTGGAAACTATACATAATCTACAGGAAATGCACAAAGAAATATGATCATTGATGTTGAATGAACTTCTTTTTACAATAGTATGTACTATTTTTAAAAACACAGTATATTTGTGAATGCAGTGCAGAATATAGTGCCGATTCTTTAGAATATATATATATATATATATATATATATATATATATATATATATATATATATATATATATATATATATATATATATATATATGTCATGAGATCTATGTAAATGCCGTATAAAGTTTTAAAAACATGCAAAGGAAGAATGCAGAAGCTTGGATTTGAGTCAGTTCTATGTATCTATAAAACTGCTACAAACAAATTCAACAAGATATTTTAGACTTATGTTGCCTTAGTTTGGGTTTCCATTGCTGTGAAGAGACACCATGACCAAGGCAACTCTTATAAAAACCAAAATTTAATTGGGGCTGTCTCACACTTTTAGAGATTTAGTCCATTATCATCAGGCCAGGAAACATGGCAGCATCCAGGCAGACATAAAGCTGGATGAATCTGAAGTTCTACATCTTGATGCAAAGGCAGACAGGGGAAGACTGACTTTTATATACCTAGGAGGAGAGTCTCAAAGCCTACTCCCACAGTGAAACACTTTCTCAAACAAGGACATACCTACTTCAACAAGGCCACACCTCCTAATAGTGCCACTCCTTGAGCCAAGCGTATTCTAATTACTACACGTGCTCAGTACTAAATCACTTAAGGTCCCGAAGTTCCAGCTTCTTTGTTGTTCTGAGAACCAATAAGCATTACCTTAGTATTTTGAATATGAAGTTTGACCCCACATTCTATATTTGTGTGTTCTATTTTGTATTTCAAGTGAGAAAACAGGATTGAAGGATTCGAGTATAAGTTGAATGATCATAAACTCCTAATCTCTAGAGTAGAAAAGCTCCATCAGGACTTTGAAAGACAAATTTACTATTTGGACCCCGAGAGGAGAAGGTTGAATATGTCAGGGGAGAGGTCAAGAAAAGTACCTGAAACATATTAAGGTTTTCTGCATCCAAAGGCTTAAACACAATATATAAATTCCAGTGAAAGTTATCTTTTTTTTCAAACATAAACAGTATACTTTATTAAAAATAAAAATTGTAACACAATAACTTAGTAATGCCAAATCAAATAACATAACAAGATACAGACAAAACTAATTAAGAGACATTGCTGCAGCTCGCACTAGTGAGCTTTTTTAAACAGGAAAAGCTGTTAGTCTAGCAGTTCTGGCTTCATCTGTACAACACAGGAATACAGAATTGGTGCAAAAACAAAACCAAACCCCATCTATGTGTAAAGCTACCTTCAAATAACTGAATGAGATTTCCCTAAGACCAGGGCTCAAGCAGAGATGGTTAAAGTGCTATCAGTATTGAGAACTATAGGTCTACAGTAATCAACATTATAAAAAGTGTCCTCAAAACAAACACTGACCAGATCATTTCCTTCATCTCAAAAAAAGAAAGGAAGGGCAGGCATCTGCTTCCTCTTGTTCTTTATTTATTGTTTGGGAAAGTTAATGTCTTAAGTGGTTTTTCCATAGAGGGGGAATATTTACAAGTTGTTGTAAAGTTCACTGAAAAATACTGTCTTGATTAATGTTGAGAATAATTTATCTTGTCTTCTTTCACCCTATCAATATTTAATGAGCAAGCATTTAATCATTTCAACAAATGATTGAATAGTGCATTTGCATGCATTATTCATATTTTCTTGGCATCTTATTTGTTTGCAAAACTGATATTTATGCAAGCACTGTAACACACTTTAGTCTTTCGGGACCTGCTCTATTATTCAACCCAGAACCACCGGCCTGGGTAGGGGGCACAGCCCACAGTGGGCTAGGCTTTCCCCATTTCAATTAGTAATCAAGAAAATGCCTCACAAACAGGCTCACAGGCCAATGTGATGGACAAAATTCCTCAATTTTCTTCTTTCGTGGCCTGGAGAAACCGAAAGTTACAAGGGATCTCACTGCTGGGGAAGAGAGTAGTGTAGTGGTAGATCTGCCCAGTCTAGGCACGCAGCTTGTATTCACATTTATTGAGTTGTGTTTTCATTGAACGGGTTTATTCAGGTTGAGGAGGTTACTGCAAGAATCAGCTGCTTTTTGATTGGATTTAAGACCTGCTCCCTAGGAAGAGGAAACATATCCGGTACTGTAAATCTAGCCAAAGACCAATATTTAGGGATCTCACAGGCCTCAACTATGAACCCACTGCTACTACTTTGCTAATGGGTATGACCCCAAACTGCTTTCTAAATTCTTACCTTTGTGTCCACAGATTAATGTAGATTTCTGGCCTCACCAGAGAAGTTTGTTTGTAGGATGGCAGTTAGCACACAAATTGACAGTTGATGTTAAGAAAAACAAAGGTCTGCAGTGTGCTAAGTCACGAGTGAGACATTTCAAGCCCCTCCATCAAAGGGTCACAGTTGTGGAAGAATGAAAGGCAAGACTGAAAGAGCCAGAGATTGGGAGGACCTGAATGAAACATGAACTTGCAAACATAAACTCACAGCAATGGTTGCCTGCACAAGACTTGCACAAGATCAAGCCAGGCAACATGCCAGCATGGGATGGGGAGGGGCTCTTAGTTTCCATAACCAACTGAAGAGCTATTGACAGCTAGTGGTTCTAGGGAAGAAATAGTAAGTTTTCTCTAAGAGTGCTGGCCGCTGGCAGGTCAGCCAAACTCCAGTGGATGGTCTCACATCTATAGATGCCATAGGCAGCATAAATTGTCCTGAATAGGTCATTTAACAACAGGAGCCAATAAAAGGACATGAAAGTGGGGATTTGGAGTGGGGGTAAAGTATTGATCTAGGAGGACTTAGCAATGAATGAGATCAAAATACATTATACAAAGTCTTTAAGATAATAATAGAAATATTTATTTTTTTAAAAGAGAAGGAAAAGGCTTTAAGGGCAGGGGAGGGTCATAGTCATAGAAGACACATAATATGAAGTGAAATGGATAATATTGGGGTATGACAGACACCAAATTGATAAGGATCAGAGTCATGGAGGAGAATAAGCCTGGAGGAATCGAAGGTGGGTAGGACTAAAAGTGCCAAAAATAAACAACTGGTTACTTAGTAAGCTAATTAAACAACATAGAACTGAAAAATAGAGAAGTAAATAGGAGGGGTGACCACAGATACAATTCATTAGTAAAGTATCTGTCCAGCTTGTGCTGGGTGTATAGTTCCCAATGCTGCCAAACAATAACACAAAGCAAAAACAAAAATGAAATAAACCAACTAAAATATTAAACATAATTCAAGAAGTGAATTTATAAATATGAAACCTATGAAAACCTTAGTTCTGAAGCCAATAAATTATATATAAACTAGTCTGTACCCTAATACTGAGGATAATAATACCTGCCCTTACCCTAACATTAATCTTAAACATAATCCTGTAAGATGGCTTTATAGTTGATTTATTTACTTTAATGCTAGGGCTACAAATCAAATGCAGGGCTACAGGCTTGTGAGGCAGGGGCATACTTCTGAGTATGTTTCAGCTCTGGGTACACATTACTGTATTTCCTCATGAGATGTTTAGCCATGAGGAAAGGTCTTTTTCAGAAAACCTTTTACAGTTTTCATTTTGTACTTTAGTTGATCAAAGGAGCTCTAAGGTAGCATGACTCAACTATTGTATGTAGTGACTATACAATGTTTTTTTTTGTCATTATTATAAATTGCTGTGACCAAGCTGTGTCCAAGAGCACATTCATGGAGTGTGGAGAGTCTTAAATGTTGGTACAAAGGGAAAGCCTCTGGGAGAAGCAGGGTCTTCTGATGATGTTCTAAGTGAGTTTCCTTTAAGCGAGTTCATCTCCTTGTTACATAGCTTCTGGCACCATGAAATACGTTTTAAATGCTATTGTCACTGCACTTTTTGCTTACAGTGGTATTCAGAAGGCAGAATAACTCCACTACAGCAAATGAATTATATGGGGTAAATAGAGACTTAGAACATTGCTAAGTAGAGACTGAAGGAAAGGACATCCAGAGACTGCCCGACCTGGGGATCCAGCCTATATTCAGTCATCAAACCCAGACAATATTGCTGATGCCCACAAGTACATACATGCTGACAGGAGCCTGATATAGCTGCCTCCTGAGAGGTTTTGCCAGAACATAACAAATACAGGGGTGGATGCTCGCATGCTTATAGCCAATCATAGAACTGAGGACAGGCTCCATGATGGAGGAGTTAGAGGAAGAATTGAAGGAGGTGAAGGGGTTTACAACCCCATAAAAACAACAATATCAACCAACCAGAGCTCCCAGAGATTAAACCACTATCCAAAGAGTACACATGGATGGACCCATGGCTCCAGCTGCACTTATAGCAAAGGATGGCCTTGTTGGGCATCAGTGGGAGAAGCCCTTGGTCTTGCCAAGGCTCAATGCCCCAGTGTAGTGGAATGCCAGGGTGGGGGGCTGGAGGGGGTGGCTGGGTGGGTGAACATCCTCATAGAAGCAGGAGGAGGGGTGATTGGATAGGGATATGGAGAGGAATCCGGGAAAGGGGATCACATTTGAAATGTAAATAAAATATATCCGATAAAAAAAAGCATTGCTAAGTTATAGCCGGGGTCCATAGCTGCATACTCCACTGATGAATATATCGGTCTGAAGAAATGAGTCTAATGTCTAGAGCACACACATCACTCTTAGGAGAACATTAACAGTACATAATGATGGTCTTGGATATTTACCTAAGGAGTGACATGCCAAGCCCTTTCAAGAATATTTTCTGTTTTTTTGTTATGAGTCTGACCTTTAACATCTCGGCCATCTATCCAGCCCTCAAGAGAATGTTAAAGTCACGATTTTACATGGAATCATTAGAATTGTCCTATCCTTGGTACCCAGCTCTCAGAACCTCTTGATGGGCTATGATTGTGAGTCACCTAGCTGTTTGCCCTGATAAGATGCTTTTTACAACTAGGAAGTACACTCCCCTTTTGTTGGAAGCCCTAGCTAAGTGAAGTCAAGTAGCTTTCTAAACCTTTGGCCTGAAATATTGCATTTCACTCAGCAGTTCATGCGACAGGAATAAACCTTCCTTAATTGGGTACCACAAATCAACTTTGTTTTTATCTCTATAAAAGTACATTTGTTATTCTGTTTCAATTATATTAAATTGTTAATATTCTACCTTACCTTTAAACTCTTAAGTTTTCAAGGGTGTTGTCTGATGATACAATATTCTGAAAGTATCTTTTACATTCTAGGAGACTGGAATTTTTGCTAGTCCTCATAGCCAGAGTTAATACTGCACCTTGAGGTCACTTAAAACTTAAGATTGCTAGTCTACTGTATACTTAAATGATTTGTTTAATTTGCTCTTTTAACTCAGAATTGATCCTGTCTCAAGGAAATAAGTAACAAAGAGTGGAGCAGAGACTGGAGGAAAGGTCATCCAGAGACTGCCCATCTAGGGATCCGCCTTATATGCAGCCACCAAACCCAGTCACTATTGCTGATGCCAGGAAGTGCTTGCTGACAGCAGCCTGATATGTATGTCTCCTGAGAGGCTCTACAAGAGCCTTACTGATACTGATGTGGATGCTTTCAGCCAACCATCAAACTGAGCATGGGGTCCTCAATGGAGGAGTTAGGGAAAGGACTGAAGGAGCTGAAGGGGTTTGCAACCCATAGGAAGAACTACAATATCAATCAACCAGACCCCACAGAGCTCCCAGGAACTAAAAGAGCACACATAGAGGGACCCATGGCTCCAGCCACATATGTAGCAGAGAATGGCCTTGTTCAACATCAATGGGAGGAGAAGCCCTTGTTCCTGGGAAGGCTCTATGCCCCAGTGTAGGGAAATGCTAGGACAAGGAGGCAGAAGTGGGTGGGTGAGGGGGGAGTACTCTCATAGAAGCAGGGGGAAGGAGATAGGATGGAGGGTACCAGAAGGGAAACCAGGAAAGGGGATAACATGTGAAACATAAATAAATAAAACATTCAATAAAAAAATTTCAAAAGGGAAATGTTACTCTAATTACAAGAGTTTCAATGAAATCATGTCATAAGCTTTGTTATACACACAGGGTTGAGTTATAACCAGGAAACATTTTTCCCCCAAATTCTTGCCTTATGTTTATGGACACTGCCCTATGTAATATTCACAGAGTCTCCCCACAACTGCTGTCCAATATGAAGCTCAACCCTCCGAGAAAGTAAGGATATATTTTTTATATAGAAGCAGGGATTAGGGGGGTTCCATCCTTTTACCAAAGGGCCATGTCTATAAGTAAGAGAGTAAAATAAGCATAGGTTTTTCTCAGTCACCCGAGACAAACATTTTTCTTTACTATTATTGAAACATTTGTTAAGATGCAAGGGAGCAAGACAGCCAGAGCTACAGCTCTGTGACTTTGTACGAGCAGCTATAAAATGTAATCCTTAGTTTCCTAACTGTGATAAATGTTGACAGTTGGAATTACATAGGGACTAATGTACAAAGAATCCATTTGATGGGAGGTAAAATCCTGGCCAATTATTTCATGTTCTGGAGTATAGTAATGCTGATATCCAAGCTAGGTGGGGTGGGAATGTGTCCTCCTGTGAGATTGGACCTGAATTCGGGGTCTTCAGGAGAGCCCTTTCCACCCTGGTTTTCCCAAACTGAGGCTTGGAGCTGTGTCTGATGTAACACCTGAGTTACAAGTACTCGCTGGTGTGCCACTGCCAAGGCATTGAGATCTTTTTGTCTAACCATACAGGCGGGCTAACACAGTAAAAATATTCATTTCGCCAGATCTATTTGCACAGACATTTAAAAAGGCCACAAAGGACTTTAGTTATACCATACCTCGCAGAAGTTTCCATATGTAATTCTCTTCACCTGTGTTGTGATCACTGCGTTATCACGGGCACTCGGCTGCCTCTGTGTCCCCAAGTGGTAATGATCATGATGACCATGGCAAAGAACTCTATAGGCAAAAATTAACTGCTATAATATGACTATAGACTTCTGATGTAACCTTGGTTCTGAGTGAAAGTCATGAATTTATTCCAGATTTGCCTCAGGCAGATTTTTGTGGACTCCAGTGCCCCTGGCTCTGCAAAGAATCATTTACTACTCTGACCATCCAACTCGGAAACGTTCTTCCAAGATTTGACTGAGTTCCTGACTTATTGTTTAAGGAAACATCTCTGCAATTACTTTTTTCTACCTCACCCCAACGCTTATGAATATTTTGGAGATTTTTTTCAAAGATAAAATAAAAAAGAAAACATAAAAATCTAAGGCCAAACCTCTCTGAAGCCAGAGTGATTTTGTTTCTCACGCAGGTCCTACCTATTTTTTCCTACTTGTATAAAGACATTGTGTTTTCTCAGGTGTCTGTTATTTCTCTTCTACGTGACACGAAGCCCAGAGTAAAAGTTGAGAAGAACAAAACTGTATTTAATTGGTACGAGTACCTGTTATTTTCTTATCACAGGAACACATGACAAGCTGTCTGATCGCAGAGATAGCAAATTGTAACTATGCATTTGCCTGCAGAGTTTATTCTTCTCCGACTAGAAGTCATGAAACAAATGTTAAGTACTTTCAAAAGCATCAATTATAAGTGATTGAAGACAGTGTTTACATAGAGCAGGTACAAACATTTTATGAAGTACCACTCTTCTTTCTCCCCTCCCTCCCTCCCTCACCACGGTCCCTATCATGTACTCAACCCCTCCCTCCTTCCGTCCCCTCTTCCTCTTGGTTATAGGCATGAGTTCCTTGTAAGTTGCAAAACCCTCAGGTGAGTTCTATTGGCCATTTGGTTTTATTTTTTCCATTCTCATCCCCCCCTCTTCTCCCTGTATGGACCATGGTTGTTTAAACTGCATCAACTAGGATCCACACAGGCAGGATTCTCAGAGCTGCTGGTCCTTACTCCATGATGGAAATGCTGTGCTTGTATCAGTGAAGAAATAAATCACAGTTACAGGGTGAATCAACTCAGCAGCAAAAGGGAAGGTCACTGAAGCAAATGTGAGGGCAAGTAACCCTTCTTTTGTGTTATTTTTTTAATCAGGATTGTTAACAGGAGGTACTGCCCACAATGCCCACAGTACCCACAGTGCCCACAGTGCCCACAGTGCCCACAGTACCCACAGTACCCACAGTGCCCACAGTGCCTACAGTACCCACAATGCCTACAGTACCCACAATGCCCACAGTACCCACAATGCCCACAGTGCCCACAGTACCCACAGTGCCCACAGTGCCCACAGTGCCTACAGTACCCACAATGCCCACAGTGCCCACAGTACCCACAATGACCACAGTGCCCACAATGCCCACAGTGCCCACAGTGCCCACAGTACCCACAATGCCCACAGTACCCACAATGCCCACAGTGCCCACAGTACCCACAATGCCCACAGTACCCACAATGCCCACAGTGCCCACAGTACCCACAATGCCCACAGTACCCACAATGCCCACAGTGCCCACAGTACCCACAATGCCCACAGTACCCACAATGCCCACAGTGCCCACAGTGCCCACAGTGTCCACAGTGCCCACAGTACCCATAATGCCCACAGTGCCCACAGTATTCATAATGCCCACACTGCCCATAGTCTCCACAATGGCCACAATGCCCACAGTGCTGACAATGGGGCAGGACTTCTTGTATTAATTAAGACAATTAAGACAGTTCATCAAGTGCAGCTCTCTATTCAGATGATTCTAATTTGAGACAAACTGACATTAAAATCAACCATAAGTGCACTTTACTGAATCAAGGGCTTTCTGAAAAGGGCTCAGATAACTCAGAAATTAGTAGCAAGGACTGACAATTGGGATTGAGAGCACTGAAGAAATAACCATGCAAACTAAAGAGCCTACTGATAGGAGAAACAAGATTTTTGCAAGTTGTACATTGATGGACGGATTTATTTGGAATCTATAATGAACTCAAAAACCTAACTTTCAAATCTTGTAATTATTAACTGAGTAAGTAAATCAGAACATTTTCTAAAGATGTGCAGATGGCTGATAAATGCATAAATAAAAATGTTTGACATTCTTTTTTAATGTGCAAATAATTTATATTATTTAAAATATTCTATATATACAGGAGGTACATGGAAGGTATGTAGAAATGTAGGTTGTGATGTAAAGCTTAGAACATCAAAAGTTAAAGAGACAGGCTAATAAAAAACAATAAGAAAAATAAAATGATGATATAGCTGTATTTTCCAGTGTATCACAAGCCTGATATATGCTCTATTATTTATTTATACACACACACACAGGCATGCTCACATACACACACAAACACACACAGAGACACACAAAGATACACGGGGACACACACACACACACACACACACACAGAGAGAGAGAGAGAGAGAGAGAGAGAGAGAGAGAGAGAGAGAGAGAGAGACGAAGGCCTCTCTACTCCCTGGGGCTTCCAGTCTCTCAAGGGTTAGTTATACCTTCTCCCACTGAGGCCAGACCAGGAAATCTCTCTGCCTATATGTGTTGGGGATGGGGTGCAGACTGGCTCCTGTAGGTTGCCTGGTTGTTGGTTCAGTGTCTGAGAGATCTCACATGTCCAGATTAGTTGATGCTGCTGGTCTTTCTATGGAGTCACCCTCCTCCTCAGCTTCTTCCAACCTTCCCCTAATTCAACCACAGGGGTCCCCACCTTCAGTCTAATGGTTGGGTCTAAGTATCTGTTTGCTATCTATGAGTAGTGATCCAATTATTGATTTAGGATATGAGTTTATGTAGTCTGTAATTGCTGCTAATTCTTCAAAATTTATGCTTAGTTCCAATAGCTTTGTTAGTGTCTTTTAAACAATTCCCTGAGACCATTGTTTTATCTTGTAATTTATGCTAAGTCTTTTTCTTTAAAACTATTTCTGACTTTTTATAGACAACCTATCAGCAATGGTTTTAATCTAGCTCTGATCCTGATCCCTTAACATTATTTATTATTTACTTAAAAGATTCCAAGACTAATGCAAATGACTCTAGAATTTTAAAACATGTTGATAATGATAATAGCACCCCATGAGACAAGCTGTCAAAAGGATGACTGCCACCTAAAATAAATGCTTTCCCATGGGCATTTTAGACTACTACCCTAAGTGAGCTGAGATGTTTCAGACTCTGCGTATGCCAAAAAGAGATGTGCTGGAAAAACAAACTTTGTTTTAGACAGACAGAGGTCTGCATCATTTACAGAGAAGTTAAGTTTTAGGGTGCAGTTAATGATGTTCCAAAGCCTACTTGCAACCACAGAAGGCAATAGATGACATTTATCTCATAAGTTAACAAGATGCTTGTATGATATCTACCTGACAGAAGAGGAGGAGAAAAGGGGGCAACAGTAAGAAGAGGAGAAAGAAATAGAAGGAGCTGAGTAGAAATATGTGAGCATGCCCCCCTTTTCTCTCTCTCTCTCTCTCTCTCTCTCTCTCTCTCTCTCTCTCTCTCTCTCTCTTTCTCTCTCTCTCCCTCCCTCCCTCTCCCTCCCTCTCTCTCTCCCTCCCTTCCTCCTTCCCTCCCTCCCTCCCTCCTCCTCCTCCTCCTCCTCCTTCTTCTTCTTCTTCTTCTCTCTCTCTCTCTCTCTCTCTCTCTCTCTCTCTCTCTCTCTCTCTCTCTCGGCTATCTTCTCCTTGGCCTGTATAACCTTTTTCCTCTTTTGTGCAGGAGAAATTTTTTGGAGTGATTCAACACATATATCTACTCACCCCATAAGAGAAACCATGACAGTCGAAGTACAGGTATTATCAAAGCCCAGTGATGGTGAATCACGACTTTAATTGAATTGAGCTTATTTGAAGAAATACAGGTGGCAGATTACATAGAGAAACACAAATAACTCAAAGAGGAATCACAAAAGCCCAACTGGCATGGGTGATAATGCAGAGAACTTAAAAAAAAACCCTACATTTTATTTGCCTATAGAAAACCTGTGGGCATTTTCAAAAAATAATGATTATGTGGGTGAGAGGCCCAGACAACTGTGGGTACTTCCAACCCCTGGGAAGGTGGTTCTGAATTATATAAGGAAGTAGTCTGAGTCTATTGGAACCAGACAATAAGCAGCATTGTTCCCATGGCTTCAGCTTTAGTTCCTGTCTCTAGGTTTTATGGCCCATGTTGCCTTGATGGTAGACTGTAATCTGTAAGACCAACAAACTCTTCCTTCCTCGTTTCTATTGCTGTGAAAGAACATCATTATACCATACCAAGGCAACTCATAAAATAAAACGTTCGATTGGGGCTTGCTTATAATTTCAGATGCCTAGTTCATTGTCACTGCAGGGAGTGTGGCACCACACAGGAAGACATGGTGCTGGAAAAAAATCGCCGAGAGTTCTGAATCTAGATCCACAGAAGGAAGAGAAAAACTGAGCCAGGCTTGGTCTTTTAAAACCACAAAGCCCATCTCCAGTAACACTTCTGCTAGCAGGCCACATTTCCTAATCCTTTCGAATTATGCCACTCCCTGGTGACTATTCAAATCTATGAGCCTGTAGGAGTCATTTTCATTCAAACCATCATAGTCCTCAAGTTGATATTTACTATAATGTTTACGACAGCAACAGAAATCACATTCGGACATCATAGTATATTCAAATGTCACCAGTATTCTTCCTGAATAAATTGAAAGTACTATCAGGTCTTAAAATTATATGCATAAATTTAGTTTTATGTATTTTTGTTAGGGTTTCTGTTGCTGTGATGAAATATCAAAAAGCCAGTTGGAGAGAAAAGGATTTATCTGGTTTACACTGCTATATTGCTGTTTATTATCCAAAGAAGTCAGGGCAGGAAAGTTGGTAAAGAGGCCATGGAGGGATGCTTCTACTGGTGTGCTTCCCCTAGCTTGTTCAGCCTTTCTTTTAGAACTTGGGATCACCAGCTTAGGAATGGTACCTCCATGGGCTGGGCCCTACCCCACTGATCACTAATTGAGAAAATGCATTACAATTGGATCTCATGGAGGCATTTCCTCAACTGAGACTTCTTCCTCTCTGATGACTTTATCTTATGTTTACTTGACATACAAACCCAGGAAGTACACCATAATATCCCTGAGATGCAATCAAAATTCACTATTGGCATCTGACAATTTTGAAAAGCATTCCACAAAATGTAAAATAAAAAATATTTAACAAAATGCGATACATGCCACAATTCCCACATGCAATTAAATCATAAGTAATGATACAGAAATCATTTGAAATGTTACAGATATTTCTACCATGAAACTTTAATGGCAAGCATTCCAAAATCAATGTCCATAATTAAAGTTATTAATTATTAATTGATCTGCCATTCCCATGAAATATCTCAGTGTAATAAAACATAGGCTCTATATTAGATGACAACCAGTTACTTTTGCCTCAGTGGCATAGTATGTTCAACCACATACAGGCTTCTTTACATCTCCAAAACTACACCTGAGAAAACAATGTGGAACACAGAAAGGATGTCCTGATGCTCTCTGCTTCCATTTTACATGTTTGATCACTGGTAATTTTCATTCTTGTCTGTGTTTTGAAGCAGGAAGCCTGTCATCAAACAGGACCCTTTCCTCATAATCTCTGGCTATTGGTAGCTAAGATGTCAGAAGTTGAAATCATTAAGACATGTGTTCCCGAGTCTCCCTGTGAATATGGTTTGGCAGTGGTTGCATCCAGAGCTGCTCTCTGCTGTGCCTCTGCTTCTCTGTAGCCCTCCCCTTCCCAAGTGTACACTCGGTGCTGCAAGCCTAGCCTCTCAGATCACTTCTTTTCCTTTCTTCAGTCTGCTTACCCTGGGTGGAAAAGTTCTTTCATTATCGGGTCATTTTATATTTTCACTCAACTCATTCCTATTTTCTTAGGTTCTCTGTTGAAGTTTTTGTTTGTTTGTTTGTTTGTTTGTTTCCTTGTTTGTTTTTTGATAGCATTTTTCTATGTAGCCCAGGGTTACATGAATGTTAATGTTAATGAAGTGATCTGAATGTTAGGAAAACAAGCATACACCTATATTCACGAATAGGTCCCCTCTTTTGGAAATGTAAATGCTCATAGAAAAATATAGTTTATTTAATAAAAGAAAGAGGAGGCTCATAGAAAAATATAGTTTATTTAATAAAAGAAAGGGAAGACCCAAGATAGCTCAACGGATAAAGGTGCTTAAGGAGCTGAGTGTGATGACCTGAGTTCAATTTCTAGACCCAAGGGGTGGAAGGAGAGAACTGCCTAATGTAAAAACTGTATAACCAAACCTGAGAAAGAGTATAACATTTGAAAAGTAAATACATAAACTACAAAAAAAAAAAACTATATAAACAAAGAACTCAGATAAAAGTTTTCTAATATAAGGAAAAAAAAGGATCTATGAATAACATTTTAATTAATCAGTGGGGGGTGTGCAGCCCATTGCAGATGGTGCCATCCTTGAGATTGTGGCCTTGGATTTTATAGGGAAGCAGGTGAACAAGTTGGGGGAAGCAAACCAGTCAGCACCATTCCTCCATGGCTTCTGCATGAGTTATTGCTTCCAGGGTCCTGCCCTGTTGTCTTTCCATCCTGATTTCTTTTAATAATTAACAGCAATACAGAAGTATAAGCCAAATAAACCCCTCTCTTCCCATCTTACTTTTTGGTCATAGTGTTCCTTTACAGCAATGGAGGACCTAACTAAAACATCTGGAGAGGTTATAAACCCTTCTGAGAACCTACTACTGTTAGCTAAAGGGACATGTTATTAAACTGTCTTCTATGTATTCATGTTTGTACCCTCATACTAAAGAAGTCTTGATTAGCAGATTACTTATATATTTATATTTATGTATTTATTTTTTTAACTTATCAAACAGGTTGATATGTTAAATTCTCAATCCATTAGCCCTCTACACAATAAGCTTACAGCCAACAGACAAAGATATAAATTACCCATTAGATAAGATAAATAGACCCTTAGAAACCCTTAGAAATAATCATAACAATCATATAAATCTAGAGATGCTCCAAGAGAAACATCCATGTCTGCTTCCATCTTGCTTCCTTTATGCTTCTATTTCCTCCCTCAGGGGACAGTAGGTAATTCAGAGACTTGTAACTGGCCAGTGTTTGCGGTACATGACTCTTGAGTGCTTATTCACAAATGGTTCATTTGTATCATTTGGCCCAGTGTTCAGGGAAATTTTTAAAAGAAAGGGCAGGAAGAAGGTAATAGTTGAAAGACGGGAGTAGTGCTATGCAATGCTATCATCTTGACATGATGTAGCCATTCTATAATTTTTAACAGCTGTGGTTAGCAGAATATATTACCTGTTCAAGACTAAACCTGTCAACATTCCATCACGGAAAGGAAAGGAACTCAGTAGTTGCAACCTTGGCTAAGGAGTTTTTTTTTTTTGTTTTGTTTTGTTTTTTGTTTTGTTTTTTTGTTTTTTTTGTTTTTTTTTTTTTGTAAAAGTGAGTAATTTTTCTTTTGTAATATGTAGCTACAGGTAACTTTCCCATGTTTCAGTAAACAGCCCTGCACTCTTTCTCATTCAAGGAATCTTAACTAAACTCAGCTTATTGTAAGAATAAGACATGAAACTAGGAAGAGGATTTGCTGGGGAGGAATGTTTCAGAGGGAGTAGGAGGGTATACGAGATGGCAAAGGGGGTAAATATGATCAAAATATATCATGCAATGCATTGAATTATCAATGAATAAATTAAACATACACTTTTCTAAAATGTCCTTGGTGGTAGTTTCCACAGACTAAGAACTGGTACTGGAAATGGTGGGTGGTTAGTAATCCTTGACAGAGAATGGGGAATGCTGCCAGCCACTGTAGCAGTGAGTTCTAAGTGGGTGTTAGCAGAACTGTCTGAGCTTGTGAGTGTGAGAACATTTACCATTTATCTTCTTGATGCACATCAATAACAAAAGTCTTAACTTGAATTTTATAGCAACGTCAAAGTCTAAAGTCTCGCTATTTTGCTTTTACTTTCTCTATAACCAAAAATTAGTTATTTCTTTGGCTCCCTGCCTTTCTTAGTCTCATAAAGCATGAACTCAGAAGGCACACCACGATCCGGAACACTTCTTAATTTAATCACTCCATTTAGCCAAAAATAAAATGGTTGAAGATGGGTCCAGAGGGAAATTTGTCCAGTTTGAGAGGGGTAACTTCATTTTCTACACAACAGGCATAATCTTTCTTCAGAGTAAAATAGGGCTTCACTGGGCAGAGAGTACAGCTTTGAAATAAGAAGCAGCCTCATCATCTCTGGATATGAGAAGCCAGATCATTTTGAATTAGCATCCCTATCTATCAGTAAGCCTAAGAGCTGAAATATTTTGCACCAGTTACTGGTTTATCAATAAGGTTATAAACATTAGTTGAATATGCAGAATTAGTGGCCCTTGTCTCATTCTAGAAACCAGAAATCCTAGAAAAGGAGAGATACATATTTTAGCCACAATATAAATGAACTAAACAGTATAATCTTAACATAAACTCAAAGGTTGAATGTTCTAAGGGTTCAGGGATATGTGGCAGTTTGAAGAAGAGTGGTCCCCATAGTTCATATATTTGAATACTTGGTTCTGACTATGTAGAACTGTTTGGAACAGTTAGGAAGTGTGACCATGTCGGGGGAAGTGTGTCCCTGGCCTTTGAGATTTTTAAAAGCAAATGTCATTCCAGATTAGCTTCTCTGCCTGGTATTAGCAGATCAATAAGTAATCACTTGGCTATCACTCCATCACTGTGCCTGCATACCTACTACCATGATTCTCTACTTAAAAGCCATGGGCTCTAACATTCTGTAACACATGACCTGTGTCAAGCTAAGCTATGATGGCACTGCTTAGTTTCCATAGGAGGAGGCGAGAGCAACTTCTTACCTGTCGAAGCAACAGCCTGGTCTTCTTCAAAGTTCCATTGAGTACTAATCACCCCACCGGAGGAATTCAGCCATGATGTCAAATAGACCACTTACGCTCAGACTGGGGGGAGGGTAGCGTCTATAGCGGAGAACAGCACATGCATGGCTCCACCTTCTGAGCTTAAGTATAGGGCCATCAAGCTCCAGAGTTATCTTTATTTGATAAAACTTGCCCTGACATTCAAGAAAACTTACTTTTCCTTAACTACCTCACCTCCTGAGCTGAGCCATCTGCTGCATGCATTTCTCAGCTTGTTGATACCTAGTCTCTTGATCCCCACAGCTGTCCTCTAGAGCTGTCTCTCATGTTGAGATTTCTGCTGATTAAATGTAGTCTCCTTGTCTTGAGGTTCCCAACCTGAAGGCTTTCCAGTTTAGATCAGTATCAAATAATGAGCCCTTTCTCAAAATAGTGCTGGGCCTCTACCCTGAAGGTCATACAGAGTGAGATAATTGGGATCCTCAAAACTTACAACTAACACTGAGGCTTGTGACAGTGTGGGAGTACTGCACAGACTTTCCCTCCCCATCGATGGGCACATCCATTTCCCAGGTTCTCACATATTAGATTACAGTTGCACATGGAATTTCATTTTTTTATTCTGTAAAAGTTCTTCACTGTAGAATCATGAGGCCTTTATGAATTCCTGGAAATTGTTCTGTGCAGAACTACTCTTATTGTTCAACTTCATCAGTATTTCTATACTTTTCTGGAAAGAAAAGCCTGGCTTCTAGACTTCATGAAAATTCACTACACCTTACCAGCATAGTGAATGAACCAGCCTTCTAGCACCCTACTAGATAACTTACTTAAAAGTAGAAACAGTACAAAAAAAGTCATTACAAACTTTTTATGATATATAGTAAACAGCACAATATAATTTTACAAATAATCTCATTTTTTATGTACATTTATTATATAATAATAACTGACATTTTCATGGTTCACTTGTATAAACATTATTAATATTCTGTATATATTAAATAGTTCTGGAAATTAATATGGTGGCAGTTATTTTTTCACCAGCCAGTTTCCCAAATTATCACCCAAAGATCTTTTAATATTTCGAAGCTTAGCCATTAGGTAGGCAGATGCTCAACTAGTTTATCTAAGTTGTCCCAGTCACTTAGCCCCTTCCAGCCAAGTGGTTAGCTATACATATCAGGTCAATAGTAATGTTCATCACCTCTGATGTCTCCTGGCACTAAGCTTGTCTCTTTCTTCTTCCCAGAGTTCCTTTCTCCCTCTCAGGAAGTCCTGCCTATCTCTCCCTACTGCCAACCACAGGTTTTAGCCTTTTATTGACCAATTAACTTGGGAAGCAAGGTTTGCATAAGCAAAAGTTGGTGTACCTGAGGCTTTGTTCTTGGGGCAACAAGATCTAGGCATACATAATTTGGTGTTTGAATATATAGCAACCAGACCAACCCCAACACCCTTGTTCTCAACATTATTTTCACCATTCTTTCTACTGCACACAGCCATTAAATAAAATGGTACATTATTGTTGGTCATAAAGAATGTAAGTCATGTAAGAAATCTGAGCTATAAGAGTTGATCTCCATGCTCTTTGATCAGGGATGTGGATTTGAGAAGCCCTGTAATCTCTATGCTTTGTGCTTGGGGCTCATCATTTGTTAGGAACTAAAGGGTAATATAATAAAGACTACAGGTTGACCAGTTAACAAGAAAAGGCCAACATTCTCCAAGAAATTGGAAGTGGAAAACTGAAGTCATTTTCTGAGGCACATAAGAATAAAAACACAATTTAAGAGAAAGGCCAGATGCTAAGTTCTGACAAGACAGCAGGACCCTAAGCAAATAAGCCAAAGATAAGTCTGATGAGCTGCTTTTGGTAAAGAGGGCCCCTGACTAGTGAGGCTTTTCCCTTTAATCCTCATGACTTGTGGTCAAAAGTTTCTTAGAAACAAGTAATAATTCTCATGTGTGCTTACTTTTTGATCAAAACTGTCCAGTATTTCTATCATTGCCCTAAAAAGAGCCTAAGTGACCAGAAGGAAAACTAATCAAATGTACTTATAATTAGATGGACTTCTTTAGGTTGGCCCATATAACTCCCTGGAAGTCTGGGTATACTGCTTTCTGATTTATTTTAATCTTTATATTTTCTATCTGAAAATGTATACCATTCTTAAGTGTTCAGAATTCCTATCCCTTTATACATTCATTACATTTGTTATTACTTGATTTTGCTTTTTTTTCAGTATAATACATTGTTGTTTTAAATTTTAATTTCCTCCACAACTAGTTACATTGAACATGTGCTCACATGTTATTGTTTGTATTTCTTCTGGTCATTTTATTAGTTTATTTATATTGATTTACCCAAGTCTTTTGATTGTATGTCATATTACTATTATGTTTCTTAATATGTAGTATTGTGTTTTCATTTTCATTATAGGAGCCTGGACTGGCTATTTTTGTCAATTTTACATATACTAGTCATTTGAGAACAGAAAACCTTTGGTTACTAGCAAACCTGTATGACATGCTCTTAATTAATGACTGGTCAAGGAGAACACAGCTCCTTGTGGATAGGGATACCCTTGGACTGGTGGTCCTAAGGCACATTAGGAAGTAGAATGAGCAAGCCTGAGGGCAAGTCCAGCAATGGACACCACTCCACAGCCTCTGCATCGGCTCCTGTCTCCAGGTGTCTTTTCCTTCTTCAGTGATGAACAATAATTTGGAAGCATTAGCCAAGTAAACCCTCTCCTTCCTGACTTGCTTTTGGTCATGGTGTTTTATCATAATAATACTTACTAATCCTAACTGAGAAAGAGCTCATTGTTGGGCAGAAGTTTACATTTTTAAGATTTACCCATTATTTTATGTGTGTATTTGCCTGCATGTATAATTTTTGCACCACAAGCAGAAACAATGCCCAGAAGAAGGTGCTGAATCTTTTGTGAATGGAATTCAGATGGTTGATGGGGTTGATGGGTGATGGGAGCCAAACCTAGAGACGCTTTAACAACAGGAAGACTTCTGAATTGCTGAGCCATCTATCTGTCCCTGAATTTTAAAGCCTAAATGATCTAATGATTCTCTCTTCTTCCTTAATTTCTGGCCTTTTGTATCTTGCTAAGGAGACCCCTTTCAATCTTGATATTAAAATTCTCCCATATTTTTTCTAAGAATTGTAAAGTTTTACCATTCACTTTCAAAATTTCAGTTGACTTAGAATTAATTCATGTACTTGCAATAAACCAACTTTCAATACCCAAATTATATACAGTTACCCAATATAAATGGTAGTTTGTAACACCGAATGCTTTATGTATCCCTTTGCCAGTTTTGTACTGCCCTAGCAGCTTTGTGAGATTAAGAACTTTATGTGTGCTAAGGGATAGATCTCCTGTTATTTGTGGTGTTGAGATAGAATGTCATGTTCTAAGCCACACCACTGCCTGCTGCCGTTAACTATTGTATTTAACACACTTTGACTTTTCTTGCCCATTTCATTTTCTGCAGTGTAAGTGCAGGGTATGTTCTATAAGAATTTGCTATTTTAAATAGGGTTGTCTGAGGAATCAGAGATTAATTTGAGACATATTTAGATATGCTGATTTATGTCTAATTTGAAAATTAGACAACCTAGACACATTAACATCTGCAATTCCTTTGAATACATGATTCTAAATACAAAAGATTCTGGAAAAAGTGAAATTATTGATAAAGTGATAGAGGAGTATTTTGCAGGAATTGTGAGCAGAGTGTGAAGAGACAAGGCATAAAGAAATTTTAGGGCACTCAGTAGAGTAGACACACATAATTTTACATTCATCTGAACCCAAAGGAAGCAGAATCCAAGAGTGATCCCATTTGTAAAGTTTGGGTTTTGGATGAGGGGTTGGTTCATTATCATTGCTGTAACATAATCCTGACACTATTCATTTCATAAACACAGAGATTCATTTCATAAACACAGAGATTTATTTAGATTACAATTTTGGGAGCTAAACCCCGAGATTTGGTCGTGCCATTCATCCACGAATAGTGAGGCCTTCTTTGGCTGTGTCACAATGTGGTAGATGACAGCATGGAAAGACAGCACCGAAGAGAGCACGTGATGAGGAAGGAAAACAGACAGTGAAGATGCAGCCGTCTCCCTCCCCGCCTTTGAGAACCATTCAATCTTGCAAGAAGTCATTCTCCCAGGAAACCACCATTAAATTCTTGCAAGTATCGTTTCATCAATGATCTAATTATCTCAACCTAAAAGGTACCTCAGTACTGTCATTCTGAAGGCCAAGGTTCCCACACATGAACTCTGGAAACAAACCTGACCAAAGCCTCAGCAAGTGACAGGAGTATTTCACTGGGTCTTTACCAGTCTTAGCAACTAGACTACTTTGGTGCAACTTTGGAAAGTCAGACTATTGTGCATGTATAGGACAGAGAATGTAGGAAACTCTATGTGTTCATCTCAGTTTTATTATGAACCTGGAATCTCTTTAAACCAGCATCTATTAAGAATTCACAGGCTTGCTCATAAGACAGTCTGGTGGCAGAATCTTTTCTGAAGTTTTGTTTTCCCAAAGTTTGTGTCAACATGATATAGAACCAGCTAGCACACCAGTCATTAGTAGTGGAGAAGAAAACAATTTCAAACTTTTCCACTATTTTCAGGAAAACTCATAAAATCTGGCATATATTCCCTTTTACCATACCATCCCATTTTTACACTAGTCATGTTTTGACTCTAAGATGATGATGTATATTAAATACTTTGTGTGGTATCCTCTATCTCCTGAATATGAGTGTTGGCCAGAAATAGAATCTTAATTGCTTAATTGATTTTGTTTTCAGTCCACATTATAGCAACAATTTTCCCTGTACAAAAATGTTCCTTATAATTCTATTTTTCAGAAAAATTTGTAGTTTTTTTAGACTTTAATACACATATTTGTTTCCTGTAGATATATGATTGGGAACAACAGAAGATATATATATTTATATATAAAAATACACACATATAACTCTATATAAATATACAGTTTATATTTCTGTTGTTCCCATTCAGTTTTAGTGCTTTTGGCATTATTTGTAATTTAAAAGTGAAATTTCCATCAGAGTCCACACCACTCTTGGGTCTGAAAGGGAAGATTAGCATAAAAGAACAACTCTAGATTTCTAGCACAGTTTTTGATGAGGACAATGTGGCCAAACGTTTACAAATACTTTGAAATGAAACAATAGCTAAAGATAATTCTAGCATGTGACCTTACCGTCAGTAGCTTTGGAACCTCTATTCTCAGTCATCAGAGCATTTGTCCCCTTGATATATCAAAAAAAAAAAAAAAAAAAAAAAAAAATGGTGAAGTAGGAAGGGAATTGGTTTCATGCGAAAGGGATTAAGTACATGCTGGATTTGCTTTTTAAAATGTGCTTTCTTCTAGAAGTAAGATAAGCACCGACCACTGTGAAGCTCGTGTCTACAAAACCTTGTGATATCCCATCACACCATTCCTTTTAAGGGGTCCACCACCTCACTTTATGCCTTGTCAGTGCACTTAAAACACAGCCAAACAAAGCACAGGGCTGGGATTTTTGTACCATCTCACAACCTTTTTTGGGAATAGGCAAGTAGTGTTAATCATCATCAGCCAAAATAATGTAGTAGAGCTAATCTATTATATACGCATAATGGAATGGTAGTAAATACCCCCAAATAATTGTGTTCAGAGATCTTGTAGGTTGGCGACATGGTGGTGTACCAGAAATGTATTTGGAAGGCACATTCTTATCTCTGCTCATGCCACTCTCTATTTGATCTTATATATAAAAAGCCAATAAAAACAACTAAATGGTTTTCTTGACTATTCTGTGAGTACTTTTAGAAAATGATCGAACCCCAGAATGGTTTGTAAGAGGCCCAGATTTATAACTGATTGGAAGAGTTGTAAGAAAGCCACGGATTAAGGTGGAGGCAGAGTTGCAGGACTGAGCTCTTTGTAAGCACTGGAGAACCACAGATTTGTGGAATATACATTTGAAAATACCTCCAAGCCCCCCGGATTATCTCTTATCTGAGTATTTGTCTTATATCCTTGGGTTGATAATTTATATTCTTCAGGGTAGAAGCTGCAAAGAGACTTTAAGGGGGATATTGCAAAGCTCAAAAAACAAAACAAAACAAGATCCTGATTTATGAGTAGCTCAGGATGGGATTCTTTTTGTTTGGAACCTGAAGCATGCCTTCCTCACAAAGGTGCCTGGCGGAATTACAGAAGCCGGTTCTCTGGAGCAGGCGGCCAGGACTTAGCCTCACAACAAATTTCAAGGCTACTGAAAGCTCCCAGAATCCTCTGCCTTGTTCTCATGCCTGCAGGGCCCCTTCTCCCTGTTCAGTCACTGCTCCTAGACACTGTGCTCCTCATTACCCAAGTCTCTGCCAGGAGGAAAGGAGTGTGTTTTGCTCTCACCGTATTTAGCAAACACATTTTCAGTTTGCAGCATTAGAAATACATGGTTTCCAAGTACACAATTCTAACAATCAACAACACTGAGCAATTTGTCATATACTGAAGAGGCATTCTGAACTTTTTCTCTGGGACTGCTCCGTAGTGTCTTTATCTCTTGGACTATAGGTTCTTGTTAATTTGTAGAATCGTTATGTAGAGATATTTTAAAATAAAAGTCCTCCGTTTCAAATATAAGCTTATCATATTTTTCATGTTTCACATTCTACCAGTTTTAGATTTCTCGACTGTTCCTAATGTCGTTTTCCATCACGTGGATGGAACATGGGTTTCATGCACATGGAGCAAGCAACTGCTCAGCTGCCATGTTATAATCTCAGCTGGAAGCTAGGAGGGTGGGATTAGTGGTCAGACTTCATTACATGCTTCTAGACCGTGGGGGAAATTCGGTTTTTTGAGTTCACAGTACTCTCCAGAAACACAGCTGGCGTTTATAACTCTATTTCTATCTGTTAGGCATACTTAGAGTTTTTCTTATATATCTTTTATATTTGATACTGATTTCTCAATATTTGATTTCCAAATATTTGTGTATGGATATTGTATTTCCTACATAGAATCTGTGAGGTATTGGTTTATAATCACATAATTGTTCTTATTAATTCTTTTGAGATTTGTAAAATATTTTCAAATAATCTATATATTTTAAACCACATTATTAATTATTTTTAAGTAACATGAGCTAACTATATTAAATGATGGTAGCTATGTTTTTATGATAACTTTAATGAGATTTGCTTTTAATATTTCCTCATTTTGCACAATTATTCAGGAATTTATTACCAACTATGAAACATTTCCAATTATTGTGATATGGTTTCAATGTTTGTGCATTCTCTAAAGCTCATATTAAAATTTTAATACTCCATGTAACATTATTAAGAAATGGAGCTTTTAGGACTTAGTAAATCCTACAAATGGAACTCTCACGAATGGTACTAGCAACTTTATGTAAAGATTGTGTTCTGCCTTTATGTCTCTTACTGAGACAAAATACCCCAACAAAAGCAACTTACATGAACACAGGCTTATTTTAATTCGTAGTTCCACATTATACTTTGCTATCATGAGGCTATCATAATGCCAGTAGCTTGAAACAGATGTTCACATCACATTATACTCAAGAGCACAGTGAGAAGGGTGATTGCACATAAGCTCTCTTGCTTGCTTGCTTGCTTGCTTGCATGCAAAAGCTGAATTTCTACAGTCTTATATAGTTCAGAACTCTGAGCCTAGGGAACATTGTCACCCATAGTGGAATGGGTCTTCACAAATCATTTAACCTAAGGCAGTCCCCCAGAGACATGCTATAGACCAACTCAATATACATTGGGTTCCTCATTGAGGCTGTCTGGTGCACTTTAAATTGTGCCAACTGAACAATGAAAGCTGCCTGTCATAGAATAAAAGGAAGAGAATACCATCAAATTACCCCCTAACCTTGTTCTGTAGCAATCTCCTGTGAGATAAAATCTTCTATATTAGAGAGAAGCTTGTTTAGATGAAGGATAATAAAATGGGGTAAAACATTATTCTAAGGGAGGGTGAAGTACTCCATTCTCCCAGGAAGCTTGCTAAATTCATGAAGGAGATAACTCAACAGCTTCATGAAATCCCTGAAATGGACAAGATTTACCAAGTCACTGTTTCCCCAGGCATGCATAAACTGCAAGCATAGCCTATTGAGAGATACTCGCAGATAAGCTGGGCTCCTACAGAAAGCAGGTATTGGCCAAATGGCTGAAAGAATCATTGGCAAGCTGAGCTCCCTGAAAGATTCTTAGACTTACTGAGCTTCCTGCAAAGGACACTCTAACCTATTGAGTGCCTGTTGCTTGTGTAGTACTCTACAGGTTTCCAGAATGTATAAGCTGTCATCCACATTGGTAGGCTTGAGTGGCTCATCTGTAGATTTATTTTAAAATATGATATTTGCTGCCACATGTGGTGACACAAACTTTGAGTGCAAGTACATATCCTTGAATTCTATAGTGAGTTCAAGGCTAGTCTAGATAACATAACGAAATACAAAACCAAAACAAAAAATAGATACTTCTTTTCCTGTCCTTAGATGACAATCACTTAGTACTATTGTCTGCTCATTGGTTCATTATGGGCTCTTTCTTTGCCTTATTTAAATACATGTAAGTAACATAAAATGAAAAGTTGGCTAACCACTTATCTCAACTGTGGTCAGCAACTCTGACCTTTGGAACAAAATGATATGCTTATATCTGTCTCTATACTTAGGGATGATTTGACTGCACTTGTTAAATGTGGTAATGCATACAAACTCATAGCATGTAAGCAATTAATTCCTATGAAGATTGGCATCACACAGCTAGTCTAGGTGGAACTATGCTGTGTTGGTTATACCTCAGTGCCTTGTACTGTCCTTCATATACATCCTGAGCATTGAGTATTCTCTTGCTCTGGTTTTATATAACCAATCCAAAAAATGTGTTGATTAACTTTATTTATTTATTGTATTCTTTCATCAAATATTTACTGAGAGCTGATCTCTGTGTAAAACCCGGCTGGAATAAGAACGAAAGACCCTGTTCTTAACATTTTGTTGAGAAACATGAGGACCATAAAAATGCAGTGCAGCCAGACAATAAGTTGGGTTGTTTGTTTTTCACATATGAAGCTTGTATTTGGGCAGCAACAAGAAGGCACAAATAGGAAGTTTTAGGTGGTAAAGCATGATTAATACTTTTTTTTTCTGATCACAGTGAGAGGGAGACCCATACGAAGAGAATCATAGAAATGCCACAACTAAAGAGAACCTGGAAAATTAGCTGGCCCAAAGCAGGCTCTCAATGACAACAGCCCTCAAGACTCCACAGAGGGAACTACATAGAGTTACAAACCTGCACAGCAAGATGAAACCCAAACCAAAACCACTGCAAACTATCAACAGAGAAAAAATATGACCCATGGATTGGAGTAAAGGTTTATAGCTATACTTCAGAGCAAACCTTACCAAGAACTACAAAAATTAAATACCAAAAAAAGCAAATAAAAATATATAATGGAGGGCATTTTGTTGCTTTCTTTGACTCTCAGATTGAGAGACTGGACCCCAAGAAAAGTCTAAAGACTACTGGGGAGCAGCTACTGGAGAAACTTATCTCCAGGAGAAAGGTTAACAACATGTCAGACAACCTTACAAGACAGTTTATAGCTGTGAAAGCAGAGGGCAGGCGACCATACTTTCTTCTGTTCAATTTAAACCTTACTCTCATGTTATGACCCTAAAGAAAGACTTGGCATGAAGAGGTAACCAGTTTAACTGGAATACTCTAGGTCAGCTGAAAACCAACTACCCTAAAATGCTCGAATTTGAACTGCAGGAGCCCAACGGCTAAACTCACAGGTCCCATCTTCAGCACAAGCTGCAGTCCCTCTATTGTTCTACAGATCTGTCACAAATTACATTCTATGTCTGAATTTCTCTGTGCAGGTAGGTAATTTTGTACAAGGTCTCCAAAAACACTTATTAAATAAAGGAGTTTCAAAGTAGTAAATTGTATTTGACTCAAAATGGAAATTTAGAAATGGGGACAAATGAAAAATTGGAGAAATGTATTGTAGCCAGAGTTGGAGGGACAGAAACAACAGGAATGTCAGAGAAACATAATGAGGAACAGTCCCTGGGGGATGCCCATAAACTATAAATACACCCAAGAAAAAATTCACAGACATTATGAAACTCAAAAATAAGGAAGACCAAAATGGGGATGCCTCAGTCCTTCTTAGAAAAGAGAACACAATATTCATGGGAGGAAATACAAGTCAATTAGAGGAGCAGGGACTGAAGAAAAGATCACTCAGAAGCCGCCTCACCTGGGGATCCACCACATATGCAGTCGCCAAAGCCAAGCACTAGAGCTGATCCCACAGTACTTACTGGCAGGAACCAAAAAAATATGCCCCCTCAGGGACTATGCTAGAGTCATATAGACACAGCTGAGCATGCTTGCAGCTAATCATTATTCTGAAATCGGGGATCCCAATGAGGTTGCTAAAGAAAGGTCCTAAGAAGCTGAAAGGGATTGCAACCTCATAGGAAGAACAACATTATCAACCAACCAAACCCTCCAAAACTCCCATGGAATAAAACACCAACCTGTGTGCACACATTGAGAGACCTATTAATCCAGTTGCGTATGTAGCTGAAGATAGCAGGGTCTGGCATCAATGTGAGAAGTAGCTTTTGTTCCAGGGAGGGCATGTTTTTCCAATGTAGGGAAATGCCAAGGCAATGGGGTGCAGAGGGTGATCAGGAGGAAGTGAGCCTTTGTGGAGGGGGATGGGAGAGAGCAGGGTAAAGGGATAACATCTCAAATGTAAATACAGAGTATCCAATGAAAAAGAATAGAAATGTAAATAAAATATATCCAATAAAAATAAAACAGGAAGAAAAAGAACTATTATCTGCTTTCCAAGTCTCCTCCGTAGCCATTCAGTGTTCTAACTACCTCTAAGCAAACTAGAAGCATTGCTTGGTTTTAGTCACCAAGCTTTTGGGGACTTAAAATTATTTAACAGATGTCATAAAATATCTAAATAGGCCTTTGTATAGTTTTTGGAAACAGCCATCAATTAATTAGTATATTTTCTGTGAGAAATTTGCATGCCAAAAGTGACTTTCTGAGGAACATCTGCAGATACTTATTATTTATCAGTTAGTAGTTTCTGACTTATTATATATATGTATGTGATGTATATGCATATGTAATATATATGACAATTCATTATATAAAAATAACTCCTCTTACAGTCAAACTTCCTAGCTTCCAAATCCTCAAATGAAGCTCTCAGCTTAAAGCGTTTGCTATTATCCCACCTACTAAACTATATATAGAAGCCCAAATTTTCATCAGGTTGATAAGCCGTCTACTGCTTCAGGGAATGAATTTTCAGTCCTACCTCTGGCAACAGTTTGAATATTTTGAAATGTTAGATTTCAAAATAAAAAGGGGGATGAAACTTAAATCTTTCCGCTCTGTCATCTGAAGATAATGGCACATTCACCCACAGATGGCCTTCACAGGTGGCTGTACCCCCAGTTCCCAATGCTTGTCTTCTACTAGAACAAGTTCAATGCTGCTGCAGTTCACACATTATTCCCACTCTTACTTACAAAGGAAATAGTTGCTGGAATCTAAGGCTTTCAAAAGTGTCCTTGAAAATCTGCCTCATCCCGAGAAAAGAAATTTTCTTTAAAAGTGATGACAGAACAAGAAGCCATGACACTAAAGCTCGTAGATGTTGGCACCATGGTCACATTTCCAATCAGCAGCAAAGTGAGCGTCAGTAAGGGCCATTTCCTAAGGACATACTCTATGTACAGCAGAGTTGCTATTTTCGTTTTTTTAGGTCTTACCATTTTAGAATGCTTTTCTGACAATAAATTCTGAAACAGACATCAGTAGAACAGTGTCCAGTTGTATGATCTCTCCCAATTTAAAGTGTTTTCGATGATTTGGGCGCTTTCGGTGTGTTCACATAATTTATGGCAGCAAGCTTATGTTAGTAAGTTCAAAGGTTTCATTTTACTTGAACATTATTAATGTGAAAACCAAGGTAAAGCACAGCTGCACTTGTTTTAGCACACTTTCAAATGTTCCTTGAGAGCATCTCATAATTATAAATTTACTGTTTGCAACTGTTGGACAACTTCTGTTGAAGAGTTAGAAACAATGACTTTATAAAATTCTTAAGAAAATGGCTGCATCTAGAGAATATCATCCTGAGTGAGGTAACCCAGTCACAAAAGAACAGACATAATGTGCAGTCACTGATAGTGGGATGCTAACCCCAGAAAGCTCTGAACACCCCAGAAACAACTCACAGACTATATGTAGTTCAAGAGAGAGAATGAGAAAATCTTTAGAAATGTTAATCTTAAATACAATTAAACAGCAGAGATATGAGCATACCTCATTGTTCTATTGAAGAAAAGAACACTCTGTGAACTCAAGGCCATGGATAAGACTAAGGCATAACCATACTGAAAATGTGTCAGGATTTTACATTTGTAAGCAAAGACAGCAAGATAAATGGATACAGTAATAGAACAACCCAGGTCCATAGATTTTACCCGATGCTCACTGAAGATAATCGGACACAGAAGGGTTAAAGGGAGGCATGGCTCTTTATTGCAGGACAATGCTGCTCTGTTGTACAAAGAAATAGCAACATTTTAAAGAATTCAATCTTCTCAACGATAGCTGCATAAACTCTAAATTCCATGCAGAATAAATGTTTGCCCTTTGCTAAAGGGCATTGGCTGGGCAATATTAATCGACATGTACGTATAATTGAAAAGCCAATTCTGAGCTGAAGAATTACTACTTCTAGCTGGAGAATCGACAGACTGATATTCATGCTCTATCTAAGTGTTTTGTTTTGCCTTTGTTTGCTTCTGGTGCTGCAAACTGGGCAAATGGTAGCAAGGCCATCAGTGGGAGTTGGTACTGTCCTGCGGCAGTAGCCGAATGTGCAGTTACTGACCTCGGCGGCAGGTCTGAGTGGCTGAGAAAATAACAGCCTCTCGGAAGGAAGATGCTGATTGGAATCTACGTGGAATACCCAATCGGGGAACTAAGAAAGTCAAAGAGCCTCAGGAATAAGCAGGGAGACAGACAGTGCTGCGACCTCTATCCTCCTTCTGTGAGTAGTTTTCTAACTAGTTACTGAGCTTCTGTTTATCCCCTCATCCATCCCAAAGAGCAGGGAAGACAATAGCACAGACTGGAGGGTTCCTCAGGTTGGGATCTTCTTCTCAGCACCCCTGCCACTCACTGTTACTGTGCCTCCATGTTTTCCTTCTTCAGGTTACGTAGAGCTTTCACTAACCCCTGGTGTGCATGTGTGGTCTTTTTCTTGCACCTTTAAAACCACACCTGAACAACAGAGCCAAGTTGCCCCTTGTAACACTGACCTGGATAGTTCTCACAAGCACATCTAATAGAGCCCATCAAGGTCCTGTGTTAAAATGTGCCAGGGAAAACCTATACAATGGTTCTCCATGTGTAATTTGCAGATTCCTAAGGACACTATAAGGCCAAAAATTATTTTGTAGTGATACATGTTTGCTCTAGTGACTGTCCTAACATTTGCACTAACATTATAAGAAAAAAAAAAAGCCTGTTTCATAAAGTCTCTAGCATCTTATCATAAACCAGGGCAACAACATTTGTCCTCAACATCAGATGAAAATTTAATATTGATATCATACAACATGTTCTTAATGGAAAAAATTACTTCATTCTGGCTCTGAAGCACATGTTTTAGTTTTCTCTGAATAATGGAGCGGACGTAAGTCATATTCACTGAACACTGAAAGTCCAGAGAAGCTCCCAAGGAAAAACATCTATAATGATTTTGGCTGCAAGATGAACAAGAGATTTATCTTCATGTGCACATGTTTCGCTTGACTGATAGGCTTATGGATGAGTATTTACACATGAGTATCTGTCAAACATTTTTCTCAGTCCTGAACAAGGTGCTCCAGTCACTTCAAAGGAAAGCATAGCCCAGTGTCTACCACAGATGAGAAAACATAAACTTCCAAATGAATATCTAGAAGTTGGAAACACTTGTAAAAATCAGCATAAACATAATTGCTTTATAATAAAGAAGTTTTTAATATCATGTGTGGTATTAGTGAGCAATTTCTATATTATAGATTTTTAATAAAGAGCTTTTAAATAAATTTGTGGTGTAAAGGTGCAATGTCTATGTTATAAAATAAAATGTATCAATATTTGTAATACAGTATTGCTCAATAAACTGGTATTTTGACAATGTCTTATGCATGACATTACCATATTGTCCCAGTCTACTTTCTTATTGCTGTAAACGAATGTGTAAAACTGGGTAATGTACAGAGGTAAGGGGTTGATTTTGACTTCTGATTCTAGAGACTGGCAAGTTCTTGAACAGGGCACCTGCACTTTCTGGCTTCTGCTGAGTGTTTTTCCTCAATGAAGGCAGAAAGGAAAAGCAGGTACATGAAGAAGAGATCAGACACTATGTTATCTTTCTTTTATAACACTTACTTCTGATGGCAACTCTCCAGTTATGAAATAGTAAGAACTCGCTTGTGGAAAGCATGGGTCTTCTAAGGAGGGATCAAATAAAACACATGCAATTTGAGGAAGCACTTTCACACATTATTACATAATATATTTGTCCAAGGACTTACTCAAAGAACAATGAGTTCTGGTGTTAAGTAACATGAAAAGTTACTGAACTGGTTTCAGTGTGATCATGTAAGTCACATGTAAGAAGCTTTCATCCTTCCCCTGCTTCTGCTGTCAAGTCAGAGGAGGTTTGTGGCTGTCCTGAAAGGATTATGAAGTAGTCCTTCATTTTCCAGCTCCTGCTTGTTGATTACATTTTCTTTATATGTTTTATTCATTCACTCATTCATTCATTCACTTACAATGAATATTTAACATAGGCGGGCCCTGTAGTCCTGGCAATCCCCTGCCTCCAACCTCAAATGTTGGGATTATGAGTATTAACTATTAAGTTAGGTTTTCTCCATACATTTTTAGTTAAACATATGTATTACTCACGATAAGTCAAATGGAGAATAAGATATAGTGTTCCTTTCTATAATTCTCCTCATTAAGAAAATTTAAAGTCATGAAATAATACAATTATTTTTTTCTAAATTCTTTTAGTTAAACAGCAATTTGTGTTTTATAACCTTACAATTAATGCTCTTATTATTAGCACTCAAACCAAATTAGTGTGATCATTTATATGTATAAGTTTTACTTGTAACGTATCAAGCATAAGTGTTTCAGAAGGGCAAGGCGTATAGAGGCCTTGATAATCTTTATAAATAAAACAAAAAAGGAAAGAAATCACTGACCTAAATAATTTACAAAATCTGTATTTTTCCATGTAAAGCAAAGAAAAATAAAAATTACGTGCAAATAAAAACACATACAATGGAATCAAAGAATGATGAATATTTTAGATAATTGTTTTATAATACTCTGCTAGTTCCTTTCACCTAAGACAAATTTTAATGTAAGGTGTATGAAAGCAACAGTTTTAATATTAATTTTTGCTTGAAAGTAGCATTCAGGCCAGCTTGGTTTTCACTGTAAAACTTTGTCCCCAAAATCCAAAGGCTAAGGTTTAATTCGAATTTCAGTGCTAAGTAACAAAGCCCTGGGTTCAGTTCCCAGTGCTGCCAGAAAAAGAAGAAAAAGCAAAGATAACAGAGTCCAATCCTAGCATACTAAAGTGGTCAGAGAAAGGCCCATTTGAATGTAATATCTAAAGACCCCTGACCTGTTTGTTCAGAAACTTGAGACACATGCTACATCTGTTTTCAGTGTTTTACATCACTCATCCATTATACCAGGTCATCAAAATGAAGCTCCTAGGAACAGCCTATTTTCCAGCCCTGCTCCAAGTAAAGGGCACTGTTGTCTCTGTCAATGTGAACTGTAAGTTCTAGCGAGAAAGATCCTAATAAAAGATATCTATTACCCCATACTTAATTTTACTCTGATTTTCCTCATTCTAGACTGTGAGGATGGTGTGTTTCTTGGTGTTCATTTGAGTCACAGTCTGGTGCTAATCATCCTTGGGGGGATACTGATGGAAACCAACATCTAGGACAGCTGTGGCACTCCCTAAGCTCCTGCCTCTAGTCATTACTACACTACGTGGAAAAGCTTCGAAGGCTATGCCTTCACAGATAACCCTGAAGTGAATAACAGAGTGGCTTACAAACTTGTTTTCAGTGATTGTACAGCATAAAATGCACACTTTCTACTTTATGTACTCTGTTACCCAAACCAGGGCATAGGATTCATTATTCAAATGTATAATATACATTGATTTTTAAAAATAAAAATTAGAAAAATAATTTAATGGTAGGTTGATGTAAGAGTACACCGTTTCCCCACTACTTACCTATTTTGGGCTTAGCCTTAGAATATCATAATTGTTTGCCTTGTGATTTACTAGAGGGGTGAAGGATTCCATTCCCTTGGAAAAAATGCTTGATTATATTTACTTTTTTCTATTCATGTATCATAAGTATGAGTTATAATCTGCTATAATAGAAGCACAGAGATTAGCAAACCAACAATAATTATGATTTAAGTAAAAGATGAAAAGTGGTAATAATTATAATCTATTTCATTTTGTGGATAAAAATGATGGTGATGATGTCCTGAATTGTATAGTTTGCACAAGTCGCCATTGTTTGGTTGTTACTGTGGTTTTATTCACCTGAGTTGTTGAATGTATGATTCCCATCAATCAGTGCCTGTGATTTCGAGATTGGTTCAAAAACCAACATCCTGCAGTAACATATTTTTTTAAGAGAAGTCTAACTATTACTAGTTTGAGTATCACTTAGGAGAATTAAGTATGAAAGAAAATATTATAAAAAGACAGTCCATTTGTAGGTATATTAGAATTAGGGTGTGGTAGAAGCTACACTAAAGTAACGCCAAGAAACCTTAAAGTAAAAGATAAACATTAGAGAAGTGAAAGAAAACCCTAGTTTGTCTAAGAGCATCCTCCAGAGGAAAATGTAAGCACTTGATAAAGTCTGACCTGATGCTACCCACATCCTTCCTACTTCTTAGAAAAATGTAAATGCTGAAGAACATAAATTTTACCAACCATGGAAATGTAAAGAACCACGTGCATGTGTTTATAGTACAGTATCCCACAGGTAAAGAAGGCTGGGATGTGTACAGCAAAACACACCTTTCTAGATTATCTCCTCACTGAAAGTACCTGTGGCTGTTTAGCACTTCAAATACTCTGGCCTGCTGAACAGTCGCCTTCTCCCCACCTAATCACAATTGTCCTTTTAGGCTTTATCTACTATGAAGAACTGGAGGTAAGAGACACAGAATTTTCTTTAGAGCATTCTACCATTTGAAGGGAAGGGCTCATCTCCATTGCAGCCTCCAACTGAGCAGAAAAGCAGTAATCATCCATATCCCTCTGCCCACATGCCCACACCCATTGACAAATGTGATCCTACAAATCTTCCTGAAGAACAAACATTGGAAAAAGCACTCTGCCATTCAAGATTACTCCTGAACCATTGCTTCTCAGTTTGAATATACATTTTCTACTGAGATGGCAGTTGAATTTGCTGTGCATATTCACAAATTATATACATTTTTTCAGGCTAATGGATTTTTTTTTTTGCGAGATTTATTTGGTAAGCAGCATGCAGAGTCACAGAGAAGCAACAAAAATGATTTGCCTAAGGACCTGTCTGTTTAAGATTCTAGTAGTGAAGTTTCACACTTGACATGAATCAGGATGAGTCTCACACCTTCTTGCCTTAAGCTCATGACACATGAATAATGATGTCTAGTTTCTGGATCTGATGGTATTTATCTCTGGTTTGCTGAGGCTGGAGTTTGGAGATCATAGCAAAGAGAAAGTGAGGCTGATTTTGGATTGGCTTCCTTCAAAGACGGAGCACGTGGAGTGACCTGGTTTGTGTCATCTAAAGATGCCCTGACAGAAAACATGCCTTTGAATACATAGTTCATATTTTGAATGCCTACCATACAATAGACAACTTTTTGTATGAGGCCTTTTTCATTGGGAAGTGAATGTCTTTCCATGGTTTAATATTTTTTTATTTACCATTCACCTTTTCTCTTTACTCTTTCTTCCATCTCCTCCCTCTCTCTTCTCCTTTTTGTTCCCTCCTCCTCTCTCCCATCCCCCCTTCCCTCTCATGTGTATCTTAGTTACTATCATTGTTAGGTTTCTACTGTTATGATGAAAACACCACGACAAAAAGCAAATCAGAAGACAAGTATTCGACTTATAATTCCACATCATAATTTTTACTGAAAGAAGTCACAACAGGAACTCAAATAGAGGTGAAACCTGTATGCAAGAACTAACGAAGAGGCCATTTGCTCGGGAATATTACATAGGCATTATAGTAAGGCATATCTGTAAATATAATGTCCGTATATGCTAGCTTTTTGTTATAACGATAAATTCCTAGGGAAGCATCTTATATAGAAGAAAGGTTTCTTCTGGCTCACAGAGTTGAAGGTTTTAGTTTGTGATGAGATGGATCTGTTGCACACAATTCTGGCAGCACATGGTAGAGCCAAGTTGCTGTAGTTCATGGTAAGAAACCAATAGAGACATTGGTAAGGACCAAGAGGGGCTGGTTACCCTTTGCTTTCAGTGGCCTGAAGTCATCCAATCTGCCCTACCAAGTCTTCATAGTACCTCTCCAGAGAGCAAAATTTCATCACATGGACCCGTTGAAAGCACTGACAATCCAAGCTACAACTTTATGTAGACTCACTTCTTCTAAAGCACATTGCATTTTAAAGAAGATTCAGAACATTGTTGAATAATGTTTTAGTTATAATAGATACACACACACACACACACACACACACACACACACACACACATATATATATATATATATATATGTTTGCTTATGTTGCATTTTGACCTATTTTCTAATATAGGTTCATTTTAAATGTTATATATTAATAGGAAAACATAATAAATTGCAATTGTAATATATGTTAAAACAATTGATAATATCAATATGCAGGACTCAGTATGATGGAGATTGCATTGAATCTTTAGATTGCTTTTGGTAAGATAGCCATTTTTACTATGTTAATTTAGTCAATCCATGAGCATGGGTGATCTTTCCATCTTCTGAGGCCTTTATTTGATTTCTTTCTTCAGAGACTGAATGTGCTTGTCATACATATCTTTCACTTGGTTTGTGTCATTATTTGTGACTATTTGAAGGATGTTATTTTCCTAATTTCTTTGATTTACATTGATGGATTTCATTATATTGAACCATCCCTGCGTTCCTGGGATGAAGCCAACTTTATCTTGGTGAATGATTGCTTTGATATGTTTATGGATTCAGTTTTTGAGAATTTTATTGAGTATTTTTGCATTGATATTCATAATGGAAATTGGTCTGAAGTTCTCTTTCATTGTTGGGTAATTGTGTGGTTTAGGTATAAGCTTAATTGCGGCTTCATAGAATAAATTAGTTAAATTTTCTTTTGTTTTTATTTTGTGGAATAGTTTGAAGAGTATTGGTATTAGGTCTTCTTTGAAGGTCTGATAGAATTCTCCACTAAATTCATCTTGTCCTGGGCTCTTTCTTGGTTTCGAGACTTAATGACTGCTTCTATTTCTTTAGGGGTTATGGGACTGTTTAGATGGTTTCTCTGATTCTGATTTAACTTTTTTACCTGGTATCTGTCTAGAAAACTGTCTATTTCATCCAGATTTTAAAGTTTTGTTGAGTATAGGCTTTTGTAGTAGGATCTGATAATTTTTAAAAATTTCTTTGTTTTCTATTGCCATGTTTCCCTTTTCATTTCTGAATTTGCTAATTTGGGCACTGTCTCTGAGACCTGGTTAGTCTGGCTAAGGGTTTATCTATCTTGTTGATTTTCTCAAAGAAATAACTCCTTTGTTTTGTTGATTCTTTGTATTGTTATTTTTGTTTCTACTTGGTTGGTTTCAGCCCCATGTTTGATTATTTCCTGCCATCTCCTACTCTTGGGTGTATTTTCTTCTTTTTGTTCTAAAGCTTTCAAGTGTGCTGTCAACCTATTAGTATATGCTATCTCCAGTTTCTTTTGGAGGCAATGAGAGCTATGTGTTTTTCTTTTTCATTCTTATTCGAAATTTAATGTTTGTTTCTTTTTTTTTACCTATTCTCTGTAACAAGCATTTCAAAGAACAATTCAATGACTTCTTATTAGTACAATAACTTTTAAGAACCCAAGTAAATGGCTGCTTTTTGCAGCAGCTTTTGCACCCATAAGAGTGGGAGCCATTCACTGAAAGCCACACATTATCCCACTTAGGTGAAAATTTCTTCTGCTGACTCCCAGAAATACCTGCAGTAGTGGTGGCCTTACCTGTGATCCTGGGTGTAATCACTCCTGTAAGACCAGCTCTCTTCAGGTGGAATTTTGGTGTGGGGAGCCATGGCACAGGTGGAATTGTCTTAGAATCCATCTTTCTGCTGCATCCAACATCAATTCATAACATGAAGTTCCTATTTAAAATTTTTTTTAAAAAAAATGAAGAGATATCATTTAGTAACTTAACCACATACCAGAAAGTCCTAGGACAAAAGAAATAATGCACAAAAAAGTAGACAGCAAGAAGTAATCAATCTCATGCCTAAAGTTAGCAAGATTGAAAACAAACCAACCAGAAGAAGAATAATACAAAGAATGAGTAAAACAAAGAGTTGGTTTTTTGAGGAAATCAAAGAATTGACAAACCCTTATCCAAATGAACTAAAAGGCAGGCAAAAAAAAAAAAAAATAATCCAAACTAACAAAGAGAGACAATCAGGGCATAACAACATACACCGAGGAAATCTAGAGAATTAGAAAGATATACATTAAAAATCTATAATCTGCCTCCCTGAATACCCTTTGTTTCTTCTCTAGACCCAATCCCCAGGTTTCTTCACACCACAACAGAAACTCAGCTGCAGCCTCCTTGTGTATCACACAGACCATCCCCTCTCGGCCCTCCCTTTCTCTTTGCTATGTCTCAGCTATCAACATAGAAATATATACCCTGCTCAACCACACAGCACATCTTCCAGACTAGGTAGGCTGCTCCACAGACCTCCACTCTCTCTTCCTCCAGCCCTAATTCCTTTTTGTTAGATTTCCTATGGTTTGTGAGTTTATCATGGATATTCTGAACTGTTTGGCTAATCAGTGAGGGTAGAGCGCACGGTCTTCAGATAAAATTACTCCCGATTTCCTGAAGAACTTCCAAATTGCTTTCCGGCATGGTTGTACCAATTTGCTATCTTGCCATCTGTTTCCACACTGTGTGCTTTTGGTTTCTTAATCAAAGATATATATATATGTCTGTGGGTTTATTTCTGGATCTTCAATTCTATTTCACTGACTGACCTGTCTCTGGGCCAGTATTATGCAGTTTTTTTGTTTGTTTGTTTGTTTGTTTTTATCACCATTACTTTGTGATACAGATGGAGGTCAGGGATGATGATTTCCCCTAGAAGTTCTTTTATTGTTGAGAATTGTTTTAGATAGCCTGTGGTTTTTATTTTCCCATATGAAGTTGAGAATTGTTCTTTCCATGTCTATGAGGAAGAAACCACCTCTAGTAGATAGACATGGCCCCAGGCGAGGCATGAGGCCAACCACACATCTTCAAAATTTTTGACCCAGAATTTTTCCTGTCTAAAGGAAATGCAGAGACAAAAATGGAGCAGACTGAAGGAAAGGCCATCTATCCAGTGACCATCACAACTTGGTATCTATCCCATGTGTAGGCACCAAATCCTGACACTATTACTAATGCCATGTTGTGCTTGCAGACAGGAGCCTAGCACAGCTGTCCTCTGAGTGGCTCTACCAGCAGCTGACTGAGACAGATAAAAATACTTAGAACCAACCATTGAACTGAGTTTAGGGGCCCCTATGGGGAGGAGTTAGGGGAAGAACTGATGGAGCTGAAGGGGATGACAACCCCATATGAAGAACATTATCAATTAACGTGGATCCCTCAGAACTCCCAGAGACAAAACCATTATCTAAAGAGCATACATGGGTTTGTCTGTGGCCCCCAGCACACATGTAGCAGAGGACTGCCTTGTCTGGTCTAAGTGGGAGAGGATGTGCTTAATCCTGCAGAAACATGATGCCCCAGGGAAAGGGATGCTGGCAGGTGGTTGGGTAAGGGGTGGAGGAGGGCACCCTCTCAGATGCAAAGGAAAGGAATAAGGGGTGAAGAGCTCCGGGAAGGGGAGACTAGAAGCGGGGAGCATTTGGAATGTGAATAAATAAAAATAATTTAACAATAAAAATATGTGAGTAGATTTTGAGAAGTTTTTAGCATATGAATAAATGTACACAATGACTTTCCTGAGAATCTCAATATTTTGACCTAGTTGTACTAATATATAATTTTAGATTTTGTGTACTTTCTTATCTAGGATATTGTGCAAAACTTATTTTATAACTTCAATTACTTTTTCCTTTCTTGGGGTTCCAATGTTGGCTCTAATTCATTTTCTAATAATTTCTTTAAACTTTCTTTGCAAGTCAAGCATTAATTTGGAACTACCATTGTGAAATTATTGCATTGTTTCCAAGACGAGAACACACAGCATGCACCCAGACCTTTAGGACTGTGCTGTGCTGTGCCCCTGTGCCTCAATTTCAATTGTTTCAGAAGCATGACATCAAGGAACATCTAGTTTCACAAATTCACCAGAGCAGAAGAAGATATAAGGAAGTCAGATATAATAAAATAATTATGCACACCAAGGCCAACTGAAAAGTAGTCACGCACAAATAAATTCTATACAGCTGTTGTCCAGGGCCAAGGTTTCTTTCTCTTTCTCTCTTTCTTTTTCTCTCTTTCTGTCTCTGCCTCTCTCTCTCTGTCTCTTTGTCTCTGTCTCTGTCTGTCTGTCTCTCTCTGTCTCTCTCTTTCCCTCTTTCCTCCTCTTCTGGGTGGCTGAAATCCTGTCTTATTCTCTTTTCTGCACAGGTATTGGCTGGTTGAATTTTATCAACAAGTCAGAGAATAAATTGGGAACGATGTTTACACAAACTTGAGACCAGAGATTCTTAGAATAAGCTGTATAATGCCACATCCAGATTACAACAAGATATGGGGGCAGAGAAATTATAATTTGAATATACAAGGATAATCTTTACTCAGTATATAAAATTATTGTGCTAACAAAACAGTATGTTTTGAAGATTTCCCTTTCCAAGATGTAAAATTGTAAGCTCTATATGATATAATATAATGGGAATTCAAACAGAGCCTCTCAGTGTCAAAATGAGTTAAATAAGGGCTCTGGAGTCTGTGTATTTGCAAATACACATTCAAAATCCAAAAATGCTTTCTTTCCTAAATTTTACACTCTGATTGTTTTCCAATTAAGCCAGTTTAGTACATGCATACAAATTTATTCTCTGGGTTCTGCAAAAGTAAAGTAGGTAAGCTATACATAGTGCTTAAATTCACACATTTCAGACATTGCATCCTGACAGAAGAGATGGCCCACACTGTTAAAACTTGTGAACAACTCTTTCCTTGGTGTTTTCTCCATGCTTAATTTTTTTGAAACATACTTAGAGTTTTTCCTTATTATGGTAGTGGCTACTTAAAAGTCTTGTTCAGTAAAGAGAGACAACAAAAGCAGACAGAGCCTGCTATCTTGTTTATTTCCAATTATTTGGGTTATCATGATAACTACATTAGGCTGATTAGAATTTCACTGATTGATGTGATTAAGCTATTATGTAAAAAAAAGACAGTTGAATTCAATGGTTGATTTAATGATGCTTTATTCTTGGGTTGGCACAGCCTTTCTTTAAAAGTAGAGAGAGAGAACAGAATGGAATATTTTAAATTTTGGACATTTATGTCAATAAAGGCTGTTTTTATTTCAGAAAACCTATTTGTTGTAGCTTGCAGCTGTGCTCAATTATAACATCTAATACAGACAATGACAAACTTCTCTTTTCTCTATCTTCAACTTTATAGTATAAGAAATAAAATATTTCCATTAAAATAATATTATCCTTGACTATGAGCTGCAAAGACTTTTTATTCAAAGGTAAATGGGAGATGAGACCATGAGTTTTTAAGAGTTTGTTTAGGCACCATTAGAGGAGTTGTTCCTCTGTTAATGTCTTCTGGAAGGAAAGAATTCAGTAGAGAGATATGAACAATTATGATGTTTATTTGGGAAAGCAAAGCATAGCTCCTGTCTTAGTCAGGGTTTCCATTCCTACACAAAATATCATGACCAAGAAGCAAGTTGGGGAGGAAAGGGTTTATTCAACTTACACTTCCATATCGCTGTTCATCACCAAAGGAAGTCAGGACTGGAACCTAAGAAGGTCAGGAAGCAGGAGCTGATGCAGAGGCCTTGGAGGGATGTTACTTACTGGCTTGCTCCTCCTGGCTTGCTCAGCCTGCTTTCTTATAGAACCCGGTCTCCCAGCCCAAGGATGGCACCACCCACAATGGGCTGGACCCTCCCCCCTTGATCACTAGTTTAGAAAATGCCTCACAGTTGGATCTCATGGAGGCATTTCCTCAACTGAGACTCCTTTCTCTGTGATAACTCCAGCTGTGTCTAGTCGACACAAAACCAGCCAGTACAGCTCCAAATAGAGATTGAAGTGGGCTGTTCAAAGAGGATGTACAAGACAATGACTACGCTCTGAATTTTAAAGAAGTTATATATGCATTTATATACATACATACATACATACATACATACATACATACATACATATATATTTGTAGGACTGGTGACATGCTTTTGGGATAAGATGACCTTTTTTATTTCTCAAATCATATTGGAGCACTCCCATTTAGAGTATGTCTTTCCATGGTTCTCTAGAAAGCTCCATGGTACAAGCATCAAAACTGCTACCTAAGCAACATTATAATGATGTCGTGTCTTTTGAAGATGAATACACTTCATCAGTATATACATGGTAAGTGGGAAAATGTCTGGGTATTTTAGCTTCTGACAGATAAACCAGCCCATCTGTAGCTTCAAGGAAATTTAATTACACAAAGATACTTTGACTTTCCAGAAACACCAATATCAAGATGAAGGCAAAATTGTTTGTTCATTTGGTTTGGTTTGGTATTCTTGCTTTTATTTTTTATTAATTTTTTTTGGTGACCTTATGATTAACTACTTTTAAGACAAGCTCAAGATATTCTGAAAATTACAAAAACACTGTGGTTTTTGTAATTGAGCTTTATATAATAAAAAATGCAGCTGGGATTATATAATAACTTTTGAGGTTATGGATACAGGTACAAGGCCTGGACTGTTTCTTAGGACCCTCTTTCTCTGCTTCATCATTCATGTCTTTCTTCTATCCAACAGTACATTTATGTCACACTACATGTAGTATACTTACGAGTTGCTGCAATAAATATTGAAAGGATGGCTTAATCTTTTATCGGCCTCAGTGGTCTCACTTTGTGGATGCTGTTCTAGTGCTGAGCTAAGCATACACCATGCGGTCCCCACACCACTTGTTGCTCCATCTAAGCCACATCTAAGAACTCTGGTGTGGTTCTCTCTATCACCCCTGCTGCTTCTGTCCCAGATAGCTATGACCACCCTGGCATGTTCCTTTCCTGCACTGCCTGGTACAAACATGACTCCACAGCCCGGTAACTTATCAAACAGGTTTATATGGTAATTTCTCAATCTACAAACCCTTTACACAATAAGATTACAACCAATAGACAGAGATATAAACTGCCCATCTATATGAGATAAATAGACCCATAGAAGCCCTTAGAAATAGTAATAACAAACTAATCAAGCTAGAGATATGCTGAAAGAAACATACACATCTGCCTCCCTCTTGTCTCTGCCTCTCTTCCTCACTCAATCTCCACTACTGCCTCCACTTCTGCATTCCTAGACCTTTTCCCACCTACCTCTCTCATGTCTAATCATGTATCACCTTAACATAAACCTACAATGAGTGAAACACAGAAGTTTATCTTTCTATATTTAGTATGTGATATATACTATGATAGATTTTTTTAGCTATTTAAAACACAAATTGAAATAAAATTTAAAAAATTGCACAGTGCTTGTAAAAACTTTGATGTTTTGTCTTTTTTTTTTTTTTACCACAAATGAATAATTGCCAATTTTTTTGACTGGTCTCTTTCACATAATCTAAGTACAAACATGAAAGTCTACATATACAGAAAACTGGCTTGTTTGAGACCCAAGTCATTGCTCAGAGGAAAACCATACAAAAGACTCACTAAAATAATTTCAGATTGTGACACCAACTAGAAAGACATGACTGTAGGAAGTTCCTAAGTTGTTTATGAGCTAATCCCTTAACTGTTTATCCACTGGTCCCATCTCTCCAGAGAACTCTAAGGTATTGTACAGATATATTTATCTGTGTTCTCCAAAGAAATAGGAATTTGAAACTATATAAACATTGTCTCTGACATACTCCACTGCTAATGTAGTGCACACAAATCATGTGTATTTTGTGGCAGTTGATAAAATTTTTACTCCACGGTACTGTCTCGTTAGTAGTATAGCTGTCTTACTCTTATATGACAGGCAATGCTATTATATATACATAAAAAGTATGAGCATAGCATTGTGGATACTAATAGAGCTTTCCGGAAGTGATGTGAATAATAAAGTATTTTGGTAAATCAATATTAGATCCTCAAGATATTCACTATTGGAAGAGATTTCATGCAGAAAATTTATACTCATGACTGATTAATTATTGTTTTTAATTACTCTATATATGTTCCAGAAATCCACATACATAAAAGTTGAAAAACTGGTAAAATTTTAATGACAATGGAGGCTATTAAACCAGGTCAAATAGTTGTGTGTTAGCAGAAAGACCATGTTCAGTAGAAAAGCTCTGCTCAGACAGATATGCAGAGGCTTTGTTCCAGTTGTCTAGGCTGCCCTAAAATTTTTTTGCAAAAGTAAGGGACTTTTCTTTATTAGATTGACCTCTCATCAAAATGTGAAAACTATTGATTACTGGTTTTCCTTGGTAGCCATGGATCCAAAGCAAGTGCCAGGCAGTGTGTGCAAGATTGTCAACGTTGTTATTGGGTGAAGTGAGGCCTCATATGAACATCATATACTTACAAGATCAGTTGGGAATATAGATGGTCTCCCTGACCCCAGGGTATGGTATAGAGAAGTCACACATAGTACATGGTTTGTGATGAGTGAAAGAGATATTGAGACACAAACACACACACACACACACACACACACACACACACACACACACACACACACACACAGGTGACTTATCTGGGACTCAATTTTCTTCACATTCCAGGTCTCTTGCTGTGAGGCAACCTCTTCAGGCTAAGTTTTCTTACAAGAAACTGAATCTTCTTTAGTATGGCTGTGTTAGATTCTGCTTGAAATTCATCATACAGGTCCTGTCTCCTGTAGCCTGACATCCTTCCTAACTTATGGAACATAGCTACAAAATGCACAATGACTAACTGAGACACACAACTGTCTTTGATAAGTGATGTAGCTAAAATAAAACTCAGATAATTAATAAATTAAGATTGTTAATATCAACCAAATGTATTTAAGTTCGCCAATAAAATCACCTCTTTCATTTTTCAGAGACAAACTGAAACTCTAGTAGAGAGAAAGTAACTCCCATAAATACTGCTTCATTATTAGTCCACAATATTGAAAAGTAACCATTTTTTTGAGTATCCTTTGTTAGGCTTTAGGTCAAAGCAAGACTATTCATTTATTTATTCATAGATCCATTATTGAACAGACTCCTATAAATGACGGTCTGATGGCATGAGATGTTTCAACTGTTGGAATACACTGGAAGTTTTTAAGTAGGCCAGTCTCTTCCTTTGGGAACACAGCATCATTTTATAGATTACAATACTGGGCGTTACTGGTTAATGTTAATAGGCAGCAGGGAATGACTCCATCCACATCATTCTTAGATCTACCTTTTACTATCCTGAAGACAGGATCTCCATATGTAGTCTAGGGTAGCCCTGTACTTTCTGTCCTCTGACTGAACTAACTCAGTCTCCCAGGTGCTGTGATCATAAGTATATTCTACAATGCCAAACCTCTCTCTTACTTTTGTGAGGTTTTTAAAACTCTAATTAGTCTCAACAAAGCTCAGTGACTCCTCTGCAAAATGAACATGAGTAATGGTTTCCCTGACTGTCTCGAAAGCTAAGTAGCTAAGACTCCAGTGAGCTGACATGCACAACAGTGTGTTCAGGTTGTAAAGCTTTTGTAGTGTTACCTTATGCTGGGGGGAAGTCTTCTGCAACACAGAATAAAGATGCATCTCTGAAATCTATCAGTTGGCTTTCCTTTAGGAGAATCAGAGTAGTGAATCTGAAGAGAATAGCACAAGGATGTCTCTTTTAAGAAAAGGAATTTCAGACCACAAAACTGAAGTAAGTCTTTATTACTTCTTGCTAGACGGAGGCACAGCTACTTACCTATGTCAAGGGCAGCTATTCCCCAACACAGAAGACCTAGGCTCTTGAATCATACTTTGTTCAATACCTTTGCAGTTTGGCCTTAAAAATTATGATTCATGGCAATAGGTTTTTAAACAGCACGACTCTAGCTAAAGGCAGAAAAATGAATTTAATGACCTTCTGAATACTGCCTCCCAGTCTTGAAATTATGTTGTGTATAATTGCTTTCAGTCATGTCTATCATGACTTAAAATGAATTAAAAGTAGAAAATGGCTCTTCTTCCATGTTAGATACTACAAGGTTTTATTTTGCTGTGCTTTTAACAGATTGGCTGAATTTAGAGAAAAAAACGTTGTAAGTTGTAACTTAAAGCCTATACAGTAACAATTACTGTGTAACTAAACGTCCGATGGTTCCCTGCTATAAATGTCAAGAAGATTGCTGATAGAATAATCTTGAGAAGTGCAAGTGGATCAAAGATCGCCACATTAAACCAGATACACTGAAACTATTAGAAGAGAAAGTAGGGAAAACCTTAGAAGACATAGGAACAGGGAAAAATTTTCCTGAACATAACACCAATGGCTCGTGCTCTAAGGTCAAATATCAACAAATGGGATTTAATGAGATTGCAAAGTTTCTGTAAGGCTAAGGACACTGTCAAGAAAATAAAACGGCAGCCAAGAGATTGAGAAAAGATCTTTACCAATCCCACATCTGATAGAGGCCTAATATCCAAGGTATACAAAGAACTCAAGAAGTTAGACACTAGAGAATCAAACAACCCTATTAAAAAATGGAGTACAGAGCTAAACAAAATGTTCTCAATTGAGGAATATCGAATGGCTGAGAAGCATCTAAGGAAGTGCTCGAAATCCTTAGTTATCAGGGAAATGCAAATCAAAACAACCCGGAGATTCTACCTCACACCAGTTAGAATGACCAAGATCAAAAACGCATGTGACAGCAGAGTTTAAATTTTTAAACACTTCTCCATTGTTGGTGGGGTTGTAAACTGGTACAACCACTCAGGAAATCAGTCTGGTGGTTCCTCAGAAAATAGGACATAGTACTACCTGAAGACCCAGTTATTCCACTTCTGGGCATATACACCAGAGAACCTCCAACATACAACAAAGACACATGCACCACAATGTTCATAGTAGCCCTATTTATAATAGCCAGAAGCTGGAAAGAACCCAGAAGAACTTCAGTAGATGAATGGATACAAAAATCATGGTATATTTCCACAATGAAGTACTACTCAGCTATCAGAAACAATGACTTTATGAAATTCTTAAGAAAATGGCTGCATCTAGAGAATATCATCCTGAGTGAGATAACCCAGTCACAAAAGAACAGACATAATATGCAGTCACTGATAATTGGATACTAACCCCAGAAAGGTCTGAACACCACAGAAACAGTTCACAGGCTATATGAAGTTCAAGAAAAACAAAGGCCAAAAGAAAAAAAGAAAAGAAAAGAAAAATCATTATGCTTAATCTTTACACACCAAGAAAACGTTGACTAATTCCAGGTTACATCTTGTTTTACATCTACTTTATGCTCACTGTAACTAGTAAGATCTTAATGCACACTATCAATCCTTTAAAAAAAATCAAGTACTGACAAAAATATATTCATATACTTCTATGCAAAAAAATGCTTTTAAAATCCGTACATTTATCTTTGCTTTTTAAAATAAAGTTGTTCAATTAAAAAAAAAAGAAACACTATGAAGGAAAGAAAAAGAAGAGGATGGGTCTCCAAGGTGATTATGGAGTCCATATTTTCTGACCTCTCTGCCTTAGCAATTGCCAGAGAGTGAGCAAGCAGAGCACGCAGAAGAGGAGCTCTGCATGTGAGTGTTGCACACAGCAACACTGGAGTGGACGTAAGTACCCATTGTGGGCACTCTCAGAAGGTATCGTGAAGTTCTCTCTAAAAGGCAACATCTGAGCAGAGCTACAAATGTAAAACAGGATTGAAACCAAAGGAAGAGAGGAGCTAAAGGGACTGAAATAGAAGAGTCTGGTTGGATAGCCTGAAATGGGTGGGCGGTAGGAGCCTGAGACTGAATGGTTCAGAGAACCAGAGGAGTCACAATTAAGAAATTTGGGTTTAGTCTGCAGACAAAAAACAAAAACAAAACAAAACCAAAAAACGAAACCAAATTAAAAAAAAAAAACCCACTAGCATGTTTTAGGTAGAGGAACAGTGCACTCTGCTAACATTACAAAACTCTGACTTTGGTGTAAAAATTAAGGCAAGTAACTGCAAGACCCAAAGCAGCAAGTCAGGCAAGAGGTCTTCCCTGGCTAGAAGGATGCCAGGCAGACATGAGAACAGTGGCCAGTGCCTCACAGGATGAAGACAACAAGCCACCAAGGAGTTTCTTCACCATCTCCTATGGCCTCAGCGGCAATGCTATCAGGTGAGATGGGACAAGCAGGCCTTGGAAGAGCAAGAAAAATAGAATCAAGCGTTTGATTTTGGACCTGTGTACTTTTTCGCGTGTGTAGGACAACAATGGAGTAGTAAGTTATTGCCAGCTTATAGGTGACATCAGTGTTGGAGGCATGGCTTTTATGATAAATAAATGGCATTAAATCTACAGACATAAGTGAAATCACATCACGAAAAGGTAGAACAATGGGGAAGAGGATTGAAGGCTATGTCCTGAAGAATACACTTAATGATATGAGTTTGATCCCTAGATACCATGTGGAAGGAGATAAGTAACTGCTCAAAGTTGTTCTCTGGCATCCATTCACTCTGGAGTTGCCATCACAGCTCTTGTAGTCATTTAGAGGCCTTCTGTGTCCTAAATTTCAGTGTAAACTCTATTTAATCTGTTCTCCCATCCTATCCCCAAGGAAAATAAATAGGCTATATCCTGGGACATATCATCATGTAGAAAATAAGCATATGAGAAGGAAGCAATAAAACACATATAATAGGTTTGGATACTTAGTTGACCCACTAAGAAAAAGATAGTTCCATGCCGTAATTGAAAATTAAGTAGTATTGATGATACTTGAAAATTAATGATTTGCCTGAGTTGCCTTCATGGGGATTCACCTTCCAGAAGCCTTTCCAGAGGGAGTGGTACAGGCTACCAACATGAAGAAGGCCAGTCTAATTAAGGTCATGCCTACAGGAAGAGGCAGTGTTGCTACAAGACTACAGTGTTAAAGCCTGTGTCAGGGAGCTCAGGAGCTCAGCAGAAGAAGCATTGGCTATTTTTTATCCACAGTATATAGTGTCTACAGCCTCAAAATATACACTAACTATGCAGGCTCTGTATAATAAAATTAGAAGAACTAATTGTTGAAAAACTTTAGTTTGGCACTATAGGCATTGTGTGTGTGTGTGCGTATGTGTATGTGTGTGCGTGTGTTGTACACATGTGCATGTACAAGTATATCAGAGAATCAGAGGACAATGTACGAGTACAATTTTTCCTTTCACTACATGTATTCTAATGATCAGACATCAGTCTTTGTAGCAAGTGACTTTACCTACTGAGGTATATCATGGTCTTTATCACCAGACACTTAATAGATTAATGTCATTAACTTGAGAGAGGACCATGTATCAGTTAGCTCATCCTACCATAGTGAGGAAAAAAGGTAGACTATTAGGACAAAAAGGTTTGAAGACTTTCCTTAGATAAAGAAGTAAGCAACATTGGGGTTAACCTACAGGAAAATCTTTTATCCATTTCTGTCACACAGGATAAGGAAAGATAGGAACAGCAAGTGAATGAGCAAGCCTTTTAAGACACAGGCAGGACAGTTACAGTGCAGATAAACATAGAAAATGATAGACAGTAACTTGAGAGAATTGCAGGAATAATTCCATAAAGGAATGAGAGGGAGGCCCACTTCCACCTCTGGGCTGAGGAAAGGATGGGCAGAGAAGCAACACTGGCTTTGATTAAACAGGACAGCTGAAAGCCTTGATCAGAGCAGTTTTGGTAAAAGAGTAAGGGCTCTGTGATTGGACATCGAGGGATGGAAGTAGAGGTGCATCAGCATTCATTCTCAGAATTTTCCAAGAATTCAACTTCAAGGAAGGCAGAGAAGTGGGCTAATTGCTCCACACAGAGCGATCTTAGAACCTGCTAAGTGAGGGCTGTTGTAGAATGTGGGCCAGCATAGCTAAGAGAATATTCTTTTGCCGCTCTCAGGTGTCTATGTATGGGGACCTTGCCCACAGGAATCTTTCTCCTCACCACCGTGGGCTAAGTTGACTGACACATGATCCTCTCTCAAGTTAATAAATTTAACCTATTGAGAGTCTGGTGATAAAGATCCATGAGGTACCTCAGCAGGTAACGTCACTTGCCAAGACTGATGTCTGGATTCTTAGAATACATGTTGTGGAAGGAAAGAATATAGCCCCACAAGTTGTCCTCTGATACACTTGTATGTGCACATGTACACACACACACACACACACACACACACACACACACACACACACACACACTCACATGAACACTATACGAGTGAACAATCTTTTTCTTTTTAAATGTCTACCAGTGCTAGGGACTTCTTCCTCATACCTCTCCTCCAACTCCTCTCAGGTCCCTCCTCCTATTCTCTACCCCACCAACTTTGTGCCCCCTGTTTTACTTTACACATCAGATCTAATTTATGCTGCCAGTATCCTCTGAGGTTTGTGACTGACCATTACAGCCGAATCCACCTACCTCAGGCCACACCCTTAGAGAAAACTGACTCACCATTTCCCTCCATCTCTCTTTCTCGGGTTGGAACTTCTTTCTTTCCTTTTATTTCTTTGCCAACCCAGAACAGGAAGCAAATATTGCTCTTGTGCTTATTTTATAGATTTAAATATTTTTTGAAGCCTTCCCAAAGAATTGAACTGAGCATGAAGCAAACTGAGTTAACAAGGTCTTCAGCAAAAACAGTTACTGTCTTATCCATATTGGATTTTTTTAGTAATGGTAATAAAATATTTATTTTTATTAATCTTTACCAGTTGAGCTTCCCTAATTTATTCTGGACTTTTTTAGCAGAATGAAAATATATTGTGTCTTGGTCTACTAAAGCTATACAGTGTGGATTTGGCGAAGAAGGATTTTGTACAATGGGAAGTAAATCTTGGGAAGGGAAAACATGATAGAGGAGCAGAGACATCAGATGGGTGGGGCTTTATCTTGCACCTTGTCTTTGGTGACAGAAGAAAGAGTGGAATGTAAAATTACAGATCCAGAAATAAAAACATACAGGCTGGAATCAACCCCTGCCTCCATCATTCGGTTACAAAATATTAAAGATACCTCTTAGTTTCTCTGAGCTTTACTTTTCTTGTTTATAAAATGAAAAAAAAATTCCTTATTACTATAAATGTACGTGAACCATATGTGTATGTAAGCCCGTATGCAAAATACTTAGAAAAAAAAGTCTAACCCTTTGGAATTAGTAATAAATTATCAGCCAAGGTAATAAGGTATCCACACTAAGGTGGTTTTAATATGCTTGGCCTAAGGAAAGGCACTATTAGGAGGTGAGGCCGTGTTTGAGATGTGTAACAGTGTGAGTGGACAATGGCACTTGCCTCTTAACCATCTGGGAGCCAGTGTTCTCCTAACAGCCTTCAGATAAAGACACATAACTTCCAGCTCCTTCTGCTCTATGCCTGCATGGATGCTGCCATGCTCCCACCTTGAAGATAATGGACAGAATCTCTGAACCCGTAAGGCAGCTCCAATTAAATGTCTTGTAAGAGTTGCTTTGGTCATGGTGTCTGTTCACAGCAGTAAAAATCTAACTAAGACAGAAGTTTGTACCAGGAAATGAGGTATTGCTGTGATAGGCCTGAATATGCTTTTGTTTTGGAACTTTGGATTTGGAAAGCAGTGGAATGATTTAAGTGAAAATTAATTGGCCATCCTAGTAGGAATTTGGAAGACTTTGTTGCTGATAGTGATTTGAGTTGTGCAGACCTGGCCCAAGAGGTTTCAGTGGAGAGAAATTTCAGTATGTGCCATAGAGACATTTTGTGGTATTTTGGTAAAGAATCTGGCTGCTGTTTGTGCTTTTCTGAAGAGTCTACCTGAGGCTGAGGTAAAGAGATTTATATTAATTGCACTGACAGAGGAAGTCTCAAAAAAGCCCAGCAGAGACTTTGCTTTCTGGTTGAGTCTTATAAAGAACATTCTGATCAAGCATAGCAAGGTTAAAAAAATACAAAATGTATGGTTCAATTAATAATAAAGGGGCACCAAGCAGATTACTGAGTTTACGGCCATCCTGGGACAAATCAGGTTTAGGTGGAAAAATGCTTAAGTCCAGGCATGGTGTTACACACCTTTAGTCCCAAAATGCACAGCCATGCAGAACACTGAGTTCAAGGTCAATCTACAGAGCAAGATGCAGGACAGCCATACTTAGACAGTCAGGGAGTCGGAAAACCAAAAGCTGGTAATAGAATAAGGGGGCCCATGTTCCAGTGCCAACATGCAGGAGAATAATGCAGCTTCAGCCATGTGGCTCTGGCTCTAGAGCCAAGATTAGGACAGACTACTGGAACAATTGATGCTGGTCAGCTGGAGTTAAGAAATTAGTGGTGATTAAGAAGATTTTAGCATCACCGAGGAACTGTTTTCTGAGAGCACAAAGAAGCTATGTTCTAGAGACAGCCTAGGTTGTACCTCACGCTGCAGCTGTGCTTAGTAACATATAAGAGTCACTCAGATGGTACTGGTTTTGAGGCATGAAGAGGTCATGAGGAGCATCTGAGGCTTGGCACTGTCAGAGGCCATGGAAGGCTATTGGTGAAGGTGCAGCCTCAGTAGTTGCAGGACTGAAGGGGTCATGCAAAGGATTTCAGGCTTGGCACCATGAAGAGAGCCTATGAGAGGCTACTGGTGATGCCTGGTTGCAACAGAAGATCCCAATGTATTGGAGATGCCAGTATCATGGGATGATCACCAAGAACAGCAGCGACAGTGGAGTGGATCAGCCTGAGTCTGAGTGCTACGGAGAGCAGAGCTGGAGAAGTGACACCAGCCTTTTGACCCAGAAGATCATGTGTGGATCCCAGACAGTGAAACAAGAAGCTGTAACAACGAAGTTGCCTTGGCAACTCCAAGATTTTCGAGATGCCAGAACCGTAGAATATCTGCTGAGGAAAGCTCACAGAGACTGGAACCAGGCCAGAAGAAGAACGTTTGTTTCAGTCAATAAAGATGAAAACGGAAATGGAGATCTAAAGACTGCTTTGACATCAGACACGGAGAAGGAGAGTTTGGAGTTTGTCCAGCTGATTTATTGTCTTCTTTTGGGGATTACAGTTAAGATTGGATGAATCTCAGAAGAGACTTTGAACTTTGGACCTTTAACATTGTTGAGATTGCTAAATACTACGGGGACTTTGGGAGTTGAACTAAGTATCTTTTCCATTATGCTATGGCTAGGTATGGTCCCCATAATCTCATGTGTCTGAACAATTCTATGGGGGCAAGGGAGTGGAATGTGGAAGTTTGAATATGATTGACCTAGGAAGTGGCACTATTAGGAGGTGTGGCCTTCTTAGACAAAGTATGACATTGGGTGGGCAATGAGACCTTCCTCTTAATGTGGGAGCAAGTCTTCTTGTCTTCATAGAAAGATGTAGAACTCCTCCTGCACCATGCCTGCCTGGATGTTGCCCTGTTCCCACCTTGACAATAATTGACTGAACCACTGCACCTTTAAGCCAGCCCCAGTTAAATGTTGTCCTTACACGAGTTACCTTAGTCATTCTGTCCATTCAGAGCAGTAAAACTCTAACTAAGACATACACTAAAAAATTATCCAATAGACCAGGCCAAGAACAGAAACCTGAGCATGAATGTAAACCCCTTCTGCTCTCCACAAAGTAGTTAACTGTATGGCTTTGCATATTTATGGTGCTTCTGCAGACTTTTTCCTGACTTTGCTCATTGAAAAAACCTTTTAGCATCTGGTATTGGGATGTTTTTGGTGTTCACTTCAGGTGGAATAAACATTATGTTCCTGGTTCCCACTGCAGGAGCACCTGAAACAGGTGACTGGCTTGTCTTATGCTTTCAGTTCCAGGAAGTTTTAATTTCACTCCAAACTAGAGAAGTCTGAGAGAATTTCAGAACAGGCTGTCACTGCAAAGGGCTAGTAGAGAGTCTGCAGGCTGGCTCAGTGGATTCTCAGGATTGCCTCAGAACTTAGGGTATGTTCAGACGGGACCCCCTTATTTTGATAAAGGGACTTCTTTCAAATTTCAATGATGTTTCTCCAAAATTATGGAAAAAACCGACTGAAATAATACTTTCTAGTGGAACATTGCCTGTTAGTCAACAGTGTTCAATCAGCTAATAAAACCTCCTCTCTCAGAGGTGTTAATAATGTTACCTGTCAGTTCCCAAAGAGGGATGATACTACATTCTGACCGAGAAAGCATTCTGCCTCTTTCCTCAGGCCTATGTATACATGTGTATTTTATTTTAGTTTTAAAAATTAGTGGACTATACATCACACTATAAAATAAGAGATAGTGTGCTTGTTTTAGAAGCCTGTCTCTCTTGGTCTAATTTCTCCACTCCCAGAAAAACATTTTCTAATTTCCATTCCATAAACTTTGTTACTCCCATCATCCAGGCTGTTTCCAAGGCCTGCAGAACCCCAGAAACATGCAGGTTAAACACTTCCCCCATAAATTCCTGCCTGCTGGGTTCACCTGGGACTGCCAGCAGTGGTGATCTTTGTTCTCCCCCCTGATCTCTATCAACTGGCTCACAGCTCTGCATGCATTCCCACAGAGGTATGCAGGGCCAAGAGAACTACCTAAAGAGGCAAGCAGTTCCCTGAGCTCCATTGTCAGACCCATGGGTCTGCTTGCCTCTCCTAAAAGTCCTAACCAGTCAAAACTAGGAGCAACCAGATGGCTAAGGACCAGCATTAGAACATAATGTCCACAAATCCAGGCCTACAGAAGATACTAGAAAGTAAAAACCCAACACATGGAGGCTTACTGTACCCCCTCTCAAAAAGATAACACAGGAAAGAAATAACCTCACACCAGTCAAAAAAAAAAAAAAACCCCAAAAAAAAAATCAACAACAAACAAAAGAATGGCACAGAAAAGAAAGCACACACACAACCATCATCAACAAGACAAGAATTAGCAATAGTCATTAATATCTCTCAACATATGTGGACTGAAGTAACCAATAAAAAGACACAGGTTAAAAGAATTGATGTGAAAAAAGGACACATCATTCTGCTGCATGCAAGAAACTCAGAGTAAAGGGCTGTAAAAAGATTTTCCAGGAAAACAGACCCAAGAAACAAGCTGGGGTCGCTGTTGTATTATTGGATAAAAGAGACTTTCAACCAGAAGTAATCAAGACAGATGCAGTGAACACTTAGTACTCATCAAGGGAAAAATCCATCAAGATGATGTCTCAATTCTGAAGATCTATGCCCCAGATGTAAAGGCACCCACATCCTGAAAAGAAACATTACTAAAGCTAAAATCACAAAATGTATCCCATATATTAATAGTGAAAGACTTCAATACTCGTCTCTTAACACTAGACAATGAAACAGAGAAATAATGAAACCAAAGTTATGAATCAGATGGCCCTAAAAAAGAATACATAGAACATTTCATCTAAACACAAAAGAATATACCTTCTTCATGCACCTCATGAAATCTTCTCCAAAATTAAACATATGCTGAGACACAGAGAGTAACCTCAACAGATAAAAAGTGAAATAACCGCTTGTTTCTTATAAGACCACCATAAATTTAAGCTGTAATTCTACAAGAACAAAAACAACAGAAAGGTTACAAACACATGTAAATTGAACAATGTGGTGAATTTATATTATGTTAATTGGGTTCCCAAAATTACATGGGAATTCACACATGTGAATCTAAGATGCTGTGGGTTCCTGCCCCCAGTTGCTCTAATTGGTAAATAAAGTTGCTGACAGCCAATATCTGGGCAGGGAGACAAAAGTGGGACTAAGGGGACCCAGGGAAGAAGGATTTAGAATGGCCATGCCAGGGGAACAGAATGGTCAGGTTCGGGAGCTGGAGAAGTGAGAGTGCACAACAGTGTACGAGCTGGGGAAGAGCAGCCTCAAGGGTTCACCCCCCTCCCACGTTTGGGTCTAGCATAGCAAAGATGGAATATAGATGTTAGGAAATAATAACTCAGGATTGTCAGAGGTTGGGAGTGGCCCAGACATTGCACTGTTTAATGCATATTAAATATGAGGCTGTGTATGTGTGTGTGTGTGTGTGTGTGTGTGTGTGTGTGTGTCTTTCAGGAGTCCAGAACACTGGGCAGATGGTAAGAAACATACTCCATTGCCGGCCGGGCAATTTGAGTGGTGTTAATAATGCACCTTTCCAACTTCAGACTGCAGAAAGAACTGATGACTACATCTGAGTCTGTGGGATGTTTAAAGGTATACCAGCTGCTGTGACAAGGAACTTAACAAAGAGGTACACTTAATAAACTGACCGCACGTGAGACTGCTTAGGGCTTTTTGTTTTTCCCACCAACTTGAGGCTATATATGAAAGAGGGCAGAGGTAAAAAAAAAATCATTATATGTTTTTAAATTGTCTCAATTTAACGTCAGCTGCTTTGTCCCAATTTTCAAAACAGTGACTCTGCCACTAATAAGCAATAAGTTTGGAGGACGTTTATCATCTGTGTGTGAGCTTTTTCTGGCTCCTAGTGCAACAAGTTGAGTTCTTCATACCCAAAATGTTTAGGCATTGAAGTTCTTTCTCACCCTTGCTTTCTTGGCTGCTTCTACATGACAAAAGAACAATTAATTTATAGAAAATTCCAGTGCCCTCCCATAATGTGCAACCAAAGTAATTGAAATAAATTATACTATAAAACACTAAAGTCGGTGGTATTTTAAGGTCTACTTCACTTGCTGGAGCAAAATTAAAGCAAAAGGGAAGAACCAAGGAGGAGGGCTAAAAGTAGAAAAGAGTAGGTGGCAGAAAATATAATTGTATAGAAGTTTGAGAAATATGCAGACTAACTAATGAATTTAATATCAAAATGTCAAAGAAAGAATATTAAAGGGATAATAAAGGTCAAGTGCAAGCCATTTGTTAAAGACACAGAACAAGAAAAACTATAGGTGCTATAAATCAGTTAATGTATTTATTTAACTTAAGTTACAGTTATATAATTCATGCCTTCTGAAATAGAGAAAGGAAAATAATTAACATTTACTGAGTACCTATTATGTGTTAGGTTCTGGGCCAGATGGTAATTTATGAGGTCATTGAAAAATTAACAAAAGAAACCAGAGACATCATGAGTAACTATTCTTTGTTATGCATAAGCTTTGAGGAATCAAAGTGTTAGCCTTTGCTCTGAATTAAGTAGGATTTGAGCTCAGGCCTACTGACTCCCTCTTAGGCCAGACTTGCAAACTGTGGACTGAACTCATATCCTTTAGAATGTGTATTTACTCCCAACTGCTGAAAATGCACATTTCTTCCGACTGTGTGCAAAATAACAAAAGCTCACAGCAGAGGGGAAACCGAAGGAGGTCTGTGGCTTTCCACTGCTGAGAGCAAGGATGAGCACAGATTGAAAGATAGGAGAGGGCAGTGAAAGCTTGCCCAGGCTTAGATACTCAAGGAGACATGATTAGTGGGTTTGGGTGGCAAAGAGGATTGGAGCATGTGTGGACTGTGATTAGGATTAAGGCGTAGATAGAAGATGTCATATTTGTGTAGTCTTAGGTGTTGGTCTATGGGAAATGGAAACCCCAAATGAAGTCCTGAATTAATTGAGTGGCAAGGCTGTTTCCACATGGGGCTCAGGGGTGTCAGGATCTTCACTGGTCTGAGTGTGAGCAATTGACTAGTGTGTGCAATTGTAGGCTCTTGCTCCCGGATGGTCACAGCCTGAGACTGCATCTTCTGGGACCTCATCCTGAGACTCCCTAAGTGTTCCCACTATGCTGTAACTTATAAACATTCAGGGGTGCGGTGCTGTGGAAGGCAAAGCTCGGTCAAAACATAAAGGCCACCTAACTGCAGACTTTATGTTCATTTGTCTGTTTATCTGTCCTTTCTTCATACATTAGAATTTAGCGGAGCCTTTAGAGAAGTCTCACAAGTATTAAACACAACATACAAAGTGTAACCGGAGCAATCAGGAGACTGAAGCAGACGAACCCTAAGTTTGAGATACAAAGTGAGCTAGAAGCCAGCCTGCACCACAGAGAGAAACCCTTTCACAACTAAACGCACGGAAAATGTAATACAGTGAAAGAAAGTTCATCCAACGTTATACAGTAGTCTGTGAAGTATAAGAGCAGGAGCTGTGGGTAGGTCCAACAGTGCTTCATTCCTAGACAGGTCGGGGGAGAGAATGGAAAGAGCAAGAATAAATAAATCACAGAGAACCAGACATGGGGGAAGGCAAAGAAGGCTCACCAGGGCTACAGATTACAGCCTGCGCAGAAGCTCTCATGAATGCATAAACGTGGCCAATCACCTTCTAAGAGCCTTCGGTCTCCTCAAGTTGACAGAGCACATATCTCATAAAGATTCGCTCATGTTTAATTGAAGACTTGTGCAATTCATGTCCAAGAATCTGGCTTCTAAAACAGGTTCAGAGATGACTCTTGGTGGAAACCGGCAGTGGCTATAGAATTGTTTTAGAGGCTGAGCCGAGATCTTCTACTAGAATACATCTAGGAGGTCAGAGCCTGAACTAAGGAAGATTAAAGGGTGAAGTTTTAAGGCACTGGCTTGTTGACTCATAGCTAGCCACAAGAATGCTGTAGAGTGGACTCGAATTTTCATAAGTAGGATAGCACGAAGTCAAACACCGAAATGGAGGTACTAATGCTTGAAATAAAATTGTAGAAAAAGGATGAGAGTTTCAGATAGAGTCTAAGAGTCCATCTTAAGAACTAAGAGGTAGCAATGTGCCCAGAGCTAGAAAGGGAAGTGATACAAATTGAGGGAGACTCAATGTGGAGCAAGAGGGTTCAGTCCAGGTCCCTGTCACCTGGGATATAAAAGCCACAGAGGAAAGGATACAGCACTGCATCTAAAGGCTTCAGGAAATTGGGGAAGTCTCTTCTATTCATATACATCAACCCCAGTGGTTAAGAAGCAGACCACTCAAGCTTTTCTTTTATCTTTGGTGAAAAGTGGACCAGCACATGGCTTATAGTTCCTTTTTGTGAAACACAGAACAGAGTCTGAGTGGGGCTCACTGTGCTATAAAAGAGAGAAAGAGAACTGTGCTTTTCAGAAATGTTCAAACTGAAAGGTCTTTCTAACAGTCTTGCCTCCTTGCAAGGTAGAGGAAAAAGGATCTATTTGATGTAGTGTACTGTGGTACAGGAGAAGATAGAATCTGTGAAGTTCATAGGCATGATAGAATCCATTAACAAAAGAAAACCATAAAATATGGCCTTCAAAGACTGTGAAATACTCTGCTTCTCAAAAATTTAATCTCCTCAGAAGAGCCAAGACATTAGGGTACCACTAACCTTCACCTGGAAAATCTTTGGACTATTAGAAATAGCAATTTCAGTACTTTGGCATATTCAGTAGTTGCCCATGACGCCCTCTGGCACAGTTACAAAGTGGTTTTCCTACACCTTTCTGTTCTGCAAACCTTCCTTACCAAATGGTGTGTGCTGCGCCACTGTTTCTGCAGGTGAGTGCGCTGTAGGCTTCACCTCCATGGAGCTTAAGATGGCAGTGAGAGATGAAGGTTAAAGTGCAGTGATTAAACCTGAAGATGATGCAGGACATTAGTTCATAATTCCACACTGTATGCTGAATACTGCCTGAAAGAAAAGGAAGAGGAATTAAGAGAAATAAAATGGGAAAGAAAAAAAGAAAAGGAAATGGCCATGGAAAGGAGGAATATGCTTGATTAGAGAAATGACTTCAGTATGTATACATACATCACAATAACTGCACATCATGAAGGGTTTCTTACATATACACAAGTTGTGCAGTAAAAGCCCAGGACCAGTATGGTGTAGTGAAATGGTACAACAGTGCTCCATCTCATTAGAAAATTGTTTCTGGCAAAACAGACCTTCTTCTAAGGTCTCTACAATATACAAACACAGAGAGAGAGATATACAGAAAAATAGTTTAGAAAAGATTGATAACCACACAGTTCTATGCATCACTTAGTGGACTTGAGCCTTTAAGGGTGAATAGAAGATTTCTCCAAAGATTTTTCTCAAAACAAAAAAAGCAAAAGAACCCTAGTTTTCCATGGATGATGATGTTATTAAGAAACACTTTGTGATGAAGAATGAAAGTCTTGAACTTACCAGAAACCTTTTGAATTCTAGCCCATCTAATCTAAGTTTTGACTGAACGTTTATCAAACATCGCATGTACAGACCAAGCGTGACATTGCCAGACACAGCTCAGTACTTTGAGATCAGCTCCCGAATCTGCGTCTTCCCTCAGACTACACGGTTTACATACAGCTTCCTTCTGAAAGGCAGTTTGCCCCAGACATATCCCTTTAAAATTAACATCTTAATTTTATATCCAGGAATGCTTCTTGTAGTCATTATTGGACTAATAGTAACTAATGTTTTAAAGAAGCTTTGTTTACAAATCATTTAGATATAAATTATCCTACCGTTTCATCATAATAATCCTTGGAAATAATTATTCTCATTTTCTAGGTAAATCTCTTCTTTATGAGAATATCATTAAGGCTTACAGCCATGGCTAACACCTAAAATTGTGCAGTGTTTTCTGTAAAGGCTAGGAAATACAAGACCTATACCTTTAGTGTTAGTTTTGACAGTGTTTAATACCTGCCTTTTTACAGTATAAACATTAGGTTCATTTTATTCTTTTGCTTATCACTCTTCTGTGAAATTCAGATACAAATTGTTTTAAATATTTGGTTGTGCATGCATGCGTATTGTGACACACTAACACATTGTGTGAGTTGCGTTAGTAACCATTTTTAAAATGGTTAGTAGAATAATAAAAAATATGTTCTTCCCTAGGATCTACAAACTGTCTAGCAATATCATAGCCTATCTCAGAAAGTTCATAGTTACTCTCCAGAACTTCATGGAAAACCCCATTTTTACAGATACCACATACTTGAGAACTAGAGCATGAAGAAATCAAGCTGGTCCGGATTTGGGAGACTCACTCCTATTGGCTAGCTATGCATGATACCAGGAAGAGAAGCAATTGTCAGTCAGTTTTATCCAGCTCTGACCTATGCAAGCTACAGTAGCAACTGACTTGTCAACACATGTCCATGGATACTGGAATGGCATGGATTTTCTGGGACTAACCAAAGATGTGCTTACTTAGTACCGTTTTCTTTTCTTTGATTCTCTCTCAGTCTCTCTTTTTCTTTCTTCTAAAAAGTTTAAAGATTTTTTAATTATGTGTTTATGAGAGGATGTGTTTGTGAGTCCAAGTGCCCATGTAGGCTAGAGGACAGTCTCAAATCCCCTGGGGCTGGAGTGACAGAAGACTTTTAGCCTGGGAACTTATGTTGGGTCCTCTGCAATAGTAGTGCTTTTAGTGGCTAAAAGCATCTAGCTCTAGATGCTTTTTTCTTATAAAACTATAGTTTTATATGGCTATAGTTTACTCTTATATTTCTACTAAATTAAATGTACTCTTACCATTGGTTCAGTAATTTTATCTCCAGTTAATCACTCAAAAGATATACTCAAATGTCTACTTTAAAAGACTACTTATGGCTTTTTTCACAATTATAACCCATACTCATGACATGGAATTTTAATTATAAAAGGAATATTTAATAATTGGTAGACAGAGTCTGAATAGATCCCCTCAAATATTATATTATATTATATTATATATTATATTATATTATATTATATTAATCATATTATATCATATCATATTAAGGAAGCCTCAAACAAAAAGCAGATAATGCGCACCATGTGCATTTAGTTCTAGAACAAGGAAGCATATATTCTGGTGGAAAATAATTGGCTGAAGGAATTATCTTTAGTGTGAAGAAGTTAACAGGAGAGAGATGGTGACTGTCATCAGTCAGGAAGAACCTGTCCAAGGCTGGAGCTTATTTTACGTTTATTCATACAGGGATGAATGTTCATCCAATGCTGCATTTGAAGTTTATGTATTAGATTTAATGTGATAATTATCTTAGAAGAAATGACTGCAAATATTAAAGTCTAATTGATGATACCGTACACTGGAGGTGTTCGGGGGAGATGTGTACTAAGACAATTTATTTTGAATTAATAGGATACATTGTTGGAGCATGGCAGTTAGAGGGAAACAAGATAAAACAGTAAAATAAAACATGAATTTGGAGTCTAGATTTCGCAGGTATTCCATATAAAATTCATTTAACACTTACATAATACGATGTCTAAGAGAGACTAAAAGTACATTTTGTTCAAGGTGCTCTGTTTATTCCAGTTTACCCATGTTGGCGTATACCTCCTCTCTGCATTTACAACTCACTCATTTGCATAAGCCTTGGTTCATGCAGATTCTAGTTGACCACAGAATTCACGTCTTCTTCTTGGTTGTATAGTTATTTTCTGGCAAGCCATGGTCTATAATGTTTTTAACACTTATCATGACATTAGCTGTTTGCTCTGTTGAAGGTTGTCGGGCTGTACAAACAATGTTTTTCTTGCTGTACTAATTTTTTTAACCTATGCAGCCCTTATTACTTTATAAGGGAGGGGCCACATTCTCTTAATTCTAACTTTATTATATCTTTCTGTAAAAACAACTTAAACCGTCTCCTGAAACTTTCTATCAACTACCCTAACTTCCTAAAGCTATTTAAATCAACCCAGAGATTCCACAAATCATTAATTCATCTAAACAATATTGTTTTATCCAAGTTCATCTTCAAGTTGATATTCAGGAAAATTGTCCAATAGAGTGGGACTCTCACCCAGGAAGTACCAAACCAGGCTATGGGCAGTGTTTCCCCGTGCCCAAACCACACCATGCCAGATGCCTGAGAAACATAGTAGTGAGCAACATGAGAAGGCACAGCAGTAGCAGGAAGCCATCCTTGGTTTAAGGCATAGAGGCTGTGCCTGTCCAGGTGTCGCCTTCACAACTGTGCAATATGGTGGTATGTCTCCCAGAAGCTCACTTACCCCTTGTGGCACTTTCTGCATGCCATCTTCCAGAAATATGCCACAGGCTAGAAAATACAAAGGTGCAGCTGGCTGGAGACCTCTTCTATATTATCTCATGGGATAGAGATGAATAGATGTGAGAGAAAGAAGAGTGTACCCTCATAGCCCGTTGCACCTCCATAGCCAACAATAGTTCGTTCATGACAATAGAAGCCACACAACTGAAACACTTCTCATTAGAGCCCATCTTCCCATACTGCGGCATGAAAATGTTTCCAGTGCACACTTGTGGCATGCTTTCCAACCGTGACCACCCCTGTCTTCTTAGATGGAGTTTTTCAAACTTTGAAAACCACTTAATGTGAGGTCATAGACTATGACATGGACATCTCTGCCATGATTTATCTTTTTATAAAGCTGAAATAACAGCAATGCCTCACGTAGAGTTAAATAAGGTAGCATGTAAACAAACAACAAAATGAAACGACTTAGAAAAATAGTCTGCACAGAGTACCTCAGCAACAGCAGCTACTGTCATTTCCGACAATGGTCTCAGACCTCCCAACAGGAGGGTTTAATGTTGACTAGAAGCTCTCACTATAGTGATTGTAAGGATGACTTTGGCATACAGGGTCCATTTGAACTTCACCTAGTCTCCCCAGATATTATGAGCCTATGACTTAACACCGTAATGTAAAATCTATCCTCACAGACACATGCAGAGATCTGTCTCTCAGATAAACAACTCTATGTTCCTTGAAACTAGTGGTTTCTATAGGATTCTGGGAATACTTTTTTAAAGGTCACTTGCTCATGTTCTATAAGAGAACCTTTGGCTTTCACTTTTAGACAGCTTGAGATGAAGTGCTCTTGACCTTTAGCCAAAGCTCAGAATCAACCTTGATGGACAGTCAATAGGGATGGCACCAAATGTTCCCTTGTGACATTGAGCATTTCAGTTTTATGGACTCCTGAACTGGCACCTGCTGTTAGGACATCTCCAATTTCTTATATCAAAAATAAAATAAGAATCAAGATGAGTGTTTCATCTGCTATGCATTGTCTGGCGTCCCAACATCATATCTCCCAGTATGTTGTTGACAGGAATGTTTGGTTTACTTTTAATAAAGACAATATATCTGTTTATATATATCAAGTACGCAGCCCAAGAGACCGTCTGTGCTTGTTATCAATCCATTTACTCCAAATAAGGAGTATCAAGTAAGAACTCAAAAGAAACTGTCATGTGTCTTCAGGGTCCTCTTTATCACAGTCAAATGAAACTTATAATTTTAAACTCTTTTTATTTTTGATGACTTTTTAAATTGTTAAGAAATATTATTTAGGTATATTGTAGAAAGGTTCTTCAGTGAAATATGTTTTCTCTATTGCATCATGCAAACTTGATTGACCAGTTTTTTGAGAATGCCATAGGTTGGGTTTTGTTGCTATGAACAAGCACCATGATAAAGGCAACTGTTTTAATGGGAAACATTTCATTGGAGCTGGCTTGCATTTCCACAGGCTTAGTCCATTATCATCATGGGAGAAAGCATGGCATCATGTAGAATGATGTGATGCTGTAGAAGAAGCTGAGAGTTCTACATCTTGACCCAAAGGCAGCCACAAGGAGGCTCCCCTCCTCCTGGAAACTGAGCATAGGAGACCTCAAAGCTCACCTACACAGTAACACACCTCCTCCAACAACGCCAAACCCTCTTCATTAAAGCCACACATTTTACAGTGGCACTCCCTATGGCCAAGCATTCAAACACATGAATCCATGGGGGCCACATTTGAATGGCCACAGAGAGGATGACCAAAACAGGCCATATCCTTATCCTATGGTTCCAAGAGAATACATCACTGGTATGACTCATCAGTCTTGCTGTCAGCGTTGACCACCAGTCTGGGAGTGTTTACCTAGTTTCTCTATTAAAAATTCCCCCATTTTCTTCTCATTTCCACAGTGTACTCTTGAAAACATGATTCCTATGAAGAGCCCATACATATGGATTCAAAAGTTATATAATATTTAATGACGATGAGGCAGCCACCTATATGAAATATTGCAATTCATTTTTTATTACATGTATTTATGTATTCAGTGATTGATTTATGCTAGTATGGGTTCATATTTATTTTGTTGTTCAAATTGTTAGATTATTGTGATTTTGCTCTGATGCGTCACGTCCTCACTGAGACTTCCTAGAATTTTTTAAGTGTTGATCTAATTCTTTATTTCTGAACTTTGAGATGTTCTAGGATAACTTCTACATCAGACCTGTTCTTTCACTTGCTCAATTCCAATATGCCTGTGTCATGCCATGACATGTGTCTATTGTTGCAGAATGATGCTCTTTCCCTGCCTTAGAAACTCATGTGTTTCAGCTACAAACTTCCTTTCTCTTTCTAATGGTCAACAGTGATCTTTTCATTATCATTATAGTCTTACCTTTTCAGACTACCATAAACATCAAAGCCAAGTAGCAATAGTCTTTCAGGGCTGACCCCTTTCATCTAAAGTTCATCTGTGTGTTTTGTAGTCCAATAGAGCCTTTGCTATAACTGAGTAGAATTCCGTAATTGTAATACAGTTTACACACTTGTTGATGAGTGTAATGGTTAACTGAGTTATTACTCACTTTGAATCAATTTGACATGGAGCATTCATGAACAGACTTCTCTGTAGACAAGTTTTCAGTTCACCCAGGTAAATACCTAGGAGCACTGCTTCTGCATTGTATATAATGCTATGTTTACCTTTGTAAGGAGCAGTACCGGTTACTTCAAAATGTTTTCTTTTTTTTTTTTTTGTTTTGCACTTAATTGTTTATTTGCCAGTGGGAAAACCTTGTAGTTGTGTTTTCAGAAATTTTCTGATAATATTGAAACATCATGCCCTTTACTTTTGAATATTTCAATATATGCATGATGTAATTTTAGGATTTGATCATAAACCTTACCCTTGATTTAAGAAACAAGTTAGACATTAGAGATATGCCATTAAGAGTGATTCCTTGTTCTGTGAGGGACCTGGGTTCAGTACCCAGCACCATCCACCAAGAACTGTAACTCCAGCTCCAGGAGATATGACAGTCTCTTCTTCAAAATGTTTTCAACACCAATATTTTATGTTCCTACTAGCAGACAGGTATCTCAGTCACTGTTCTATTGCTGTGACCAGATAAATTTATATAAAAAGACAAACTTATAAAGTTTATATTTTTTAAACTTAGTCCATTATTATTATGTCAGGGAACATGGTGGTACACTTGGTGCTGGAGTAGAGGCTGAGTATTACATCCTGATCTACAGATGGAAACCGAGACTCTTCTTAAAAATCTTTTTAGGTAAAAATGAATTCACACACACACACACACACACACACACACACACACAGAGAGAGAGAGAGAGAGAGAGAGAGAGAGAGAGAGAGAGAGAGAGAGAGAGAGAGAGAGAGAGAGAGAGAGAGAGAGAGAGAGAGAGAGAGAGAGAGAGCAGTCCTAGAGTTAAAAAGATAATATGTCCAGTTTTCTTATCTACCACATGGTTTCAAAATAAAGTCCATGAACAATCAATTGAGGTCTTCGTCCTATTGGATAGAGGGGTTCCAAATAGCAAGCCTTTATTTAGAACAGAAAGTAACTGGAAGAGTTCCTCACTGATGACAGTAACTTTAACAGTTAGACACCAGCCAGTTAATGTCACTGTGGAGATATCACAATATTAGAATTTTCTCATAAAGGTGGTTCTCTGCCTGCATGTATGTGATCATGCACATGTCTTCGTCTGTATGCATGCATAAAAGAATATTATGGAAAAATTAAATGTTTTAATTTATGTGTTTGCCTGCACTCCTGTGAGTGTACCACATGCATGGCTGATACCTACAGAGGCCGGAAGGCACCGGATTCCCCAGAACAGGTATTACAGATGATTGCGATGTGTGTGCTGGAAAACAAACTCTAGTCCTCCGAGAGAGCAGCCAGTGCTCTTGACAATCCCTTCAGTCTTGAGTGGAAAAATGATACATGATCTCACTGTGTAGCCCTGGCTGGCCTGTAAACTACAATTTAGACTCGGCTGGCCTCAGCCTCATAGAGATGCATCTGCGTTTGCCTCCCTGATGCTGGGGTTAGAGGAGGATGCTGCTATGTCTGCACTGTAGGTACCATTTTAAATTAGTATAAATTAATATTCAAGTTCAATTTTCAACATGAAAAATTATATTGTACTTCTTTTAATTTTCTAAAGAAATGAAGTTTTTTCTCCTTGTATGTATGTGAGGTGTGTGTGTGTAAACTGCTTTCCCAATGATCAGTAATATAATTTCAGGTCATTTTAATAATTTCCAAACCTTAGACTGAATCTTAACATTGTTTTTCCTTCATCACTTGCCATAAACACCCCGCTGGGCTCCTCACCAAGTTCCAGTGAGCATTCAGTGCAGGGAAGGGTGGCAGTGAGGAGACTCTGCTTCTGGACTCTAGGCTCTTCCTAAGGTCTAGTGTCAGGACGCCTCCAACAATACTGAGATCCTGGCAAAGCAATGATAGGGGCAGGAAGACCACCCCAGTATGTCTTCCACAATCAGCTCTGAACATGCCACAGCCCAGAGGCCTGGCTGTGTGTGTGTGTGTGTGTGTGTGTGTGCATGTGTGTGAGTGTGCAGGTGTGTGTGTGTGTGAGTATGCATGTGTGTGTGTGTGTGTTAGTTATAACCTCTTTGTGAAGTGTAATTAAAAATTAAAACTTTCCCCAGTTTCCTTCTTTACCTTCATTTTTTATTGAAAAATTTCCTTAAGGAGAGTTAGTTGAAAATACATTCCAAACAATTTAATTTATGTAAGCCTGGATTTAAACCACAAATTTAAAGATTTCCTGTGGAAATCTTTCATGATTCTTTTGTGTTTGGCCATGTGATCTAAAATCTCTACCTGTCTTAATTAACACTGCTCTTAGAACAGGTAATTGAAACATCTTCAAGTTTTGTTCAATTTATTATACTTTATAACCTACCTTTAGGAACCACATTCGTGCCATATATATGTATATGTATGTGTATGTGTATGTGTATATGCATATGTATATTTTTGTATATGTATATGTATATGTATATGTATATGTATATGTATATGTATATGTATATGTATATGTATATGTGCATGTGCATGTGTATGTGTATGTGTATATATATATATGTGCATGTGTATGTTTATGTGTATGTATATGTATATGCATATATATTTTTTGTATATGTATGTGTATGTGTATATGTATGTATACTTTTGCATATGTAAATGTATACATATACATCTACCATGTATACATCTTACATATTACTATTCCTTACACTGAACAGGAATTAGGGTTAATGCTAGCTGAGGCTCACTCAGCTGAGCCCACATTTTCTTTAAAAGCAGGTGGTAAACACGGTAGGAAAATGCGATGTGTAGTAGACAGCAATGAGAAAAGAACGGTTAATGGTGACAGTAAGAAGGGATCGTTTGGGTGATCTGAGAAACTGGGATTTGGAATCACTTCCATTAACCAACTTTAGGGAGCTGGATATGTTATCTTTTTAGCTCTAGGTCTGTGTGTGTGTGTGTGTGTGTGTGTTAAATAAAAAAGTACTTATGTAGACACCAACAGTCTAACACACAGCATCTTTGCTATCATAGTTATCATCTGCTCTCGTTGAAAAGAATGGTATCATCTGAGTTTCTCAGAAACCTAAGCATTACATACTACTAGTCCTTAAAGAGGGTGTGAATCAGAGCTAATGAAGTTTTGATGCAACTCTTGGGATGATGCTGTTTTGTCAGAAAGGGGAGGGGGTGTTGAGCATGTGGAGTGGATAGGTGAACATGGAGGTCTGAGTTGAGGGGCGTGGTGAGTCTTACTACCTCTTAGGACCCAACCTTGTTCTAGAGACACGGAGTCCAAATGCTCAGCAAAGTCCATGTTCTTGGAGTTAAACTGCTTGTTTGCTTTCCCCTGAAAACACGAACCAGAATGTAGTTTTTCCTGTGTTCTTTGTTTTGAAACACTCCGTGTAATATGCACTCAGCGCTGCTCTGTGAGAAGTGTTTCTCCCCATTCACTAGCAAGCCAGTTTAATACAGACTCTTAATATGAACTTCAGTTTTGTGGAGTGGTCTCTGGGCTTTTGCTTCCTAACACGATGATACAAAGTAACTGTTTGGTTAAACTGACTGGTTCCAAGAGTGAGGAATGTGGTAATAGTAAGAACCCCTCAATCCACTTCCAACCCCCCACAATCCACTTCCCTTGCCTAGATTTTTATATAGAACTCCTCAAAAGCCAGGGGCTGGGAATAGAGGGGGTGGCCTTCACTTCTTCAGCACATTATGCTGCCTCTGACTGAGGCCCTGGCTTTGTGAGATGGAACTGGGTCCAAGAGCAATCTTTACACAGGTAGGTGACAAATTTTGATTTAGGCTCAGAAGCTCTCTATCCTATGGACAAAGGCAATGACTGCTCTCTGCCCAGGCTCAAAGGATATAGCCTCAACCTAAATAAGAAGATCCTATAGTGAAAAAAAAATTATACTATTTCCAACATGTATTTCCAATATAGTAAGTTGGGTTCTAAAATATTGTGCTTAATTTTGCTTGTCAATTTGACTGTCTCTTGAATAACTACTAAACCTGCTAGGCAGAACTGTGAAGGTTTCTCTTGATTGGACCATTTGAATTCGGAAGATTGACCTTACATCTGGATCATACCTCTGGCGACAGCCTATATAAAGAACATGGAAGAAGAAACCTCCTGTTATTTGCCTTCATGCCCGCAGTCTACCTGACATGCTCACTTCTCCACTGGCGGAGGGTCTACTTTTTTTGGGATTCTGGATTCTGAAAAATAGCTAGCAACGTGGAGTGAATAACGCTTAGGTTGTTGGACTGTCCATCAAGAGGTGGACATTGTTATAATAATTGTACCATGGCCTGTAAGCTACCCTAATAAGTGCCATATATACACTGTATCAGTTCTGCTTCTATTATTATTAACCCTGATTATTAAAAATATAAACTTTTATTTTGTCATCTGCTATTTTCCAATGTAAGAAGAAGCATAAACATCAATGATTTGAAACGATTTGACCCTTATATTATTTATTGCATGGCACACACTTTCCCTAAAGGGTACTGAATGTTGAAGGGACATGTATTCTTCATGCTTGGATTTTGGCTGCTTTTACATTTCTATGCTCTAAAATTCATGATGAAAGATGATATTGTAGGATATTTGATCACATAGAACCCTGAGATTTCTACTGGAAAATCCTGTCTCTAGTTGTGATGTGGCTCAGCCCTAGCACACAACTTTAATCCCAGATCTTTCTGTTTTTATAAAGAATATTGAATAAAGTCATCCAAAGGTTAAAAGGGAAAGCAAGCCAACCCATTGAGAGAGTGAACACAGTTTATGAAAAAAGCCATCGACAGTGAACGCATCTGGAGATGAACACGAAGTAGAAAGGAGGGAATTCAGACCTAAGTCTGTAAGAGAACTGACCTTTCCGTTCTGGTACATTAGCTGAGGAGGAAGGTCATCTGAGTGCCTTCCCTGTTTCACATGTGGCTGAAAAACAGCCTATATCCCTGACTTTCATATCCTAAAAGCATAGGAATGCCAGAAAACAACCGAAGCTACTTAAAGCAAAGATAATGTTGTCCTACCCTCACCCCTACCACATACACAGGAACCAACACGGGGGAGGCAAGACAGGGTAATTGCTTACGTTTCTTATTATAAGTGAATTTTAATATTTCAGTAGCATAATCTGAAGAAGTTTTACAAGTCAGATGAATTCTGACCCCATTTTGTTTTAAATGAAAGTACCCTCAATTTGCAAATCAGTCCTCAGACACAAAGCCTCACACACAGAGCAACTACCATAGCTGTCTGATGCTGTGTCAAAATACCTGAAATAATAGAAATAATGGAAGGACAGTAAACCTTAATTCTGGCTTGTGATTGAAGAAGTACCTTTTCATAGTCACTTGGGGCATTGCTTTATCTCTGTGATAGCTGGTACAGAATAGTCAATAACAAAATTGTGGGACAGAGCTATTCTTTTCATGGAGTATGAACATCAAGAAAGGAAGATACTGGCTTCTCAATGTCCTCTTCAAGGGCACATCACCCAGTGACTTAACTTGGAGACAATTTCACAAATTTCCAATTCTCAAAGCTTCTACCATCTTTAATGATGCTGGATCCAAGATTTCAGTAATTGGCATTTGGAAATTTTTATCATCCAAGCCAGAACAGCAATAATTTCAAAATATGACTTAAAGGGACCAGAGAGATTAATCCAGTGGTTATGAATGCATATTGTTCTTGGGAAAAAAAAACCCTGAGTTTAGTTCCCAGCATCCAGGTCAGGGGTTTCACAGAAGTCTGTAACTTTAGCTCCAGGACATCATGTTGCATTTATAGCCTCTACGGGCAGTTGCACCCACATGAATCACTGCAGGATATCCAGTCACACTATGAACTCCAAAACTGTGTTATTTTTAGAAATAAAATAAATTAAAAAGAACTTTTTCTAGTCATGGTATGGCTCAGTGCTTAGGATATGCCATTAATCCCAAACAATGAAGGAAAGTTAGTTGATAGAAGGAAGCTCCCATGTGTTTCAAAGAATTGTTGAATTGAGTGGCAGACAAAATGATGAATTAGAGAAGATTTGGTGAAATATGAAATGCCTAACTCTTTGGAGAAGAGAGAGGAAAGAGAAGCCACTTGAGTAAACAGTGCAGAAAAAAGGAGGTAGTTTTACCAGGACAGTTATAGAGAGCTGCAGAGAAAGAACAAGCTAGACACAGATGAAGGTGAAGTACGCCGGAGAATAAGAAGCCAGAAGATTAGAATATTTAGCCAGAGGCAGAGAGAGAGAAAGAGAGGAAGGGAGGGAGGGAGGGAGGGAGGAAGGGAGGGAGGGAGGAAGGGAGAGAGGGAAGGAGGGAGGGAGAGAGAGAGAGGGAGAAAGAGAGAGAGGGAGAGAGGGAGAGAGGGTGAGAGGGAGAGAGGGGGAGAGGGAGAGAGGGAGAGAGGGAGAGAGGAGAGAGGGAGAGAAACCAGATTGAATCAGTCAACTTGAAGAAGAATTAGAACCAGGACAACTGAGTTGAACAAGCCGGCCAGAGCTCTGAAAGGACAGAACAGTCTAACCTTATTCATCAGTGGAAGTTGAAAACATTCTAGGCCTAGGTAAAATTGTACAGAGGCTAGAAGCTTCCAGAACTAGGCCTAGGTTACACTGGGCAATAAGCCGCTGAGACAACAATTATATCAGGACAAAAGATATTCCTACAATGTACCCCACTCCACAAAAACACATACATTTTAAAGCATTACTTAAAGGCCGATGTATTTCTACATTTGAAGGTAAGTTTGTAGGGATACTGTCATAGACTAAGAAAATGTAATTGACACAGTCTTTGGGAAGGTCATCTTATATCACCATGTTCTTCAATAAAAGGCAGAACTCCACAATAAAGATAGGCTATGGAAAATATTTTTTAGTTAAAAGGAAAGTCATCTTTTTAAAATAATTGTTTACTTTGTTTGTGGAATATAAGATTTCTTCATTCTCAACAAATTGCTGTGTGCTTCATTGGCACAGGTCAGAGTTCTGTGTGATTGTAAGCAGGTTAGCAAAACCTTCTCTGTAGGAACCAAGAACATGTCATTTAGCATCTTTTCTCCTCAGTGTTCCTACAACTGAATGTCTTCTTCACATGGCTTTCAAAATGGCATCTGATTTAGACTGGTTCATTTTTTCCTGGTGATGTTTTGTGGAAAGAACGAAAGTTTTAGTAGATAAAGACAGTATATATTGACTCTGGTCTTTCTACCATCTCTTTCTCTTCTTTAGTATAGAATTTCTTTTTTGAATGAACATTCAAGCTATATAGATCAGAAAAAAATATCACTTCCTGTACCCTGGTAACATACGTATGCACACAAGGAACCAGAAGACCACATGATGAAGGCTCAATATTTCAGAAAGGCCTTGAACAGATATCCTGCAGACTTTATGAACCATAGATGTCAGTCCAGACTTGTATGCCCATAAAAACTTTCAATCACCGTAGGTGGAGAAAACAAGATATACCATGACAAGTAAATTTAAACAATATCTACCCTCAAATCTAGGCCTACAGAAGATATAAGTCAAAAAAATCTACCCCATGAAGCTTAACTATACCCATGAAAACACAAGAATAAATACTATAAATAATCTCCCTCCCTCCCTCCCTCCCTCCCTCCCTCCCTCTCTCTCTCTCTTTCTCTCTCTCTCTCACACACACACACACACACATACACACACACACACACACACACACACACACACACACACCTAAACACACACATACACATACACACACACTACAACCATCAACAACAAAATAATAAAAATTAACAATTAATGTTCATTAATATTTCTAAATACCATTGGGCCCAATTTCCTAATAGATAAATACAAGGTAACAGAATGGAAGCAAAAAAAAAAAAAAAAAAAAAAAAAAAAACAGTATCTATCTTTCTGCTGCATGCAATAAACATACTTCAGCATCAAAGATAGGCATTACCTTACAGTAAAAGTTTAAGAATGGGTTTTATATGGACACAAGAAGCAAGCTAGTGCATTCACCCTAATATCAAATAAAGTAGATTTCTAACCAAAATTAAACAGGAGTTTTGGAAGGACATTTTATACTGATCAACAGAAAAATCCACTAAGAAGATGTTTCAATTCTTTATATCTATGCCCCAAATGCAAGGGTACCCACATTTCTAAAGGAAACATTACCAAAGCTAAAATCACACATTGAACCCTGCACATTAATAGTGGAAGACTTCAATACTCTACTCTTACCAATAAATCGAACATCCAGACAAAAACTAAGCAGAGAATTACTGAAGCTAATAGACTCTATAAATCAAATGTACCCATCAGATATCTATAGAATATTTCACCCCAACAAAAGAATATAAGTTCTTAGCACATCATGAAATGTTCTTGAAAAAAATGACTACATATTAGTCACAAAATAAGCCTTACCAGAGACAGAAAAAGTGTAATAACTCCCTGTACCCTATTAAACCACCACAGATTAAAACTGGATTTCAATAAGAGAAACAAAAGAAAGCCAACAAACTCATGGAAATGGAACAAGTTTCTAATGAATGACTACCAGGTCAAAGAAGAAAGGGGGGAGGAGAGGGAGGGAGGGAGGGAGGGAGGGAGGGAGGGAAGAAGGAAGGAAGGGAGGAAAGGAGGAACTTTCTAGAATTGAAAGAATACACAGTCCTTCAGAAGATGAATGGATACAAAAATTGTGGTACATTTACACAATGGAATACTACTCAGCCACCAGAAACGATGACTTAACCAAATTTTTAAGAAAATGGCTGCATCTAGAGAATATCATCCTGAGTGAGATAACCCAGTCACAAAAGAACAGACATAATATGCAGTCACTGATAGTGGGATGCTAACCCCAGAGGCTTGCACTCCCCCAGAAACAACTCACAGACTGTATGAAGTCCAAGAAATAAAGAAAACAAAACAAAACAAAAAAATATTTACACAACAAGAAAACTTTGACTATTTCCATGTTACATTTTGTTTTCCATGTACTTTATGCTCATTGTAACTATTAAGTTTTCAATGCATACTATCAAACCTTGAAAAAAATCAAGTACTGACTAAAAAATATATTCATATAGTTTTATGTAAAAATTATGTTAAAATCTGAAAAAACGTACTGAGAAAAATGTATAATTTTAATCAAAAATGTTTAAAATCTGTACATTTATCTTTGTTTTGTAAAATAAAGCTGTTTAAAAAAATAAAAAAAAAATACACAAACATGTAAGCTAATGGAACACAGTGAATGTGGTCCTAAGAGAAAACTCCACAGCACTATGTGCCTTCATAAAGAAATTGTAAAGACAGGTTGGTCAATGGAATTGAATTGAGGAACCAGATGTAAATTCACATAACTATGGGCATCTGGTTTTTTGATAAAATATCCAGAATTATACAACAGTAAAGAGAAAACCTCTTTAACAAATGATGCTTGTCCAACTGGTTTCATTATATAGAAGACTGCAATGGATCAATGTCTGTCCTCCAGCACAAAATTCAAGTCCAAGTACATCAAAGAGTTCAACATAAAACCAACTACACTGAAACTGATAAAAGAGAAAGTGTAGAATAGCCTTGAACTCATTGGCACAGGACTCAGCTTCCTAAACAGAACACCAATAGCACAGGAATTAAGACTGAAAATTAATTAATGGGACCTCATGAAGCTGAAAAGCTTCTGTAAGGCAAAGAACACTGTCAATCAGGAAAAAAACAGAAGCCTACAGAATGGGAACTGATTTTCACCAATTCCACAATTAACAGGAGACTAATTTCCAAAATATACAAAGAGTTCAAGAAACTAGACAACAACAAAACAAATAGTCTAATGAAAACTAGGGTACAGAGCTAAACAAAGAACCCTCAACAGAGGAATTTCAAATAAGAACAACAACAAAAAAAAAATTGAAGAAATGTTCAGCATCCTTAACCACTGGGAAAATGTACACCAAAACACCTCTGAGATTCCATCTTACACTTGTCAGAATGGCTAAAAATCAATAAAACAAGTGCGAGCTCATGCTGGTAAAAATGTGGAGCAAGACGAACACTCCTCCATTGATGGTGGGAGTGCATGTTTGTACAATCACTTTGAAAATCACTATGGTAGTATATCAAAAAATTGGGAATTTTTCTGCCTCAAGACCCAGTTATGCCACTCCTGAGCATATATATAAAGGATGGTCTATCCTCCCACAAGAATACTTGCTCAACTATTTTCATACTCCTTTTTTTTTTTTTTTTTACAGTAGCCCCATACTGGAAACGATCTACATGTTCTTCAATTGAAGAATTTTTTTAAAATGTGGTACATGTACACAATGGAGAATTACTTCATCTGTAAAAAAAAATGACATGCTGAAATTTGCAGGCAAGCAAATAGAAAAAAAAATTCATCCTGAGGGAAGTAACCCAGATCCAGAAAGGCAAACATATCTACACACTTAAAAGTGGATATTAGTAAAGGATATCCGTTCTACAATCCACAGAAAACAGGAAAAGTTAGGTAACAAGGAGTTCCCAAGAGGGTAGAAGGGGAAATAAAATTGATATTGTAGGTGGGCTAGAGGTGGGTGGGCGAAGGAACCAGGGAGATCATTTGGAAGAAAAGTGGAGCCAGAGAGTTCTGAGAAAGACAACTGTAATTAGGCAAGATAGAAGAAATGAAATGGAAATTCCATGGAACCTATTAGGGTAATCCTAGCTCAGACTCCTAGCAATGACAGTTATTTTCTGTGAGCAGTAAAGACTTACAATGGAGGGATTGGGACACCAACTTATCAATTAAAACCTATGACATATAATTTGCCCTGTCTCCAAGATACACTATGGTGAAGGTGGCAGAGAAACTGTTGGGATATCAAACCAATTATTGGTCCAGCTTGAGTCCTATAACCTGAGAGGTTGGCCACCCTTGATACTGGCTAGATGGAGGGCAAGGACAGAGTCTGGATAGCCCAGTGACCTAGGACAGAACCATACACAACCAATAAAAACAAACCAACATAAAAAATAAAAGAGAAAGAAAGATGGAAGGAAGGGGGAGGGAGGGACGGAGGAAGGAAGACAAAGAAATTATTCCTAATGATACTCTGTTGCTATCCTAGTAGACTAGAGCCCTAAAATAATTGCTATCAGAGAAACTTTATCCAGCAATTGATGAAATCAGATGCAGAAAACTTAAGGAGATTCAATAGGAATGATCCCCGTAGACTCATGTGTTTGAAGGATTCGCCCAAAGGGAACAGCACTGTTAGGAGGTGAGGCCTCATTGGAGTACGTATGGTTGTGCTGGAAGAAGTGTGTCACTATGTAGGAGGGTTTTAAGGTCTTAGAAGTTCAAACCAGTTCACCTCCTGTGGCCTGCAGATCATATCATGTACGAAACTCAATGTTCAATCCTCAGCATCACATAAAATTTGGTCATATTGGCACAGACCTATAATCTCAGCACTTGGGAGATAGGGGAAGGAGGATCAGAGGTTCCAAATCATTCTCAGCTGCAAAGTGAGGTCAAGGCTAATGTGAGCTACATAAAACTGAAAAACTAGTGGTGATTCTGAAATGTCATTTGCTTAAGTGAACAATATTATGGTGTTAAGAAAGAGTCTGCAGGAATGATGTGTTACAGTGTTAATAGAATGGCAGGAAATTGAATATATTTGTAGGCTGCATTTTATTTAAAATATTTTTTCAGAGTGCTTAATCTAAAAATTTCACATGCTTGTATATTTTTTAAAATAAGCCATTATTTACCATTGATTCTAGGATCTTGATAGCATTACAGTGAAACTAGGTAAGTTTTCCTAAGCTATCTACATGTCTAGAAATCAAAGATTGTAGTTTGTTTTGAACTGTTCCATTAATCATTGGCCACAATGTGACTTGTGGAAAGTTAGTGATACACATATTTTTGAGAAACAGTTAACCTCAGTCTTGAGAGGCATCACTGGAGCAAATGACTTACCAGCAGGTGCTTGTAATTTTTGGCACATACAATTTTGGTTTTATTTCAAGGCACACAATCATATTTACAATGTATAATTATTCTCTAAGATTATATAATATAAATGGTATTGGTGTGGTAAAGAACACATTTTTCTTTCAGATAGGAAAATTGTCAAGGCCTCAGCTAATTTTTAACTTTCTGAGATTTTCATATTGTCACATACCTACCAAAACAACTCTCTTTCTTGAAAAATAAAATTTGTACAATGGACATACAGCTTTGTCATAGTTTTTTTAAAAAATTCTTTCACTTAAAGCCTATATTCTTTGATTGTATTCGTCTGATGTCCCAATATTAGATGGAAAATCTATAAGTTGTTAGATACAAGTTTAACAACTATCTAACATATCAATCACAAAATAAAACACTTTTCTCAAAAATTCTTGTTTTATCTTCAAACAGGCTTTGTCTTTTCAAAAGTTGCCACTAGGGTGGGAAGATAGAGTCCAAGCAGAGTTGATCTCAAAGTCTCAGACATAGCAAGCAATACCTTTGTTTGATGGAAAAGTCTTCTTCAAAGATAAGGAGTCACTTGAGGATGCAGAGTTCAGCAAAAGCACAGGTTGCATTGAGCAAATATAGTTGTATGATCCCTCTTTCCTAGTATCATGCACATGTGTGCTTGTGTACAGACCTGCTCTCTTTCATGTATACATGCACATGTATGTAGTTCAACAAGAAAACACTTACATGTAATTGGTACTTTCCTTCCAGTGTATAAGTGTGTTTATCATTCTTTAACTAGTGTCCTAAAATGGCTGTTGTCTATTCTTCACTTTCAATCTGAGAATTATGGGAATCTCAGAATAGATCTCAAGGGCGGTGAAACTACATTTCTCCCCTCCATGATATTCAATCTTGTGTATCAAGAAATGCCAGAAACAGAGACATCTAGAGAACATATAGAATGTTAAAGAAGTTGCTATTATAACTCCATCCCGAGGTGGTATTATAACTACATTGTATTTTTCTAACTGGGGAGAATCTATGAACATCTCCTTTACCTTATTGTGTACAGAAGCTTTTCAGTAGGATTTGTTCTGGAACTGGCTTGTCCACATAAATGTCTCTTAAGTATAATAACCAAAGTTTTTAACTATTGGGTTAATGTTTCCCAATGTTTAAGTCACTCTTATCTATATATCTAGTTTTCAGAATGCAAGGATAGTCACTCTCTCTTCTAAGAAAGCTAAAGCTTGGACTGGTAGGATAGTTCAGTGAGTAAAGGCACATACCACTTCACAGTACAAGACTGATAATTTGAATACCATGCCCAGACACTTGTGAAAAAAAAAAGAGACCTGACTATGCAAAGCTGTCCTCTGACCTCTGTATGCATGCCCCATATGAATAATAATAATAATAATAATAATAATAATAATAATAATAATAATAATAATAATAGCAACAACAACAACAGGTCCACTCTAGGGCATGTGCCTGTCCCTCTTCTACATGTCTCTCTTCCTCTGTCAAACTTCATGCTTACATCTACATTAGTACCTTTCTCCTAATAAATTCTAGCTATGTGTCATTACAAATGGGTTTCAGAGCATCAAGGTATTCAGGTAAATTTAAGAAATACTCAAAAGAGCACTTAGTTTTTATTAGGAAATATCTCTGCAATGTTGTTGTTGCCATTGAACTCAGCAGCTCAAAGCTTTCCTATGGAGTTAAACATAATGGCGGTGACTCTGTAGAATGTGTCCTACCATTATACAGGTCTCTGTCTCCAGAAAGTGAGGGAGTAACACCCGTGAGATAACTGGTAGTGAGAGATGGAACTGTGCCTACAGTACCCAGGTTCACACATCAGATCCTCTATTAGACCCCAAGGGTGCTTCTGTAACCACGTATAAGCTTAGAAATAGGTATTATTTTTAAATTATCCCTTTCTTCTTTCAAAGAAAATTGCAAAAAAAAATCCTCATTATCTCTGAAGTATAACTTTTAAAGGAAAGAATAGGAAATTTATATGTCATTTGGAAGATTTAGCAAAATTATCTTAAATGGGCTTCTCAGGTCCCCCCTTACCCAATACCATGCAAATTGTGCTCAGCCATCTCAAGCCTCATTTGCTTTTTCAGCACGCATTTTGAAACAATTTTACTGTCTGTGGAAAGCCAGAATATAATGTTTGAAGATGTATATGATCAAAACAACTTTCTCTGAGCACATAATCTGGCAATGTGTGTGTGTATGTGTGTGTGTGTGTGTGTGTGTGTGTTTACAAACAGATGCTACCACAAAGTAGATTTGATCAAGAGTGAATTCAAAGTGTGGGGAATTGTTCACACTGTTGTGATTGGTGTTAGAATAAATGATGTTTGAGGAATCCAGTGGAAATCACACCAGAAGCAAATCCCAGAGAGTGCAGCAAACTATCTCAGCATCAACTCTTCATGACTCAATAGGTGTGTCTACTGCATCCTTGAGAAATGTCCAGCTGGACAGGAAAGCCTGGTCCTTATTTATATACAAACTACTAATTACAGATGAGATTACACACACTTTGCTGGTACTTAAGCCTCACACTTTTAATATCAGTTCATGTTTTCTCAGAAGATTATCTTCCTGAAGAGCATGCTAAAAACCAGAGATCTTCAGGAGCAACTGTAGTTTTCAAGGCATTAGACTCTGTGAGAAGAGAACACCCATAACTTTAAATAGGTCCACAAATGTCATTATGGTGCTCTCTACCAATGTCAGGGTCTGAATCCAAGTTATACTCTCTTATCGTCACACATGAGGCATGATCACCAGCAGAAAGTGAGCTGGATATGACCCTTGGTACGGTCTCATTGTTACTGAAGTTGTTTTTGCCAGTGTTAGCAAGCAGGTTGGGTGTCCAGTAAGTTTTGGATCCAATGACTTGTTTTATTTTCTTCTCTAGAGCTTTGGAACTACTTTGCATAGAAAGGCCACACAGATGGAGGTGCACTAAATCAAGGGAACCAGAAGAAATAGTGTTGTCTTTGTTTATCAAAGGGCTAAGATTAGATTGGCTTCTTCTTTGTCCTAGGAAAGAGGTGTATTGTTGCTAGGACCTGCTGTGCTCTGTTCTTCAGACTTGCTGCCCCTACTCAGCTAGATCACTAATGTGCCTGCACCTTTGGATTTCATAGCATGACATGTCAAAAGTTCTTGAATACCTCATCCTTCCACTTCAGACTGCAGTGGTAATCTGGGTTAAACCAAGATCATTGAACTCTTCTCTACCTGGAGAGCAATAGGAAGACATTTCCATGACTAGTCATACTGGCTTATTCATCCCACCCACATCCCTCAAGGAAGCAGGATCTTGAACTGTGTTTCTAACTCTGTTGGTGCTCTGGCGCTCCATCCGCATCTTAATAGGGAAGCAGAAGTCCCTAAAACACCGCTTGAAGTTTTCATCAAGAAAGGCATAGAGAACAGGATTCAAGCTGCTGTTGGTATAACCCAAGGCAATGCAGAAGTAATAGCTAGAGAGGGCGGCTGTGCTATGGGAGGTGCTGCCTAGAGCCTCCACCAGAATAAAGATGTGGATGGGAGTCCAACAGATGATGAAGACTGCAACTACGACCAGCACCAGCTTGGTGATCCGGCGGAGATTTCGGTCCTTCTCTCGGGAGCCAGAGAGGAGCCGAACACTCTTCAGGCGCAGGATCATCAGGGTGTAGCAGACAATGATGATGAGGACTGGGATCACAAAGGCAAAGACGAAGACGCAGATCTTCATGAAGAGGTCCCACCAGGAGTATTCATCATCAGGAAACTGCAAGGAGCACTCAATGACATCCACATCTGCCAGAGGTGACCAAAAACAACAAAATGACAAAGAGAATCCTGCTATGGTCAGTACTGTGACTTCAGAGTTATACATTAACCAAATATAGTCAGGTAGTACTGGAAGCAGAAGAACAAATCAGAAATCGATGGTCCACTATAATGAGCATTCAATTTAAAAAATGTATCTACAGAGCTATTTGTTGTCAAACACAGAGCGTTGCATAGAATAAACAAGCAAAGCTGGTTAGCAATATGATTCATCCAGCTATGAAGGTTGGCTTGGTATTTGAGGCTTTCAGAGGAACTAAACTGTTTACTTTTATTGTGGTAACTATTTGTATTTTTTGTGTATTGACAATGTTCCTACACCCACAGTTCCAGCAAGAGTTAATATTTTTAAAAAGTCAACATCTATTTCTAATAAATGACTAATCAATTTTAATCTCTCTACTGAATTTATCAAATACCAACTTGTCTTAAAACATCAACTGTTTATGTGAATCCATAAGAATTGATGATGAAATATGTCCAAATATGACTCTGGTGCTGTGATTTAATAGTAATACTCGGCTCACTGTGATTAACAGCGTCATTGAAATGTGAACAAGAATTTTTAAAAGTAAATGGAGAAAAACCAAGAGAAATCAATAATCATCTACTTCAATCTTTGTGTTACTCTTTATGTGAAAAGATTTAAAGTGCCCTTTAAAAACTATCACCATTTCCATAGAAAACAAAATATTAAACAACTTCAAACAACCTCACTGGATTGTATGTCATAAAACTGAATAGATAGATAGATAGATAGATAGATAGATAGATAGATAGATAGATGATAGATAGAAGAATAGAGAGAGAAACTCTTTAACTGTTGTTGCCTACATACAAATTATATTCTTAAATATATAAATATAACCTGCTCAGTCTGAATAATGTTGTCTATATATTTTCAGGGATAATTATTTGATATTGTATAACCGAGGACTATTCCCTAGGGAAGGCTCTCCGATTCTTGGCATCATTTAGCTCAGTATAGTTCTTTGTCCAGAGTTGTCTACTATAGTGCTGGTGATAGGCAGATTATGAATTATTTAAGTAAATAATGTAGAAACATAATACTCAATATAAAATACCCATAAAGTAAAAATATACTACTGTATATAAGAGTCCTCGGTATTGTATGGGCATCAGTAGGCGCTGGTAAAGGTACTAAAAAGCTTTAGCCTCTAAGGCTCGTGGTGGTGACTAATGATGCTAGCATGCTGAAGTACAATACCAGCCAGCCCTGAACACGTAGAAAGAGGACCTAAAATACCTAGCTATGTAACAATCTTAACAGGAAACATGGTGCAGCAGTACAAAATGAATGCAGTCCACAAAAATCATCTTTCATAATATAAACAAAACCCTTGCTTGAACAAAAGCAAAAGGAAAGGACAGGTACCCTATGAAACGACTTTAATTTTCTCTTTTCCTGCACTAATTAATCCTCACTGACACTGGTGAATATTTTCTTCTATCATCAATGCATTCAATTCCAGCAACCTCCACCTGAAAAAAAGATCTCTCTTCATTTCTTCCTTCAAAAGCTTAACTGAAACCCATTCTTCTAGTGTATCACTCTCTGAAAAACGTTAGCAGTAATACAGTGGTTAAACCTACACATAGAACATGAAATAGAAAACCAGATCTTTTTTGCCCTGGAAAGTCATCTATTGCCTTTTCTGACTCAGCATCTTTTCCTCCTAGTGCGTGTGAAGCTTTGCTCCTAAATGGGACGTGTGATGCTCAGACACCTCACCTTCAAAACGTTTCTTGCAATTTATTTTCTCCTTAATCTAGGTAGCAAAACATATCCCTCTGTATGATTTATCATCTTTGTAACGGCTTGTTTAATAAACTTGGCAAATGTCTTAGTCCATCTGCTGCAGCTGGGCTCGGAACTGACAACACAGTTTAGGAGAAAATAAGCTCTAGAGAATACAACACTAAGAGTGGCCCCTAACATAAGCTATCAACTTTAGGTGACAGTGTGTTAATTCAAGCTGGACTGTGACAAATGGGACACTTTATTGGAAGTTTTGATAACGGAGGCTGTGCAAGTGTGGTAGTAGGCGACAAATTAAAACTCTACGTTTCATTTCAATTTTGCTGTTACCCTCAAATTTCTCTAAAAGAAACTACCTAGAATGAACAAAAATAACCCATGCCTGTATTGTGTAAGATAAGCAATGATTTTTAGCATCGGCCCTTTTACTATGACTCAAAAAACCCTTTATATACATATATGTATATATATATACATATATATGTATGTATGTATATATATACACACAATATATATATATATATATACATATATATATATACATATATCTCCACTTATCTGTTGTACTCACAGGTACTACAAAGCTCTCTTATAAAAGATACACTCGGACCATCTGCAAAAGCATTAGATAGCATGAATATACTTTAAAATCCATTCACCTGCTTCCTTCCAGAGAATCTCTATTAAGATCAAATACATTTTACGTAGCTTCATATTTTGCTAAAAAAATAAAACTCTTGAGACAGTTGTTCTCACCCTGGTTGCAGCTCAGACCAACCTAGATCACACTATAGATTAATTAAACTGAATTCGTCAAGGATACAACCCTGGCAATGGCATATCCTAAAGTACTCAGGCAATTTCATCTTTCATCCCAATGTAATGTAAACTCAGGGTAAGTGTAGTTACCTCGTTTGCCTAAGATAAGAACTATAAATGCCTATGAACCAGATCATGAACCTAAACCAACAAACAAAAGATGTGTGAAGGATAACCTTAAAGCAAGAAGGGAGAAGAACCCACATGTGTCTCTAACAAGTTAGAGAGAAAAAGAAGGTACGCCATGGGGTTGTTATATTTTCAAAACCTTGCCTTTGGTTCCTTACTTCATCCTCACCCTCCCAGATTCTACTTCTCACAGACATAAGAGTAATGACTATGGTGTGATCCAGTTATCAGTTAAAGGCTTTATGTACACACTCGTGTCTTCTTATGACCCATGGAAATACTGTCAAGGTTATTCACACTCACTTTTCACTTGGTTTGCAACAACATTAGTTAAAATATAAATATTTAGGCTACTTGTTTCCAAAGTGAGTTTGTAGGATGGTAACCTCAATTTACTGTATAAAAAGCGTCTGTGAAAATACAGGAAGAAGAGAAATAAAAAGGAAGCCAGAGTATATATTCTCTCCCCCTCTCCCTCTCTCCCTTCCCCTCTCTCCCTCCTTCCCTCCCTTTCTCTTTCTCCCCCTCTCTCTCTTTCTCTCTGAATTTACAGTTCTTCTAAGTTCACCGAGCACTTCAAAAATCAAACACTTCTGGGCATCTATGCTCTGACACTGCTATCAGCCTACTCCATGTTTAGAGCTAGAAAAAAAACTACACATTTGTTTCATTTTCACTCTTTCATGGATTTAGGAATTACATGTTTACTGCTTTGTTTGCTTGTTCTCTAATAGATACGTGCTCCACTCATTTTCACGGTAAACGTTCACCTCATAAAGACTTCTACTTTTATAAATGGTATAAAACATGGCTCTTACCTTCCCTGACTTTGGTGCCTCCAAGGACAATCGCTGATATGCCAACGGATGATGCCAGGAGCCAAATGCAGATGTTGATGATCTTTGCTTTCAAAGGTGTGCGGAAGTCCAAAGCTTTCACGGGGTGGCACACGGCAATGTAGCGGTCCACACTCATCATCGTCAAGGTGAAAATGCTGGTAAACATGTTGTAGTAGTCAATGGAAATGACAATCTTGCACAGCACGTCTCCAAAAGGCCAAGAGTTCATCAAGTAGACAGCACTCTGGAAGGGCATAGTGGTGGTAACCAAAGCATCTGCCAAAGCCAGGTTAAAAATGTAGATGTTGGTTGCAGTCTTCATCTTTGTGTATCTGAAAGATAAGAAGCAATCACACTTCCTGCCATCTCTACAACTTAAACCTAGAGGGTGAATGAGGGTGACAGCCACTTAATGATTAATTTTGCTTTGCATGTACTTAGTTCTTACACTCACTGTGCGTGCAGATTGTAAAAGGGCTTCCTATATGCCAGGGTATTGGGAAAGACAAGTTAAGTCCTCAGGCTTCATTAAGGTTCTATCTTAGTGCTTCAATCAATAAGTTAATTAAAAATGAGAATGAAGACAGCCTAGATCAATAACTAGATGAATATGCAGACAGGCTGGAATTCTGTGGAGTCCTTCATGTCAGAGGTGCTGATTAATTTTAATCCTCCGCAGAGGGATTGATTAAATATTTTTGAACTATTTTTCTTTTGTTTGTATAAAACAAATACCTTCATGGTCATTTTAAGAAATCAATCATTGTAATCATTTAACCTTTTGAAAGTACAAAATGGTATTTGATTTTAAAATATAGCCATCCACAGTAGCCAAAGCAAAATTAGACTCAGTGCATGTCAATATGCTACTAACTTGCTATTACAAGTAGCTTATATAAATAAAACAGAGCAAGATGTGCTATATTCAATATAACAGTACCACAGTACATAAAAATAATACTGTTTTTTTTTATCTATCCCATGTTTGGAAGTTTTTAAAAAGTGCACAATTATCTTACTTTTCAGACAAGGGGACAGACAGTAATAATGTTCAAGATGGTTTAGCAAGATTGTCTAGAAACGGAAATCATTCTCTACACTACAACAGGAAGTTTGGAGTGACAACGTTCTCACTCAAATCTGAATTGACAGACTTGTTCTTTGAAGAAAATGCTTCCTCCAGATTCCATTGGCTAGTAAATACACATTGTGTCTCACCTCTCCGAAGCCAAGAAGAAAAATCTGTGTGTTAATTTCTTTTCTCTGTACCTCAGAATTATAAACCTTACCACAATGAATTCATTCCTGTTTCACTAGACATATACATTTTCTCTTAAAAATTTATCTGTCCGTGACATCAGAGCGATGCAATGTGTTGTCCAGTGTGAAGTTATATCCCTGAGTCCAAACGTCCTGAATCAGTTCCTGATGCGTAAGGATAATAAGCCAGGTACTTAGAAGAGAGGCCAATCTAAGCTTTGGCTTGATACATCTGTCAGGCAGGGAAGTAATCCACCCTCAGCATCCACTGGCTTTGTCCTCCCTATCTGCCTTTCTCGTCCTGTGAGAAATGAGATGTATTATTGGCTAGGTAAGAGGGCACTGCAAGCATTAGTACTAAACCAGCATGTTCTGATTTTCACCTTTACGATCCATTTCTAAAAGTGCCATTTTTTCTGGGAATTGGAGAATCACTCTCTGCCCTTGGACATATTCCATAAATATTGTTAAGTGGCCTATATATATTTTAGAAATTGATTAAAACTCTATAACCAAAGGTTTATAATATCTTTCTAAACACAGAAAACTAAGCAAGCACAATCATGTGATTGTCCTAATGAGAAATTATAGTACAAAATGGAGTACTACTCAGCTATTACAAACAATGACTTCATGAAATTCCTAGGCAAAGGGATGGAACTTGAAGCTATCATCCTGAGTTAGGTAACCCAGTCACAAAAGAACACTCACGGTATGCACTCACTTATAAGCAACTAGCCCCAAAACTCAGAATACCCAAGAAACAATCCACAGAACTTATGAAGCTCAAAGAGAAGGAATGCTTCAGTCCTTCTTAAAAAGGAGAACAAAACATTCATGGGAGAAAATAAAGGGACAAATAGAGAATCAGGGATTGCAGAAAAGATCATCCACAGACAGCCTTAGCTAGGGATACACCCCATATGCAGCTACCAAACCCAAGCACTATTGCTGATGCCAAGTAGTGCTTACTCGCAGGAACCTGATATGAATGCCTCCTCAGAGGTTCTGCCAGGGCCATACTGATACAGAGGAGGATGCTTGCAGCTAACTGTCAGACTGAACAGAAGGACCCCAATTAAAGAGCTAGAGAAAGGACTGAAGAAGCTGAAAGGGTCTACAACCTCGTGGGAAGAACAAAATGATCAACTAACCAAACCACAGCTCCCAGGAACTAAAACACCAACCCATGAGTTCACATGGAGAAACCCTTGGCCCCAGGTACATATGCAGCAGAGGATAACATTCTCTGGCATCAATTGGAGGAAAGGCTTTTGGTCCAGTGAAGGCTTGTTTTCCCAGTGTAGGAGAATGCTAAGGTGCTGAGGTGAGAGAGGGTGGTTGGGAGAGGGAGCACCTTCATGGAGGCAATGGGTTGGGGAGAGGATAGTATTGGGGGAAGGGGATAACATCTAAAATGTAAATGCAGAGCATATCTATTTTTTTTAATGGGAAAAAAAGAAAATATAGGATGCAGTGTATATGAATGCTGACTGTTCTAAAATACAATTTTATATTTAAAAAGTTTAGGTTAGAAACATGCTTTCAACTTCTTCAACTTCCTCTAACAAAATCTCTAATAGATTCCAGAAAGTGATAGCTTTCATATCTACTCTTGTGTTTTGAGTCTCTAAGATTTCTGTGTTTTCATGATCTTTGACTGGCATTCTTTGCTTCATAAAATTAGAGATACCTGGGTCCTGGTCTTTCCTTTTTTTCTATCCATTAAACTTAAATAGGGTGTACAAGTCAGTTTTCCCCCACGATATCAAATACCTGGGGTAGTCAATTTGTATGTATAAAGAATTGTTTCTTCTTCCTTTCTTATAGGCTCCAGACTATGCCTTACTGGCTCTATTGCTTCAGGCCTGTGGTAAGGCTGCACCTCAAAATAGGAGAGCATGTCAGAGCAAGGCCATTCATTTTGCCACCAGTAATGAAGAATAGGAGGAGAGGCATGAGGTACCAAGACTACATTAGGACCCACCTAAAACAATCCAAAGACTTCCAACTAACTTGCATACATTAAAGTTCCGAGGCCACATAGCCAACACATAGGTCTTTAAGACATCCTCAAGGCCCAGAGAATAGCAGCGACTTATTACCACAAGCCTCGGTTTCTTCTGTACAAAATGAAACATGCATCTTTATTGCACAGTATTCCAAAGATAACTTAGAGATATGGAGTGAGATGTATTTCTCCACTCTCCCAATGATTATATCCAATTTATTTCATATTCCCCAACTCTTTCTCCCCTTCATATATGGAAAGAATTTAACACCTCAGAAAGCAAAGTGGAATGTAGCTTTCAGATAATATCCATGGCTATTTTTATCCAATTTAGCTTGAAAATTAAAATGGCAGTAAAGTGAAACTTGGGCCCTGGAATAGACAAACATAAGTTAACTAATACTAAAGCTTCGTGAAATAAGATATAGGTCTAAAGTTATCATAATATGTTAGGGATACCTGGATTTTAGCTTTTTAAAAAATATTTATATCCAATAAGTGAACAGAACTGCATAAGATGTGAATTTATAAAGAAACCAAATCTTGTTATAAGATTTCATAATTAAAGAATTGAGCACTGACAGTAATCACACTGACCACTCACTTCAAAAAGCTTTCTGTCCATTATGTAGATAGTACCTCACTTAGGTCTCTCAATAACTCCACACAGTAGATCATATTTTTTTTTCTATAAATGAGGCAGCTAATGATCATGGAATTCTCTTTAAAAATCTTAAAGAGTTTTAATTACAAATGACAAGAAATTGCAATGCAGTAGATAGATATCAAGCTATGTATTTCACATATGTCATTTCGGCTTCAAAATCTAGTATTTTGACTTCAATTACTTAAGTCTCAAACATGTCCGTCAAGTTGTCTTTAAGATTTATGTCTATTCACTCCTCTAGCTGAAGAAATTTGGGTCTGAGTAAAGCCAATGATCTGTGCAGAATAGTCAGAGATAGACCTTGTTTTGAGGAACAGGGCAGGGTTCCATCATCCAGACAGGGGCTTAGAAACCTGTCATACTGAGAGAAGAGCTCACAATCAGAACAGACAGAGAATAAACCAGAAGTTCAATAGACACTGTCAACAGTCTACCAGGAAGAACGCTGTACTGGACCCCATAAACATATAAGGGGAAACCTCCGCTGCTGGAGATTCTATCAGAGCCCCCAGAAGTTCTGTTTAGTTAACTAGAACTGCTAGCCAGTCTTCCAAGTCATTGTACATCTACTGAGAAAACAACTAAGCACTTTTCTTCTGAGAGTATTTTTTATCATTTTATCCATGAGAGTATTTTTTATCATTTTATCCATGATACTTCACAAAAAAATAGTTGCAAGCATTTCAAATGAAATGGCACCATCTAGATGAGAAGTTTAACTTCTGTGTAGAAGCTGAAGGTGGGCCGGTGGCAGATGGCTGCCTTTTGGTCATATACCTCTCAGGAGCTTATGGTAATGAAGAGTAAAGGAAAAGCTAATCTCCACAGAGTTAAAAACCTGAGTCACAGTACTGTACATTAGACGGCAGGGGACAGACAGACCAGGAAGATAGAATTGAGAATGTGACCCTCAATGGACACTCCTCCAGAGAGCTAGAACTAGTCCCTATGGACTCCTTAATTCGAGCCCATTGTGGGCTCTACCTCTGCAACTGAATGGAACCCCTGGGTACATGAAGAAAGCAGAGTTGCCTTTCTAGATATCAAGAACAACTGTCACAGGGCAGAGTTTCTCCGAGAATGTGATACCCACAGTGCTTGAAACATGCCAGAGGGAATGCTGACTTTTTGGTCAGGTGGGGTCCTGGGACGTTTGATCATCTCTCTGTGCCTGATGTGTAGACAGCGCAGAGATGGAAGAGATAACACTTGCATTGTTGGCCTCCTTTGCTAAGCAGGGCTATCAATCTGTCTGTTCTTGTTATTCTAAGGTCAGTGATGTTTCTTAAATCAGTACTTCATTCAGCCTTCATGACACAAGCACATTAAATCGGAAGAGCTGGTACCTTGTCACTACACACTTTGAGATGCACTGGTATCCGGTATCTTCCACTCCGTTCGCTTTTACTTGCAGTTTTGCTTCCTACTGAGCCCCAAAGCTATTTTCTCTTACCATTCACGCTTATCTCCTCTCTCTTTATCCCTTCATTTTCAACATGCTTTCCCTGAGTTTTGGAAGGCCCACCTGTAAATCTGCAACACACCCAAATCTGATGACTAAAAACACAGTCTAAATGACATTGTAAGAGTAGGGAACACAGCGGTGGAAAGAAGCTTGAAACCAGAGAAATCTTCACAGACGACATAAAAGAGAAAAGCTCATAGGAGCTTGAGCCTGCCAGACGATAGGGATACAGAGATAGCTTTGATACCCAGTATCCCTTACAGGAGGCAGTGCAGATGGGCTTTATGGGGTTTGATAAGAGACTGGGTGGGTGGTTTTGCATCAGAGGAGATCAAGGACCCAACAAGAACAAAAGTATTATAAGCACTTGCTGGTGGTTTACAAAGCAACAGATACAGCATTGGGAACTTCATATGACCTTACAAAGCTCTGATAATGATTAGAGATCTCTCTCTCTCTCTCTCTCTCTCTCTCTCTCTCTCTCTCTCTCTCTCTCTCTCTCTCTCACACACACACACACACACACACACACACACAAACACACACACACACACACACACACACACACACACACACACACACACACAGTCACACAGCAGGGGCCTAGATTACAAGCGCTCAGATGATGCTGCCCTCCACTGTCACCACCAAGACAGCTGCTATCCTTCTTGTTAGTGCAATAACCTCCCATGGTCCTGCTCTAACAAGTCAGAGTACAACGCTGTAAGACACTACCCCTTCTCATTTTTCTGAAAAGGCCGATATTATAAAATAATCTTAGAAGTGCTCTCTGTGTTTCCTAAGAGCTCTTGGCACTCATGCCTATTTGGCAAAGGAATTCAGTGCTGCCTTCTTCCAATGATGCTCAAAAGGCCAGGTATTCCATCAGAAAAAAATAGTGAGACTGCCACATTTTGCAAATAAAAGTTGGAAAGCCTTCTAACCAGTGTGGCCAAGTCTACATTATGAGTGTAGACAATACTCACCACCAGGAGTGACAGAATAATCAGGAAGCCAATACTGCTATAAAGCACAGAAAGCGCCGGATTGCTGCCCTGCAGAGCTGAAGCACTGCCACATACTTATTACTTTGAGGTTTCCATAGGTTCCAGAATTGTCCCTTTATATCTACAGAGGGACCCTCCTCAGATATCCTAATCCATGAATGCTTACTTGGGCCTTTGTATGAGGTGCTATAGAGTTCACACTTAGCCTGTGCATCTTCTGTGAACATTCAGCTTATAATGCCCAGTGTAATAAAGATACAATGTAAACAATGCTCATACTCATCGTTTAGGGCTATTTGGGGGGTGTTGGTGGCGGTTCGTACATAAGTGATGAGTATGGTCAGGAAGACCGTATATGGATCTGAGGGGTGCTAAGGGGAGATCTCAAGTGCACGCCCCACATAGCTGGCATACTCACAGTGAAGTAGCTCTCTGTGTGGTAATGGATTGTGTGTTCATTTGATTAAGTTAAACATTTCACAATGCACACATGTATTAGACAGTGCTAGACTTCTGTCACAGCAACACAGTTTTGAAGGGAGTCAACTTGTGATGAGGAAAAGTTTGTCTCGGTTCCCAGTTTGGGAAGTTTCAGTTCACTGTTGGTCCTCAGGCTGCAATGGGCGAGAGAGAGAGAGAGAGAGAGAGAGAGAGAGAGAGAGAGAGAGAGAGAGAGAGAGACAGAGAGACAGAGAGATAGAGAGACAGAGAGACAGAGACAGACACAGAAAGAGAGATGATATCTCCTTCAAGGACATGCACCCAATGGCTTCACTTCCTTGCATCAAAGCAAACATTTCACCACTTCTGAACAGCCCTTCAGATGGTGACAAAGTCTTCAACACGTGTGTTTTCAAGAGACATTTTATAATGAACTCATAGCACAATGACCTATACACAACTTCAGCACAATTCATTTTCATTTGTCATTAGGCTTCAGTAGTACCTGACGGGGCTGAACAACTCCAGCGGTAACTGTGCAGTGTGGAAGACAGTCCTGAGTCAGCTCAGGTTTGCCAGTTGCCGGATTCTGGCTGGGGCAGGAGACATGGAGGAAAGCTACATGTGAAGGGGAGGGATGTGGAGCATCTATGCCTTTTATTCGTTTTTCCCCGTGAACTCAATTCTTATTTTAGAAAATTCTCTCTTAAAGATGTTAAATTAAAAAAAAGAAAAATCATCAGGAATGACGATTTCCCTGAAATGACGTCTCAGCTGGATGATTTGAAAATGTAATGAGTTTGTCTCATTAAATTCTCCAGATACCTTCAGTTCATATAAATGAAATTAATTTGCTAAACATTCTTCTGGATTACTGGGTAGTGAAATCATGGTTGCTTACTAAAAGGCAGTAGTTTCCTCATTTCTAAAAAAGCAAAGGAAGTGCTGTTTTTGCTTCTGGGCTGTCTCTCACGCTCTGTCAGTCTGCAGTGTTCTGGGCATCCCGATTCGCATTGGAGCCAGGATTTTTTCAGGGCTGTGGCCTATGCAGAGATCCAGTACCATAGAGGATGGAACAGGAACACAAGTTTTGCCCTTCTGTTGCCACACAGGTAGCCAAGTTCAGCAAAAGCCCAAGGCTATTCCTGCAGGACTGTGTCCAAAAAAAGATGAGGAATGCTCGAGAAACAACTTCACTGGAGTAATTAAAACCCTGGGACACTTCATTCCTTCCTCTTGATATTGCCATGTGGCAGTGAGTTCTCAGAACAAATTCCAATACATTTAGCAGGGCATCACCATCTGGGTACCGAAAGGCATACATATATGTAAACTTATTTCTCTGACTTTACATGGAAATCTGAAGAATGGTCATGTGAATCATGACTCAGTTTGGATAATGAGTGTTATACAGATGAACAAACAATAACCCACAGGTGTTTTTAATCCCATTTCTAAAAATCCTTTCTTCAGTGAGATGTGGTAGCACAAGTCTATAATTCCACTACATGGTACAGGCTGAAGTAAGAGGGTTGTGAGTTTGAGGCCAGCTTGGGGAGTTTAGTGAGACCGTCTCAAAAACAATGACCACCATCATCTATGTTTTGAATGTTTTTTTCCTTCTCTAAAATATAAGCTGGCACAACCTGTAGATAGAAGGCAAGGAGCAAGTAATCGTTATAGTCAAAGGTCTTGATACAATTCTAAAACTGTATTAATTGTCCCGCTGAAACCCAATCATCTTAGAATAGCAGCAGTCTTGCAGGCACAGAATCTTAGATTTGTGGCTGAGCGCAGAAGCTGTAGGGGTCACATGACTGCCTACATCCAGAAGTCAAGCTGGGGTGAAGGAGATAGTGACACTTGGGTTATTTTGAAATGGCAATGAGGAGGAATTCTTCCCTCCCAAAAAGAAACAAACTCCTGAAGCTAACTCCGAGATAGATGCCAGGAAAGTAGAGACAAGGGAGCAGGGGAACAGTTGAGTGGGCTTGGCCTGTGATCTGTTCCAGTATCAAAAGCACATTTTCATTTTTCTTTTCTATGGTGCTGTAGCAGTACCGGTGCTCAGTAAGTGTTCAAGCGCTGAGGCATTTAGTCTTATAAAATAAAAATTAATTTTTTTATTTATAAAATTTTTTATTTATAAATTTATATTATTTATTATTTCTGGCTCTGTGATTTTTTAGTTTTCATTTTGAAATTTATTTTGCTTTCACTATGTTGTCCAAACAGGCCTTGGGCTCACATTCCTCCTGTTTCCATCTCCTAGATTACAAGCCTAGTATGTGAGCACCCAGCTGGATGAAGGGCTATGCACCTCCCTCCTCTCCTCAATCTTTATATCCCTACCACTTTTAGTTCATGTCCTGACATGGCTGTGCAGACTCCACACTTCATTGAGACATTCTCAAACATGTACAAAATACCCGGAGAGAGAAAGATAGGCTCTTAACTTCCGAGATTGCTTTGGCTATTCTTGAGTAAAAGAAAACGTTAAGGTCTGTTCCAAGACAGGATGCAGAAAGGCGAGGCTACATTGTTTCATTCGAAGTCCAGCATAAAGTTGCTGGAGCGAGCGGTGAGGAGTGGTATGGGATGACTGTGTGCACCCCAGCCTTCCTTATGCTCTTCTGCGATGGTTTACAGTACGTAAAAGGACATCAAATGGATACCTATGAGACGTTCAACGACAAGGACAGGACAGGATGTCTAGTGCAGAGAGTATGGGGAGGGGATGCGTGCACCGCTATTGCAGAATCTCCAGTTGAGCCATCTCATGCCTTCCCGCACTTACCCAACTCTGAGACAGCCACACAGGCTAGCTCGAGTGCTTCTCTAGCATACTCGCTGGGCACTAGCTAGTGGATATTCACAACACTAAATAGCATATTGGTTTCATTTTATAAGCTACAACACCAGTCTGATGAGTTACCACAAAAAAGAAAAAAGAAAAAGAAAAGAAAAAAAAAGAAAATCTGAATTATCTCCCATGCATTCGGTGGGCCCAGAATTTATTTTAAACATATTTAGACAGGGCAATAAAGTTCAGTCTAGAGCAAGCAAAGGCTCACAGAAAATTTCTAATTTCTTTACTAGGAGATGACCTTGTGATCAGAATCCTGGCATTTTCTTGAGGTGCTCTCTTGGCAGAGGTTTGGAGCTTCCCTTTTGACAAGGGCAGGTAGCTCTTAAATCCTAAAGGTACCTGGATTAGTCCCCGTGTGAAACCCACAATTCCTGCCAAAACACTCTCTCGGGAAAGTCTTTTAAGATGTCACCTTGGAGAATATCTCTCTCCTGCACAGAAAAGACCCAGCACTTGCTCTCTCTCTCTCTCTCTCTCTCTCTCTCTCTCTCTCTCTCTCTCTCTCTCTCTCTCTCTCTCACACACACACACACACACACACACACATTGCCTATCCCCAACCCACCACCAGGTCCACCACCACTGTCCCCGGAACTCACCGGATGATGACAAACATGACCAGGGAATTGCCCACTAAGCCCACTACAAACACCACAGAGTAGACAGCGGTGATGATCACAGGGATGACCGGAGAGATGTGTGCGGGCTCCGGCTGCTGGTCCTCGGAGCCCACACTGCCATTGCTGTCCGATTCAGCCCAGTTGGGGAACCAAGCGCTGCTGTTGGGGAGTAGGCAAGCACTGGGAGCGCAGGTAGGGCCTGGCTCTCCACGGAAGATCTGGATGGGGGACTCCATGGTGAGTGCTGCAGCTGGAATAAGAGGAGAGAGCGGTGGCTCTTGTAAGGCTGCAGGAGCAGAGGACACATTGGACCCAGAGAGACAAACTTTGCCTGTGCAGGCAGGGCTGGAGGCAGAGGAGCCCACAACCCCCTGACTCAGTCTGGCAGCGCATCCCAAGGAAGGGGCAGACAGGACTGTTGTTGAAATCCCCCTTCCCTCCCCGTACCCCTACCTCCACCGCTGCTATTAAACTGAGCTTATTTACACCTTTTTGGAGCCCTGAGGTTGCTTCACTCCAGTGGCTGCCCCGACCCTGCCTTTCTGTGCGTGCGACCACAAGAAGCACGCGCCACCCCAGTTGCACTAAGCACAGCAATTGCCCTACTGTGCCTCCCTAGAAAGCTCCAAGCTCACCTCCAGATCGCGGATTGGCGACCTCCCTTCTCAAGTCACCGTCAGCTTTCCAATTCACCACTTCAGCTCCTGGGTAGCTGCTCAACCTCAATGGGTCCACGTCCCTGATGCTCGATTTGTGCCTTCCAAGACTGGAAGAAGCTCTGCCCGTTGGGACTCAGCCAAGACGCACAGGGGACAGGCAGGCTGAGAGCTGCAGGGCTAGGGCTGGTTGCCCCCGCCCTGCTCCCTATCCCCGCCAGTCCCCGCCCATCTCCTCCTTTCTCCGCCCCGCCCCCTCAGAGCTGACCCTGGACCCTTTGCTGTTCCGCCAAGGCTCACTAACTCCAACTGCCCAAGCTGCTTCTCTCCCAGCCACATCCAGGCAGGCGTCCGATGCTCAGCTACAGTCCAGTAAAAAGAGCGCCCTGTTCAGAAACAAGGAAGCATGGGATCATTCAGTGTGTTTGGAATTCCGTATCTTCAGAGTTTTCAGGACCAGTCTCTTTAAGCAAAGAAGCGAGACGTTGGTAGTATTGAATTTTATTTATTGAAGCATACAAATAAATTATGGCAAAAGAATCTTGTCGGAATCAAACAGGTCCTAGAGAACTGGTGGTTTAAGATCTATTAATAGAAACTTTCTGTGTATCTTGTCGCCCTTTCTGCTCTGACTAGAAATGGCAGGCTGCAAGAAAACTTACAGGAGCTAATATTATTGCTGCTATCCCTGCACCTACGCTCCTTTCCTGGGCTCTGCTGCTGCAGGAGAGTAACTGTTTCTTATGTTAATCCTCAGCCATGAAGTTCTTGCCTCCTCTACCAAATGCAGAGAATCTAAACCTTTGTGGAGAGCCTCAGTCTCCACTATGTACAACCCCCCCCCCACAGTCAAGCGTCCCTGTCAGAATCTGTTGCGTAAAAGTGGTCCTAAGAGAAAGGATGCTCTTGGGGATCCAGGGCTGGGACCCTAAAAGTTATTCCGGAAGAAAAGGAAGTGCTGCAGAACTGAAGCCACCCAAGGGTGAGACACTAGAATCTTCCCAGGGGTTCCAATGATTTGTTTCCCATAATGTACATTGTTCCCGCAGGTGAGCATTTCAGTGGCAGACTCAAGTCTATCCATGAGATGATGATAAAAGGGGGCACTTCTTGAATTTTCATCGCATACTTTCTGAAAGAGAGTGGGACTTCCGTCTGCGCATGTTACAGATGAACAGTTGTCTTTCCTCTACTGTGCATCAGCCAAGATGAACGTTCTCCTCGGCCAAACAGGGTTTTCGACTCCAAGCTTTGAGGATCATTATCAAGTCTTGCAAACTTTCCTTGGAAAAAGTACGGTTTGGTTTTTGTTAGTGTGACACAAACCTAGATGTATCTTGGGAGAAAGAATCTCGACCCAGGAAGGTGCCTCCTCGTTAATGGCCTGTAGGGACCCAGAAGAAACAACATGCTATGTATTCAGTTATTATTGGACATTAGCTGTAAAGAATAATCACGCTGAAATCCACACATCCAAGGAGGCCAAATAACAAGGGGGGGGGCGCTTAAGGAGCAATGAATGGATCTCTCTGAGAAGAGAAAATAAAATAGAATTTGAGGGTGGACTGGGCTAAGGTAGAACGGGAAGAGAAGGGATTGGGTGTAGTGGGGAGAGGCGTGGAGGAAGAAAGTTTTGGAAAGAGGATCGGATTTGGTAGGCATTTTGGGGGCAATGTATAAACTTTCTGCAATGGAAACTCCCTGAAATCTATTAGGACGGCTCTAGTGGGGACTACTAGGAATGATGGATACAAAGCATGAACCAGCCATCTTCTGTAACCAGGCAAGATTTCCATCAGAGGGACTGAGCACCAACTCAGCCAAAAAAACATACAAGATGGGCTGTGGTGAAGGTCACACAGAAATTGTGGGAGTTGTCAACAGATGACTAGTCCATCTTGAGAACCATGCCACAGGAGGGAGTCCACACCTGACACTGCCTGGAGGGCCAGGAACCAGAGGCTGGAGAGGCCAGAGACCCAGGGTAGAACAAAATATAATTGACAGGAAAAAGAAAAAGCCAATGAAATGACTCCTAATGATATTCTGCTACACTGGTAGAAAGGAACGTAACATAGTCACCATCAGATAGGCTTCATCTAGCAACTGATAGCAGCAGGTGCAGATCGCCACAGCCAAATGTTAGGTGGGGAACCTGTGGGAAGGGGAGGAAAGATAGTAGGAGCCAGTGGGGTCAAGGACACCATAAGAACAAGGCCCACTGAGTTAACTAACCAGGGCTCATAGGAGCTCACAGAGCCTGAAGCAATAATCAGGGAGCCTGTATGGGTCTTAACTAGAACTTCTGCACATATGTTCTGGTTGTGTGCTGGATGTTTTAAGGGACTCCTAACAGTGGAGTAGGCCTGCCTTTGACCCTTTTGTCTGCTTGAGGGAGCTTTTTCTCCTACTGGGTTTTTTTATTTAGCCTTGACATTAGATGATGTGCCTGGTATTATGGTTACTTTGTATGCCATGTTTGGTTGATATCCCTGGAGGTCTACCCTTTTCTGAAGAGAAACAGGAAGAGTGGATCGGGAGGAGGAGGGAGGTGGTAGGAAGATACCTGGACGAATAGAGAGAGAAGAAACTTCAGTTGGGATGTAATGAATGAGGGAGAAAAATGGCCTGTGGACAAGTCTATGGGACAATTTTCTATTTAATGGTTGGTATGGTCTAGTAGACTGGGGGTCATGTCTGGATAGGAAGCCCTAGGGTACATAGGAACACAAGCTGAGCAAACCACGAGGAACAATCCAATAAGAGCACTCTTCCATGGCCTCTGCTTCAGTTCCTGCCTTCAGGCTCCTGCCTTGAGTTCCTGCTCTGACTTCCTTCAGGGATGGAGTATTACCTGAGAGATGTAATATAATAAAGCCTTTCCTTTTTAGCTGTTTCTGTTTGTGAAGTTCATCACAGCAGCAGAAACCTCACTGACACGGTGTTTCTGCAAACACTGGCCTCCGAGGAAACACAGTGAACCTAAGGCATCTCTGACCACTGGGAATGCGGCAGAATCTTTCTTCCATGTCTTGGGGATCACTTCCTATCAAAGGTGTGACATGTTGCCAGCAAAGCAGTTCACCAAAGTATGTTTTATTGGAAATGGCAAAAAAAACCCTCAGCAATATTGAAATTGAGAAGTTAAAGATAATTTTCTGAGGAAAATACTGGGCAGGATAGAATTACCCATCTCTCATATCTAGTTACTATTTACTTATCTGCCATGTTGTGCATTAAATGCATAGCTTCCTTTTTGCTACACACCTTTGAAGAATATCTGTCTTACCTCATTTTTTTTTTTTTTTTTGCCTGTTTTCTTTACTTAAATGAAGATCGTTCACACAACTGTTAATGCAGAATTGGGGTTCAAACACAATGTAACCATGAGCTTTGCTATGTGCTTGTTGAAGAGACTTATCCATTCAAGAAGATAAATCCAAAGCCCTCTTCCCACAAGCCCAAATTAAAGAGAGAATTATTTGACGAAAACAGAAAAAAAGGAAGACACTTTTTTGACAAGATATACATGAAGTTTTAAAGACGACTGTTTTTAGACATTCATGTAATTTGAATAATTCAAAGCTTACACACACACACACACACACACACACACGCACACACACACATGCACACACACATGCACACACATACATACATGATTCCTCAGAAACTCTGGGGAGATTGGTTACAGAATCACACAGATAGCAAGCTCCGTAGATTGTCAAGTTATGCACATAGATGTTGTAGTGTTTGCATGTAGCCAGTGCACAGTGCCCTTTTACCTCAAGCCATCTCTAGGTTCATCAAAAGACTTCATACAAGCAAGTGCTATATAGTTGTATTGTGTTATTTGGAATTGTTGAAAAATGTCTGTATGCATTCAGTAGAAAAAAAGTAATTAAAGGGCAGTTCTTTGAATCTCTGACTGGTCAGGTCTGTGACTGTAAAACTCATCAATGGAGAAGACAGGATCTAAAGAGTGAGGTGGAAGGGACATCCCTGGCATATACTCTTAATATCTCAGGAGGCAAATGTAAAATGTTATGCCAAACCCCATCACTAATAAGACACCTTTCCAAGTTGAGATAGTCATTGGAATTTACAAGAACAGGAAAGATGACAAAAGTGATTTATTTCCAAACTGTATTTCTTATCCTCACTTAAATTAATACCCCAAATAATGTGAACTCCAGAAAGAGAGGACAATGAGTTGCCTTAGGTGTCTCCCACGGCCAGGAGACCTGCGGGCTCTGAATGAGGTTAAGTTTGGCTGTTTCTGTGGATTAGAGATCTCAGGAGCATGAGATATTTTTTTATCATAATATTATGTAAACCATAAAGAAAGTAATCACCTCTTTGATGAGAACCACCACACACTGCATGAAGCACGTGTGATTAAGCTCCTAAGACTCAGGCTGGAGGGGCAGTTCAGCAGTTAAAAGCACTGGGTGCTCTGCGAGAGCACATGTTCTCAGTATCTCATAGTGCCTCACAGTCGTCTGGATCTCCAGTTCCCGGGAAATCTTCTGTGAGTACCAGGCACACTTGGCTCACAGACATACATCCAGAAAAAGCACCTATACACACAAAATATTAAAATAAGTAAGTTAATAATTCACTAATATTTTGCCTTTACTTGCTGCTGTGCTCGTTGCAAATGTCATGGAGAACTATAATGAAACACCTTTTTACAAAGAAAAATGTTAGCACTATGTAGTGCCTTAGGTGACAGGCAGCTTTGACATTCCTGCCAGGAAGACCAGAGAACCCCTAGCAACTGTGCACAATTTGATTTTTTTTCCTAACTCTTAAGACACAGAAACTGGTCATGGGTGCAGATAGGAAGGGCCAGCGTTAAATCCCAGCTCCATCTCCTACAGCCCACTACACTACGCCAGGGTGCAAGCAGGACCAGCTTTCCCCACTCAGAACATGCTACTGAGTGTCCCCAAGTTACAGAAGTAAGGGCAGACCCTGAGAATGTGACAGGAAGTTCGACAAAATCAATCCCTCTACACTATAATGTACATTCAGGCATGAGAGGCCAAATCTAAATTATACAGTTTAGGGATAATTAATAGCAATTATGTCAAATTTAGGTACAGGTGGAATAAAGAACAAAATAGGGCAACTGAATGCAGCCTTTGTCTAAAATGTATAAAATGGCTTCTTGTTGAGTGATACCTTGGCAGCTACATCTTTCAGTAAAATATCATCATTGATGTGCAAATCCCTTGCGCATTAATCTGAGATGCTACACAACCACTGTTCATATATGTAGAGCAACCACTGTTCATGTATGTAGAGCAACTACTGTTTATGTATGTAGAGAAGACGGGAGATTGGATGTCAAGGAATCATAGGCAGTAAGAGGATTAAGGGGCATCCTTCGGGGAAGAAGTCCCACTGAAGTTGTCGTTTGATGGAAAGAGGGAAATGGGCCATAATAGGCAGAGAACAATCCACGTGAATGGGGACTGTTGGGATGGAGAGGGACAAGTTTTTGGTGCTGTGGCAGATCTGAGTATAATGGTAAAACCAAACCAAACCAAACTAAATGAAAAAAAGACCCCTAAGGTTAAATGGTATATCTTATAGCTGGCCAGCTATTTTGGCCTTTAGTCTAAGGGAAACAAAGAAAAGCTGAAGATGTTCAGACAAGAAAGGGAATGGTCCAACTTGTATCATTTATTCTCTCTCTCTCTCTCTCTCTCTCTCTCTCTCTCTCTCTGTGTGTGTGTGTGTGTGTGTGTGTGTGTGTGTGTGCCTGTTTCTGTCTCTCCCTCTCTCTCTCTCTCTCTCTCTCTCTCCTTTCCCCCTCCTCTCTCTGTCTCTCTATCTCTGTCTCTGTCTCTCTCTGTCTCCCTCTCCCCCCCCCGTGTGTGTGTGTGTGTGTGTGTGTGTGTGTGTGTGTGTGTGTGTGAATGTAGATAATGTCTTCTGATGTATGTGGAGGCCACATAGGGATACCAAGCGTCCTTAATCAATTACCACCCCTAATAAAATTGGAGCTCACTAATTCTAACAGCTCTTGAGAAAATCTCCCAAGGATTCTTCTTTGTCTACTTCCCTAGCACTGAAAGTTCAGAAACACAATACTTTTGCAATCTGCCTTTCACGTGGGGTCTTGATACTTGAACTCGGGTTCCCATGCTTGTTCAAACTTTGCCAGTGGACCCCTCTCCTTAGCTCCAGGTATGGATTGAAACACTGCTTTCTTCACTTTGAAGGGAATGAGTGAGGTATCCTAGGCTGAACCCCCATGTTCATCTCCATGTTAAGGTGGTTAAAAAACGCTCCCATCCTTTTAGACTTAAACATAAAACCTTTTTACATTAAGTCTCTTCAGGGAATCAAATACATTCATGTGAAACCCAAAGCCACTCACATATCAGACAATAGTGTTAGGAGTGGAAGAAACTCTTGCAATACAAGTCCAGAATGGTTTATTAGGCGTGTATTAGTTGGTTTTTCTTAACTTCATATAAGCTATGGGAAGAAGAACCTAAATGAAAAATTCCTTCATTAGATTCCCTGTAGGCAAGTCTGTAAAACAGTTTTTCATTAATGACTGATATAAGAGGACCCAGTTTCCTATGGGTGCTGCCCTGGACAACTGATCTTGGGTGGTATAAGAAAGAAGTTTGAACAAGTCACAGGGGGCAAGGCAGTAGGCACCAGCCCTCCAGAATCTCTACTTCAGTTCCTAAATCTAGGCCCCTGCCCTGTTTTGGTTCCTGCCTTAGCTCCCCTAGGTGATAAACTGTGACTTGGCATGTCAAATAAATCTTTTCCTCTCCATATTACTTTTTGTCATGGTCTTTATCACATCGAGCAAAAGCAAACTAGAACAGGACATATGGGCAGAATTAGTTCAAATGCTAGCAGGATTTCCCATGCCGTGTAGCATGTAGCAAAGGTAAGGATTGAAATGGGGGAGAGAATTTACCAAGAGGAAAGACCACAGCGGCACATGGTAAAGGTGTGAAAGCCTGAAGAAGTATGAAGTTTGCTGTCATTGTGAGTGAGCACAGCAGCACCAGGACAGCACAGGCCAGATCGATGGCAGTACAGTATACTCCCTGGGCAGAGGAAGATGGCAAAGCTGGACTAATGGCCTATGAGAAAGATGGCTCCTTATTAAGGCAATGCAATTGCTAAGAAGATGAAGAGAAGATGGTAATTTTGAGAGCCATTTAGGGAATTAAACGGACAGAAGCTGTAGTGTGAACGAATTTGGACGTTGGCAAAGATGAAGAGCCTAGAATTACATTAGGATGATGCTTGGGTAACCAAAAGGAAAATCTGAGGGAAAAGCAGAGGGCTTTGGTTAGAGCATACTGAACGCTGGACAGCTGTGACTGAGGTACTAGTGAGGTACTTTATTGTGTACACGATGGGGGGGTTGTGTGCAGTCAACACAGGGGGTGTTTGAATCCAGGACTGTGAACAAGAGCATCGGAGGCAGGAATAGCCTAAAGTGGAACCGATAATTCTGAAGATGCTGCATTGAGAGTATCTAGGAAGACTGATAAAGAACGGAAGTGAATGAAGGGGAGACAAATCCAGAGAAGAGAGACTTCAGGGAAGATAAACTAGTCAACAGGAAAGAAAAGTTAAATAACATATTTAATGAGAAGGAAGTTAGTGGGTTCCCAGCATTATATACAATTTGTATTAGGGGTTGAATCTGACCATTGCAGCAGAAATAAACATATAATAAAACATAATGAAATATTGAAAGTTGACTTTTAAGTTATCAGTTGAAGGAGCCCCTGGGGCGAGATGAGTCAAGGTGCAAGCTAAAGTCCCTCTTCCCCTGTCAGTGACCTCAGTGACCGGAAGCCATTTCTCATATTATATCTCTACTGAGGGAACACAGACACTCACCTAGAAATAAGTTACAGAGAGGACCAGTCAGCACGATGAAGGATGGCTTTGCTCTGCTAGAGAAGGCCTCACATTTTCTGGTTGTTTATTGGTCCTTCAGAATTAGGACTGGACACAAAACAGCAGCTTATCTCTTTGCCCCAAAGTGGGCTTGCTCTACATGAAGCCATTGGCTTGGACATGGCTGCAAGCACTTCAGTTCTTTGGCTTCTGAGAATTGAATTAGAAGTCATTTTAAAGGTATAAGTACAAGCTCAAGTCACAATGTTGGTCCTTTCTCTCTCTCTCTCTCTCTCTCTCTCTCTCTCTCTCTCTCTCTCTCTCTCTCTCTCTCTCTCTCCTCTCTCTCTCTCTCTCTCTCTCTCTCTCTCTCACACACACAGATTTATTTATTTTCATAGGCATTGATGCATGTACTCTGGAACTGGAGAAACATACTGTTAAGATCTACCTTGTGGGTGCTGATAATTGAGTCTGGGTCCTCTGGAAGAGCCGCCAATGCTTGTCACTGCTGAGCCATCTTTCCAACCCCCTCTCTTCAGTCTCTTAATGATGACCTTGAATCACTCAGGAGAGTCTGGGAAGGACTCCAAGAGAACATTCATGTGGCCTCTGGGTGACAGACCTTCTCATTCAGCTTTTTGTTGGTATGAGAATCTCAGCAAAGACAGTGTTACATACTCTGCTGAGGGAAGATATCTCACATCATATAACCAGTCTTTCTACCACGTCTAGAATAACTGGTAACCTAGGACTTGGTATAGCCATGGTAAATTTAGTGGGCACTCTTAAAATGATTATCCCTACTATCTTGTGCTACTGAACAATTTTTAACTTAGCAAACGTTCATATAAATGCCAAGATAATATCAATTTCTAAAAGCCTTTGATTTTTATCAAAGCACTTTCTATAATGATAACTCATTTGGTTGTAAGAGTCTCCTGTACTCCATGCAAAAAAAATTCTATTTTTATCTTTATAAAAGTAGACTATAAGAAGTTAAGATACAAAACCATGACCACTTAATAAGTGGGAACAGAAACAATATTTGAAGTCCAAACTCAGCGACCTTTTCACCTTTCCATGTTGCATGAAATATTTCCTACTATTTCCATGTTCATCACTTTCCTTCTAAATAACTGTGGAATTGGTTGTACTGCTTGCCTTGTGTGGTATCTAAATTCATTCCTTTTAGAGTGGAGCTTTACCTTAATACGGCTTCAGAAAATGGCTTCCTTTTCTCTTTGGCTCATAAGTATAGCTAAGCCTCACTGAAGGAAAAGTAGGGAGTCAGCCTAGCTTCATGTTCCTGAATACCCAACATTCTCTTCAGACTTTAATTTTACTCATACAACCACCCTATTTTTCATTTGAAGGAAACATTTCATGTAACAGCTTACAGGTTCATAGAAGCTGAACAACTCACTATTAAAAGAATATTGAGCTAAGACAGAAATTAAGAAAGAAATAAAAGACTTCTAACAAGATGATAACACAATACTTCCAAAAGTAGGGGTTACATTGAAAGCAGTTCTAAAAGGCAAGTTCATATTGCTAAGTACCTACATAAAAAATTGGAGAGTTCTCATACTAGCTACTTAGCATCACTTGAAATCTCTAGGACAAAAAGAAAAGATCATATCCCATAGGAGTAGACAGTGGGAAATATTGAAACTCAAGGGCTACAGTCAAAAAAAAATAGACAAAAAAAGTTGCAAAGAATCATCAGAGTTTGTTCTTGAGAAAATAGTAAGATTGATAAAGCCTTAGCCTGTTTGTGTAAAAGATATAGAGAGGATACAAATTAATAAAATCAGAAATAAGAAGGGAACAAAATAGCAGATATTGAGAAAATCTAGAGAATCATGAGGACATATGTTAAAAGACTATTTTCAACCAAAACGGCAGTATAAAAGAAATAGGTAATTTTCTTAATAATTTCCACCCACCAAAGTTTAATCAAGGTCAGATAAGCAATATAAGCAAACATATAATCCCTAGTTAAATAAAAGCAGCCATCAAAATCTCCCACCCAGCCCCTCTAGGCCTTGATTATTTTAATGTAGAATCTACCAGACTTTCAAAGAAGAGTTCATGCCAACACTCCTCAGGTTATTTCACAAAATAGAAATAGAAGGAATATTTTCCAGTTTGTTTTGTGAAGCCATAATTACCCTGATACCCAAACCACATAAGGAAGGTAAATTACAGGACCAATTTTATTATAAACACATGCACAATTTCTCAATGAAATACATGCAAACTGAATCCAAGAACACATCCAGATGATCATCTACATGATCAAGGAGGCTTCATCCGAAGATGCTGGGATAAATAGTTGGAAAGTGTAATCCACCAACAGATTAAAACACCAGAACATGATCATCTCATCACATGAAGAAAAGAACTTCGGTGAAATCAAATACCTCTTAATGTCGAAAGTTCCAGAGGTATTAGTATGCAAAGGATGTATCTCACCATAATAAAGATTTGCAGCAAGTCAACCCCACGTTACCAGTTTTAAGCCAACTTTCTTTTACCAATGTTACAAATTTTTAACCATAACCAACAACTTATAAGCCAATAATCTATAACTAAGACATGCAAAGCAGTCAGAAACAAACATGGAATAGCTACTCAGATCTTATATATTTAGACTAAACAGACAAAATTTTCATACTTTGTCTAGGTGATATTTCAAGAAAGGAGCACTTTGTCACCTGCTGAATCCAATAAACATAGTCACAGAGCTTTTTCTAGGACAAACAGCATCAGCTCCTGTCCAAAGAGACTGAGGAGCTGCTGGCCCCTTTAAGAGCAGCTTGTACAGACAATCAGCCCCTGGCAGAGCTTCTCCAGCATTACTAGACTCCTATCCACAGTTGCAGGGCTCTAAAGGCAGCTCATCATTTTTTGTTGTGTCAGTTAAGACTGTTATTTCAAGAGGGAGAAGAATATCAACTAAGAGGCACAGTAAATATCTTCAACAAAATTGTAGAAGAAAACTTCCCTACTCTTAAGAATGAGATGACCACAAGCATAAAAGAAGCCTTCAGAACTCCAAATAGGTTGGACCAGAAAAGAAATACCTCCCGACACATAATAGTAAAAACACCAAGTGCCCAAAGCAAAGAAAGAATACTAAAAGCAGTAAGGGAAAAAGGTCAGGTAACATATAAAGGCAGGCCAATCAGAATCACACCCGATTTCTCAACAGAGGCTATGAAAGCTAGAAGAGCCTGGACAGACATCATGCACACCCTAAGAGAGCACAAGTGCCAGCCCAAGCTGCTATACCCAGCAAAACTATCAATCACCATAGATGGAGAGATGAAGATATTTCAAGACAAATCTAAATTACATAATATCTGACCACAAACCCAGCACTACAATGAATTATAGGTGGAAAACCCAATACAATGATGGGAACTACATCCTAGTAAAAACAAGAAAACTCCTAAGCAAGAAAACCAAAAGAAGAAAGAGACACAGACACAACTCAACCTACAAAAGCAATAATAGCAGGAAACAGCATAGATTTTGGTGAAGTGTTGTGATAAAAATGAAAAAGATTCTGTTGCTACCAGTCCTGTGGTCTCAATCCATGGGAGCCACTCCAGTTTAGAGCTGTGCACCTGAAATCACACGATCCTCTACAGCCTGGTAAAATCATGACTCAACAATCAATAACCTATAAAACAAATTTAGGTCTTAAATTCTCAATCCACAATACATCCAAACAATAAATTCACTGCCAATTAATAAAGATATCAACTGCCCATCTAGACAAGATAAAACAGATCTAGTTTACCTTGATTTGAACCATCCTCCTCTGCTTTCTGCATCTTGAATCTTCCTGCTTCTCCTTCTCTTACACCTTTGCAAACAAAATTTTTGTCCCCACCCCCTCTCTACTGTCTAATCATGTATCACTATGATATCAACCTACCAGAAAGGATTAAAAATATACAAGTTTTGCCCTCACAAATATATTATAAGGCCAGAGGGAATAAGATAAGGCCCTTTCCTCTGGTTCAGCCCTACTCAGGGACCAGCTCTCTTCCAGCAGGGTCTGGGTAGAAAAAACTGTTGCAAGGGTTCAGCACAGGGTGCATACAGAAACCAGAAGGATCCTGTCCCAAACTGTTTCTTGATTCCTGTGTCCTGAAGGTTCCAGGTGGGTCCCTCAGAGCAGCAGTGATGACCTGACCTGTGCTCTCAGATGTGTTAGCAGTCCTGTGAGACCTGCTCTCTCCCAGTGGGATCTAGTATAGAGTGCTCTGGCACCAGGTTGGCTCCAATCACAAGTGGAAACTGGAAGGATCCTGTCCCTAACTGCTTCTCAATTCCTGGGTGGGTTCCTTAGAGTGGCAGTGATGGTCTTACCTGTACTCTCAGGTGTCTCAGCAGTTCTGGGGGGACCAGCTCTCTCCCAGTGGGGTGTGGATACTGACAGCTGTAGCACAGGGTCAGCTTGTGGTGTTGGCAGAAACCAGAAGCGGGACTTTGGACTTTCAAACAGCCTCAAGACAGAAAGACTATGGGAACTTTCGAGGTTGTACTAAATTTATTTGTATTATAATATGGCCACAATATTCTGATTAGTTACCTGAAACTCCCCGCACCCAACCCAATTTAAAGAATTCAGTGTCAGCCACGCAATGCTGGTACATGCCTTTAATCTTAAACAGAGGCAGGCAGATGTTTTTGAGATTGGTTTGACCTACAAAGTGAATTACAAAATAGCCAAGGCTATACAGAAAAACTTAAAAAAGAAAAAGGAAAATACCCCCTCCAAAAAAAAAAAAAAAAAAAAAAAAAAACCCAAAATGCAACAACAACAACAACAAAGAATTCAATGCTCATTTTTATTTAGCAACAGTTCTCCAAGGTTTTCATAACAGCATTTGTAGCATGGAAGTCATCATAACTTAAAAAATCATTAATTTTTTAAGATGGTACTCAGTTCTACACTTAATGAATTTAATTTTTATTGTTTCAGTAAAGAATACTAGAAAAATAGAATTAATTTCCCCATCTTATTCAAAAATATTATTTAATATTATTTTGGGATGTTGTGACTAGTGAGGATGTAAGTTTATTATACTTTCCCTTCACTTTATTTTTTCCCCCTTTCTCAAATATTTCTAGATTCTTGGCAGCTTTGTATTTCCGCTGCTTTTAAATTTGAAAAGTATTCTTCACATTTAATTTAGAAGGTTTAATACAAATTTTGTAACCTTACTAATAAATTAGTTGGGATGCTAAATTCAAATCAAAACCTGATTCCCACAGATCCATTTATTTCACATCATTAGCCTTCATGGGAAATTAGAAAAGTTGCTTTGATTATTTTTGTAATAATGGTACAAATAGAGTAATGGAAAAAAGAGAAAAAACTAATAATAAAAAGGAAACAGAACTGTATTTGTGAGTGTCATTTCTGCTCTTCTCAATGAACACAACAAAACTAAGAAGAGAATCAAGTAAAAAGATTTTCTCTAGTATAAACCATCAGTTGAAATACTCAGGCTTCACGGCAATTCATTTCCTTTTAATAGAAATAATTTAAAAACTGAATAGTCAACTACCTAAAATTCTCATTTTAATTTTATTATACTAAGCCAGTTATCATCAAAGCGAAACAAAAAAGTGTTTAGCTGTCCTTCTCCTTGGGCTTTATATGTTTCATGTAGAATGTCAATACTGTGTTTCATAGGTATGAGAACTGTGTCATCTAAATAATGTTCCTGCATCTTATTGGGTTCTCTGACGACACAAAAATATGTGGAGCTTGCAATGTGGACCACTATATCTCTAGTGTACAGAGATATTTGCTAAAAACAAATAAAACAATTCAAGAAGTAGCATGAAGAATGACCAGGGCAAACTATTTTATCTTCCCAGGTGTTTCTCTCTAGAGATTGCATTTCTCCCATCATAGGGTAGCCCAGAGTGTCTGAGAATCCGGTGTGGTCCACGGTGAATCCACTCTTTTAATTTTTCCCTTCTTGAGTCATCTGCTGCACTTTCCAAACGGTCACTCAAGCCTTACCTAGAAGTGACAGTGACATGGATGCACTGTCCAAGTCTATGGGTTAAAATTGGGAGAGCGTGCTCTTTCGCTGTGAACTTAACAGTAAGGAGCTCCCTTAGAGCTGTAAAGAGAATTTTCTCACATGTGTTATTTTAGACTTGAAAGGTTGTTCTTAAAATTTTGTCAGCAGCCACGGGGAACAGGGGAGATCCAGGGACGCAGGCCTGGTGAGACTGCCTGCTAGTAGCCGGGGCACAGTTAGAGCTAGGCTGGGTGTGTGGAAAGTGCCCACCATTGGTTCAGAAAAGCAGGGACTCTGCCATAGGAACTTAGTTTCCACCCGAAAGGCACTTGCTTGTGGACCAAACACTCAGGCCATTTGCCACCAGGAACAGCAGAGATCCAGGGATGCAGGCCAGGTACACTGGAGAGACGGGAACCAATCACTGACAACAAGACCACATATAATCACAGACAACAAGATGGCAAGAGGAAAGTGTAAGAACTTACCCAATGGAAACCAAGACAACCTGGCAACATCAGAACCCAGCTCTCCCATCACAGCAAACAGCAGAATACAAAACACTCCAGAAAAAGAAGACTCAGACCTGAAGTCATAACTCAAGATGAAGATGGAGATCTTTAAACAAGAATGGGAGGAAAAGAATAAAGAAATAGAAGCTTTTAAAGAGAAATCACAAAAAACACTCAAAGAACTAGAGGAAAATAGAACCAAAAAGATGGAGGGATTGAAGAAGGAATTTAAAATGAAAATGGAAACAATAAAGGAAACAATAAAAGAGAAAGCCGTGGAGGTAGAAAACCTAAAAAAGAAATCAGGAGTCACAGATGCAAGCATCTCCAACAGACTACATGAGATGAAAGAGAGAATCTCAGGGGCCAAGGACAACATGGAAAACATAGAAAAAACAGTCAGAGAAGATGCAAAACCCAAAATGATCCTAACCCAAAATGTCCAGGAGATCCAGGATACAATGAGAAGACCAAATCTAAGGGTAATAGGAATAGAAGAGGGCTAAGAATATCAACTAAGAGGCACAATAAATATATTTAGCAAAATCATAGAAGAAAACTTCCCTACCCTTAAGAATGAGATAACCATGAACATAAAAGAAGCCTACAGAACTCCAAATAGAATGGACCAGAAAAGAAATTCCTCTGTACACATAATAGTCAAAATGCCAAGTTCCCAAAGCAAAGAAAGAATACTAAAACCAGTAAGGGGAAAAGGTCATGTAACATATAAAGGCAGACTAATCAGAATCACACCCAACTTCTCAACAGAGATTATGAAAGCTAGAAGAACCTGGACAGACATCATGCAGACCCTAAGAGAACACAAGTGTCAGTCCAAGATGCTATACCCACCAAAACTCTCAATCACCATAGATGGAGAGACCAAGATATTCCAGGACAAAACTAAATTTACACAATATCTGACCAAAAACCCAGCAATACAAGGAATTATAGGTGGAAAACCCAATACGAGGAGGGAAACAACATCCTAGTAAAAACAAACAAACAAACAAAAAAATACCTAAGCAAGAAAACCAAAAGAAGAAAGACACACAGTCACAATTCTACCTCTAAAAGCAAAAATAGCAGGAAATAGCAACCACTATTCCTTAACATCTATTAACATAAATCGACTCAACCCCCCTCCCCCCAAAGACATAGGATATCAGACTGGATACATAAACAGAATCCAGCATTTTGCTGCATACAGGAAACTCATCTCAGAGACAAAGACAGACACTATCTCAGAGTAAAAGGTTGGGACAAAAACCTTCCAAGCAAACATCCCTCCCCACCCCCCCCAAAAAAAAAACAAGCTGGAGTAGCCGTTCTAATACCAAATAAAGTAGATTTTTAACAAAAGATATCAAAAAGATAAGGAAGGACATTTTTTACACATTACAGGGAAAATTTGTCAGGAGGAACTCTCAGTTCTGAACATATTTGCTCCAAATACAAGCACACCCATATTCATAGAAGAAACCCTACTAAAGCTCAAAAAATACATTGTACTGCACAAATAATACTGAGAGACCTCAACACCCCACTCTCATCAATGGACAGATCATAGAAACAGACACTTAATGAGGACACAACAAAACTAGCAAAGGTTAAGAACCAATTGGAATTAATAGATATCTACAGAACATATCATCCTAAAACAAAAGAATACACCTTCTTCTCAGCACCTCATGGCACCTTCTCCAACATTGACCATATAATCGGTCACAAAACAAGCCTCAATTGATATAAGGGGATTGAAATACTCCCATGCATCCTATCAGATCACCATGGTCTAAGGCTGGTCTTTACTAACAACAAAGACAACAAAAAGTCCATATACATATGAAAAATAAAGAATGCTCTATTAAACGATAGCATGGTCAAAGAAGAAATAAAGAAAGAAATTAAGGATTTTCTAGAATTTAATGAAAATGAAAACACAACATACACAAACATATGGGATGCAATGAAAGCAGCACTGAGAGGAAAACTCATAGCTCTGAGTGCTTCCAAAGGAAACTGGAGAGAGCGTACACTAGTAACTTGGCAGCACAGTTGAAAGCTCTAGAACAAAAGGGAGCAGATACACCCAAGAGGAGTAAACTGCAAGAAATAATCAAACTCAGAGCAGAAATTTACCAAATAGAAACAAAAAGAACCATTCAAAGAATCAACAAAATCAAGAGCTGGTACTTGGAGGAAATTAACAAGATTGATGAACCCCTAGCCAGAATAACTAGAGGGTAAAGAGAGAGTATCCAAATTAACAAAATCAGAAATGAAAGTGGAGACATAACAACTGAAACTGAGGAAATTCAAGAAATCATCAGATCCTACTACAAAAGCCTATACTCATCAAAGCTGGAAAATATGAGAGAAATGGATGAATTCCTAGACAGATACAAGATTCTAAAGTTAAACCAGAACCAGATAAACCATCTAAATAATCCCATAACACTTAAAGAAATAGAAGCAGTCATCAAAAGTCTCCCAACCAAAAAAAGCCCAGGTCCAGATTGGTTGAGAGCAGAATTCTATCAGATATTTATTGATGACCTAATATTAATACTCTCCAAACTACCACAAAACAGAGTCAGATGGAACAATACCTAACTCATTTTTCCAGGCCACAATAACCCTCATTCCTAAACAACACAAAGGCCCTACAAGGAAAGAGAATGTCAGACCAATCTCACTTATGAACATTGATACAAAAATATTCAATAAAATCTTTGCAAACCGAATCCAAGAACACATCAAAATGATCATTCACCATGATCAAGTAGGCTTTATTAAACCAGAATGCAGGGATGGTTTAATATATGGACATCTATCAACATAATCCACCATATAAACAAACTCAAAGAAAAAAACCACATTGTCATCCCACTAGATGCTGAGAAAACATTTGACAAAATTCAACACCCCTCCATGTTAAAAGTCTTGGAAAGGACAGGAATCTGAGGCCCATGCCTAAACATAATAAAAGCAATATACAGCAAACCAACAGCCAACATCAAACTTAACGGTGGGAAACTTGAAGCAATCCCACTAAAATCAGGGGCTCGACAAGGCTACCTATTCAACATAGTACTGGAAGTCCTGACTGGAGCAATTAGACAGCAAAAGAAAATCAAAAGGATACAAATTGGAAAGGAAGAAGTAAAAACATCACTCTTTGCAGATGACATGATCGTGTACTTAAGTGACCCCACAAATTCCACCAGAGAACTCCTACAGCTGATAAACAAGTTCAGCAAATGGCTGGATATAAAATTAACTCAAACAAATCAGTAGCCTTCCTATATTCAAAGAACAAACATGTGGAGAAAGAAATTAGGGAAAAGATACCCTTCACAATAGTCACAAAAACTATGAAATACCTTGGTGTGACTCTAACTAAGCAAGTGAAGGACCTGTATGACAAGAACTTCAAATCTCTGAGAAAGGAAATCGAGGAAGATCTCAGAAAATGGAAAGATCTCTTATGCTCATGGATTGGAAAGATCAACATCATAATCATGGACATAATACCAAAAGCAATCTACAGATTCAATGCAATTGCCATCAAAATTCCAACCCAATTATTCAAAGAGCTGGAAAGAACATTGTGCAATTTTATCTGGAATAACAAAAGGCCTAGAATAGCGAAATCCATCCTCAACAACAAGAAAACATCTGCGGGAATCACTATCCCTGACCTCAAGCTATATTACAAGGCAATTGTGCTGAAAACTGCATGGTACTGGTACAGAAATAAGCATGTGGATCAATGGAATAGAATAGAATATCCAGAAATGAGCCCTCACATATATGGTCACTTGATTTTTGACAAAGGAGCTATAAACATTCAATGGAAAAAGGACAGCCTATTCAACAAGTGGTGCTGGTCCAATTTGCACTCAGCATGCAGAAGAATGAAAATAGACCCTTTCTTATCTCCTTGTACAAAGCTCAAGTGTAAGTGGATAAAAGATCTCCACATTAAACCAGGTACACTGAAACTATTAGAAGAGAAAGTAGGGAAAACCTTTGAACACATAGGCACAGGAGAAATTTTCCTGAACGGAACACCAATGGCTCATGCTCTAAGGTCAAATATGGACAAATGGGATTTAAAGATTTGCAAAGTTTCTGTAAGGCTAAGGACATTGTCAAGAAAACAAAATGGAAGCCAACAATTTGGGAAAGGATCTTTATCAACCCCACATATGATAGAGGCCTAATGTCCAAGGTATACAAAGAACTCAAGAAGGTATAGACCAGAGAATCAAACAACCCTATTAAAATATGGGGTACAGAGCTAAACAAAAAGTTCTCAACTGAAGAATATCAAATGGCTGAGAAACATCTAAGGAAGTGTTTGTCATCATTAGCCATCAGGGAAATGCAAATCAAAACAACCCTGAAAGTCCACCTCACACCAGTCAGAATCACTAAGATTAAAAATTCAGATGACAGCAGATACTGGCAAGGATGTGGAGAAAGAGGAACACTTCTCCACTGTTGGTGGGGTTGTAAACTGGTACAAAAACTCTGAAAATATGTCCAGTGATTCCTCAGAAATTTGAACATAGTACTACCTAAAGACCCAGTTATTCCACTTCTGGGCATATACCCCAGAGAAGCTCCAACATACAACAAAGACACATGCACCACAATGTTCATAGCAGCCCTATTTATAATAGCCAGATGCTGGAAAGAACCCAGATGTCTTTCAGTAGATGAATGGATACAAAAATTGTGGTACATTTACACAATGGAGTACTACTCAGCCACCAGAAACAATGACTTAACCAAATTCTTAAAAAAAAATGGCTGCACCTAGAGAATATCATCCTAGTGAGATAACCCAGTCACAAAAGAACAGACATAATATCCAGTCACTGATAATTGGATACTAACCTCAGAAATCTCTGAACACTCCAGATACAACTCACAGACTATATGAGGTTCAAGAAAAAACAAAGGCCAAAAAAAGAAAAAAAATGAAAAAAGAAAATGAAAAACTATTAAGCTTTATCTTTACATACCAAGTAAACTGACTATTTCCAGGTTACATCTTCTTTTACATGTACTTTATGCTCATTGTAACTAGTAATATTTTAATGCATACTATCAAACCTTTCAAAAAATAGAGTACTGACAAAAATGTTTTCATATACTTTTATGCAAAATGCTTATAATATGTACATTTTCTTTGTTTTTTAAAATAGTTATTCAATTTATTAAAAAATAATAATAGCCAGAAGCTGGAAAGAACCCAGATGTCCTTCAGTAGATGAATAGATACAAAAATTGTGGTATATTTACATAGTAGAGTACTACTCAGCTATCAGAAACAATGACTTTTGAAAATCTTAAGAAAATGGCTGCATCTAGAGAAGATCATCCTGAGTGAGATAACCCAGTCACAAAAGAACAGACATAATATGCAGTCATTGATAATTGGATACTAACCCCAGAAAGCTCTGAACACCCCAGAAACAACTCAGAGACTATATGAAGTTCAAGAAAAACAAAGACCTAAACAATAACAAAAGAGAAATCATTATGCTTAATCTTATACACCAAGAAAACTTTTACTATTTCTATGTTACATCTTGTTTTACATGTACTTTATGCTCATTATAACTAGTAAGATTTTAATGCACACTACCAAACCTTTAAAAAAAATCAAGTCCTGACAAAAATGTATTCATATTATTTTATACAAAAATGCTTTTAAAATATGTACATTTATCTCTGCTTTTTAAAATAAAGTTGTTCAATAAATAAATAAATAAATAAATAAATAAAAGCTTCTGAATTATTAAAAAATTGTTAGCATTTAAAGTAGTAAAAAATGCTTACATTTTTTTTACTGGTACTTTAAAAGTGCCAGTAAATAAATAGAAAGGCCATGGATTTCAAATCTATGTATATGTCTATGCAAAGCAGAGATTGACAGAGATGCCAGTCTCTGAGATCACCTCACTGGTATTAGTATAAATAGGAGTATGCTGCAAAGGGTATCTGGTAAACAGTCAGTGGAACTGTAGTTGACCGTATGATACAACAGATAAAACTGGGAAAAGAACATGACAGGTGTTGGAACCTGGTTGACCAAGTACACAAACATTTCAGAAAATATCTCCCGACTTACAAACTTCTTCCACTGTAACCTTTCCTGAGCAGATTAATTATTGACAGGGTCAGACTTTCAGTCTTTTAATTTGGTCAAAAGTCTCAAACTAGACTGCTTTCAAGGTCCCTTAAAATGATACAAATGCTTGTATAAGTAGTAGGTAAAAACTATACTACCTAGTCAACTGTTAGTTGCCATAAGACATGGCCTTCTTGCTACTGGATTTTGATATTTTCAGAATTAGTAATGACCTCTAATGTGTATATATATCCTTAATATTAAAAGAATTGGCAAGTATTTGTAGCTTGGGGTTAAAGACAGTACAGGCCCAAAATAATGATCATCTTTTAACCATATTAACTATATGTGACTAATATTGTAGCCTTTGTTATGTGTGCATGGAGGGGGGAGTTGGTCTTGTTCTATCTTTACAGCTTAGTTCAGGGTCTTCCTTAATCAAATCTAGTTCTCTGGTTGTATATAATGCTAAACTTTCCTGAGAGTATTCAACACCAGGGAACATTACTGGATCTATAGAGGAAAGCTTCTGTGATTTTCTTTTCTGTTCTTACCAGAAAATCCATCACACAAAAGGACTACTGATAAGTCAATTGGCAAGGTCAAGGTCAAAGTCTGAAGGAATGTGCCTCATGAGGCTTGCAAGCCCTGGGCATTTAACACAATCAGGTAAAATATTTTGGGGTAGTACCAGGGCTTCTAAATCTTGTTTTTGTTTGTTTGTTTGTTTGTTTCTGTTTTTTACACAAATCACATACATGCATGCGTTTATGAAGTAGCTTTCACCCACATGGTTGTGTTCACATTGTTGACCAGAAAATTATCAAGATAAAAAATTTGAATGTATCCTAAAGAGGTCGAAGAACTACTTAGTTTTTTAAACTCCTCCTTTGTTAAGAGATTTAAGCCTTAAGACAATGCTTAAGTTTTGTCATAAAAGTGTATGCAACGAATTTTGAATCCTTTATAATATGAAAGTTGCAATTAGAGTCCTTGATCCACTTGTTTTGGCCTTTGTGCAGAGTGATGATAATAGTTCAATGTGCATTCTTCTACGTGCAGACTACCAGATAGATGTGCACCATCTGTTGAAAATGCTTTCTCTGTTCCACTGTATGGTTTTGACTTCTTTGTGAAGTATATGGGTATGTGAATTTGTTTCTGAATCTTCAAATCTTTTCCAATGATTGACCTGTCTGTTTCTGTACCAATAACATAGTTTTCATCACTGTTGCTCAGAAGTACATCTTGAGGTCAGGAACAGGAATTCCCCCAGAAGTTCTGTTATTGTTGAGAATGATTTTTGTTATCCTGGGTTTCTGTTATTCCAGATGAATTTGAGAATTGTTCTTTCTATCTCTGTGAAGAATCGAGTTGTAATTTTGGTGGGGTTTACATTGAATCTGTAGATTGCTTTTGGTAAGATGGCCATTTTTACCGTTAATTCTGCCAGTCCATGAGCATGTACGATCTTTCCATCTTCTGAGGTTTTCTCTTTCTTTCTTCAGAGATGTGAAGTTCTCATCATACAGTTCTTTTACTTGCTTGATTAGAGAAACACCAAGTTATTCTAATTATTTGTGACTATAATGATAGGTGTTGTTAGCCTAATTTCTTTGTCAGTCTGTTTATCAGCTGTATAAGAGAAGGCTACTAATTGGTTTGAGTTGATTTTATATCCAGCCACTTTGTGAAACTGTTTATCAGTTGTAGGTGTTCTCTGGTAGAATTTTTGGGGGCTGCTTATGTGTTCTATCATATCATCTGCTAATAGCAATATGGTGAATACTTTGATTTCTCTCTTTTCAATTTGTATCCCCTTGATATCTTTTTGTTCTCTTATTTCTCTAGCTAGATCTTTAAGTAGTATATTACATAGTTAGGGAGAGAGTGGGCAGCACTTGTCTCTGATGTTAGTGGGATTCCTTCAAGTTTCTCTCCATTTAATTTGATCTTGATTTAACTTTGGCTGTTGGTTAACTATATACTGCTTTTGTTATGTTTAGGCAGGTGTCATGAATTGCTGTTCTCTTTGAGACTTTTAACATGAAGGGGTATTAGATTTTGTCAGCACTATTAGGCCTTTCAGCATTGAATGTGATTCCTTTTTATTTGTATATATTCTTTGGTGGTTTATGTTGATGGCCATTCATATATTAAACCATCCCTACATCCCTGGGATGAAACGTATTTGATCATGGTTTATGAACATTTTGTGAGATTTTTTTTATTATTTTTGTGTTGGTGTTCATAGAAAAATTGAACTGAAGTTCTTTTTCTTTGTTGTGTCTTTGTGTGATTTAGGTATCAGAGTAACCAAGGCTTCATAGAATGATTTAGGTAGTGTTTCTTCTATCTCTGTTTTGTGAAATAACTTGAAGAATATTTGTATTAGCACTTTTTTGAAAGTCTGGTAGATTCTGAACTAAAGCCACCTGTTTTTGTTTGGTTTTAGATGGGAGGTTTTAAAGAACTGCTTCTATTTCCTTAAGGGCTATAGGATTGTTTCGATAGTTTACTTAATCTTAATTTAACTTTGGAAGGTTGTAACTATGTAGAAAATCCTCCATTTTGTCTAGATTTTACAGTTTTGTTAAATAAGTAGTAAGATCTGAAGATTTTTTTTAATAACCTCAGTTTCTGTTGTTATCTCTCCCTTTTATTTCTTATTTTGTTAATTTGGATATTGTCTCTGTGCTCTTTAGTTAGTTTGGTTATGGGTTTATCTATGTAGCTGTATGGTATCTAGCTCTGAGATGACAATTCCAACCAGACCTGGGGCTTAAACTAACTCTGTCCCTGGCTGACCTTGCAGTCAGTAATCTGCCTACCTTTGCAAGCACAAACAATAAGTTTAGCTGGGTAGGATCTTGCTCTGCAATCAGCAGTTCTAAAGACTCTTTATCTCACTCCTTAATATCTTTCCAACAAGCTGGTTCATGATGCAACCTCCGTACTTTTAAGTCCATGAAGACCCTCATGTAATTCGTATTTCATCCTTAAAATTTGCATAGTTGAGAAATTATATTTTTTTTAAACTTCTGTTCTCATAGTTCTTTCCCAAAGCCTTATAAGCTGTCCCAAAGTTCACAGTATTTACCATTTCTAAGAAAAACTAGACACACCTTCACTTTCCTGGACTTTTGTTGCTTCTTTATTATCATGGAGTCATTTACCTTAGCAGGTAGAACATTCCTTAGAGAAAGAATATAAAAATGTGTACATTATTATACAAATAAGCCTTACACATTGAAGCTGCTAGTACTCATGGAGGTCCATGTCCCACTAGCTCTATTCCAGGGGTAGGAACTGTATCACACCATTTCTTCTACATGGCAGGACTCTACACAGGCACAAAAAATCAGTCATTACCAGTCCAGCCTCTGTGAGAGTCACATCAGCCAGTGATGCTATTGTATCCTTAAATGTCTGTAGCTCAATTAATTAGTTTGTATTTCTGAACTTCGAATTGTTCCCTAAAATTTCTTTATCAGAGTCACAAGCAAAATTACCTCAATCTAGCTTCACTAACCACTTATTTTTTCAAATGCTTTCTAAGGGTGGTAGTTTTTTTCAAATGCTTTCTAAGGGTGGTAGTCACTGCTGAGAATCTACGTTTATCATTTCTTCCCTAGGGTAATGATTGAATAACTCATCTGCTTCAGCAGCCTGAACAAGATCGAGCACTATTATTATGAGTGCCAGTGATACTGCCCAGTGAGTAGTTAGATGCCCACATGGGTTTTCATACAGTTCTTAGATTAAGAGGTACGTGAAGGAAACAAGCAGAACAAAACACCAAATAATATGAAATCTTCAGGGCAAGTAGCTGTTGAGTCCATTTATCTCCAAGTTACATTCATCTTAGTTGCACTAACCAGAAGACTGTGTTCTATGAGTTGTAAAGTAGTTTGTTGTTCCTCTTGGATGGTCCTTGACAGCTACAAAATTCTCAGGACTTATTATGCCATCTAATAACATAAATAAAAATTAATATTACAATTTGGTAATAAATAAAGAGAGAGAACCACCACCAGAATAAGAAGAACTAACAATAATTCATCATTAGTATTTCTCAGCATCACTGATCTCAATTCCTCAATAAAGAGACACATGCTAATAGAGTGGATATATAAAACAGAATCCATCATTCTAATGTATAAAAGAAACAGATCACAACAACAAAGATAGATACTAGCTCAGAGTAAAGGGCTAGAAAATGGAATTTTAAGTAAATGGACCAAGAAAAACGATGGAGTAACTATTCTAATACCAAATAAAATAAACTTTCAACCAAAGTTAATGAAAAAAGAATACAAAAGGACTTCATACACTTCATACACAATAAAAGAAATATTCACCAATTGAGGTCTCAATTCTAATGTCTATGCCACAAATGCAAGGGCACCCATATTTTTAAAAGAAACATTGATAAGGCTTAAATAACAAATCAAACCCCATACTCTAATAATGGGTGGATTTAAGATCCACTCTCACCAACTGGCATGACAGTGAGCCAAAAACTAAAAAAAAAAAAAAAAAATAATTAAACTAACAGAGGCTATGAATCACATAGACCTAACAGATACAGAACACTTTACCCACAAACAAAACATTTTATTTTCTTCTTAACATCTCATGGAACCTTCTCTAAAATTGACCATATAGCCAGGTAAAAAGAAAGCCTCAACAGGTGCAAGAAATTTGAAATAACTCCTTATATCCTATCAGACCAACATGGATTAAAGTTAGACCTCAACAACAACAACAACAACAACAATAACAACAACAACAATAACAACAACAACAGAAAGCCTACGTACTCATGGAAGCTGAACAACCCTCTATTCAATAATCCCTGGGTCAAGGAAGAAATAAAGAAAAAGACTTTCTACAGTTCAGTGAAAACAAATGCACAATATACTCAAACTTGAGATACATGAAAGCAGTGTTAAGAGGAAAGCTCATTGCACTAAGTGACTTCATAGAGAAATTGGAGCGTTCTTAAATCAGCAACTAAACTTTAGATTTAAAAGAAGCAAATACTCTCAAGAGGAGTACACAGCAGGAAATAATTAAACTGGTGGCTAAAATCAATAAATTAGAAACAAAGGGAATGATACAAAGAATCAGCGACCCCAAGAACAGGTTCTTTGAGAAAATCAACTGGATAAACAAACTCTTTGTCAAACTAACATAAAAGCAGAGAGAACGTTCCCCAATTAACAAAATGAACAGGGAGACATAACAACCAACACTGATGAAATTCAAAACATTGTGAGGTCTTGTTTCAAAAGCCTGTACACTGCAGAATCAGAAAATCTTGATGAAGTGGATGTTTTCTAAACAGATATCACTTACCAAAGTTGATTTAAGTTCAGGTGAACAATCTAAATAACCCTATAAACAACAAAGAAAAAGAAGCTGTCATTAACTACCACCCCCACAAAAAAAGCTCAGGGCCAGATAGTTATAACACAGAATCCTATGAGATGGTCGAAGAAGAGTTAATATCAATGCTCCTCAAACTATTCCATAAGAAACAGAAAAGGCCTTGCCAAACTCATTCTATGAGGCCATAGTCACCGGATACCTAAACCAAACAAAAACTCAACAAAGATAGAGAACCCCAGACCTCAATATAAAACCAGATACACTAACTCTAATAGAACACCAAGTGGGAAACAGCCTTGAAATCATTAGTAACAGAGACAACTTCCTGCACATAAACCCTTATCTCAGGCAACAAGATCAATAACTAATAAGTAGGACATCATGAAACTGAAAAGTGTCTGTAAGACAAATGACAATTTCCATAGGACAAAATGACAGTCTACAGATTTGGAAAAACTCTTCACCAACTCTGCATCTGACAGAGCATGAATACCAATATATAAATTATACACCAACAAACCAAATAACCTAGTCTTTAAAATGCAGTAGAGAGATAAACAGAGACTAATCAGTAGAGGCATGTCTAATGGCTAGGAAACAAATACATGTTCAATGTGTTTAAGTATCAAGAAAATGCAAATTAAAAGTATGCTGAGATTCTACCTTACATTCATCAGAATGGCTGAGATTAAAGAGTCAAATATAGCACATGCTGATGAGGGTGTGAAGCAATGGGAACACTCTTCCATTAGTGATGGGAGGGCAAACTTGTTCAACCACTCTGGAAATCATTTTGGTTGTTTCTCAGAAGTTTGGGGATAGTTCTCCCTCAAGATGCAGCTATACCACTCCTCGGCATGTTCCCCAAAGATGTTCCAACAGCCTTCAAGGACACTTGATCAACTATGTTCATAGCAGATTTATTCGTAATACCAGAAACTTGAAACAACCTAGATGTTCTTCAACTGAAGAATGGACAAATAAAATGCGATTCATTTACACCAAAGAACACTACTCAGCTATTAAAAACAAGGACATCATGAAATTTACTGGTAAATGGCTGGGGATAGAAAATGCTATCCTGTGTGACATAACCCCAAACCAAAAGAATAGGCATGGTATATACTCACTTATAAGTGGGTATTAGCCATAAAGTACAAGATAACAAAGCTAAGATTCACACACCCAAAGTAGCCAAATAACAAGGATGGTTCAAGGGAGAATGGTTCAATCTTTCTCAGAAGGGGAAATAAAATGGTTATAAGGGGTGGATGGAGGTTGGAACTGGGCAAGAGAGGGGATGGGGAGGAGAGCTGGTATTAGGAGAGCAGGGGAGAGAAAACAGAGATCTGACATGGTGGGGGGGGGGTCCCAGAGTGTCTCTAAGTGTGACTCTGGCTGAATCTCTTAGCAGTGGGGTATATGGATCCCGTGATGGTCACTTACTTTAGCCAGTCAGGAACCCCAGTGTAGGGAAAAGAACAGCATCCTACCCAGAAAAGGTTCAGCTGAAAATGTGTCCTACTTACAAGATGTGCAGGGACAAAGACAGAATAGAGATGGAGGGAATGGCCAACCAATGAATGACCTAAATTGAGACCCATCCCAAGAGCAAGAAACAATCCCGGACAATATTGTGTTATGCTTGCAGATGGGAACCTAGCATAATTGTCCTCTGAAAGGCTCCACCCAGCAACTGATGGAAACTGACACAGAGACCCACAGCCAGATATTAGATGGTGCTTGGGGAGTCCTGTGCAAGAGTTGGGGGAAGGATTGAGGGATGTGAAGATGATAGAGATTCCATAAGAAGACCAGCAGAGTCACCTACTCTGGACTCCTGGGGAACAGCAAGACAAAGCATATCTCCACAGTCTGCTTCAAAGGAAGCATTAGGACAAGTGTGATTATATCTGCTATCACGTACCCAGTTCATCTCTAACTAGAACCCAGAGTAAGGCAAGCCCCTGAGTTAAGAGTTTTATTATAAAGTGCCACATACCACTTGTATTGTTTTTAGTATGCCTTGAACTGTGTATTGGTGCTGATTATGACTCAAGATGACTGCTGTCTCACCAAGGTAGATCTATACATGAGTTGCTCAGTAGTGGCCCTTCCTTTCCAGACCCTTGCCACCCAGGGTGTAACTCTAATCTTTTGTAGGTGTAAGATTGAAGAGTAAGTGTGTTTTGTGGCTTTTGAAAAGATGAAATACAATTTTCTAATGGTATACTTGGCAAATAATATCTAGACATTTTTCCCAAGCATGACTCATGAGATGTGCAACAACTTTTAAGTAAAATAAAACGAACTTTAAATGATAATGAGACAGGATAATTCTACTTGCGGAACACTGATTCGAGCCATCTAATGTTGATAAACTTTCATCATGGTTGTCAGAGCAATTGAAATGTCAAAGCACACACCATCTCAATTATCTGTTAATATGTTGCTAACTAGTTCCTTCTTGCCAGAAGGAATACTGGCTGAAGGAATATGGTTAACTCTTCATTATTATTCAGGAGCCTGAATATGCTGAGGATAGAGACAAACATTTTAGTCTCCATTGTCTTGCTTGCATATACTAGTGACGTCTTTGGGCTTCTGTGTCTGATCATTGGGAAAAAATTAAAACAAAGGCAAGCTCCATAAGACATACACGTGGAATAATCTCACTTTAAAATATTTTCTGGAAAATTTGAGCAAGAGGTTGTTTCATTCAATCACTCTATTACTACATTAACAACCAAAAAACAGACCAAAAAAATCAACAAAAACAATAACAAAAAAACCCCAAAACAATAAAATATGTCCATGTTTCTGTCTTCATTTTCCAGGCACTCCTTGTCATCAGCATGTTTCTGCCATATTCTCTGCCAGTTCACAAGCTCTAGTTTACAAAGTGAGTTGGATGTCACTCTGTCCCTGGACAGACACTGTCAGAAAGCAATGGCTTATCAATTTTATGTGCAAAGCAACATGGGTGATTATTAAACACAGAGAAGCCTTGGTGTTTCTAGGAGACTCTAACTTGCTTCTTGGTTTTCAAGCTCATTTTGTTTTTCATACACACACCACCCATTACCATGTGAAATCTCTGCGTGCTCCTAGGATCTCTTTTCAGCTTTGAAAATGTCTGGCGCTAGCCTCTCTCACTGGCACTCTTTCCCTGGTAACAAGATCTCTCTTCTCTATTATGGTACAGGAGAGTGAGCATGGATCTGACCCTGAAAGGCATTTGGCAGGCCTGATGACAGGATGCTTAAATGACAACCTGGAACAAATGCAATACCAAATTCATGTCACACTGATGCTACTTCTTATTTCATAAAGTAGAGAAACAGAAGACATTTCCATTACTGTTCCGTAACCAGGTCTAAAGGAATATTCTATCCTTCATTAGCAGGAATGAAACAATGTAATCAGATACAACACAAAGCCTGTTACAGCTTTGGCTGTATATAAACACATGTAGCTAAGCAAAAATAATGGATTCTCCATAGTGCTTCGGGAAGAAACATTTCTATGTGCTCTTTGCCACACAGCTAAGTTCTGGGTCAAAGAGAACATCAGGCTTACAGAGGACGGTCTTGGGAGAATCTGCGCTGGCCCCTTTAACAATAGAATATTGAACCTGTCAAAGTACCACAGAGTAAGCACAGCTGAGGACTTGCAGGGTGACATTTTCAAGTGCAGAGCACGGAGGACTTGAAGGGAGCTACGCACAGGTGAGAAGCCGGAATGAGAGCATTGGTGCAGCTCTGTGAACCTGACTAGCTCTGACCACCATGACTTAACACACACTTGGGACTAAGTACAGTGGACACACAATGATGAACGCTAGTAATCAGCTCATTTTTTATTTCATTTTAGGTCCTAGATCACAGCGTGTGGAATGATAACCACCCACATAAAAGACGGGTCTTCTGCTGTTAACCTACTCTAAATAATCCCTCATAGACACCCAGAGATTGCATTCCACAGTGACTCTAAGTCTAATTAAATTAACAGTCAAAAGGAACCATCATACCAGATTAGCCTGGTTCTTGTATTGCAGCCCAGGCTGTCCTAGGTCTCATCCCTGCCTCAGCATCCAGAGGGCTTGGATAATCATCCATCTTACATGTTGTTACTCAACGCTGCATCAACCATTTGCATTGCGCATAGAGGGATGTGTTTACCGATTCATTTCGCCATCATCCCAAAGTTGCTTAAAGACTAGAACTGGGGAACAATTTCCCATATTTTTCTAGTGACCATATCAAAAAAATTACATGAGTAGCTTTTGAGGCATATGTGCTTATCTGAACTGCCCTAATGATTTAAGGCTGCTGTAAGCAATAGAGAATCATGATGGGGACCCTGTGTCAACTTCTTTTTATGTTCCTGTGATAAAATATCCTACAAAAGTAACTTGAAGGGAATAAAAAAGAGTTTGTTTTCCAAAGAAGACATGGCAGCAATCTGGGAAGGTACAGAAGTAAGCAGCTGACCAGATACATCACATGCATAATCAGAAACCAGAAAGAGCAAACAGGAAGCAGGACCAGGGTATAAATTCTCAAAGTCTGTCATGTCCTCGTGATAGGCTTAATGTCCTAAACATGTCCACAACGTTTCCAGGTAGCAGCCACAGTTGAAGACCAAACACATAAACATGTGGGTCTGTGAAGGACAGCTCACATTCAAACCAGAATATGGGTTAAAAAGTGAGGTAAACAGAAAATTCAGCTACAAAGCTTTCACATGCCACAGAGAGACAATGATGAAAGCTCAGCAAGGCTCTTTTTAGGAGTTTTGTGTCTAGGGACTGTATCTCACCCCGGTCTCTTCCTGTGATCCTTATTTTCTCTGATTTTTGTCCTCTGAGATTTGAAGAGTTCTATGTCATCACCCTCTCCTTTCCCATGATAGACTAACACCAAGAGCTAAAACCCTTTGCTTCTTAAGTTCTTTTGTTAAGAATTTGGTCACAGCAAATGTGACTAACAAAGATATTTAATAAAGCTGCAGAATCTGCAGAACTCAAGTTATTTTAATTGAATGAAGACCAACACACGTTTTCTGAATGCATTTAAGATAAGATAAACTACGCTAAGATGTTCTGTGTTCTAGACACATGAAATACATTTTTGGCCCAATATATTTTTAACTCTAATGAATTTGTTAGAATACAAGTCATCAAAAGTCCATAAGTACCTGCATGGAAAAAAGAAGTTGCTTTTGGAGCAAGGCCCTGAGTACTGAGTGAATATTTATACGTAGAACCGCACTGAGCTTGGGCACTGAATAAAATAGTTCTTACACAGAACTGTATGCTTTCAATATTCAAGTAAGCACTGCGAAAGCAATTTATGAAGATGGAATGTCCATGAAGTGCTGTCAAGTGTTTTCCTTGCTGTATCCAAAGAGTAAAAACTTGCCAGTTTCTAGACTCTATTGAATTCTCTTTGTTTAATGTTGAAATAATCCAACTACATAGAATTAGATGGCCTGAAAAATCACTCTGAAAACCAGTGGGTAAAGTTTTGGTTAAAATATCATGAGAACTCTGGAAATCAGTCTGTTGGTCCCTCAGAAAATTGAACATAGTGTTAGCTGAAGACCCAGCTATACCACTCCTGGAATATACCGAAAAGATTCTCTAAAATACAAGGACACATGTTCCACTATGCTCACAGAAGACTTATTTATAATAGCCAGGCACTGGAAAGAACCCAGATGTCCTTCAACTAAAAAATGGATACAGAATATGTGGTACATTTACAAAATGGAGTACCACTCAGCTGTTATAAATAATGACTTCATGAGTTTCTTGGCCAAATAGGTGGAACTAGAAATTATCATCTTGAGTGAGGTAACCCACTCACAAAATAACACACATGGTATGTACTCATTGATAAGTGGATATTAGCCCATAAGCTCAGAATACTCAAGATACAATTCACAGACCATGTGAAGCTCAAAAAGAATAAAGACCAAAGAGTGGAGCCTTCAGTTCTTTTTAGAAGGGGAAACCAAATATTCACAGGAGGAAATACAGAGGCAATGTATGGAGCAGAGACTGAAGGAGAGACCATCTAGAAACAGTTCCACTGGGGACCCATCCCATATACAGACGCCAAACCCAGACGATTGTAAATGCCAAGAAGTACTTGCTGACAGGAAACTGATATGGCTGTCTCCTGAGAGACTCTATTAGAGCCTGACAAACACAGAGGGGGATGCTTGAAGCCAACCACTGAACTGAGCACAGGCACCCCAAAGGAGGAGATAGAGAAAGAACTGAAGTAGCTGAAGGAGTTTGCAACCCCATAGGAAGAACAACAATGTCAACCAACCAGACCCCCCAGAGATCCCAGGGACTAAACTACTAACTAAAGAGTACTCATGGAGTGTTAGATGGCTCCAGTCACATATGTAGCTGAGGAAGGTCTTGTCAGACATCAGTGGGATGAGAGGGCTTAGGTTCTGAAAGGCTCTATGCCCCAGTGTAAGTGTAAGGGAACACTAGGGTGGGGAGGCAGGAGTGTGTGTGTGTGGGGGGGAGGAACCTCAAAGAAGCAGGGTAATAGGAATGGGACAGGGGTTTCTGGGGGGAAAACAAGGAACAGGGATAACATTTGAAATGTAAATGAATAAAATACCCACTTAAAATGGAGTATAGAGCTAAACAGAGGATTTTCAACTGAGGAATCTCAAATGGCTAAGAAATACCTAAAGAAATGTTCAACATCCTTAGTCAATGCAAATAAATGCAAATAAAACAACCTTGAGATTCTATCTCACACCAGTCAGAATGGCTAAGATAAAAAATACTCTGGCGACAGCAGATGCTGGTGAAGATGTGGAGAAAGGAGGAGACTTCTCCATTGCTGGTGGGACTGCAAGCTGGTAATACCACTTTGGAAATCAATCTGGTGGTTTCTCAGAAAACTGGAAATAGTTCTACCTGAAGAGCCAGCTATTCTACTACTAGGCATATACCCAAAAGATGCTCCAACATATAATAAGGACACATACTCAATTATGTTTATAGCAGCCTAATTTATAATAGCCAGAAGCTGAAAAAAAAACAAAACAAAACAAAAAAACAGATGTCCCTCAACAGAAGAATGGGTACAGAAAAATGTGGAACATTTTTACAGTGGAGTACTGCTCAGCTATTTTAAAACAATGACTTTATTAATGGATGCAAATGGATGGAACTAGAAAAATATCATCCTACAAAAGACACAAATAATATGTACTCACTGATAAGTGTATATCAGCCCCAAAGCTCACAGTGTTCATTATGTAACCCACCTATGGAGCTTGGGAAGAAGGTATACCAGTGTATGGATCCTTTAGTTTTGCATTGAAAGGGGAACAGGGTGACGGTGAGAGGTGGAGGAAGGGAGGACCCTGGAACAACAGAGGAGGTAGAGGAAGTCCATGGGGGCAGTGTCAGTTACTGGAGGTGACAGGAGAGAGATGCAGAGGGTCTGAAAATCAATTAAAACATGTACCAGTGGGGGATGAGGAGCTGGGGATAGTCACTGGAGGGTCCCAGCCACCAGGGAAATGAGAGGTTCCCAGGACCCAATGGGGATGAATTTGGCCAAAATGCACAGAGAAGGAGATAGAACCTGCAGCAAACACCTTCAGCAGATAGGTACAGACCTGCTCGGGGTATGGTGCTACCCATACATATGAACGTTTTTAACCCAGGAATGTTTCTGTCCAAAGGAAGAACAGGGACAAAAAGTGGAGCAAACTGAAGGAAGGGCCATCTGGGTATTGCCTTACCTGGGGATCCATTCTCTTTGCAGAAAACAACCCAAAAATTGTTGCCCTTGCCAAGAGGCACTTGCTGACAGGAACCTGGTGTGGCTGTTTCTTGGATGGTTAGGCCAGCAACTGGCAGATGCAGACGTGGATGCTTGGAGCCAACCATCAGACTGGGCTCAGGGACCCCATGGGGGAGCTTGCAGAAGGACTGGAGGAATGAATGGAGAAGTGCTACAACCCCATAGGAAGAACAACATCTACTGGCAGAATTACCCAGTGATCCCAGGGACTAGACAACCAAACAAGGAGTGAACAAGGAGGGATTTATAGCTCCAGACACATATGTAGAAGAGGATGGACTTGTCTGACACCAATGGGAAGGAAGGCCCTTCACCCTGTGGAGGTTTGATACCTCAGCGTAGGGGAATGATAGAGTAGTGAAGCAGGAGAGGATAGATGGGTAGGGGAGCACACTCAGAAGTAAAGGGGAGGGTGGAGAGGGCAGATGTGAGATAGGGGGTTTGTGGAGAAGTAACCAGGAAATGGGCTATCATTTGAGATACAAATTATTGGAATGATTAATTTAAAAGAAAAGGTACAGAGCTCTCCACAAACACCAAAAGCAGAGGTGCCACATTATAAATCAACCCCACTTAATGATGTGTATTTAGAGATGTTGACATCAGCATAGGCACTCCAGTGTTCATCCTGCATTATTCAAACTGGGCCGGAAACAGAAATGACCAATGTTCACCATCCTGAGAAAATGAAGAGATAGATGGAAAAAACAATATATTCCATAACAAAACCAAATTTAGACAATGTTTCCACAAACCCAGACTTATGAAGGATAATCAATAGAAAACTCCCAACACGAGGAGGGAAACTACACCCTAGAAAAAGCAAGGAAGTAATCTTCTTTCAAGAAATCCCAAACAAGATAGCTATACAAATTTAATTTTACTTCTAACAATAAAAAAATAGGAATCAACAATCAATGGTCCTTAATATCTCTTAGCATCAGTGGATTCATTTCCCAGTAAAAAGACATAGACTAACATACTAGATACATAAACAGTAATTAGCATTTTCCTACATACAGAAAATGCACTTCAGTGACAAAGACAGAAACCACCTCAGAGTAAAAGGCTGGAAAATTTTTTTCCAAAAATTTTTTTTTTTGGAAAAAAAATGGTCTTGAGAAACAAGCTGGAGTAGCCATTCTAATATCAAATAAAATAGTCTTTCAACCAAAAGTTATCAAA